>NC_138907.1:1200000-1795919 GCF_965231255.1 Vanellus vanellus
TGGGATCACGCAGGTGCCGAAATCAGAATCGGGATTTCATTCATCTTCGCAGTACAAAGGCATTTCAGAGGAGAAGAGGCACATCACCTTAGCCACGTGCTTCAGAGAACTGAAAGCACAGCTCCTGGGTTTCAAAAAGTAGATTCCTGTGCATTTAAACAGCTATACCAGCAGGCACTGCATATTCAAGATCAAAATTTATTACCGACTCTTGACGTAGCAGTCGGCCATCACAAAGTACCTCCCAACACGGGGGTGCCACCCAGCCAAACCTGCTGCAACACACCCCTGAGCAGCTACGTATATTTAAATTTCTTTCCCTGTGCCATCTGTACCTTTTCCTGCAGCAGCCAGGATCCCAGCAGGGACCTTTTCCCACTCTCAGGGGCGCAGAAAGTAGTTCCTGCTCTGTGTACCTCTTAGCTCTGTAACTCTTACCGTAGCGGTTTCTGTAAATTACGTGGCTACAGAATGGCGTGAAACCCACTCTTCGCTAAACAGCCTTTTCCTCCTTCTTATTACTCAATGAAAAGAAAAGCCTATAACATAAGGCAGGAGTAATCCAAACTGAGTTACGTTTGCCCTCGGGAAGGTTGTGAGCTAACCTAGTGACAAGCCCCGTGTTTCCCAAGTTTGGGAAGCAGTTGTGTATTCACACCATGAAATTTGCACTGTGGGATACAGAATCCACCTTCATAACATGCATTTGTCCATACGCGCTATGACAAGAGGTGGCAATGGCTCAATATACGATGGCATGCTACATTACCGGTTCACGTATGCCTATAGCGACCACTTTCCAATAGCCACACTCCCACACCCCGAAGAAAAACGGCACGAGCGGTTTTGATGAGGGATGGGGTTACCTGGAAAAGCTGTACTGACTCCCGTTTCACCAGGAATACAATTTAGGTTTTACTTTAAAGATTACGCCCAATTAAAGGTAAGCTTCATAAAGGAATAGTTTCATCCCTCTAAAATTTGAATATCAAAATAAATGAGGATTTTTGCATACATACAGGCACGCGTGCTTTCCAGTCCGTGCGTATACCAGTCTAGGAAGGAGAGTTCAGATGTAAGGGATATGATTAAATTTGCATTTCTTTGTACGCAGAGAGACTCATCTGTATTACACAGGTAAGAAAGGAATTACACTTCTCAATTTTTCTTTGCTTTCAAAGTGCTTAAGTAATCTAAAAGGATATTTTAAAAAAAAAAAAAATACTCAGTTTCCGAAGACAGAGTTGCACGTGAGCTGAAAAAAAAAAAAAGTTAAGACTGGTTAAGGTTTGGTATTAGAACGAATAAAACTTCAGACGCGATGCTGGTTCAATGAAACGCATCTTGAACGCTGCCTGTGTAACGACAGAGCCGCACGATCACCGGCTCGTCTGCGGAAGTGTCGTGAGCCGTTTGTGGCCGCTGCCCCATGACCGTTGCTGGCACGCCTGCACGGGTACTGGCTCAGCTTCTTACCCACCACCTAAAATCTCTTCCTTCTGAGGCATTTGGGAGGGACACTAACGCTCCCGAGCGCGGTGCCTGGAGCGGCACAGGTAGCCCACCCGGCTGGACGCGATGCAGGAGAGGTCAGGGGCACACAGCTGAGCCGACGTTGGCGTCCACGACACGGGACCAGACGTCCCACGCGCTGAGCTGCGACGTGCCGCCCGCAGGCAAAGTTGCCTACGCGCAGGCTTAGACTCAGCGCTCCTCAAATGGGTCAGACTGCCCCAACTGCGGGCGCAGCAGCAGTGATTGAGCCCGAAAGCTTGCTAGGAAAAGCGTTTCCAACAGAAAAGCGGCAAACGCCGATTCTTGTCACCTCAAGCCACGGTAGCCTGGAATAACCCCACGCCACGAACCACGAGCCTCAAACCACTCGGCCGTTCAGAGAAGCCACTCGCTCCCTCGCCAGTGGCCAAAGCCTGCGCTCCACCGCTTTTGGGGTCAGCGGCTGGTCGGGGGCAAGCACGGCATTGCTGGAGCGCGACAAGAGACAGGGACATCCCCAGACATCTAGAGGGGCGAAAGACTCTTCTCATCACGCCGCACAAAAAAGGCTGGTCCG
Source organism: Vanellus vanellus (assembly GCF_965231255.1). Lineage (NCBI taxonomy): Eukaryota > Metazoa > Chordata > Aves > Charadriiformes > Charadriidae > Vanellus > Vanellus vanellus. The sequence goes on from NC_138907.1 coordinate 1,202,072, forward strand.
AGCCCTCGGAAGGCAGCTTTCAGTGTCTCCCACAGTAACACAGACGTTTCACCTTGCCGAGAGGCTGCTGATGAAAAAAAAATAATCAGATATTAGGAAGACCTTTTTCCCCCCCTCTGAGGGTGGTGAGCCCCTGGCACGGGTTGCCCAGAGAAGCTGTGGGGCTTTCCCTGCCGCGACACCTTCCTGAAGTCTCGAGATAGAAAATGTATAGACAGAGATGCAGCAAAACCGGGATGTGTTTTATCAATACATTATTAAATCGGGTAATAAATGCAAAAAGGTAGTAGCTGACTTTGTCCAGAAATGCTCTCATTTCACACTTAAACAAGTCAAAAACATGCTGGAAAGAGAAACAAGAGGGGGATTGATTAAGTGTTCTCCTGTAATGCTCCTATACTGTGTTTGCTCAGATTGCTGGGTTAACAAAGGAACGGGATTTTATTACACGCATGAGAAATTTAATATGAAATTAAATTAATACAGCTATTTGTATTACTGAAACGGGACAAAACGCAGAAAGAGCAGCGTGTTTTAAGTGGTAAAAGGGTAGTGTATTTCTTCTTCAGCTGCAGAAGTTTGTATCGGTGATGAAGGTAAAAAGAAACAGTTTTAGTTCCCCTTTAAATGGAATTCGCAATCTTCTGCATTCAGAACAGCTATGGGAGGGAACAAACAAAGAAAAAAAAAAAAAAAAAATCTATTTCCTACCCACAGCCTATGGCAACTTAAACATCCGAGCTCGCAAAGATTATATTGGGACTTTGCAAACATTATGCAAGCTGAAAATAAGCTAGTTTCTTTGTGCACAACTATAAACTGAAACACCCCAACTTTACAAGGCGGCATTTAGATAAGGCACATTCCTAATGAAAAGGGGGAGGGGGGTGTATAATTGGATGATGTGGTATTATGGTATTATTCTGAACAGTGATGCAGAGCTGGGCAAAGACAAAACAGCTGTCAGATAATCTTCATGATTAATACCAAAAAGCCTTTGCATTCAGCTCCACCGCTCTTACAAGATACTAACCAGCAAACTAAAAGTCACCAACTAAGAAGCCAGAAGGCTTTCGGGGGACCAGCAATGCGGTTTTTTCTTCCTACCACCCTTTCAGAGAGGGGAGGGGGAAGAACAGTAATAAGGGTTTCACTGCAGTTTAACCTTTGACTTCAACAGTTGCTTTAAAAACAGAAATGTGTAAAACTACAGACATTTATTCCTAAAAATCCACTTAATGTTTGCTTTGACCGAAGAAGGATTAAGCAGACGATGCGTCGGACTTTCAGCTCCGAAAGCTACGCAAATCCAACTGTGGGCATTAAATTGGATCCGTTCGGTGGCTGAAGTTCAGCTGCCGGTGGAAGCCACTCCTCCACACGGACCTCATCCAGACCGGCTGCCTCAGACGGAGCCCCAGCACAAAGCCCCGCAGGAGAAACCCGTCCCCCCCAGCACAAGGAGCAGCTCGGCCAGCCAGCAACGTCACGGCCCCCACCCGGCGGCTCAGCTCGGGAAGAAAACGGGCAAAAAGAAATGCAACTATGACACGAGATGTGCTAGAAATCTTTTTCATCAGCATTTTGAAGTGCCTAACAGACAAAAATACGCCAAAGCGCAGAACAGTTTCTGACACTGCGCAAAACCTTTGTTTCAAAGGCTGATAGATGTCGGGAAGGAGTCTTTCACCCCGAGGGGGGGTGAGACGCTGGAACAAATGGCCCCGAGAAGCTGTGGCTGCCCCATCCCTGGAGGTGTCCAAGGCCGGGTTGGACGGGGCTGGGAGCAGCCGGGGCTGGGGGGAGGTGTCCCTGCCCAGGGCAGGGGGTGGGACTGGGTGAGCTTTAGGGTCCCTTCCGACCTAAACCATCCTGCGATGCAAACATCTGCCACGTCTTAAGCAGGAGCTGTCACGGTCTCTCAGCTGCTGAGACTTTGGGTGGCTGAGAGATGACGCCCCCGCTCTGTCTTCTCCTCCCCCAGGAAGCACCTCATGTCCCTCTGAAGGGGCCTGGCAGCAGGCCAACCGCAGCGCCATCATCTCCTTCCTCCAAAATAACTCCCCAGAGCCCCAGATTACAAAGGGGGTCGGCAACAGCCGCCCAACACCACCCCAGCCTTGCTTCCGTACATCACCAAAGCATGCATTTTAAAAAAAAAAAAAAAAAAAAATATCCTTTAAGTAACATTTCTGGGGGTAAAATATTATATGTAGAAGGAAAGTCACCAGGGCTTTTTTTTGTTTGTTTTGCTTTGGTTTTTTGATTGTTTGTTTTTTAAAGTTCCCGCTATTTTCAGCCTTCGGTTCTCCGCTCCCGGCTGTAACTCAGCACGCGTTGAGCTGCGAGCCCTCGGGTTGCGGCTGCGCTCCTTGCGGCTGACGGGACGGCGGGCTACCGCGTCGGTCCGCTGGCAGCCGGGATGCCGGATTTAAAATTGCGTGGAAGCTTCTAATTCTGCTGCGATAGACAGGGCGGGCAGCGCTTGCACGGCTGCCCCCGGGTGTCGTTTGCCGCCCGGGAGCTGTGGGTGAGCAGTAAGGGACGCGGGGACACGGGCAGAGAGCACGCTGCCCCGTGCCGGGGGAGCCCAGCGGGGAGCAGGAGAACCGGATCTCACCTGGGGCTTTGCCGAGGCGGCTGTAACACGCACTGAAAGAGTGCATTGAGGGTTGCGGGACCTTTGCTGTAGCAGCTTCGGCAGTCACAGCGTTTGACTTTGCAGCCTTACTTTTCCCTCCGATGTTTTCTTTTTAGCACGTAATACATTAATGAATTGAAAAATTAACTCCATTTCAATTAAATATCTTTTTTTTTTTTTATGTGAAGTAGCTTCACGATTTCCAAGAGGTTTTCCAGGAGAGAAGCGGCTAGCTGCAAGTCCCGCCGCTGGAGAGCCGCTCCTGCGGAGAGCCCCTGGAGAACGCTGCCGCAATTTCGGCACGTTCCCACAACTGCTCTCACGATGTGCTGATCATCACTTTAAAAAGCACCAGCCCAGAGATCTGATGGGACGCATTTCCAGCGTTGCTTTCCACTGCTATCCTGCTGAACAGCATCTGCTATAAATAAGCGTGTTTCATCAATAATACATAAAGAATGTATTCAGCGCGGGTTGTAAAACAGATGTATATGTTGAACCATTCAATAATTTCCATAAAGAACAAATGTAGTCAAGTAGTACTGAAGCAGTAATCACGCGTTCAGTGAAAGCCACCATAAAGAGTTTTGTAACTTGGGAACATTTAATTTCCCTCCCCTTCCCCCCCCCTTTTTAAATTTGTAGCCGTCCTTGTTTTCTGTCATTTTTATTATTGTTTTTCACTTCATCGTTCTCTGTGCTTTCGACAGAAAGAATGCTTGATCACTTCTTCTAAAAGCCACCGATAAGAAAATTAAATCCCTTTGGCATCACTGCACAGGGTAGTTGCATAACAAGCCGAGTATATATAGAAATTGCATTCTGAGTGTTTACATAAGAGCTCGGAATAACACAGATGTAAAAAAAAAAAAAAAAAAAATCCAACTCAATTTACAAACCAGCCCTGCAGTGCTTCTGTGTCTGATAACTTGGAGCAAGCGAATCAGCTTACTAGTGGTACACGGTTAATATTATTCTCGCGCTTTTTACATAACTGGAAAAGAAAGATTAAAAATTGAACAGGGAAATGTGTGTAAAAGGGCGATTTGCTTATCGTTAAGAAGATACTCTGTCTAGTCAGGAAGACTGGCACAGAAGCTGATGCTTTAAAATACTCCAAGCTATGTGAAATCTCTTCTAGTTTCTTGTATTCATGCAAATCAGTGTACATGCTTAGATCAGACTCCCACAGGCACTTTCTGCGTGCTCTTCTCAATTTAACGCTTGCAACACAGAACAAGGAAAAGCAATTTTTTTTTTTCCCCCACAAAACTTAAAGTAACTATACTCCCAAAAGCAACTGGAAGGGCATGAAATCCAGGCTTCCAGTAATTTAAAGCTTCTTTACCTTAGTATTTTAAAAATCAGGATAAGTGCAGCGTATAAAGGCACCCTAAATGACACATCAGTGCACCGAGAGGATTATTTGGCATAAAATTATATTGATTCAAGTCCATCCTGTACATCTACAGTGCGAAGGCAGGTAAGATGTGAACAGGTACAAACTGGAAAGCTCTGCCCAAAAGGTCAGCAACATTGAAAACCAAATCGTCTAATGTCACTGAATACGTCTATTCAGCTCCTCGCCCAATTCGTCTGCAAAGAAGTTCGGTTTAACGCAGAGCTGGACGCAGGTAGCTATTTTGCCCCGGTGATATTTCTTTTACTAAGGAAGAGCCACCCGACACCTTTCTCCTAGTCAAAAGTCCCTTTCCGCTGCTTGGAATCATTCACGCTGGTAAACGATGCCCTTGGGACAACGGCCCCACTGGCCACACAGCGGGAGGAGGACCGGGATGCTCCCCATCGGGCTGAGCTGAGCCCCAGCCAGACCGGAGGAGGAGCCCGGGAAGGAGATTGCTTTCCAGGAGTCCCCGATGACACCCAAAGAGGGAGGATGGCTACAAGCCACCTGGGCAACAGACGCCTACGCTGTCTTTCGGGCACTTTTCGAAGATGCCATCGTGAGTAGCAAGGGTGGTCCAGCATCCCCACAGCTCCCCCACATCCCTCCCCAGCGAGGTTAAGGGAACATTCATAGACCTCCTAACCCGGGAGCAAGCAAAGGGAAGGAGGGAGGGAAGGCAGATGCAAGTTAGGGCTGTGAAATCACGGGATTCACTTTGAAGAGTCTTTTCCCCCCATCTCCGCTGAGTGCTTCACATAATAGATCCCCAGGGCACGAGGGCAACAGCAAACACGCATCGCTTCAGTACCAGCATGTGTCATTTGTCTAAATGTGCAAAGCTATCCCTCCGAGAAAGGGAGAGGGACACTCAGAAACACGGATGAGCCCTCAGAGAGGCGACCAAACAATCGGGAGAAACGCAAACCATCCGTCAGTCCTCTACCAAGAAACAACAGGATCGTCTTAAAGAATGGCAAAGCAAGTGAGAGGGCTTCAGCTTTTGCTGGAAACCCCCAGTTCACCAACTTCTCCCATTTTGAAGCTGTCTTGCAGGTGTCGGCAAAGCCCACGAGGTGGAGGGGGACGCTTCCTTGCTGCCCCTTCCGCGGCGGCAAGAGACTCCCCAAGCAGAACAGATCTGCAGGACTGGTTTGCTTCTCCAATAAGAAATTAATCTAAAACCCGATGGGACTTTGCGCTGTGTTAAATGATTTAAAACAGAGTCTTTTATAGATGTCACGGCTGCAGATGAACGAACCAACTCAAAAAGTGTCTTTTGTAGACCTCCTGAGGTTAACTCAGCCGAGGGATCTCCATGAAGACAGGAGATTGAGAAGAAAAAAAACCCCAAAATTTCACGTTTCCTGGGCTAACAATACAATACAGTCGAGTTGCCCGGTCCCCGAGCCACGCTATGGCCACATCCAGCCCCGTGTACAGCCCCCCCATACACAAGGGCACGTCATATTTTCCCTAAATCCTCTGCTAGCTTCAGCCTTCATTTAGCCATCCCCTGTTCCTGCGGACACGGGCTCCAGCTGGCCTGAGACCACTGGGTCATCACAGCCTGAGGAGCACGTGGCCTCCTCGCAAAGCGCTAGCAGGGAGTTCCTCAAAAACCTATTCGACAGCTAAAAAATGCCATAGTTAGCATACGTCCCACCTGGGCACTGAAATAACTCTACGGGCATAAGTAATACCAAAGGAAAGGCGCACCATATAGGTAGAAAGAATCACTTGGTTAAGCACTCTAAATCAAAGTAATATTAGATACCGCGCAGACGGTTACGGTATTGACTGCAAATTATTTTCCCATGGGGCACTGCTGTTCTCGCAAGGCTGTTTGGCGACACGCACCTCAACAGAATATGCTCAAGAGGGTCAGTTCACGCGTCGCTCTTAGAGGAGACCAGCAATTCATCTATTTCTGCCAAGACCATCTGCTTTGTTGAAGCAGATTTCATTTTAAGGGGTGGGATATTCTCACAGCAAAAGAACAAAGTCACATTTCCCATCCAGAACACTACTGTAAATAATGCACAAGTTAAACAACTTAAATGTGAATTTCCCTACTGAAATTCTTTGAAGTTTTCATTCTAACCCCAACTACAAAACCAAAGCAAGTGTCACCAATTAAGAGAACAAGGCCGTAAAGACAGAAGCAAGAACAGGGGCTGTAGGCATCTGGAGCTGCCTTCAGAAGCGGAAAGCTGCAGTTGCACTCGTGTCTTCTGCTGACTATTGCCCTTGCGCCAAAGTGAGCAACAGCAAGAACTAACAACCCCATGATGTGCTTCTCTAAGTTATACACCAAAGCCCGGAGCACGTCAGAGAAGTTCTCCGGTCCCAACCTCCCATCCCACAAGCTGTGAAGAGTGAGTAGCATAATCGTACATCTCCAGAACACTCCCATAATCCACAAAGAAGTTATTAAGTCTACTTAAAATTTCCATGCGAGTTACCTACTGGCTTACTTTTTTCCTTAAAAGAAATTTGAGCAGGTGTGCAAGACGTTTACTGTTTTGGCCCAAGGAAATAGGTTATGAAATAAGGGGGAAGAAAAAAAACCAACAAAACAAACAACCCAGTGCAGAAGATGAGTAAGGCATTATTAACCCCACCGATAATTGCAAACCAACTTTTCCATCCTCCAACCCAGAGCAATTAATGAGATGGCTGCACAGGTAGGCACGTTCAGTTTCTGGTGTGTGTTTCCTCGCCCCGACCTCCTCAGAGGTCCTGCAGAGGGTGGTCCGCATGCACTGGGTCCGGCTCAGCCTCCCAGCAATCCCCTTCTGCAAGAAAAAAAATATCCCTAGGACTTTACAAAATATAGGTATGATTGTTTTTCTAACCTCCAAAATGTATAAAACAAATATTCAAAGTTTTGGAAAGAATCAGGGTAACCAAAACCATAAAAGTTGATGACTAGTAAGTAGCCATAACAAAGCATTAAAGAGGACAATAAAAGCATTGGGGGTGGTTGTTTGGGTTTTTTTTTAATGTGTGGTGGGTTTTGTTTGGTTGTTAAATGAAGGTTAGCCTGCTGGCTAGGGTGTTGGTGGATTTTTGTTTTGTTTTGGGTTTTTTTTGTTGTTTTTTTGTTGTTGTTGTTTTGGAGTTTTGTTTGTTTGTTTTACACTGAAGCATTTATTAAAAAAAACAAAAAAACAACACACCAAACAGTCATCAACCTGGCTTAGTTCACATATGGTGCCAGTGCTGACCATTTCAGAGCAGCAGGAGCTCCACCCAGGCACCATTCAACAGCAACCGGCAGAGACCTGCTCTCCGACCACGTACTGGGTCTGGGACACGGAACGCGCAAGGGAGCCGTCGCTGCATTTCAATCAAATGTAAAATAATCTCGTGAATAAAAGGTCTCCTCTCAAAAACCTTTAAAATGTGCATGTTAATTCAACCTAAATGTCTTCCGGGCTCTTGGTGGAGAGTGCCATTCATCTGTATCTACCGGGTTTTGTGGGTTTGGTTGGTTGTTTTTAACTAAGCCACACCTTGAGTGCATAACGTTAATGTTACTACCCGAAGCCGTCCAAGACAAGCATTTCAACACACCAGCTGACACTTCAGCTAGGCAAATAAAAAAAAAACAAAACACACACCAAAACCACACAACCACCCTATCTTTCTTTCTCCTCCAGGATGGAGGAGGTGGTCAATAACAGATCATCAGATCATCTCCTGGCATCTGATGTGGCTTGCAGGTCTATTTTCTTGAGCAGAACCAAGTTAAACGAGGCAAACTTTTCCTAGCCTAACGGGAAAGCTGCAGGAGGTCAGAAGATGAAATCACACCAGGAAAGATGAGAAGCGCCAGCTCTGAGGAACAGAAAAGAGCAGTTGCCATGGCTGGAGAGCGAGGAACAGCAGCAAGTGCAGCACTGGGGGGGGCTGCTAAGGGGATCGGAAACGCCGTACTTAATATTTGCGTTAACAACCCAGGCAGACAGCAGCCTTTCAGCCACAATCAAGTTTCTTAACCATAAAACCAGCGTGAGGAAGACCCGCAACAGGTCCAGAGAAAACTATGGACCGTTTGGAAGCATAAAGACTGCGCGCTGGATGGCACCGGTGAAAACTTATTAGTAAGCGTAGAATAAGCACATATACTTATTACACACGGAACGGTGTAAGTATGCTATTTTCATGTAATACACATAAAACAAGCATAAAGGAAGCACGAATAAGGACATATTAAAGAGCTGTGCAGGTAAGGAGGAGACAAGAGAGCGCACCTGCCAGTTAGAAGGCCTCTACCTGCGATGGGAGCGAGGTGGGGCTGCCTGGGGTGCCGCGCACCCCGCCGCCGCGCACCCCGCCGCCGCGCACCCCGCCGCCGCGCACCCCGCCCCAAGCCCAGGAGGAGGAGGAGGAGGAGGAGGAGGGGGAGGAGGGGGAAAGCTGCACAGCTCTTGCCTCAACTCACTTCTGGGAAGGCCCGAAGCGGTTTGTCCCGTAACCCCTTCTCATCGTTACACAAGGTGCATTTAATGAGCCGTAGCGAGGGCCGCTGTGGCGCCATGATGAGAGGCAGCGCTGGACAAGAGGAAAAGAGCGCGCGAGAGAAGCAAGGGAGAAAGCGGATTGAGAAAACCCCTTCCTTAAAATGAGGTGGGAAACTGAGCCAGAACGCGAGACCCTACAGCCCCAGAAGTTTCCAGTGCACCGCGCCGTGGTCGATGTCGTGTCACATCTGGAGGCAGACAGTCCTCTCCCCCACCCACAGCCTTTATTAGTAAAGCTTCAAGTATGGTAAGCGTGCTTCTCGCTTCCGAGATACCGTGCACGTCAAATACCAGGAACCAGAAGGCAAATAATCAAGATAAAAATACTTTTAAGTATTGAACGAATCTAAAAACGTAACTGCACCGACGGCACCAGCATCGTGCTCCTGATCACACACCACCGAGACAATCCCTGTGCCGCCCCAACAGGGAAGTCCCAGCTGAAGCATCTCTTGGCAGCTGAAATGCCTTCGGCAACATCGTGTTAAGAGGTTTGAACTGAAAAGTGTTAGAAGAGTTAAAACACCAGGTTTGGGGTTTTCCTCACATTCAGGAGAGAAGACAGTCCCGGTTGCTGTGTTACGAGAATTATTTTTTTTTTTTTAAAGCATAAGTGATAGGTACCTGGAATTAATTAATTTTTCTATAATCAAAATCCTCCTACCACTTAAAATATAAATCAGTTCAGTCTCTGACTTGAAGAGATCCCGACTCATTCAAACCAGCGCTCCGTCCAAGGGCTGTAGCGGTGTCACTTATTCCTTGTACGGTGCCAAGCACGTGCAGGTCTCTGCCAGCTTCCCAGGGCAGGTGAAGGACAGGCTCAGGGAAAGAGCTCTCCCTATGCTTTCATTCTTCTGATCTCTCCCTCTGCAGCATCCAGATCCAAAATATGGTCTAAAATAGAATTTAATTTATTTCCTTCTGGACGGTAATGGAACAAAGCGGCCCGTGGAGATCAGTTCAGGCTTCTACTACTGTACATGCATTAAACATTAAAACAGCTATACTCCTTCTCCTGGTAGAGGTATTAAAAATGCACAGAACATTTCCAATTTGAACTCCATCGTTATCCATAATGCTCTCAAAGGCTTTTATTTTTTCAGATGTCACCATGTAATTCCCCCAAGCAGCTTCTTAAACCTCTCCCTCCTCCGTTTCTGTCTGGCAGCTTCTCACTCGGTACCAAAATCCTCGCAAAACAGACAAATTCAACCAACCCAGGCTTCCCTCAAACAGGAAAACCAAGAAGGACTCTGGGCATCGCCAACCTTATCTCCGCAACTACAGCAGGCTTCATGGAGAGAGCAGAAAAGTTTGCTACAGTCCCAGCATTGGCCTCTAACCCCCCATCTCATCCGGCAGCCGCTGCCCCGCTTCGCTCGGGGCATTGGCAGCGCACATCCGCAGCGCCAGGCTTACCCCGAGTGGCAATTCCATAACAAACAGCAAAAGCCTCGTTTCCAGCATCGTTCCCCTGCACCAATGCCCTCGTCCCTCGAGGGAGCACTCAGTTTTATGGAGCTTGTAGGAACTTTAAAACCTTGGAGACCTTGACCTTTTGCAGAACCTGGCTGAGCACAGCCTGCCAGTCCAGGCGTCGTCAAGGGAAGGAGAAGGGGGTGCACGCATACACGTGTATATGTACACACGCACATATAACCGTAAGGCTCATCACTCAAGAAAACCGGATAAACCTTCCCCTCTTGCCCAAATTACAAGGTAGGTGTGTGCGCGGTGATCAACGGATGAACAGTGTTTCTTCTCAGTCCAACTTAGTTAGATGTTACATCGCCAGGGATGCAACCGTTGGTGTGACTTCTACAGGTCCGTCCTTTCTCCGTGAAAATCAGCGTTTCCAATATTATCCAAATGGGTACACCTAGCTCCAAAAAGGAGTTATCTAAACCTGCTCCACAGATTAAGGCTGGAAGCTATAGCGCCGCTGTAGACCATTAACAAAAATCCTGTTGTTTTCTGTACCGTAACCAAGAGCGAGAAGAAATACCCGATCTACTCACTCTCTGAAAGACTGCTTTAACCCACGTTATACTGAATTTGTCCATACAGACGCTACACATCCAACCAATTTGCTCACATTCTCATGAAACAGCTCAGATTTTTTTTTTCTGTTTTCTATTAAAAAGAAAATTATTGCCAGCATGCGTCCTGCAGCCTTGCTGCTAAGCCCCTATTATTTCCCTAGGGAAATGGAATCACTATTATCAACTGTGAACAGAGTCACAGCATCTTTACACGGACCCTTTGCCATTTTATGCCTTCATATTTTCCCATTTCTTATGCCACTTCCAATCCATGGCTTTATTTCGCCTTTCAAGCAAAACTTTGTGCAACAGACTTACCAAAAAGGTGCTTTCACAGCTCAGTGAAGTGTCAGCTGCTCCTTTTCCTGTTATTTCATTCGCATCCCCAAAAAATTTCTAATACATTTGCAAGTCTTTTCTTCAGAAAAGGCCCAGCAATCAGCAGGCACTGGTGATGTAAGAATATTACTTTACTTCATACTTCCAAATCATTCACTTACTGTTAAATATAGCCAATACAGTCTACAACAAATTAAACTCTCGTAGCTACTGCTGTTTACTGAGGTTTTACAAGTCGCTCCACGGTTTCGTTGTATGAAGACAATTATTTTCTGGATTAATTTTGAAAGCGATTTATTTACAACTCTGTAGCGCGATGAATATATAAAATTACATTTGGATTATTTAGGCATTGCACTAATGACACCATTACTGAGAGATTACAAAGATCAGATTACCAATTACAACCACACATAACACCCGCAACAAACCATGATGTTTTCAGCGTCACATTCAATGACATAGAAGAACTATGTGGACGATTATTGTGGATGATGCATTGCAGAAGGCAGGCAAGCAAGCCTTTACATCTGCTGTTCCCGTGCGTGGTTGGTCTGAACCACGCTTGGGTGGCTCCTCCAGCCGGTCCATAAGGTCCCAGGTAGGGACCCCCTCAGGAGATACGTGGTGTAGCCTTACCTTAGGGGAGGGGGCAGCGCTCTAAGCACACCCCGGACACAAAGCCCCATCTTTGCTGATGTTGGATGAGGTTTAGGGAAGAAAGGAAGAGACACTTGCCATAACCAGGAAATTCAAGCAAGGAAAAGGCTGAAAACCTGCATCTTTCCCAGTCTTTTGCCCACTCTGCAGCCACCAGCAAGGTGGCGTCAGAGAAGAGCTGATGGCCCTGCTGATATGTGGGATGTTCGCACCCACATGGGGAGGGCAGGGATGAAAAGCTCTCCCTGCTCCACGTGTCAAACCAAATCCTTGCCATCCTCCAGTGATTTACCCACCCTCATGTCAGCGGCTCCCACCGGGCTACTTGAGCCAAACGGAAGTCTCGCCAGATTTGCCCAGGACCCAGGCACCACCGGGGTCCTTCCCAAAGTTCCAAGCTGCGAGAGAGAGATGCAGCCATCATCCTGCCACTGATGCCCTCACCGTGGGCCACAGGCGCTGCCGTTCAAAGGACATGGTCACCCACACCTGCAGCAGAGCCACACAGAGTGCATCTAGAACCTGTGCAGAAGCGGTGGGAAGGGAGGTTTGCGAGGTGGCATGGAGGGAACATGCTCTTACCCATCCTGCCAGGCACCAGAGTGGCAAGAGCAGGAGGCCAGTCCTGTCACAAACACCACTGCCGGACGCCAGCCCCGGCAGTACCATCCCATCGATGTGGCGCCTGACAACAGCAGTCCATGACCCCTTTGAGGGTTTAAGCAGATTTCAGAGGGGAGAGCAGAGTGAATCATAGAATTGTCTAGGTTGGAAGAGACCCTTGGGATCATGGAGTCCAACCATCTACCCTACTCTACAAAGTTCTCCCCTACACCATATCCCCCAACACCACATCTAAACGTCTCTTAAACACATCCAGGGATGGGGACTCAACCACCTCCCTGGGCAGTGCTCTGCTCCTCTGCCATCCAGCTTTCCCCACACGCTCTTTCCTGGGCAAAGTGGGTGCCAGCTCAGTTCCTCTAACTGGGGATGAGTCCTCAAACCCACAGATGATCCTCCTCTCGAGGACAGGGCCACCACTGCTGCCGATTACACACAATTTGGGCTGAGGACTCGCTGTTCTAAAGCTCTGAGGGTACGGAGAGGAAGGACGGGTGCATGCCTGACGGATGCTGTGCTGTCAGGGGGGGTAAGTCATCACCGAAGGATACAGAACAGAATTTGGCGGTAAAGGGAAACCGACTCCAGAACAAAATACCTTTTCTATTTAAGGCAACAGAAATACCAGCCGCACACTGTTTACAGCTTGTTAGTTTATGTAGTTTTAATTCCAACGTGTTCTAACCTCAGATGCTTTAGTCATATGCTCCCTGTTAGCGGGGTTAGTCTGCCTGCTGATAAGCATCGATTTCTTTTTTTATTTTTGTTTTTTAAGCTTTACCAACAACCCCTCGTGGGTTGTTGTGGCAACTCTGATAAGTTCTGTTTTTTTTTTTTTTTTTTTCAAACTTTTCTCTTATTGATATTTCCACCGGGGAAGGGAGCCGACAACAGCGTTACTCAAGGTTACGGTTACGAAACCCCGCCATCCGATGGGATGCGGGCCTATGGAAGCACGGAAGAAGACAGAGTTTGTAGGCCTGGCCCTTTGCTGTGCGCGGCGCTGCTGAGGGAGCGGCAATCCTCGCACTGCAGGCATGTCTCTGCTCACCTGCAAGGTCACAGGTTTCGGAGAACCTGCCCTACCAAAGTCACCTTTCCCCCCCGCCCCCGAACGGAGAAATGACAACAAATCTCTGCCCGGGCAGCTTCCCCAACCGCGGAGCGGAAGAGGACAAGAGCCCGCTGCCCAGGCATAGCCCTGCCCAGCCGTCAAGCCAAGCCTCCCCGCTCCGGGTGACGCAAAGCTGGTTTTAGGGTCACTCCAGAGGAGCCCGCACGCCCCAGCGGCGCTGGAGGAGCTGCCCACCATGGCCAGCGCGCTCCCAAGCTTTCAGGGACCCTCGTGAGGATGACGGCAAGTCTCGGAAAAGCCCATCTGCCTCATCTAGGGATGAAGGCATTAGATGGCCTCCTTTTCACCAGAAGGCGGCTCTACAGCAGTGAAAGCCTTCTAGCCAGCAGCCCCTCATCTTCCCACTCGTGCAGTGTTCATCTAGGACCGAGGGAGAATATTTTCGGTACGTGACCCTCAGTTTTATCTTGCTTTTCAGCTCTTGTGGCAGCAGATAAACTATCCACTAACGAAACGCAACTTACAAGCGCACACAAGTGTTTATCTTCTTTCAAGAGCCATGTTTTATTGACTGGTTCTGTCCGCGGGAGTGGAATGAAAGCACAAATATCATAAATCCCTCATGAAGAGGGATATTTTTGTAAAAGCGGGTAAAAAGGCGACTTCAAGAAAGATAACATGCAGAATAAGGAGTCAGAAAATAAAGTACGCTCTCTAAAAAACAAGCAGCGGACCGCAGCTTGTGAACTTCAATAATTTTCAGATCCTGATACAGCAGCAACTGTTGCTAAATTGGTGGGCCTTTCAAGGCAGTGAGAGAAAATTTAAGTTGTGCCACACAACAAGCTCCAGAGCGTAAAACGTATTTACCCCTGACTTAACGATGGAGTCAGCCCTCTTTTAAACAAGCAATTCCATGAACGAGGCTATCTTTAAACAGCTGCTCCAGAACATATGCACCCTAATCCCCAAAGTCTTTCCATCACCCTCCTTGTGGATCCTCCTCTTAACATGAGGAGGAACTTCTTCACTTCGAGGGTGGTGGAGCACTGGCACAGGCTGCCCAGAGAGGTTGTGGAGTCTCCCACTCTGGAGACATTCAAAACCCGCCTGGACACTGTCCTGTGCAACATGTTGTAGGTGACCCTGCTCGGGCAGGGGGGTTGGACTAGATGATCTCCAGAGGTCCCTTCCAACCCTGACTGTTCTGATTCTGTGATTATCTTTCTACTACATGAACCCGCTGCTAGGTATTCTCTCCTCTACCCGAGAATCTGATTTTTGCAAGATTTAAAGCCCAAAAGCCCCTAACCCACCCATGACACAGGGCTGCGAGAGAGGGGACAGCCACCAGCAGAAGCCCCGTTTCCTTGCACACCAAGCAGAAAGGGGCAGGGGCCACACGGACCATGCAGAGGGACGAGCAGCAGAGCCCGTCCCCTCCACAGGGACATCTGCACCTCTCCTCAGCCCAGCAGAGCCACCCTGCTCCAAGATCCTCGACCGCCCACAGACCTTCCCCTAATACACATAACTACAGGGTCAAATCAAACACGGGTAGCATAAGATACTTGGTTTGCCGTGTTATTTTTCTGCTAGGTGTAGCTACTCTCGGTTGACCATCGGCACAGCCTTTCCCCCTGGCCAGTGGGCAGGACCCAGGATCCCTGCAGGAGGTGACCCCCTCTGAGCAGGTAAGGTGGGAGCAGTGGTGATTTTCAGCTGGAAGCTCCTGTACCACCCAAAACAGGGCATCTCCCATCGCCTGAAGTCACCATGGAAACAGAGGTCCTATATAGGTCATCCTGTCCCAACCCAGGACTCCTGCTACAGCTCGAGATCTTGCCCAACCTGGCAGCAGAACAGCTCAGGATACATTGCTGGAGGTGACTCGCATCTGCTACAGTTCCCCATTATTATACAGGCTGCAGATGTTGGTCACAAAGTGGTCAATCATAATGACAAGGCATTGGGACCTCTTAAATAACAATTAGCTGCCAGCTGAGCTGGGCAACCTCCAGCTCCCTGAAGCAAAACTCTTGTGCCGGGTACACACACCACACATAACAAGTCTTATCATTAAATAAAAATAAAAAAAAAAAGGAAGATCCTGGTATCACATTTGAGTCCTCACAGCCAAATTTAGGTAGTAGATTTTAAGCAGAGGTTGACCACCAATCAAGAAATACTGTTCCATTCCTATATACCAACATGATGGTTTTTGAGGCAGATCTCAGACACTCCCTTTGCTGTGATCTGCAGCTCATTGTGACGGATCTAGAAATACTTCTTTGAAAAAAAAAAAAAAAAAAACTGAAAGGGCAACTGACAACAGCCAAAATCCTGCAGATAGGCCGCATTGCTTGCCTGCCTTCTGTCCTTGCCGTGCCAACTTGCGGCACTCGGGGCACGGTCGCTGTGCTAATGCTGCACACCCTCCATCTCCAGGCGGCTGCCTACAAGCGTCGGAAACCAGCTCTGCGCGCTGCCTTAGCATCCCACTAGAACGCAGTGGTGGGGAAGGAGCATCGATCAAGGGCTGCAGGATGCAGAGGAGCCTGCTAGGGGAGATAGGGTCCCCACTACCGAACTCATCCCCCACCAAGAGCTGCCACCTGAGGAGCTTCCGGCTCTCCGTGCTAATGGCAAAACCCATTTATTTGCCTGAAGTGCCCTCAAGCACGTGCCTTCCAGACAGAATAACACAGTGCACCCATAAAACAAGTAACGGCAACAAAGAGGAGAAAATCCTAATGAAAACGATCGAATTATCCTTCCTATATACCGAGAAAGAAAGAAGGAAGAACAAGATTATTTCTTTTCTTAAACGCCTAGGAGGAGTTCAGCTGCTGCAGCGGCCTTTGGGGATGGGAAGGGCTGAGAGTTGGCACCTCGAGGCATCTATAAACAGTGCAATACATCCCAGATCTGCAATTAATTTGCCAAAAATGTACGTTACAACTAATCTGGACACTGTATGATTTTAATTACATTAATCATATAATGATACACAAGTATTAACTATATGTTTATATAACATACAGTTATAGGTATTTTTTTTTTTTATACACTATATACCCAAAGCTTCCATACTTATTCCAAAAATGCACTTCGCAAAGAGAGAAATAGTTCCACGTATTCTAAATAGGTGTCATTTTCCGTTAGAGCGAAGTACCAAACCCACCACCAGCTGGTGCTTGTGGCTGATACACCCTCTGAAAACACCAGGAACTCACAGTCAAGTAAAAAAAAAAAAAAAAAAGGAAAGGTACCAGAGGAGTTTATTCCTTATTAGACATCAGAGAATCCAAGCACGGGTTGCAGACTGGGATAAAAATCTACCCGCTGTGGCAGCTCAGCTCAGCCAGTTTGTTTTCAAAATAACGACAGGACCAAGGAATCAAGCCTGCCCAGAGAGGGATGCTCTCCAAAATTTTGCTTCAGCAGCACAATAGCTGCCCGGTTCGGTTCCTTGATTGTCTGCAGAGCTGACAGGAAAAAAAAAAAAAAAAAAAGTATTTGTGTTTGTTTGAAAAAACGCAATGTTTGAAGTGATTTTTAAAAGAACATTAACTTTTATAAACGTGTTCCTACAAAGCCACCTTCTGGAGCGTGTTTTCTGATGCAGGTTTTCGCTGTGCCTAGTACGGCATAGGGAAGCGTAACAGCCCGTTTTATGACAAAATTCCAGAATTTGAATGAAAAGCTTTTCTCTTCTAATCTGACCGCTTTCTGGAGATTGGATGTGTTGTATTTCAGTGAGTGTCACTCGTGGATCTGCGCCGACAGTCACGAGCGGCAGTTTGATCTTACTTAGTATCCAGAACAGCACTATGGAGTACCGCTTAATAAAGTTGTAATTGGGTTTGGGGTAGTCCTTCAATGCACTGTTGAGCTGCTTTTCAGGTTTTCCAGCTGACAGTCCTTCTCTTAAGGATTCGGTATCACCAAGCTTCACTCCAGCAGCTTTGCAAAAGTTAAAACTCAAGTCAGAAAATAATAACGAAAAGTACGTTTTTGAACGGCCTTCGATGCGCACGGCGGAGCATTGCCCAACAGTGACACAAAACCCACTTGGAGCCGTCATGTAAATAAGCAGGTATGGACAGAAACCGGCCCTCTGTCCCCCAGGGAAGACAAAGGAAAAGAAATCGGACCACTCTTTTGTGCTTCAGCATTAATGACCATTTAAAACCTCATTGCCAAACACGGGACAGAAGGAAAGGGCAGCTGAGGCCCTGCGAAGTTGGACCTGGAGGCATCTGCCAAAGCGTGTCCTCTTTCGGTCAAACCTGAGCGCCCTCAAGAGCCCCCCGGAAGACAGCCGTGACCACACCTCACTGCGCAAAGGGGACAGTTCTATAGGTGCGTGGGAAGCGCCTCCGTGCCGGGGCCAGCGCACGGGAGCGTTGCAGGGATGCTCCAGAAGAACGTGCAACGGCACTGCTGACAGCACCGTTCTCCATCAGGGAGAAGGCGGATGACATTATAGCCCCGAACAGAACCAGGTCCTCCGTTCCTTCCTGTACACTCTAATTTAACTCAGCACCGCTTTCCGAGTTAGCAGCACAACCGCTGCTGCGAGCGGGGCCCGCCGGCAGCCCCGACTTCTGGGCTGCTTGAAAAAAAATTAAAACAAACAAACCAACCAACCAACCAGAAAATTTAAAATCCATAAGGAGGAGCAGCATCACTAATCGACAAGAAACGCCTCACCTCAACACACCGACCGAGCGTTGGCCAGCTGCGCGCTCGCTGTGTCGCTCCAAAAAGAGATCCCCCGTGCCCAGCGGGACCCGACCGAGATCCCAAGTCTGCGTTGCTGTCGGATGCCATTTCCCACTGGTTAAACCCAGATCTACTTCAAGGCCTGCAAAGATTCCGGCAGACCACGTTTGATCCTTGAAAAGCCTGAGGAGAAAAAGCTATCGCTGTAAATACGTGGGGAAATCGTGACTTACTAAGCTGGGCACCCCGGCTTCTGAAGTATGCAAAAAATGAACACTGAAATTGTTGAAAAAAAAAAAAAAAAACAAAAACAAACACTTAAGTTTTGTGCTGAGTGTAACAGGAGGGTAAGTATGGCCAAGCACTCTTGGAAAGCATAAGTTCTCCGGCAGAAAGTGTCTGCTTTACAGGTGCCTCAGGTTTTCCAAGGAAAAACGGGACGGAAACACATCCCCCTTACCACTCCAGAAGTAAGAGACCCTCTTTGCCCTCCTGGGGGCTTTCTGGGCCCCTCATTCCTCCACGCGACTACCAGGAAGGAGGGC
Source organism: Vanellus vanellus (assembly GCF_965231255.1). Lineage (NCBI taxonomy): Eukaryota > Metazoa > Chordata > Aves > Charadriiformes > Charadriidae > Vanellus > Vanellus vanellus. The sequence continues at coordinate 1,220,663 of NC_138907.1, forward strand.
CGGGCTGCTGGCTGGGTGGCAGGAGACCCGGGCTACGGTGAGGCACTTGGGCACGTCCATCACCTCCGAGAGCCCTGGGGGGGTTACAGGGCCACCTCCGCAGCTCCCAGCGAGACCAGCGCTGCGTCGGACCCCCAAGGGCAGAATCCCTGGGAAGCCACCCCAAAGCTTCAGGATGCTGACCGGGAAGGAGCCTAAAAAGGCAAACGCCGGCGCCGCAGGCAGCCCGCCGCGGCTGTACGTTTGTGATACGGCGAGCCTGGCATAGCATCCCGCACGTCTTGCATTTTTCCACCACCTTAGATGTAATCAAACCCCAAGAGACGTCAAAACCTGCTATAACCGAGCTATTTTGTACAAACACAGAGCTTACGCACAGAGAACGTCTTGAAGCAGTTCCTAATAAAACTTGCAAGAAGTTGGACGTGTACACAGTCAGCCCCGCGGTTGTGCACAATGTCAAAGACGGACAGAAGTACGTGCTTTGACCACGGCAGCATTTGGCGGTACAAGAGTTACATTAGCAGATAAATTTTTGCTTTGCTTAGCTTACTACGGAATAAAACACTCCTGTTTGCCTTCTCCAAGATAATAAGCTTATAACGGGGGAAGAGGGAGAGAAACGAGGTGGAAACACGGCTGTGACCTGAGAAATCAGTTAAACCTGTACACCTCATTAGTGCTCTGAAGGGCGGAACAGTTTTATTACTAGAGAAGCAGCGTTCAGCGTGTCAGTCCAGATCCCTTATCACAGGTGTTTCAGGGTCTAAACAGACAAAACCAGATCCCAAAGATCAAAATTCAGAGCTGCTAAATGTGGAACAGCCCTGGAAAACCCAGAGTGAGAAGATAGAGACGTCGAAGGGGTTTCTGTTCCGGGGCACACACAGGGATGGGTAACAGGGAGCAGGCTCAGACGGCTCTCAATGTTTTGGGAACCCCCGCACTAGGGAGATGGAGCTGAGGACCATAAATGGAGACTCGTGCTGTGCAGTGGGTGCCAGCAAACCCTCCTCCTGTGCATGGTGGAAACATGTCTTTAACCTTGGAAATCGAGGAGAGAGACAGGAATCCACAGAAAGACAAGCCGAGATTCCTGTGTTAAAAAACAGTCCTCTGAGGCTCATCCCCCAACCCTTCTTCTGCTTTTCCCTGGTGCCTTCTCCAGCAGAAGGCAATTCCTACTCAACCTATCAAGTGTTCTTCCAGGATATTTTTCAGACACTGAGGCGAAAAGGGAAATTGCGTACAAGTCCAAATGATTAGAAATACCCAACGCTTTGTCTATTACGTTAGCATAAGGATCAGCTCACTTCTGTTTTTATGGGATGTTCTTCGCTCAGCTTCTACTTCCGTCTTTAAGATCACAGCAAACGCCACCCCAGCTTTCAGCAAAGGCATCTCAAGGTAAATCTGTAGCTCTGCTGGTTTCGATTTTTGTCTGCCACTGCCCTGGGGACCCTCTCTCTTCTGGTCCCCCTTTTCGCATACACCATTTCCTTTTTCTGCCGGTGCGCAGCAATTCACAGTTTTAAGGGAAGAGCGCTGCAGAAGAGACACCTCTTCAGCTGCTGCCGTTAGACCGCAGATGGGCTTTGCGGGATGCTCTGAGATGTGGGGGGGCCCACAGCATCCCCCGTGTTCCCCAGCCTCTGCGCGGGTGAAGGCCGAGCAGCGGCTCTGCCGCCGCCTGGTGCCCGGCAGGGATGGAGCTCAGCACATCCTTGCTGGGGTGCGCCGGGATTGGAACTATGGTCTCTCATTGCAAAAATAAAAATAAAAATAAAATAAAACTTAAAAAGCACTGCAAAACCCCCTCCCCAAACCATGAAGACGCTGGCAAAATTAAAGCCCAGAAGGCATAAGAGCCACTATAAATTTAAATAAGCTAGATTTTTATCCTGTCCGTATGCTCCTCACGGTTGTCACGACAAAACAGCACTGCTTTACCATGCAGAATTTTAGAATTGAGGGAGTAATAACAATTGGTGCGAGCGCACAGCTGTATTACAGCAACCAGTTGCACTAGAGTTATGAAAAAAAACCACCATACAATAATCAAGCTTTAAAATAGGAGGTATAAACTTACATAGCTGGCTTGAAAATCCAAATGTCTGTTGTTTTGGTTTGGTTTTTTTCTTAACTCATAAGAACAGTAGTTCACAAGCACAGTCCCCACCAGTAATTGTTCTTGCCGGTCAGCCAGCCAAGCTCACAAGATGAGCAAACATGGGACAAATCAGGGCAGGAAGGACTTACCAGACCAAGCAGAGCATTGCACAAACAGGACTGGTCCAGAAGGCTCCAGACAGGCACCCACTCCCGCAGATTTCCCAAGAAAAAAGCAAGAGCTTTCCCCCTAACACTGCCCTCTCAGCCCTCCCCTACTTGCAGGCATACCCTCGGTGTCCTCCTGCTCTGAACAGGAGGTCCCTTGTGCAGAGCACCCCATGCTCCATCCTGCCAACTCAGCCCACTGCACCTTCCCTCACCTCCCACCCCCTCATTCCCAATTTAAAGCCTTCTCCGGATTGGCTAGCCCCTTGGCAAGCTCCTTTGTGCTCTCCTTGGCCAGGTGGGTCCCATCTCTCCCCCCAAGAGGGCTGTGGTGGTAAAAGCCCAATCACTCTCATTGGCACCAGCTGGAGGAGCAGGCTCTCACCTGCGACCCCCTCCACTCCTTCTCACGCCCTTTCCCTCCCTGGCAGGATCCAGGGGAAAACCACCGGGGCCCCCACACCCTTAACCACTCCTCCAGGGCCACAAAGTCCCGCTGGACCTTTCCAAGTCTCCTCGAGAGGAGTTGTGGTGCACCCCCTGCACGGTCACCCGGCCCCACACCAGGCAAAAGGGAGCAGCTCAAAAGCGTCAGCCCAGGGAGGATGACAGCAGTGGTGGAGACGGTGAAGGACGGAGGAATTGGTGGAGGATTTGGCTCCTGGCCACGGGGTGCACGGGGAAGGAAGCGTTTCCAGCTGCAGGCAGGCCTGGCTCTTACAAAGAATAGCCACATGGCTCACCAGCTGTTCCGTCCACAGCTGGACAGGCCAGATGTGGCCAGAGCAGGGGTAACTGCCCAGTCCTTAGTCAACAGCAGCTTTGTATAAGGCCTGACTCATAGCTCTGGTGGTTATTGCGGCACGCTTTCCCTATATTTTTTTTTTTTTTTTTTTAAAAATCCCCATTCTTCCTGGCAGGCGATGTCCCCGGACACAGGACCGAGCCCCAGGGCAGCGATCCCTGCTCTCCCCAAGTCTCCCTCCCCACCACAGGGGCAGATTGCCCGACTTCGCTTGGACCAGGAACCATCCCACGCACGCAGACAGAAAGGCTCCTTCCCACCAAGAATTTAGGGATGAGAAAGCTTAGGCTCAATTTTTTTCCCCATGAAATACGAAAAAAAAAAACTTTGAGAAGCCCACTTGCGCTGTTTCTACTTCAGTCGCCAATAGATTATTTACTACAAAATAGGCTGCGGAGACATTCAAATATTAAAACACAGACTGCGTGGTAGTAATTTCTACAGATGCGTCTTCTAGGGGCTAGTGTCAGTACATTTAACTTCTGTTATTATCCCTCCTTAACAGTTTTCTGGGATAAAAGCTTACGTGGATAGGTAGCGGAACAGGTTGCAGTCAACAGGATTTGTTTCCAACTATCCTTGTGATCCCTACATATTTTACAGAATTACTGGAAAAATCAATCAGGAATGGTTAGAGACATCTGTCTCATTAAAGAAAGTACATCTGCTGTCTTGGCACGTTAATATCTTTAAGCAGTACTGTGATAGTTTGTAGGAGCCTTAGAATAGTGGGTCTTCTGCTAAAAACAAAGCTGCCATCCAGTTCTTCCAGTTCTCAGAGCACTGGTAATAGCTGCAGACTCCTGCACGTGCCCCATGACCTTTCATTTTAATTGTTGGAAATCAACAGACTATTAAAGGGAATCAACTCCAATATGGCGCTTTTTTTTTTTTTCCAAACGAAAAATGTCTCAAGTCAATAATACTAAAACTCTTCAAATACATTTATTTGTCACCAATGAAAATACTGTACAATACCCAAGAAAAGGGGGAGGGAAAGACAATGTATTAAGACTGGCTTTCATCGATGTCTTTGTCTGGATCCACCTCTGCAGCTTCGCTCTCCTGTTGCTGTTTCTTCCAGAGTTTAGCCATAGCAAGTAGTTTGAGATTAGGCTGATTGGCAGTATCTTCTGGGAAAATATAATCATAGTATTCCTCCCAGCCAGCATCAGACTAGGAAAAAAAAAAAAAAAAAAAACAAACCAGAAAGCAAGTTTAATTTGCATGTTAATGTTAGCTATTAGAAGGTGCTTCTAATAAGCATAACAGTGAGATAAAATTAAAATCAATGTTTGTTAGACCATCCATAGCAGCTGAAAACCAGATGAAACCAATGAGCTGAACGGGCGTAAGACAGTACTACTCCTGCTGCGCGTAATGAGCAGGCAGATTTGATGAACGGCCTGGCTATAGTTTCCCAAACAAAGTTAAGAAACAAACTATCTCCGTAGTACTACCTAAAGGTGTTTTGCTTTGTCCGTGGTAGGAGTTTAAAGTAAAGGTAGCTCGAGCATTTGGTACGAGTACCTCACTCTGAATCAATTGCCCACGTAGCTTGCTGAAGAGCAAAGAGCTCAGCGGCAGGTGTTTCAGGCCAATGCTTTTTTTCAATTACTGCAGTAAAATTGGTATACGATTCTAGCATCCACCATAGCCCACTCTGTTTTGTGTACCAGACCCCAGCATAAAGCCACCAAGGATTCAAAGTGACTGCTTGCATGATTTTTCCTCTTACCCCATCTTCAGCCTGCAGTTTTCTCCTCTTCTTTATTTTTTCAGGCATAAGTTTATCTATCCTCTCTTTAGTGGTATCAGTTCCAAACTCCTCTTCAAAGCTTCTCCAGGATTCCAGAAGCATGACTCTCTCCTCTTTCTCCTCACAGTTTCGCATTGCCTTATTAGCCTCTTCGTAAATCTGCCGGCATCTTGACAAACTCCCCTCCCTTCCCGCAGAGAGCTCAAACTGTGCAAAGCTGATCCATACCTGTGGCGAAAGCAAATCGCAACCAAGGTGAAACCTCCATTCTGAAGTTTGATAGCTCAGTGATAGTTTCAAACAACAAAGCAGCCAAAAAATCAAACACCAATGCAAGTCTGAGGTACCTTTTCATAAGCAGATACCTAGAAGATTCACGTGGGTTTCACATGTGAGAGATTTGCCTCATTTTGGCAAGAGAATATACATGTAAACTACGTTGACAATTTTCTTGCGGTTGTTTCGATCATCACAAATCTGTCTGAATTTAGTCAAACAACGGCAGCAAACTACACTGGAAAAAACACAACTATTTTTTCCTTGCAATGTTTTTCCAACTAAAATTCCAAAGCTGCTCAGCAGGAAGAGGGCTGCGAGGAAACCTTCCGCAAAGCCTTCTCTCATGGAAGATACACCTGTTGTCACATGTAATTTAGAAACGTCTTCCCCCCTGTCAGGGCACAGGCACTGGACTGAACGTAGGTTCCCCGTTGATTTGAAAAAGCCAGGCAAGCAAAGCAGTCAAGGCTTTCTTTCCACCGTGGACCAGATTCAAGACCAGTTCTGTGTTCTGGGTGCCCACACATACCTTAACATGCTGTGTCCGCTGAAGTAATCTGCGGTAAAGATTCCTTGTTTTCTCGTACTCTTCTTGCTCAATTTCAAAGTCAATGTAGGATTTCCAAAGAACCTGCAAAAGAGAAGTCTCTCACTCTGTTCATAGCACACTGAGATAATGAAAAGAAACGGAAAAAAAAAAAAAAAGAGGAGGAGCATGGATAAATGTGAAATTTCTCTGAAAAAAAGTTTCAGAGATCTGTGTATTTATTGACACTACAAGCTAGGATTAAGACTAAGCAATATTAAATCTTGTGCGCGTAATCCATTTAGCTTCCTCCTGTAAGCGTGTTTCTCCCCCCACGTGTTATCGTGAGTTGTATCGTCCTGCATACCCTGCTAAGAAACAGATGCTAAATTAATGAGAGACAGGCTAAGCCACTATGTAAAGCAGTTCTGTTTAAGCTGGTAGATAATTGACATTCTAATTAGCCACACTGTGTAATAAATACCTTAAAATTGTGCCAACTGTAAAGTTCATCCACCCCCTTACCTCTGGCATGTCTAGCCGGGGCTGGCCAATAGCCAACTCATATATTGCACGGGCTCTATCGATATCGCCAAGGATGGTCTCTAGTTCAGCAAATTTAATCCATGACGTGCAGTTTTCCGGTGCAAACTCCAGGAACTTTTCATACAGCTTTCGGCAACGATCAAATTCTCGCAATTGTAACTCCAATTCAATATAACCTTTAAACAGTTTGTTTTTTGGACATTTACCGATGGACGTCCCCTGTTAAGCAAAAAAAATCCAAAAACCACTTAAAGATCTTGCAAGGAAAAAACACACCACCCTGTTTTCTAAGCATCTGCTTACTCTCCAGTATTTGAACTAAAATTCATTTTTGAGCAGAGTTTGCTTTTTAAGACTCTGGTCAGAGCCAGTATGAAATCCAACCAATGTTTGCGAAATGAGTGCGCATCCATAAACATCAACAAAAAGTCTGAAAGCAGAAAACCTTCTAACTTGTTACACCTTTACATAACATGGATTCCCCACAAAGTATGAGTTGAAACTCACCCTGGCTCATCAAATGAACACTTCATCTTGCATCAAAAGCAGAAGAAAGCATAGTACCAGTCTGTACCAGTCTTCCAGGCAAGCAGTTTCCAAGTATCTTATAAAAAAAATTATATCAAGAGAAACTGTCTCCTGGACCATCACCGCTATTCATCATTGCAACAGTTAAGAATGGGAACATCCGAGACAGGTATGTAGGGAGCTTCACTCTTGGAGTCACTTCTGTAGACAACTATTATTTATTAAGGACTGCAGCCTCTGTTTCTTCAAGCTCATGTGAATTAAGTTATTTGAGATCAAACTCCTTCACTACCATTCTCCAGCACAACTTTCCTACACATTGATTATCTTGGTACTTATTAAAAATGGAGGAAACCACCACTTGGGAACATCGTTATGGTCAGCGTTACAGCTCTCCAGCCGTACAAATGCCTCTTCTATTTCAAAATATGCTCAGTTCTTCCCCACGCACCCCTCGCTACTATTTTCTTAAGCAGCACAGGCTCCAGCTGGTCTCCTGTCTCCAAGTCCCAGCATCTCTCAGACCCTGGGAAAACAAAGAATCCACACACCATCTGGAAGCAGTGAAAACGAGGCAGAGCAAAGGTGCTGCCTGCACGCTGATGACAGCTTCAGCATCAGGAGCAGGACCATCTCTTCTGCATGGTGGCAGTGCAGGACCCTCACTTCAGGCAAGGAGCAAGGCTCCTTGCCAAAGAGGAGGTTCAAAGTCAACTCGTTGCGAAAGAAAGAAAGAAACTGCTTGCCAAATCTAGGTCCATTCCTGGCCTGGTTCGAGGTAAAACAGAACCAATTTTCTGTTCAGTTTCAGTGGCCAGTCTGGCCCAAACCACCACAAGTCCAAAAAAATATTACGGCTGCAGCGGCAAAATCTGGTTTCCGAAACAAGGAAAGGGTGACCTTCTAAAAAAGTCTGTCAGAGAAATTAAACAACAACAGGGAAAACAAAATAGAAGCCTAAAAGAAACTGAGGAAACTTTATCAGGCCAAAGCAGCCTTTCCAAAATCTCCTATAAAAATACCCCTAAAAAACCAGAAGGCCAGAAGCAAGGTGCTGACTGGTGACTACGGTTATGTTGAGCGACGGCATCTTAAGCCAAGCTACAACAGCAGCACACTTCAGGACAGAGGGTTGTCTTCTCCTGCAGGGAGACAGTAACAGTCTCACAGTGGACTTAGCCCCTCTTGTTTTTCTGGTCATGGGCAGAAGTCCAGCTGAAGAGACAATGTGCTTTACGAGCGCACTGGGGACAGACTTGGTCCAGTGTCAGCTACAGAAGGCCATTCGTGTTTATGCTCTTATCACTGCTGTGCCATGGGTTTGATGGAAATCCCATCAGTTTCCTCGTTAAAGTCAAACCACCTCAACGATTACCAACATCAGCTTTCTCTCAAAATTCCTAATGCTATCACTGAGCTTATTTAGAAAATCTTGAAGAGAATGAAAGTGTTTTAATTTCAAAAGGTTTTGCTGCCAAAATGTACCCCACTGCTCTCTGACATGCTGACACTCACATAGTGAACTCTTCACAGAAGCTCCTGAGCCTGCCCCAAGTCCCCACGATTGCTTCTCTCTGCAACCTGGTAGCTGGGACTCACACTCTCTATTCAGCAAGTCTTAGTTTCTGAGGGTCAAAACCTCCTATTTATTTAAAATGTCTTTTAAAACGTTATTGATAGTACAAGTACCATTTAAACAAATCAGCAGCAGTTAAAAATTTCCAAGTGCACTAAGCTGATTTGGGTACTCCTGCATTCAGATGTGTGTTTTGTCAGCTGAAATGAGAAAGCTACATTCATTTCCGCCCATGGCTAATTCATCATATCAAGCTACGCTTCTTTTTAAATCATACATGACAGTAAATACTGGTCCCCGCAGATTTCTCGGATGCTTTATTTAAGTGGATTAAACCAGCAATTTATAAAGGACAATTTAAGATCTTTTAATGCCAATCCCTTGTTACTATTAGTTAGTAAAGTCAATTATGGAATTAACAAAAGCTCACCAATGCTCTTCTGGCAAGTGGAAGATTTTTCTGGCGTATTTCAAATTGTGCATACAGCAGCCATATTTTGGCAAACGTAAACTGAAAGAAAAAGAACAATGTGATGCTTGGGTTGGAAGCTTAGTAAATAATGCCGCATATGTTCTTTAAGAAAATAATCACTCTGTCTATACAAGACGTTACTGCTACTGCAGTTAATTGCATTTGACCTCAGTGTTGTCCTGCTGAAAAACTGATTAGCAAAATATCAGCTATCACTGAATCAATTAATAGCTAATCAACTCTTAATAATTACATGTTATTCTAACCTACACAGCTGATAATCAGATGACATGATTAATGACAAACTAGAAAACAAAGTACATGAACTAAGATTTCTTGACATTCCAAGGCAACGCTGTGTTTTAAGGGTTTTGCCACGTGGATATTTTAGTTAAAACTCACTGGCAAAAAAACCCCACAAAACCGAAAAATCAGTCTTGAAGACCGATTGTAATGGGGAATACACACCTGAAAGATGGTTTATCAAATGCACCTCCCTCAGCTGGGACTGTGCAGACAATTAGAAACAGTTGCTATAAAAGGCAGTAACCCCACATAAAACAGAGTGACAAGTACCCTGCAGAGACTACAAGCAACTATAAAAGGAGTAACCTGAGGAAGAAAACAAGTAAGTAAAAAAAAAAAGACAGGCGTTCTTCCCTATTGTTTGATAGTACTAGACTATCATCTGAGTACATGTTGTTTCAGCTTCTTAGAGCATACTTAGTGATTGGAAAATGCTGAAGAAACCTTTGCATTACATCTGCATGAGGAAATTTGACATCGGTGCATAGCCTGCTATTTCTCATAATGCATATTATAGACATCTAATATTTTACCTTGGAAAAAAAAAAACAACTATCAATTTTGGAAGATGGATGTGAAAATCTAGAAGGGATAGTTAAACCCCTAAGCAGAGTCTTCATGAATGTGCTGGTAATTATTTGGAGCTGTTTACAGACCTGAACCTTGGGGGGGGGGGACGGGGACTAAAGGATCTTATCTTGGAAACTTTTAATTCGAGACTCAATACAAACTGCTGGAGGAGCCATACCTTCTTGTGGGGAATGAGCTCGATACAAGCCTGATACACTTGTCTGGTTCGTTCTCCATCCTGTAAGAAAAGACAAAATTAAATACTTTGTTCACTGCTAAGATTACACTGTATTTTAGTTTGTGCAATGGCTGCAAAACTGAAAAATGGTATTTTTAAGTCAAGTTGATTAGAATCATGTATACTTAAGATATAAAAGTACTTATCTACTTAGTGTGCACAATTCCAAGATAATAACATCTGAGAGTCAGTAAGAGTCATCTCTTGAAAACAAGATTCAACACAAAGAATTACACCATAAAATGAGGCATGTCCCCGTTGTGGGGGAATAAGTGTTTTTTTTTTTCCCTTTAAGACACTGAATAGGTATACTATGATACAACTTTATGAAACAAAGAGCTGCTATAATGTTACATGACTGATAACAGAAGAAATACTTACACAGCCTTGAAAGGGCACTACAGAAAGAATTTGACTGCTTCACAGAACAACTTCACAAATAGTTTTGTTAAATACAAAACTATTTTGCAATTCAGATGGGGTTGAAATACCTACTTCTGCTTTTATTATCAGTGTGTTTCTGGATGAATTGGGGTGAAATGGAAGTATTTTTTTCCCCTGTGCATGAGAGGGAAAATAACACCCCATACTTAAATAGCAAATCCTGTAGCTAGTTAGACAAAACAAGTAAGACAATTTTTAATTCTCAGTTTTCTTATTAAAATATGTGTAGCTATTTAATATATGGAAAATACATGGGAAGGAAGGAGAAAAAAAAACTCGTTTCTTACTACTTGCCTTTGCCTCCAGCTCTTCATATAACGCATAGTTAATCCAAAGATAGATGTATCTCTTCCAGTGTCTTTTCTCTTGAATTGGGGGAACATTAGCGATGGCTCTTTCATACACTTCTCGGACAGTCTCGGCATCTGTGTCACTCTCAACTAACCTCAAGTAGTCAAACCATGCATCATAATTATGTGGATTTGCCTTTCGGAAAGATGGGAGCAGAGAAATGGGAAAGAAACTTCAGTTAGTAGAAATAACAGACCTTGTTCCTTTACTTACAGTTTCTATTCAGAATTTCTCCTTTAAAATAGATCACTGGAATATTAATGAAAAGCGTTGGTCTCAGGTTTGCTTAAGCTAGAGCTTTTGGGTTAAAAGGCATTTATTTCTTCATTTTTTTTAACCTACAAACATTCTTTAAGTGAAGACTAACTCCACTGTCAGAAGGAAAGAGGATATGATGACATATGCAGTATTCAGTGAAGAGTAGGTAGGTGTGATACACCTGCTTTCTCACAAAAAGGTGAGGTGTCCTGTCACACAGGTGAAGTGTCCTGTAACAGTTACCGCGTAACAGAAGCGAAGTTAGTTACAAGCTAAACTGCACTGTCCTCTAAGATGACTGTGAAGGTTACCGAGCTCTGAGTTCAATCAAAAACTTTGGCTCCACAATCTACATCAGAATGCAGAAATAAAGCAGTGAATACAAGTATTGTTCTCCCTCATGGATGGCATTCTGCCTCCAAGAATAGCGTTCTCTTGGTGTTTTCTTGGACTGAGTATCAGGGGTAATATAAAACTCATCAGCCTTCATATCACGAGACACATGTACCTTAAGCAGTAGCTGGATGAATGATGAGCCCAGAGGGTATTTGTAATACATACCTTCACCTCCTCTTCATACTGGAATCTCCTCTTGCTGACAATGATGTCTTCAATCCCCCTTCTGTCTCCAAACTTCTTCTCAAAGATGGTGTAATTCTTGAAGAGATTTTGGGCCTCCTGTTTTGGAATTCTATCCAAGGCGTACTTGTAGATCACCCTCACTCTTTCAAACTGAAAATAGTAAATCTCATTTGAGTAATATTTACAAAGCAGCTTCTATCCTCCCCCACAATTTCTCAGTAAGCTTTTGGCAATATTTAATAGAAAGCAGAATCATAGGATATCTCAATGTAAATGACTGTTTTAGGACAGGACTAACACAGTTCTCCCTGAAGAGTAAAATTTGTGGTGTGGGTGTGTGTGGGGGGAAATCAGTAAATACCAAGACCCACCACCTCTTATTCATAGACAAGTCTGGAATACTAAAAAGATTTTTAAGAGGCCATAGTTTTGGGTTCACAGAACACTTTAAATTGCTTAATGGACCGGGCCCTTTAAAGAGACCATCTGGGAAAAACATGACTAATTCAGTTTTTTATCATGCAAGCCTACAACTTCCCAGAAACTTACAAATCTGAGGATATGTATTTGATCCAATGACACTATTCTCAGGCTTGGCAGATTTGGTGCCCACCTTTCTTACAATGTTATCTCCTTGATGTCACCAAAAAGCAAACGGAAGCTAAGCAAAAAACTGTCTCCTTATCTCAGGCTACACTACCTCACACAGAGCTGAAAAACACAAGTATTGCAGTGAATGTCAGGTGGCCTTGAGTTTGATATTCAAGAAGAAATCTTGTGGGGGCAGTTGGTATTGGCCTGATGTATTATCAACAAGGTCTTACTTCTTTCTGGTTCTCCTCAAACTTTGCGAAAGCCACATATAAGTGCTCATCCATATGTTCTTCTCCAAAGAATTCCACTGCCCTCTCGTATACTTTCCTTGCGTGAGCAAAATAACTGTGCTTCTCTTCAAAGCGGGCATACTTGATCCAGTTCTTAACGTCAGGATGAACAATAACAAGTAGAGCTATGTTAAAGAAATAAGCGGTGGTTGGACATTTCAAATTGCCTTCTTCCTAGTGACTACAGGGTTATGGAACACACAAAACAACTCTGAAGCATGGCATATGCAAAAAAAAAAATGCAACTGGGAAGAAGACGCAAAACAGACCTAAGTATGCAAAGGCTTTGTGCCTTCCTGAGAACTTAAAACAAAATTTAAAAGGGATAAAAAAACAGGCAAGGGTCAGGAAGAAGTTTAAGGAGAAATCTGAAAAACAAATGACAACTGCAAAAAAGCTGGAAGCATGAGTGCTGCTAAATATACACTATTATGGCAGGGTGTACGTTCACTTAACTGAATTTGGAGGCATGTTCTAAATGTGCTCTTAATACCTGCTGCTGGTTCTCAGCATGGTGGCTTACTCCCAACACGCCACAGTAAAAAGGAGCACAGGGACATAGCTGGACATAGAATAGATAAGAAAGAAACGAAGAACACAGGGCTAAACTTGGGCAGGTGTTACAATATATTAAAAAGGATATATCTCTCATAAATGGTACGAGCCCTGTCCACCTCCTTGTATCTCAGCTCAAAGTTAATGTAGGAATGCCAAGCTTGCTCTTCTGGTTGCCACTCCATCCAACGTTCAAACACCTGACGTGATCCAGCAACATTCCCCAACATTTCTTCCATGTAAGTATACTTATACCTGAGAAAACAAGATCAAGTTTTTATAAACACATAGTAAATATATAGATTACAAGAATTTTTTGAGTGCTTAATAAGAGCATTACTGAGATTTCTTCAACTATTCCCCACTTGCACCCCAGAAATGCCTACAGATACTGTTGTGACTGGCAGCAAGCAGGCACACAAACATCATTCTGTCCCAATACTCTTGCCATTTGAAAAGTACAAAACCTTTCCGAAACTTAAGCTTTTCTCTTTTTTTTTTTTTCAGACTAGCCTAAAGACTTGGAGAAACGGAAAACAATGCACTTATGCATGATACCAAAATAGAAAAATGATCTAGTCTTTGGGGGTAGAAGCAATGCTCCGCTCTCTGTAAACATACCAGAACTGGTTCACCCTGGGAAGGGTGGTAATGGCTCGATCCCAAATGTTTCGTGCATGATTAACCTGGCGGTTCTTCATTTCCATTTCTGCATATTTCAGCCAGAGTGTGACATTTCTGTAGTCCACATCTAAAGCACGCTCGTAAATGGAACGGGCTCTGGAAAGCAAAGATAAGTAAGTTGTGTATACAATGTGCCTTCAAGACTTTGATGGCATTTGTATACATGTGTCTTAAAAGGTTTATAAGAGATGTCTGCATCATAATTACCTCTGTATTTCTTTTAGGCTTTCCTCCCATTGTGCGTACTTTATCCAGTTACTGATAACAGTCCTGTTTTTTCTTATGTTATCTTCAAAAGTCTGGGAAGAAAATTATTTCTTTAAGTAAGAAATCTCTGTGCAGGCCAATCTTGTTATAAATGGCTTACGGAATATTACTATTATTGGAATCAATTCCAAATGTCTTACACCCATGCAGATGTAGTAACAAATCATACTCAATACAGCACTCCCTAAAAATTGCATAACAGAGAAGCTAGAAGTGTTGTTCATCCTACAAAGTAGGACTAAACTCAAGTTCCTGCAATCTGACAGCTAAAATACTGATGGAATAATAACTGACAGCACTAAAATCTTACTTTTTTTTTTAATCTCCTGCTTAGTGTTTCAGTAGCAACATTACCTGGATAGATGGAATCCAGTGATTGCAGACAACTCTGAATATACATGAATGCACCAGCACGAGTCTATTCACTTTGACCTGCTCTAAGCTCTCCTTTAAAGCATGATGCCTTGCTCTTATTCCCTGGATTTAATATGCCAGCATCATATGTGCCAGACAAATTTCACTGCTCAGCACCATGGTGAGAGCTTCTTCAGCCTTGTGTTTGGCTATTGTGAGGATCAATGCTATTTCTATTTAACGTGTGGCTAAACATGGTTTAACAGAGTTAACGTGGTGGCTCATTACTGCCATTCATATGAGAGACAAAAAAAGGTAACATGAAAAATTGTTTTTGCAGTGCTGTGGTGTTGATCATCTGACTCCAGTTGCTCGGCATGTGCCCAAGTGAGGTACACCAGCATCCAGCGCAGTAAGGCCCAAAGTCATCGTGAGGAGTGCTAGCCACTACGGTAAGGAGGGAAATGGAAAACCCACTCAGGGCTGAGTACAGGGATGCCGTGGTGTTGCAGAACAAAACTGTAGGTAAGTTTGCACAAGCAAAGCACTTTTCTTTTTTTTTTTTTAAGTAAAGAAGAAAAAATTATACCTGAAATGTTACATGCAAAATGGTCAAGTTCCAAGACAATCATCAAACATAACCATCAGCAGTGTAGAAAGTTGTGTTCTAAAGCATGCCAAACAATATTGTAATTGTACAGAACAGAAATATCACTTGCAAATGCACTCTGTCTTTTTTAAACACGTGAGGTGGAAAAACCACCAGCATTACTGTAAAGCTTGCTAATGTTCTGTCACGCTGACCGGCCAGGCAATGAAGAAACTGCATATAAACAATGTATGTAATTACTCTTGTAGTGTTCTGAACGTACTGAACGTGGTCACACATGATATGTTGGTTCAACACAGAATTTGGTAGTACGCAACATAAGTTTAATGTACGATTTTTGCACGACAGTAGCATTTTCTATGGAAGTGTTAGGAGGTTTTATGAATTGTTATTACTTGTGGAATTTCCAGATGACTATAGACCACACCTTGTTTAAGTTAAAAACCGTCAAAATTATGAGCATCGTGATCAGGATTATTTTTAGCCTTTACCTTCCTTTTCCGGAGTTTATAGTCATTTAGCTCTTCAACATCTGTGATCTTCTGTTGAGGTGGTGGCGGAAGAAGCTCGAGTTCTCTCTCTTTTGCTTCTCTTAAAAGCTGCTCTGCTGTGATCTGAACTTCCGCGGGTGCTTTATTTTTCACCTGTAACGTAAGGGGGCTTGATTCACGTTTGCCCCTTTTTTAATGCAAAACTGAAAAACCCCCTCAGGACTGACTTACTCCCCTGGTTTACTACGTCCACTATTCACCAAAGAAGGATGTGGAGACACCCCCCCGAGACCGACAGGGCCCTTATCGCCAGCACCAGCCCGGGGGGTGAGGAGCGGCAAAACTTCCCGAGGCCGCGGGGAGCGCCGCTGCCTCCGCCCGGCGGAGAGCCGCGGGGCCCCGCCGCTCCGAGGACCCGGCCCCGGCCCCCCTCCCCACCCCCGGCCGCGGGCCCGCCGCCTCCTCCCCAGCACCTTCGCCACTTTGGGGATGCGCTGCTTGCCGGCCGCCGTAGACGCCATCTTGCCGCCTCTCCGTGAGGGCCCCGCCCCGTCACCTCTGACCTCACGCAGCGCCGGCGCGCGTCGTTGCCGGAGTAACGGCGGCGCGTCCCGGCGCCGGCAGTGAGGCGGGCGCCGGCTGGCGGGTGCGTTAGTCCGTCCGCCCGTCCGTCCGCCCGTCCGCCCGCTCGCCCCTGCCCGCGGAGGGAATGGGAGTCCCCGCCGCAGCGGGAGACAGGTGAGTGCCCGGCGCAGCCGGAGCGTCCCACAACCCCAAGTGTGGCCTCACACGGCGCCCCCTGGCGGCTCGGCGGGCCGGGGTCCGGGCTTCGCCCGCCTGTGGGGGCCGCGGGCCGGCGGAGTGTGTCTTTCACGGTGTGGCGGGGTCCGTGCTGCCGAGGCCTGGCCCGAGAGGTGTTAACAGCGTGGGCGTTAAACGCCTTTCCCGCCATCACCGCCCGTGCGGCTTTCGCTCCTGTCAGGTGAGCGAGCCCGGGCCGGCTCTCAGACCTCGTAGCCTTCCTGAGGGCCACCTGGGCCTTCAGGCTTGGGCCTGGCCCTTCGGGGGCGGGAATGGCCGGCAGGCTGCAGTCCCTGCTGCTGCTGAGGGCAGCCGTGAGTTCTGGCCTGGTTCGGTGGGTGCTGCCCGGCATCGCTCCAGGTGTCCTGTGGAAGCCCTGTGAGATGCGCACCTATGGTGTGTGTGGACGCGCATGGTGTGTTCTGAGTCGGTAACAGGGAAAAAAAAATATATATACCACATGGGGAATCCCACTTGTGTTTAAAAAAAAAAAATAATAATTTTTTTTTTAAAGGAGGCAGAGAGGGAATTACTCAAAGCGCTAGGTCAGAAGAGGAACAGTTCCTGCCTGTTTTGCCAAGTCTCATCTGCGGTATGCTGCTCTCATAGCAGACATGCGGGAGTTGCTGTAGGAACAGTGCATTTTCTTGCGAAAATGGTACATTTTCAATGTGTAAATGCTGCTTTATGTCAGTTGTGATTACATGAGTGTTTAGAGCCTTCAGGGTAAGCTAGAGGAGAAGAGGTATTTTTATTATTTAATGCATTGAGTTAAACAATTGAATACAGAAATGCGGCAGACTGTTTTCCTCAGTTGAAGTAATCTTAATGCTAGACTTAAGTTCGCTAACATTTTAAAATTTCTACTTATTTTGTTATATGGAGTTGATATTAATAAAAAATAACCAACTATTTTAGTAGTCTCACAGTTCGCAGTTACTTAATGAAATGTATAAGTGAATTATGTGGCGATTTTCTTTGCTGATTTTAAGAATCATCTGCCACTTATCCCTGGGTATAGTTGCCTTCCACTCCCCTAGGACGAATATGTATATCTTACAACTTAAGACATTTGAGAAGTTGTATGCAAGCTGGTATAATTTTTTTCCTTGTAGATGTTATTGTTATACTTGGTAACGAGTACATGTTATACTCGGTAACAAGTACACTCTAGCGTAGCTAGTTCTTTCTACATAACCACAGTTCTGTTTACTAAGCTAATGCGTTAAAACCTGCAGAGGATGTTTTGCCTCAGGTTGATGCCGGTACCTCTTTGCAAATGTATTTTTGCATGACTGAGACCTGTGGTGTTACCTGTAACAATATCTTGACTGTATGTGAAAGATGTAGCCGTGCACATGACTGTATCTGTAGGTAAAAGCTATAAAATGCAGGGTTTCCTTTGTTATCCAATTTTAGTTGGGATGTGTGGGGCTTAATAATTGGGCGTCACATCTGGGTTTGGAGCCAATGTTAGAAATGGCTATTGTGTTTGGTAGACTGGTAAGTGTTCTGCTAGTCTAGGTATGTTGATTGTTTTGGCTTTTTTGAGTTAGTAATGCTGTATTTTGCACAACTGTATTTAAGAAATTGCGGAAAACTGTTGTGCTTTCTCAGTTTGTTTTACATGCCTAATTCTTGATTATATCACAACAGGCTACAATATGGAGTAGCAACACAGCAGGAAGATAAATGAACTGTTAGCTGATAGTCGCAGGTGGTCTGAATGCCTGTTGCTCCTATATGTTCTGAAATTGCTAGGCATGCCAATTAACCACTTGGACCTGGCAAATTCTGTTAAAGTGGAACCACAAAAACGTTTTTCTTTTGGGCTGGGAAGCCACAGCACTTTCAATTCCTTCTGAAATGTAAGCATTGCTGTTGACTTAAAAAGAAATTTGAGGAGCTGTTTTGGACAAAATACACTTAACTCACCTGGAATGGCTGTTTAATGTTACTGGGTCTTTCTTATCCTGATTGTTTGCAGCTGACCCTCCCAACCCTGTAGACTTAAGGCTATTAAGTTTGAAATTATTAATGATGGGCACTGTTCTGATAGATAGCATGCGAATGCCTATAAATGAATAAATAAAAGTAATTTGTAGCCTATTAAAAACATGTATGTATTTTACATGCTACACAGGAAGTAAAATGGGGATGATTGCCTGCTGTATTTATACTTGTGCACTGTTTGCATGCTGTATTTATATGCAGTCAATGTATTTTTGTAGAGGTGTGCAGGAACTAGGCACTTAAATCCATCTGAGTTGCACTTCTTCACAGTTTACATAAAAATCCCTTTCACATAACTACATTGAACAATGGATTGCAGTGTGATCCACCAGAACTGCAATGTTTTCTTTCTTTCTTGTTGCAGTCTGTAAGATGACTACAATAACTTCTCTAAGTGGAAATACAGAAGTGGTCAGTGCCAGAAGAACAGAATCACATGATGTTTCAGCTATTATCGGCCTCTTCAGCCATTTTACAGAAGTAGTTTTTGGAAGGATTGATGTCACTTACCTTTTGTAAGTAACAGTATTTTAGGGACATTATATTACCTTTCCTGCAGGAAACTTCAATAAATTATGACACATTTATATGGCAGAAAATATTATGAGCCTTTACGTGATGTGGTATAATGACTCTTTATGCTAGTCACAAAAAGGGAAAGGAAATCTCTTTCCATCTCTTCTGTGTTGCACATGTATGACTTCGTGCAAACTTGAATCACTGCCAGTGTGGTGGACAAGATTTGACTCTACACTAGCTTCCTCTTTATAAAAGTTCAGAAGAAATACTTTTGGATAATACCCGATGAAACCATCAGATTCCAGTGTCTGCTGTCTGCTCCATCTAAAAAAATCCTTTTGCCTGTTGGAGAGTGATAGAAGTAGAGGGGCAGGGACTAGGCATTTTAATCACTCTGTGGCCATGACTGTTCTGTTTGGGGTTGTTTGTTGTGTGGGTTTTTTTGTTTTTTTTTTTTTTTTTTTTTTTCCTGTGTATGTCTAAATCTTTTCCTTTCGTTCAGTTTCCCCTTAACGGAAGGAGTTAGTTATTCTTTGCCTCTCATTACTCTGCCTCGGGAGACAGCCTCTATCTCCTATAAAATATGTTTCAATGTGCCTCTTCTTTTCACACCCCCAAGATACCTAATATTGTCCATTGACATCTGTATTCTAGCTGCTCACATGGCAATGTCCTTAGCAGAAATGGGTGTTTGTAGAAGTCTTCTGCAACAATATCTTCATCACTGGAGGTAGCGATGAACCTTCTGTGCTTCATCTTTCTGTGTAGTGGTGAACAGCAGACAGAGACAGACTGCATGAAATGCTGATGGGTCACTTAAGTGTTTTTTTTTTCTACTTGAATTAATGGCAAATGTCTTGTATACCACCTATTTGTGCTAATAATATAGATATATGAAGAAACATGAGAAGAAGAGGGAGCATTTAAGTCTTGCATATCAAATTCATAGTAACTGAGGGTTTGAAAAGTCATGTGAATTGTTATAATGTCAGAATACACTAAATAAATATTTGGAATTGAAGCAATAATGTCAAGTTAGGATGTGGGTAATGAGGCCTGATCCTGGGAATGCTTCTGAACGTGGTTAATTTTGCTGTTCTAACAGGGTCAGTCACTTTTCTTTTAGTTGCTTCAACTTCTGCAAAATTAAATTGTTTTCACAGAGAAAAGTCCAATCTTGCTTTGACACTCTGCAATGAGAAGAATGAGGTTATAGCCCATGCTGCCTTTCTGGACTATCCAAATTGGAATATCACTGATCAGTCTGATTGGGAAACATTCTTACATGAAAACTACATTAACAATAAATGCACTGTAAGTAAATTGTGTGATTTTAGTTGAGCTTTCATTTAAATTTCATTTCATTTAAATCTACTTTAGGTAGATTTGAGGCATTCAGGCTGTAGAAGGTGATCATCAGATTCTTTACAAAACCCTCAGGTGCTCAGAAGTTCATCAGTACCTGAGCTTTTGCCACTACAGTACCAGAAGATAACTGTAAGGATGGCAGCTAAGGAATACAAGTCCTTTCTTTGCCACACACGTGCAGAACATGTCTGATGCATTGCGTTAGCACTGACAGCAGTGTGAATCATAGCTGTCACCAGTATTTCTCATTCACAAACCTGTCCAGCTCAGGTCTTGTTTAACAGAATGTTTACTGGGGAGGCCAGTCCTTGCTCTAAGATCCTTTTCACTGCAAGGTAACTAGAATCTTTATTTCTCACCTTTTGGAAGAAAGTTTTACTATTTTACAGAACTGAATGCAAATTTAATGTCTTCAGATAAAGAATAAGGGACAGGGAGTGTACCCCTGCTTGAAGGATGGTGACTTACACTGGGTGGAGAAAGATGCTGACATGAGTGTCTTGGTTCTGGAGTAAGCTTCTTTGCTGGTGTGGAGACTGCTGCGCTCTGTTCTGTGTGGTGCTAGCTTTCATACAGGCTCCTTGGTCAAGTTTATGAATTATTCTTTGGAATTATGGACTAGAAATTGGCACTTAGAAATTCAGGATTCAAATGCTGTCCATCATGCAGTCCAGCTAGGAACTAGATCCTGTGATTGTTGAGGAAAGATGGAAAATTTTAACCATAAACACTCCAAAAAGTTAGGCAGCATGTGCCAGAATAAGGTATTGGCACTACTGAAATTATCTCTAGACAGTTTGTTCATCAGTTTTCCAGTGTTGTTCTGGGTGACTTTAAGCAATGGCTTGCAGAAAAAACTGACAAATACAGCAATTGTATTTGAAAATGCTGTGTGTGCTGTCAAAAGAAACAAAATTATTACAGCCAAAGGGAGTATAGGAAAAAAAAACCCCATGTAATTTTCTTGTAATCTGTTTTCTTTGTCACTTGAACAGTACTTTGTGTACAGGCATATTGCGGGCACAACCACTTCATTCACTGTGCAGCTGCAGCTGCTCCTGTTGGGTTATGCCGTGCTGTCAGTTCTGCAAGCTCTTCCTCAGGCGGCTTGCTTGACAATCTCTTGCAGCAAAGCTGCAGCTGACTTCGGAGTGCAGGGGCATACAAAGAGAAAAGACCCCCCCCCAAAAAAAAGCTTTAGTGTGTTAGGAATTACTACTCATAAACAGCAATGAAAGCTACTTTGGAAATTGACAAGGAGCAGAACAACTCTTCTTTTTCTAGACTGGAGATTATTTTCTAAAATATGTACAGAAGACTTAGTACATGTTATGCTTCTGCACTGACAAAACAACTGAACCTATTCTGGGTTATAACTAGGTGAGAGATTGTTGGTTAACTGCAGGTTAAATCCTTGCAGATGTGCTTTACAAAATTGAGATCTCCTGAAAATAGAATTTTGCGAAAGTCTAGTTGACAAGTGTTTATCCTAGAGCACAGAAATGATAAAATAGCTTAAAGGTCTAAACTAGGAATTGACTTGTGCAGAATTTAATTGGTGAAGATGCTTTACAGGATTGCCTGGTTACCATCACTAATCAGAAACACAGGCTGAATCTTGCCTCCTCTTGGACCTCAAGAACAAAACATTCTTTTTCTTCCTTTTTCTTTTGCATTTAAAAAAACAAACAAAAAAGGAAAGTCTGGGTTTGTGTTGTGGTTGGTTTGTTTTGTGGTTTGTTGGGTTTTGTTTGTGTTTTTTTTTTAAGAAATGGCTTTTGATGTTTATTCATTACAATAGCCTGTTGTATTTGTGCTGGTCCATATACTGCAACCTCTGTTAAAATCATTCTTGCTCTAAAGTAGCTGATGTTTATTGGTGACTCTAGCTGTGATGTTTTAGTGGAATATTAAACTATTCAGAAGACCTCAAGCTTTTCCATTTAAAGTAGTTTCTGTAGAAATATTTAATCTACAGGTAATCTTCAATGACTCAGCACTTGAAATTAACATGCAAGAGAAAACAGCTGAATTAATAGCACTTTCCATTCCAGCCCAAGGATTTTTCTTTGCTAGTGTTTTCCAGGTTAAGTGGAGGCATGTAGAATAAAGATGTCTCTTAGTCTGCCTTGTTTCTGCCTGGATATTTAAATGTGTCTAATGATGTAAACATAAGACTTTAATTTTTTTCTTACTACTTTTAAAGCAAAAACATTTCAGGAGTATTAGAAGCATGTGAGCTTTTCTTGTAAACCTAGAAAGAATGTCTTTATCAGACAAATGTTAAATGTTAAGATTTAGTTGTTAGTTGTCATGGTTAGATTAAAATGGTTTTAGTCTGGAATTAATACTGTTAAATATGAAACAATTTATGTATATTGTAGTCAAACAATAGTAAGCTTGAGCGTAAATCAAATATTACAGAACACAAATTGTGATATTAAAAAAAAGCCCTTTAATTACATAACTTTATCCACATGTGCCTTGAATTTACTTATGTATGTGAAGCTACTCATTTTGAGTGCAGTTCATACATATTGGAAATAAATGTCCATATTAATACTTGGGTTGACTTAAAAAATATTAGCTGCATATTGTTTAGATTTTCATTCCTCATTTTGTAGCCTTTGAACACATTGTTCATGCATCTTTTTGTGGCAAAAGAAGAATACGCAGCTGGATGTTCCCAAGAAATTTTTAGGTGAGTTCACATGTAACTTTCTGTACTGAAACATGTGCACTCTCCTACCATCACATGGAGAGATTATGGAATTTAAAAATGCCTTCTGGTGTTCACTGGATCAAAATTAAATATCTTTCTAAACAATCTCAGAAGGTAATAAAACATAACCTTGTATTAATCAAATGTGCACTGTTGGCTTTGAAACCTAGCTGTTACAGTTCCAAGTACCCTTTCCAAACAGCATTAAGGTTTAGCTGCATCTCTGCAGTAATTTTCCACAGAAATAGTACTGCATTCGCAAGATTTTCTTTTTCCTAAATTTCCACTTTTAAAAATCAAAGCACATGACTGAGCAGGAAGCTTAAAAAGCTGTAGATGTTTCTGGAATACGCTTGTTCCCAGGTAATCTATTGATAGTTTGTTAGCTACAGATTATATGGTAAGGCTGCAAATGATACAGTACAAGTGGCACAATATATTACTGTGTTAGCTCAGTACTCAAATATAACCATTGCTTGGGTCATTTGGTATACTCAGAGTCTACTTACTTAAACAGTGAATTGCACTTGGTGCTGTTGCTGTTGAATTTACAGTTACTTTGTCATCTTAAGCCAGCTCATCCAGATGCCAGGTCAGAGATCGGCCCGCAGAGATCTAGCATCTTTAGTTTTTTCACCACTGGGGAAGTAGGATATATAAGAAGTAGGATGTTTGAAATCTAAGGATTAGGAAATCAAGAGAGAAATAAGATAGAAAAAAGCAACCGGTAAAAAAAATGCCCAGATGCATTTCATATGATCTTATTTGTCATAAATAAAATCTTTTAATTTTTGAGCCATGTGGACTCATAAAGGAAGGTTAGAGACAAAGGAGAAAAACATTTATATATTAAAAGACTAGCTGCTGTATCTGATTGATGGGTATAATGCTGAAAGACTGAACACAGTTATGTTATTTGTCCAGGAGAGCCTTTATCACAGTACCAGAACTGCAGTTTATACTTCTCTTCATACCAGCTGATGAGAATTTAGGTAAGAATTTAATACTATTTTATTCTTAAAATAATGAGCACAATCTCAAATCTCACTATCATTAATATGCGCTGTGTTGGTGGGCTTTTTTTCGTTTGGTGTGGGTTTTTTTTTTTGTTAATAATGAGAATAGCTGTCACTTTCTAAACATACAGAAAACACAATCTTCAAGTAACTTCCAATGGACATACCTTGTAAAAGAAGTTTATGTGGTTACATGTTTGCTCCAGCAGTCCATTCAGCAGTCTCTCCATTTCCTGCAGTTTTTAAATTTGCTGGAAGCAGATAGGATTTCAAACAGGAGTAAAGATCTCAGAAATGCATTCCTACAAGTTTTGTGAAGATTTCTGTCTGAATAGAGTTGATATTAAAATCAGTGCTTATACTTTGAGAGACAATGGCTAGTAGGCTACTTGGCACATGTGTATATATATTCACAAGCACACACATACATAAATTCATACATGTCAGCCAGGCATCACGCCCATACATCAGAACCGTCACATCAGGTACTTTCTCTTATTTAGCCAAGCGAGTACAACATGGGGAGAGGATGCTTTGGTGAGGGTCAGAAGGGGTGCTGGAGACATGGAAGGAAACTAGGATTATTTCTTTTAAAGCAGATGGAGAATGCACATCCTAATCAGAGAACAGCACCTGACTTGGAATTTCAGTCTTGAATTCAGACTAATAAACCAAGCATCTGCTTAATGACCGATTTTGGTGGGAGCTTTCCTTGAAGTGAACTGGAACCTTTTCTGATATGCCAATTTCTAGACATTTTAGTTCCAAGTCAGGCTAAAAAAAATTCGGTAGTATTGTGTCAACTACAGAAAACAGTACCTGAATAAAGGCTTTTGTCAAACATACCATAGCAACAAACATCAACTTTCCTTCAGCATAATGAATCCTGACAAAGATTCTCCAGTGGCATATAGCATTGGCTGTAAGACCAGTATTTCTATAGGGATTCGATCCTCCCAATTTCTGGTTGCTTTGAAGCTTATTTGTGTTTGGGGTGCTGGATTAATTTGTTAATTAATCCAGTAACAATTCTTCCACATGCTTATACTACTGTCCCTTCGGCTTCATTGCTTAAGAGACTTAAACCACGGATGGCATAATGCCTTAAGTTCAAAATTCCATTTTCCTCAAATGGTTTTGCTGATACCTTAAAAGCTTACATAATGAAGTTTCTTTGCTGCTGCTAACAGATTTTTCTCATTCACAGAGCCAGACATGGGAAATGTCTTTGAAAAGATGATGAGCGCTCCAGGTTCAGTAGTGGATACAAACTTTACCTTGCTTGTGTCCCCCAGACACTGGTATTGCCCACAGCTGTATGTTCGCAAAGCAAGGTAATGCAGTTTCTCCCTTCTACTTTTATGAGTAGATCTGTCTGGGTTAACTTGAAGAATTTTCTTTTTTGGTTTACAGCATCAGTATCTTAATTAAACTGCTATGATTTTCCTTGATAACCTAATTAAATAGTTCTATGATTATGATGGTTTTATTCTACTTCATCACAAGATCAATTTTATTTTTTGTAAAACTAAGTTGCTATCTAGAAAGAACGCACTTTTTGTTGATGTTTATTCTGTGAATCTGCTTGCTTATTTGCATTGTGGCATCCCTAGTTCCAGTAGTCCTTCAGACATGGAGAGTAATCCTCTTCTGTACAGTTTTTTTCTGCATGAGCACTTCAAACATTCACTGTGTTTCAGGGGAGCAGGCCTCAGCATTGCTGAGAGAACTTAAGAAAATAACGGGGTAACCCTTTTCCTTCCATCATGTCATTTGTTTCAATGGACTCAGGTTGGAGCAAAGGCTTTATGATACGCTCACGCAATGTGCCTTTAACACAGCCTTGCTCTTGTTTTGGAATTCAAATCATAAATGTCATTAAAGTTAGGCTCTGAATTATTTTTCTTTCCTATCTGCTCAGCTGCCTGCAGTGTACGCTAGGTAGAGATGCAAGTTTCTCTAGCAGCCTTGCCTATTGATCTCTGCCTGTATATTGACTATTACCACTCTGTTTTTTCCTGCCATTTGGATTCTGCTGCCTATGCCAAATCACAGCTTTCTGTGCTTGTGCCCACGTGTACACTAATGAGAAGCGCAGACTTTCTGACCCAATGGGGCCTTTATGTTTATCTGTGTAGATTGCTGGACCCTATATGCTGTCGTTGACACGTAGATGCTTCCCTATAGAGTGGCTGAAATGGAACTACTATCTATCATCTTTTGGTTCACTTGTTTTCCTCTTCCCACTGTGAAGAGGAAGTGTAGGGTAATGTTTTATGAAGTAATAATTTTATTTGTTTCCGATTGATTCATTCTGGAGTTCCCTTTGTTCTTTCTAAATGTAAGTGGTGCTCTGTGGTTATGTAGCAGGATTTTTATTAAATTAGCATTTCCCGTCCCTGTAGTGGAAATTTAAGTTTAGGGACAAGCACATTCCTGGGACTCTATACTGATGTGTGTGTGTGTGCGCGCGTCCTTATCGACCAGTGCTAACAGATGGTAATGCCACATTAGACATATCTCTCTGCCTGGTAAATCCACACCTGTTTGTTTATGGGTTAATTCATGCTGACATCTCGGACTGGATTCTGACAGAAGCCTGTCTCTCAGGGAGATGTTTTACACGTATTTAATTTTACCAAGTAGACCTAAAACAAGTCTGTGGATTGTGTTCTTAATCATATAGTTTTAGTCAATGTGTGCAATAACCTGTTGCTTGACTCTTGAGCATTTTAAGAAAAACAACTGAGGCCTGACCTTGACCACTTCACACTATCCTGCTATAGGTCTGGATATTTCAATATGTTATAAAATTATTTGCATGCTAATTTGATGTACACTTTTTAGGCTTTTTATGAGTAGTTCTTTGAGTTGTCTACCAGCATCAGTAAGTGAATGAACTGAGAAGTTATCAGTAGGTGAATTAATTCCTGAGGATTTAAAGTTTTTCCATATGTCTTGATTTCAACTATTATGTTTGGGTTTTAATTAATTTGAATTAATTCTTTTTATGGCCACTGGATATTATCAATACAAATATTTTTGATGTGGCTTGAAATGTTACATAGACCATACCAATGTTCCACATAAAAAATACCATCTTCTATAGTTTGTTATTAATAATAAAATCACTTAGTTTAGTTTGTTTGGGGTTTTTATTATTATTAGAAAACTAACCAGGAAACTTTTTTAATTACACAGTATCTGGTGATTTAAAATTCATACTTTAATATTGTCTATCAATAGATTCTCTGTGAAAGCTGAACTACATTTGCAGTAGACACTTTGCCTTTCCTTTTCCTCTCTATTCACCTTTGTACTTCACTGGCATCCATAGTAACGCTCAGTGGAGCCCTTTAGACACTTATCTATGAAAGTTGTCCCCAGCCACCTGCCTAGCAACATGTTCTGGGTCAATGATAGGAGATTAGGGTAATCTCTGTTCCCTCTTCCCTTGCTGGGGGGGGGGGGGAAGAAGCTGTAAACTGATACTTTGCTTAACCATTAATTTTGAAGTTATTTTCCAGCTGACCTTTCTAATGTGAAATAAATCTGTAGTGTGCCAGAACACAGTCCACTAAGTTTTTATATTTAAGTGTCTTGCTGATATTTTGTCTTTACATCCTGTCATTCTTGGGTTTTGTACCATACATGTGAGAGCGCACAAATTTGCAGCTCTGTGGAATGCTTTTATTGTGCTTGTTCTTGCAGCCTAGGAATTTTGTGATTTTTTTTTTTTTTTTTTTATTATTAAAAACCTATTGTTGTTTTAAGGGCTTTTTTAGAGACTATGGTGCTAGTGGAGGATTGCAGAAATAAAAAGTAGTTCTGTTCCTATGGTTTCTGGTGTGCAGGGAGATGAATGGGCTTATGTGGAGCCCCATCGACTGTCACGAGGTCAGTCTCTCTAGATACCATGAGCCGAGAGAGTTGCTGTCTGCTGGCCTTATGTCACGTTGTGTTTTACAGAGCAGGATGCTCTAAGGGACTTGGAGCAATCAGTAACACATTCCGTTTGGAGGTGGTGTGTGTATATTACCTACCCCAGTCAAACAACAGTTGCAATTAGAGTACGGCCTCATTCCCTTACCCCTAACCTAATTTGGTTTGTTTGAGGCTTCGTACCACACTATCAGATTTGCTATACAAATTAATTGCGTTGAAGGAGTGAAGTTCTGGTAATAGAAAACCTTACTGCAGTTTTTCCCTTGAGATACTACCTGCAAAGACAAAGACTACTGTTTTTGGTTTCAAGAATATGAATTATGATAAACTTTTACAGGGTTTCATTGTTCTTGGACCTTCATTTTGATTGTATCTTTTGATTTAATTCTACAGACAAGTGATTGAGAGTGTGTTATTTTCCGTACTTTTTTCTTTTTGTGTACATGTAACTTATTACAATGAAGACTCACTTAAACAGTGAAAAGGAATGAAAAAGTGTGGGGCTTGGAAACTTGTCACCCCTGGCAGCTGTTTTCAGCTTTGAGCGCTCAGTGATGATATTCATTTCTGCTGGTGTCTTAAGTTGGCTTTCTTAAGAACCTTGTGAAAGAATCTGGTGACTGCCCTTCAGAAAAAGAATTAAATTATTTAAAACCCCAGGCAGATGGAGTAGTACTGAGCCTTGGGACATCCTGAAGGTCCCGAGTTAAGCTGCCAGTAAGGGGTACTGGCCCTGGCTGTCCATCCCACCCCAGCCACCCCCTGGGCTGGCCCGGGCAGAGAGCGCCTGGGGTTGGGGGGCTGTTCTGGGCCCCGTCTCCCGGCCCTGCTGAGCAGTGGGAACAGCAGGGGCCAGAAGAGAGCTCTTGGACTGATGGCCCCAGAATAAAAAATAAAAAAAAAAAAAAAAGGCGGAAATGAGCTCAAAATAAAAGGTGTCACCGGCCCCTAGAAGAAAGGTAATCTTACTGAGAAGGTCACGTTAATTCTGGTGTGTAGCAACAGCAAAAAACATCTAGATACCACCTAAATTGTCCTTCAGTCATAGGCTAGAGTCAGTCAGTACTTAGAAACTCAAACCAAACCAGAATTTTTTTCACCCATTTGTGTTAATGTTTAAGGCTTCTTCCAAATCCAGAAACGTGTAAAGAGTGGAAATGAGAATCAGGTTTTGTTTTTTTTTTTTTTTATGGTTTTCTGCGTTGCTGCACATGCAGAACTAAGATTTCCCAATCATAGGTACACGCGTTTAGGTACAGGTACACACACAAACTTGAGCAACAGGAGCCTGAGGCAAAACATGAGTCTTCCTAAAACTGCGGGAGGTAATAATCATTCTTGATTCATTTCCTTCAGAAACATGTTTCTACAATATGTAAAGCTTTTAAAGAAAAGAGAACTATGTAATTTTTATTCCCCCCCCCCCATCGACATCTGATTTTAGGGAGACATAGAAAAGGATATCCCGGTCGGGGAGGATGGGCGGTATGGAGTAGCGTTGTCGTATTGCGACGGATCGCTCACAGCTACGGCAGCGTTAGGACACGGGATTATTAATCCAAAGCACCGCTGGGATCTTTCCCGCTCTCAGACCAACCGGGCGGCCCCCGGCGGGCGGGAACACCCCAGACTCCCCCGCTAGCGCCGGGCTCCGTGCCCTTTCCCGCCCGGCAGCCTCACGTCGGAGCCGGGCGGTGGCGGCGGCGGGCCGCTAGGGGGCGGGAGAGACCCGCCGCCTCTGGAGAGCTGGCGGTGGGGCCTGCGCACCGAGGGGCTGAGGCCTTCCTGCTTCTTCAGCTGCCGGTCGCAGCTGGGGAAAGCGGGGAAGGAGGCCTTTAAAAAAGGTCGATCTGGGAGTATTATAAATGTTTTAAGCAAGGTGAGGCGGGCGCGGGGCGCCGTCAGCGGAGGGGGGAGGTGGTGGGCTCAGGCTGACTCTCCACAGGCAGCTGTCCCTCAGTCTCCTCAGCGCTCTGTACCTCAAGGGTGCGACCTCCTGGTTCAAAGGAGCCGATTGTGGTGGTCCCTCTGTTTCTCTCAGTAAGCGTAAAGGTATTCCTGTGTCCGAAGTGCATTGTTTACTCTTCTTGAGTAAACCCTTCTTTCTTTACCCTATGGGGCTCTTCTTTCTCCTTGTGTGTTGGCGTGTGTGGTAACGGAGATGACCAAAAGCGTGTTCAGTACCAGTTTACTTATGGCCCGCAGGAGAAAGGGTTTTCTTAACTCCGCAGTCTGGTAGTAAAAGTCATTCCTTCTGACAGCCCATCACAGCATCACTTTTCTCACTGCTTTTTTAGCGCCAGAATTGTTGGTTGGGCCACTTAATTCTTGCGTTTTTCTGGTAGATAAATAAAAACATGGTTTCATCTCCTTATTCAAAGGAGTTCTGTGTTAGAGCTGTTTTGCCATTGGCCTTTATGCCATGGTCGCAGCATATATGACTAATGAATTCCTTCATTGCATTGGTAAAAGCACTGAAACTTCTTGTTAAGACTTACATTGATCCCGGTTAAGAATTAACTTCTCTTTTTAAAGTGGTTTAATGAGAAAGAGTCTCTGGTGCCTATTTAAATCCATGCAGTATGGGGCCTATATGAGTCTAACACTGAAACTTGGACTGACTGGAGATCGGCTCAGGCAGCTTTTGCGCCGGCAGCATGGAGGACGGACTGGAGTAGTAGAGGCAGTTAAAGCCTTGATGTGGCAGATTCCCACCTATGCAGAGGAATAGAATAACTGCACTTTGGCCTTTGTATCTTTTTCAATGGTGAGGCATTAACTTGACCTTACAAAGGCATAATGGCTTGATTTCTGCCAGGTGACTTCCACACTGCTGTGTGTAATAACAGTAATCTAGCCAATACTCAGCACTGTTTCTCCCATACAGGAAGGCACCATTTTCTTTTTTTTTTTTTTTTTTTTTTTTTTTTTTTAAGAACTGATTTTCTAAATTGCAGTGCTGTTTGGGCTCACTGAATATAATTATTTTAAATGAGGGCTAAAACCTAGGCCCACCTGGCCTGAGATGCCTTAGGTGAGAGAATTTTGAACTGGGCTCCCCTCATATTTTGTTAGGGAAAGATAAGATCTGGTTTGCCCAGTGGGGTTGCGCTGGCTTTTGGAAGTGGTTCTGTCTCTCCTTTGCTGCTAAGGCTCCCAGCTTAGTGTGTGTTGGGCACGTGTCCTAGGTGAAATTACTTATTTGTGGGTGGAGGCTTTGGACTAGGTGTTTGTAATATTTGCTCATATGCTAATGGAGTAGAACAGAAGTATTAAGACCTATTAATGGCAGAGCTTTAGGACATTACCGAATCTCTTTTTTGTAGGTTGGAAGATCATGATGATCTCATGCCAATCTGGACACGTCAGAGTGAGACTCTGAAAGAAACCTATAGTGAATATTTCCTTGCTGATCTCATAGAATGTCAGGATGAAGAAAATCAGACTGTTGTTTGTGAGGTCAGTTTGCTATGAGCTCTAGTTTCATCTAATCATAACATTAGGGATATCACATGTGAGTGACAGCTCACACCACAGCTCAGCAAATAAAAAGAACAAGCTCATTTTTGGAAGGTAGAATTCATGATCTGCACACACGCCATGTCCTCCACTACATATTTTGTGTCTTTCCTTTCTTTAGGAGTGATATCTCCTGTGAAGTAAATGAAGCAGCAATTCCCAGTAATTGTGTATGTTCCTTTCAAGTAACTGGAACAGACAGTCTTGAAGAAAACATTGCCATTTTAGACATTTGCATTATAGATGACCAGTTTTCATTACTGGTGGGAATTAATATTTCATATGAAAACAAGTAGCCAGTAATACCTTCACAGTTAAAAATGGTGTAGACTTTTTTTTTTTCCATTTCCTGGCTCAGGCAGTCAGATTTTTGCTGAACTGAAGACAGAAGCCCAGGAATTAATTTAAATAAGAAAGAGGTGGTAATAGTTATCCTGCTGAAAATTCCTGTTAATATTTTCATGTGTTAGTAATTGTGCATGGTATTGTAAGCTGATAGGCAACATAACCTACTTAATTCTGGATGTCTGCTTTCTATAGCAAGTGATTTTATAAAACCTTAACATGTAATCACTACCATTGGAAGCCAAATGGGAAACAATAAACCATTAGTGTAATAGCACATTACAAACAGCTATCTTAATAAATAATACATTTCAATTGTACATTTGTAGCTCAATATTATACCAGCAAAAGGTGTTTCAGGCCCTCATAGTTTATACTTGCCACTGCTGCTGCAGATTGGAAAGACACCTCCATGCGAACCAAGATAGATGCCAATTTTCCCTGCAGAGAATGAAGCTGGCAACCTCTTTTTGCACATATGGTAGATGGATTGGTTAATCAGCCTCTGCTGAGCCTTGGGCCTAAAATTACATAGCAGCCAGACAACTGCAGCGACCCAGCTTTTGTTCGGTTACGCAAACAAGGCAAACAAACAATCACTTGTTGTTTGAGGGGGGAAAAAAATTAAACTTTATTTTTATTGTAGTGCCGATGGCCTGATAAAAAAGCTATACAAATCCAGCCATCAAGTTTTTATTA
The DNA here is from genome assembly GCF_965231255.1 of Vanellus vanellus. NCBI lineage: Eukaryota > Metazoa > Chordata > Aves > Charadriiformes > Charadriidae > Vanellus > Vanellus vanellus. Next base: position 1,252,972 of record NC_138907.1, read on the forward strand.
TGTGTATAAAGGAAATTTTCTTTATGTGTATTAAGGAAAAAAAAAAATTGTTTTGATTGTGTTTCACCAGAAAGTTTCATATAGTACTAAAAATTGAAGAGCTTCCTTCTTCTAGGCTTCTCTTAGCTTAAAGCCAAAAAACCTCCAGCATGCCAATTCTCATTCTTCTGAGTGTATTTCTTTCTGAAGACTGAAACTTTCAGTAATAGTCAAACATAGAGTAACGTACCATTTCAGCATTGCAGGGAACTTGTCATTTTTGTATTTTCCAGGGCATTTTATTTTCTTTTTTAAAGACTAGTTCTTAGATTTTATTAAATTTTTTTCAGAACTTGAAAATATTTGGTGCTGATAATTGCTGCAAATAATACATAGCATATACTGTATTAGATACTGTTTATATGTTATATAACTGCTTTCTTGAATTAATCATTCTCATAGGAAAATAAAATACTTTTCAGTTTGAGCACAACTTTATTTACAAAGCAGTGGCCAGTAATTAGTCAACCATTATAGCTAGGTAAATCCAGATTTACTGTAGCTGCACTTTAACTTAAAGAAAAATTATGCCTTTTTTGAGGTATATAGTTAAAAGATATGTTTTTTATTTACTGTAACAAATGTTTTACTGAAACATTAGGTCATTATTTGGTCCATATATATAATCCTAATACTCTCTCAAGTCATAGCTAACAAGAATTATAAAATCTAATGTAGAGGTTCTAATACACACATTACAAGGGGGAGAAAATAAAAGGATCTTTAACTTTTGCTGAAATAATTCCTTTATACTTTTCTATTACACACAGAGATGGAACACTAACTCTTCAGCAATTGTTCAATTTTTTGTCCTGACCTACAGTCATGTACTCAACTCTTACACGTGTGACATTGCTTTTTATATTTCAGGATGGTGACACTGCAGTAGGATTCATGAGCCTATGTTCTCAAGTAAATATCTCCTTGTTTCAAGAATGTTTTGACTTAGGGCCTTTCCATGGACTCTGTAAACCACATCCTGAAGATATTATCAAAATGCCACAGAAGCCAAGCGTTCAAGAAGGTACCTGTATTCTAAAATGCTAGAGAGATTCAACGCACATTTTATTTCTAGCTTCTGAGTAGGTTTTGCAAATGGTTGGAAGAGGATATAGGTTTACTAGAAAGAAAACACAAATTAATGTATCTGTTTTGGAGATGGTTGCCTGGTGTTTTTTAATTCAGGAGGTAAATTTTGGTAGCCCTGGTCTCTGATTCAGAACTAATTGTTTGTGTGGAGCCCGTCTATACCAGGTATGGGATAAACCTAAGTTTCAAGTTTCGGAAAGCTAAAGCATCAGGTATATTGTCTATCAGTAAGCTAAAGTTGTACTATTTATTGAAGACTTAATTTTGAAATCTTGCTCTAATGCCTGTTAGTAGCTAAGCAGCTGTTTAACTGTGGCTGTTGTGTTGTCCCATTGACTTGTGTCATCTTATTTCCTTGTGATCCAGCTTCTGCTCTCTTTGCTTATTGTTGGCAGTTTTCTAGGTTACGAGATTTTGGGAGATCAGGGTCTCTTTTCTATTTTTATATTGGGTATGATACAGTGATGCATTTATAAGCCACCTTACTGCAAATAATGAAAAACAGTAACACGAATACATCACCTGTTTGTAGAACAGAAGTGTCATGTAAATGACTTACAATTGTCATCTTTATTTTTGAGTATCAAAAGGCTTTTTGTGCAGAAGGGCAACATTTTGCTATCTGCTAATTATCAGTAATAGAAGTAAAAGAAACACCATTAGGTTGTTGCGTATCTGCTTGTCTGAACACAAAGCAGCAGGCAAAAAAGGCAACTAGGGAGCTACAGAGCAGTCACCAGCTGGTATCTCAGAGCTGGCAGTCATGGAACAGAAAAGGGAAAGAAAAAAAGTCTTATAGCTGTTCCTATGGACTTCTCTTCCCCTGCAAAGAAGCATCTTGCAAATAAGAGATGAAGGAAGCCAGCTATCTTCTCCTGTATCATTCTGTGTTCCTGGAGCTTCAGCAGTATTTCAAAGTAGGTGGCAGGCATATGCGGAAACGTAAATGACACCGAGGGAGGAAGAAAGATCACTCATGATAGTCTCTTCCGAAAACTGGTTGGGATACAGGCCTGGGCAGTTTGCTCTAGGTGACCTTGCTTGAGCCAAGGGCTGGACAAGATGACCTCCAGCGGTCCCTTCCAATCTTAATCATTCTGTGACTGTCCACTGGTTCTGGTTAAACCCTTATACGCTTTTTTTGTGTGCTCTCCTTGTCCGAGGACTGCAAGCTGTAGGCCCGTACTTTGTGGCAAATTCTGGGCTGCTGAGCCTTTTGATGAGTGTACGGTTATAGGTTTTAACAATACAGCTGTTACACATTTTTTTTTAACATTTAGGAAATCTGAGACTTTTTCTAAATGTGAAAACTCAGTATAAACAACTGTTCTACTCAGGTTTTTATATGACTGTCATCAATCTAGCAACTGAGTGCTTTTTCAGAAATTTATTAAGCAATGTGGTTAGCAGTCTCACGTGTTTATCTCTTCTTTTTCCTCTCCATTTAAAAACTATGTTATTTTTGATGGTTGATGCTAGTTTGCAATCCTGTGCGTTTCCTTCAAGTAAGATTTTAAAAAGTAGTAGTATTCCTCTATTTGGAATGACAAGGGCAGCTCTGGGCAAAGAGAAATTATTTGTAAGCTTTCTCAGATTGCTTGAGCACAAGTCAGTGATAGTCACAAAGATAAACATCTGAGAACGAACTTGAGTATCATAAGCTAAAAGCCTGACTCTGATACTATTCCTAGAGAGAAAAAGCCACTAGAAATTTAATAGTAAAATTAGAGTTAGCTCATGGGTATACACTGCTCAGGAATATTAATTCTGTTATCACTGAATAATAATTAAAATTATTGTTGTAGCTTTGCACATTTTAGAATACAAACAACTGTAACACTTTAAGAAGCGTTGGTTGTCCCGAAACATTGTACGTTGTTGTTTATACCTGCTTATAAACTGTTTATAAACTGCTATCATTACTTTAATTTCTAATAACAGTTCAAGAAAGCATTAGCTTGTCACAAGTTACAGAAGTTTGTTATGGTTTATTGAAAATGTATGCTTTATATGATAGACATTTAATGAACAGCTTTTCTTTTTACTGCTTGTTACACGTTTGATTTATGATTATAAACAAAAGGTGGGTATTTTTCAAAGAGTTTGAATGAAAAGCCCTTTCCCTCCGAATGATTTGGGTGTCATTATTGCATGAGATAGTACTCAATTAATTTAAGTACTCATTCATGAAAACTTCCAGGAAAAGCAGTAAAGTTATTTTTTTCTTTCTAAACTTAGAATAGAAAGAAAAAAGCCCACTCTTCTAATAAAGAAGTTTCCAGCAAAAAGATCCCAATCAACTGATAAGCACGGTTCCCCTTCTCTGACTTTTTCATTTTATTAAAAATGTAATTTGAAAAGGGAATTGTCTTATTTGGTTTGGGAGTGTTTTGATATATCTAGAGCCTATATGAGAGTTGCATCCCAGTAGTCCATTGTTAAGCCTTTCCAATATAAGGGCCAACCTGTATCCTTAGAATTTATTATCGTGTCAGTCATGTAGTTTGTATTTGATTATATTGCATAACACATGACCAATTATGAATTCTGTTTTTCACAATTGCACCATTTCTGCAGGCTACTGTATTAGGAATTTGCTGCCAAATTGTCCCTTGATGTGAAGGTTCACTGGACACCTCATATCAATAGTGGATGTAGACTTTCTTTTAATGAATTCAAAGGCTGAGAATTTACTGTGCAAGCTGCATTCTTTTGTAATTTTATGTTCCCATATTAAAAAAACCCCAACATAATAAGGATTTTTTTTCAGACTCCTTAGCTTGTAAGTAGACACCACAGGTTGATACTATTTTTCCTTTCAAAATGTAATACTGAATAATAATGAGGGTATACAAAAGTCTGTCTTTAACACAATATTGATATGCCACTTACATTTCGGGGTAATTACAGTAATGTGGTTCTTACTCTATATGGTGTCACAAATTAGTAACTAGAAAACATTATGATGCAGTGGGAATGATTCAAGGGCTTTTCGTCAGGCTTCATGGTGAACTGGCTTCTTGATCCTGCTGACTGTTACCTCTGCTAACAACCCAGCAACCACTGAATTATTTAATTTTCTTTTTGTTCATGTTCCTTCATTTAGTGCAACAATATTTATGTTCTTCCTGGTCACTTGTGTACAGCATATATGTAAACAGTGATGCGGCTACATTTGACAGTAGTGGAGAGTGGATCCATTAAGGGATTTCATTTTAGTATAAAGTCAGAAACAACATATCAATATTTACATGACAACAAGAGACTTGTATTAATTAACTTCTGACACCTGCAAGGCTGTTTATAATGAGAAATGTAGCTGGGTTAATCAAGCCGACATTTGATCATTTCTGTGAAGTCTCACATCTGTGATACCCCTGGAGAAACCATGATTTCAAACCCCTGTGTTCTTGCCCTGCACATTGCATCTGCATTCTTTTCTACTAGCAGAGAAACAGACTTTCAGATAACAGGTTTTCAAAAATACTTTTAGCTAAATATTTTAAACCTTTGAGGTTTTGTTTTGGTTTTTTTTTCCTTTTTAAAAAAAAAAAAAAACAAACAACTTATTACCGTAGGAAGAAATGCTCTTGTCAGTGAATGTAGCTCAGGTGGGTCTCCCAAAGTAAAGTTCAGAGAGAGGAGTGAAGAATTCCGTTGTGCTGGGTTTTCTGAAGTATTTTTTTCTTCCTTCTGGAGCTCGGAAACTTTGACTACCTTGTGTTACTGGAGTTTTCAAATGCAAGGGCATCCTGGTCTGATGTGTTTTCTGCAGCAGTGATACCTACACCTCAACACTTCAGTAGTTAAAACTTATTTTCGGGCTTTATTTTAAATATAAAACCAAACTGTGAAATTAGGGAGGTGACAATTTAAGGAATGGCAGAACTATTGAAGTTATGTTCAGGGGCTAAAAATACAGCAGCTGACACTTTGCTTTAGCAATTTTGGTGGTTATTTGGGGTAATATTCACTAGTATTTAAATTTTCTTTTCCAAGTTGATGATTAAAATAATTTTGGTCCATAACATTAAATGACACTTATGGTGACCGTTATCAGATGATCTCTTGTTCTGAATACCCTCACTTTTCATTGGCTTTAAAGAAAATAATCCATCACCATACAGCTTTATGAACTGCTTTCCCCCAAATGTGTAACACCTGCTGTAATAGCTATTGCCTGCTGTCTAGCAAGCATCACGATGTTAGAAAAGTTCATAGTCGCTTCTGTCACGTTCATGTTGGGTATCAGTGGAGTTCTATAGAGCTCTTGTGTGTGTTGCTGTGCAAAACTGGTAAGACCTGTCTTACAATAATGGTTAGGTAATTGAAATCAAACACAATGCATCATATATGTTCCAAATTGGCTTTGGAGATTTTTATTGTGGTTTCTTAGTATTTTAAATATTCACTCTGGATTTGGCCCTGGCCAGGAGATTGCATATAAAAAGAAAGTGTATAGTAATACTTAAATAACATATAGATGCTTGCTTTAATTGGCTTAAACACTTGACCAGAGATGCTGTGTATATATATGCTGTGTGTATATATGTGTATATATAAATATAAAAGTGTATACATAGCATTGTATATGTATGCATCACAGCAGTCAATGTTTAAATATTTATTCATCAGATGGCTACAGGTAATTTCATCCATCCCCTTAGTTATCTGTTTTCCCGCAGAAATATTATTACTTGGGTTGGAATGAACTAGACTAGAGTGTTACTATAACATTACTGAGGATGGTAGCATGATCTGTCATGCAGAGATTCTTAAATCTGAAGGAACAGAGGAAATAGACAAACTGACAAAGATTGAAAGAGTAAACACCTTTTATAAGTAAAGCAGGCTTTAGAGAGCTAGTTAGGTTTAGCAACTGAAAAGGGAATTTAAATCCCTGTTGCTTGTCCCTGCTTGTACCAATAAGTAAGGGTTCTAGCTTGACTAAGACTTATTCTGAATTTCAGTTCTGTTAAGAGAACTACTCTGATAATCAGGAGCCCTTGCTCATCTTTATGATCATCAGAAAACAAGTTAGCAACAAGCACAGGGTTTAAGATACCAGTCAATACGCTAATGACTCATTTTTCTCTTCAGATAGGGTAAAAATTAGTTACGTATAATACAAGAGTTAGGAATTGCTTCTAAACTGCGCCTTGTTCAATTCTTATTTTAAAACCAATTCTCTGATTTTTTTTCCTTGAGATCAAATAGTCCAATCAAGTTCTAGGAGGATCTATTTCAACTGTGGCTGTTAATAAATAAACCTTTCAGTAGATGTAGTCTGGCGCACTCTTTAGTTATTGCTGTGAATTCTGAGGGTTAAGCTTGCATTTTTAAGCCTGATGCATTTATTCTTTTTCATTACTCAGATGAAGATAAAAGCAACAAAGCAAGTCAAGAAACAGAGTCTGTTTCATCTCAAAACTTTGAACGTGTTAATGATCAGGATGCAGCTGTGCAGGTAATACCACTGAACACATCAATGCTGATAACTTTAAAAGCTAGTTTGAAGCAAAGGTAGAGGCTATAAGGACAAGCAATGCTTATTATTTCCACTCCTGCACTGTCCTCTGCATGGGCCCCTACTTATATCTGCTGTTGTGTGTAGATGAGAAGCTGCTCTAGCTAGGATCTGGATGGAGGTGGTTAGAGTTATTAATCAGATGAGTTTTCCCATCGAGTTCCACATAAACAGCCAGAGAGCAACAGGGGTGGGAATAAAGTGGCACTGAGAAGAGATAAAGGGTGGGGACCTGTTTGTGCAGGTCTGCTGCTGAGTAAAGGCATGTGGAAGCATAGCTTTGAGTGGGCTCCTCTGCAGATATGGAGAGAACATTCTTGTAACAGACAGAGCAAGAGTCATCTTAATCAGAAGATCTGCGAGTCCTAAGATTTTGACTTGACTGTGTTACTGAGCTAAAAATCTGCTACTGCTGGAAAGCTACCAAAGCTGAAAAGCGGTGAAATAGCTTCACTTTTCCCTTGTAATTTGTAGAAGGTAAAGGGTGTGTGTTCTATCTGTGTCTCTTCTGTTGAGTAAAGCTTGACTTGATAAAAGACCATTACTGTGAAATGTATTGATGCAGCATAAATCAGCAGAGAATTTATCCCAAGAAGCTTTAAACAATTGCATCTGTCTTCTAGTCTCTCTCTTGGTGCTGTGTAAAAGCTACTCTGGTTTTCTTCCCATTACTGTTCATTTCCATTTCCACAATATTGTCTGATCCCACTTGCTTTAACATAACACGTTTTCAACTTTCGCATATTTTCAATACTCATCTGGAAACAAATTTTTTCTATATGTAGAAACATTTCTGAAAGGTAAATATTTTGTTGCCTTACAAAGGGACTGTAATGGTAACTATTAGTTTGTCAATATATTGCTCTTCAGCAAAAATGTATATTTTTAATGGCCATTTTTATCTAGCGTTTCAGAAACAGATATCACATTAAAAATACCTTCTTGAACTTATGTGTTTGTTGAAATGTGACAAGTAAAAAGTACATCCCTCTGTGTGTGCTTGGAGTGCTATAAGACAGGGATGGTGCAAGACCTTCTAATTAAAAAAGGAAAATTTTTCTGAAATGTTGTGAGTGATCCCTTGTCTATTATTGCAGAAAGATGGAGCCATTACAGTTTCCCATACTGAACTGTTGTTAGATGATGTCAGAGGCAAAGATTTCAAAGCCTCAGGAACACCCCTCCTTGAGACTGAAGAAAAAGGTGCTTTTCACCCGGTGTATAGAGGAGCTTCAAATGCTTTCAGTATCCGTCTGTTTTGTATTGATGAGAAACATGAAACTAGGTAAGTATGGATACATAGTTACAATGTTTCTAATCTTAATAACAACTTTCAATATCATATTTTTAGGACAAATCTGAAAGTGACAGCACTTGCTGCAGTTAGGTTGTTTTTTCTCTGATCTCTTTTCCATTTTTTTTTTTAACCTTCACTAATAACTTACTGAAATTTTCAACTTCTAGCTGCAACTTCCTGTCTCCAGTAGGATGGTGGGGACAAAAAGTTAAGAATTTATTTTCGTTGGAAAAATGTTAGTTGAAACTGTGGAAGAAATCCATTTCTGAAGAAACATCAATTTGAAAGCTGTATAACTGCAAAAAGAGTTAGATGGTACAGTACTGGTCGTATTTCATGGGGCAATAAAGCTTTTTTTAACTTTGCAGTTAAATGTTCTAATTTCTAAACGCTCAGTCTCCCATCACTGAGAGAACTGATTCAGTTTTCTGGAATCCACTACAGTAGAGAGAAGACAAAGGCTTTTTATCTTAAAATGATCGCTGCTGCTGACCTTAAACTCTTAGATCCTGGTGGAGTACAATATATCTACAAATGTGGTTTAGACCTTCCCTGCCTCCCCCCCCATTTTCTCTGCACACTTGGAGAGAAGCTATAATCCACCACATCAGCAAAAGCCTCTCCAGGAACACTGGCCCTTTCTGATTATAAATGAGCCCTACTCTTGTTTATAGATCCTGAAAGAAAGATTAAAACATGCAGATGCTTACAAAAAGTAGACAAAGAGGCTGAACACACCCAAGATCTTCCACAGTTTTAAATACATGTAGTTTGTAGAGACAGAAGGTATCCATAGCAAGTATAGATGATGAGTTTTAACTGTAGTACTTTTTGGGGAAAAAAGAAAATCTTTCTAAATCTTTCCATAGTCATTGGTGACTGACAACGTCTGAACTTACCTGGCTTAAAGGAGATTTAGGAATAAACTTTAAGAAGAAAAATCAGGACTTTTTGAAAACTAATTCTATTTATTAAGCTGTTTCTTGATTAAGGAGGGGCCTACCTAAAGGAATTAAACACTGAATCTGCTACAAATGCAAATATCCTAAGTTACCAAAGCAAAGCAAACACATAGCCTCTTAGTACATATTTACTGAGCAATATAGCTCGAATTTATTAGGAAAAGAGAAATGCAGTGCTAGACGTCTGTGACTGTACTTAGAAACACTGATCAACATGTATACCACAGAATAATCATACTGCAGAGAGTCCATTCCAGAATAATTAATTTATGGACAATCTAGTCTAAAATAAAATTCAAGCAAGATAATTATTCCACAATAAAATATCTGTACTTTAAAACACTACTGAGGTGAGGGACCTACTCTGGAATGTCTCCCTTATACTAAAATAGCAATTCAAAGCAGTGGTCTGTAATTATGTTGGGAAATAATCTCTCTGTAGACTTGTTGAGTTCTCTGCTCATAGCATCCTGCTTAGGATAAGGATCTGTCACTTTTTTGCCCGCTTCTGACATTTTGTCCTTTGTATGCACCATTGTTGTTTCTGTTCAAGATACTTTCACTATGTTTATCATTGAACATTCTCTTTTTCCCTGGAGACATTTTTGGAACAGATTGGATTCCAAGATGGGTGTCTGTGGGGAAGACAGCATTCCTTTCTGAACAATTCTTTTAAGATTAACACTTAATGCAAGATCCTCTTCTCAGAGCTGAGGAATCTGTAGATCTTGGTGTTTTCAAATATTCTGCTTGTATGCTTCTCTAGCTTGCGTTTGCTTGATCCACCTGTTTGTAGAAGGAACATCAGAAAAGCGATTATGTTGAAACGAAGGAATGACATAATCCTGACTGTATCTCAGAATCTTGTCCTGAAGGAGTTATTTCTGACCCTGCACAGCATGGATCCAGAAATAGTAGTTTGGTTGAAGTGTATGTATGATTGCATCTTAACCCTCAAGGGTACTGGGGAATTTGTGTTACCCAGTAAAGTTGCTAAATGTTTTCAGCTCTTAAATCTAGAGCTGCTCTGTGGCTTGTTAGTGCATTGAAAGTGAAACGCAAAGGAAATAAATTGCTAGTTTATCTACAGATACTTGATAGCTTTTTAAGCCCCCTGAAAAATCTCCTACCTCCATTCTTGTGTTCCTCACTGCCAAGAAAGTACTGGATACCACAGAACAGAAAACTACATTGTAATGGCGTTTTCTTTTCCCACACTTAAGTATTCTATTAACTAGTCCTAATTAGGTATTATATAGGTGAATATGTAATACCCCAATCCAGATCTGTATTTACAGCTTTTTTAAGTTTTCATTCAATCATAGATATTTTAATTAGAATTTATTTCTCTTTTCAGTAATATTATTGGTGAAATAATTATAGGGAACTTAATGATAGGTCTGGAGGGAGGAGGGCTTCTATCAGTATTCTTGGGTATTATATGTCTGTATTGAATTTTTTTCAAAAGACGTGGTTTTTATATGGTGGAAAAATATTTTATAAAGCTTCAGCGTAACTCTATTTGATGGGTTTAGAGCTCTGATATCCTCACACATAGGAAAAACAGGAAGGATTTGTTAGATTTCTCATGTCTTTTTAGGCTCAAATATCACGTTTCATCATCACCATGGAAAAGAGAGTGGAATTACACTAAACCAGTAGGTGAGAAATGGAAAGAAGTAAAATGTTCAGAAACAATTTCAAAGTATTGCTGTTCCTGTTAGTCCGATAAAGTATATCGGATAGGTTTACCAAGTGGATAATGACAGAACTCTTGGTGCTGGGTGAAAATACTGTGGAACATAGCAACAACTGTTTGTAGCCTCAATTAATGTTTGCTATATACTAATTCTGCTTTGACAGTCTGTGAATGACTTCTGAAAAATGCTGGAGTCAACAACATGAGAGTAGGCTTGTTTTTTTTTCCTTTCAGTGAAGAGCCTAATGTTTTCATATTATTTCAAACATACAGGTTTATTCTTGTTAATAGCGATGCTTTAGGCACTAGAAGTCAACAACTGATGTGCATCATGCAACATCTGCAATTGATTAATGATGAACTAGCAGGACTGTGTGATTAGCACTGTGAATAAATGTTCCTTGTACTTACAGGGTTGTAAATATCGAAATGTATAGGATCTGTCTCATACACACTTTATTTAACAATGTTTACTTTTGGTTGCAGATCGCTGGATTTTTTGCATTATGTTTTCAAGCTTTTTCCAGTATGTATAATTACAGTTTTCGAGTTTGTATGCATGATGGGACGTAGTGCAGTTGTCAGCCAGAGTATTTAGATGTGATGCCCAAGGCAGTCAGTGACTCACAGGAGTATGCTATGGCTAGTTACCCTGGGCTGTTACCCTGAGGAGTTTGACTCCTCTCCTTGGCTACTTTTGGACTTTATATATTGCATACAGAAGTCCTTTGTTTATGTTCCACAGGGACAACAGCTCTAGTTGATGGTCTCGCTTGACTGCAAACATGCAAAAGATCCCAGACAGACATACATTGTCCTGAAACTTCACTGCAGAAGAATAGTAAGGCAGAAAAAAAGGACCTTTTAAGGGAAAATGTTAGCCCTAAAGACCTGGGTGTAGAGATAATGTTCCTACTAGGCAGTTCAACTAGATGATAATTGTAGGTCCCTTCCGACTGAAATAGTCTGGTTTACTGAGGAAGAAGAGGGTGTGGGGAAAAAAAGACCATTAGGGAACATCAGGATATTAACTAATAAGTCTTTACTATGGGAGCTAAAAAACCTGTTTCTCTTAGCCAACTTAATGTTGAGCTCATTAGTTACTTTGTGCTTCCCAGGCATCAAGCCCTCTAGGTAGAGCAGTACTTGGACTGTATGCATGTTGTAAGCACTGCATTCAGTTTGTTTTCTCTGTTCCCTCTAGTCAGAAGCTTTTGTGTAAAGCTTATGTTGAGATCACTAAGAGCCTTTATTGTCTGCAAATCTTTTTCAGGACAAAGACTTCTGTGTCATCCTTGTGCCACATCATGTGCCAGAGTTCCATCTGATCCAGAGTTTTATTCGGGTTGTCCCTTTCTGTACTTCCAAACTTGGTCATGAGCTTTATGTGTTCCACCGTGCAGGATTGCTCAAGTGAGTCATGTGCCTTGTGACAACAAATGATGTACTCTGAACTACTTCTATGGAATATACTTGCATCATCCAACCTAGCACCAGATGGGTATTCCTTTGCTATCTCAGACCAAGCTGGTATTCTGCATGGTATGGCACAACATCTTGCAAGAATGGTAGCTTAGGTCCCCAAAACAGTACAGTTGAATAGCGCAGGACTGTGCCTGGAGCAGTTAGGAGCAGAGCTAAGTAACTTAGTCTTTAGTAGTGCTACTGCAGCTGCTTTGCTTCCTGTTCTGGAGTGAATCCTAAGCCTACTCAGATGTATCTTCCACACAGCACTATACTAGACAGTATAGAAAATAGCCTTATATTTTCAGTGAAATAAAGTACTTAGTGACACGATTTTTAGTGAAACAAAAAATGAGATAATTAAAAATGTAGAAGCAAGCAGTCTTCTGACTACCAGTAATTATATATAGTTTCCTTTAAGTAAAAACACAAAGTGCAGCGAGAGGATTCATTTAAAATTTGTATGTGCAGTACTAACCTGATGAGTATTAGTACAGATAAGTAGCTTCTCTAGTCTGAAATACTGATGAACTGGGACACAAAACCTCTCTTGCTCTGACTTCCGTTAGGGGGTGTGAGTTTTCCAATGCTTTGTTTATACAACAACCCTAAACTGGCCCAAAGACCAAGCTTAAACTGTGGCACAGTTAGTGATTTTCCTTTTTTTCTGTGTGTGTCTTAATGTAGCTAAATATTGCATGGTTTCAGAGAAATACTTCTGTTTTAATTGCATACTTAATCACCTTTGATGGTATACAAATAGCTCATGCAGGAACTGGCTGGCTACTCTTGGACCTATGCAGAAGGTTTTTACCATGGGATGAAATTGGGCTTCTGTGTACTATGTAAGAATCCAGCTGGCTGAAGAAAAAGCCACTGGAGTAATTCCTGCTAATCTCAGTCACAGCTGTTCAGTAATCTACCAGTAGGATTGGTAGTCATATGTCCTCTTGTGATTTTGGTCAAAATTAAACTTGTTATCAAGCTTTTTTTTAAAAAAAAAAAATCTTACAATTCTGATGAAATTGTGTGTATTCCAAATGATACCAGCCCTTCCATGAGAACAGAATAGGGTCATTAGCATTTTCCACCTCTGGCCCTGCAGCTGTGCCGAAAAGTAAGGAAAAATAGCCTGTCGTTGAGGTTCAGGATCAGAAAAGCTATAGAAGAAACAAGATTAAGCTTTTGGAAAGTTTCTGAAGAACAAAAAACTCAGTGCACAGCAGCAGATATTCTCTTAGATAAAACCAAAATACAAAAAAAATAAAGATCGATATATTGTACTTGCACCAAGGGCTTTTGAAAGGCATGTGAGTGAAAAGGAAGTCACAGAAAATGGATTAAAAGAAAAACAGGGGTAAGAAGATGGGAATATGAAGACGTGAAAGGGCACAATCAGAAGAGGCACAGTCACAAAATGTGATACTGATTAGTAAAGGTTGTAAAAGGAATAAGAAAAAGTGTTAAGTACACAAAAAGCAAGAGCGCAGCAAATGGAAGTATAGGTCTGCTACTTAACTTTGAAGGAGAAAAAAATAACAGATGACAAGGCATAGGCTGAAATGCTTAATGGATACTTTTGCTCAATTTTCACTAAAAAGCATAATAATAATAGCAGCATCCTGGTCTCTGAGCAGTCAAAGGAATTGGGCATCTAGAATGAGTTAATTCATTGCTTGAAGAGAAATGAGCACAAATCTTGAATAGTCCTTCCTACTATTTCATACTCACAGTGGATTTGGTGGTTTTGTTTATTTTTGTTTAAACAAAAAAATCAGATTTCTGCATTTTCTTTTTTCCTCATATTAAAAAGTAGTTCATTACTGGCTCAGCTACCTTCTCTTGGATGTGGGTGGGGAGAAAACCCTGTGGAGTGGCAGGAAGAGAGCGTGCTCATGGCTTGCAGAGTGAACCATGTTGCTGGTCTTGCTGACCGTCATAGAATAGTTTGGCTTGGAAGGGATCTTCAAAGGCCATCTAGTCCAACCCCCAGCTATGAGCAGGGACTTTTTCAACTAGATCATAGAGCCCCATCCAACCTGACCTTGAATGTTTCCAGGGATGAAGCATCTGCCACCTCTCTGGGCAACCTGTTCCAGTGTTTCACCACCCTCATTGTAAAAAATGTCTTCCTTCTATCTAGTCTAAATCTTCCCTCTTTAGTTTAAAGCCATTATCCCTTGTCCTATCGCAACAGGCCCTGCTAAAAAGTTTGTCCCCATCTTTCTTATAAGCCCCTTCTAAGTACTGAAAGGCCCCAATAAGGTCTCCCCAGAGCCTTCTCCAGCTTAAACAACTCCAAGTCTCTCAGCCTGTCCTTGTAGGGGAGGTGTTCCAGCCCTCTGATCATTCTTGTCATCATCATCACTTGTTTGATCTTGCAATTAACTGTCTGTGGAACTGTGCTAACAAATGTGGAAACTAAGCTGACACTTATGTAGAAGTTGAAGATTACTTTGTAGTTTAGTAATCAAATGTATGCTTTTGAGCACTCAAGTAATTAAGTAGAAAATGATCAATGAGATTGAGCTGTGAAATTTCCCATAACATATCAGATATTTGGTAGGTTTGGGTGTTTTTTTTTTTTTTAAGGTACTAGTGCTGTTCATTAAAAATATTGTTGTGGTATAGGTTCCACAAAATCAGTCTCAATGTGACTGTGACTTAGGCTGAAGAATAGCATATACAAGTTTAAATTGAAAATAAGAACAACAGGAATGGAAATTACCCTACATGAATCACAAGTTTTTTAACTGTGGGTGGAAGAACTTAATTCTTGGAAATTAAATTGTAATTCAGTTCCATGAACAGCACTCTTTAAGTCCTTATTGTATGAGCCTTGTTTAACCAAGGAGGGTCAATGCCTTTAACAGTCAATGTGAGAGAGTTCCTCTGCTGCTGTAGGCTGTCACTGCGAAGTAAACTAGATAAGTGCCAGAATACTCTTGTCTGGAGCTAACATGTTGCTGGTTGTATATATTGCAGAAACATTTTTATATGATGTCACTGTTGTGTGATTACTAATTGGCAATCTTATGTTTATCAGAAGCATTTTATTCATGTAAGATTATCCTCATATATTACTGTTTGAAGAACTGAGGCCTAACACAAATGTTAGTAATTAGTTCTTGTTGGAAAAATTTGTTATTGCCTTTCTTTTGTATCATATCCAAGGATAACAGTTGTCTCTGTTTTATTTTCTCTTTCTTTTTTTTTTTTTTAACCTTTCTCTGTGTTTTTCTTTTTTCTTTTTTCCCATGTGTGTCTGCTGTTATGGATTATACTTTCATTTTAAAAGATTCTTTGCCTCCTTTCTCTGCTACCTCTTACATGAAGATTAAGTGATATCTGTGGTTATGGATATGGATAGTCATTGCTTTGTGGGATTGGGCTGTAGGTACATAAAGATTGAGTTTTTTGTAGTAGTTAAAGCAGCATTTTTGAGTTGTCTCAAGTAGATGCTGTGTGATCTCTTATGCTATCACACAATAAGTTAATGTATGCTTTTGGAACAATAATCATATAACAACTTCAACTTCTAAAAGATGTTTGCTGCTTGTGGAAGGCATGTTGTCTTAAGCATGGGAATTGTCATATTTAATTTGTCAGAGTGAACTTTTTCCTTTTTTTAATAGGTCACTCAGTGTAAGAAGGGCAACAACCAATGACATACTTGGTGTGAAAATGCTTGTTAAAACCCTTAGCTTGAATGAAAGTATATTGAATGACTTAAAGACATTTACTCTGGCTCGCAGGGATCCAGTGAGTATTTGTTGCAAATATACGTATAAGAGAACGGGTAAATACTGGTAAATACATCCAGAATTTATTACATTACTCTGAACTAGTATACTATATAGAGAGTATGTAGGTACTCAAGTCAGTACCAACAGTTGGTATAGGCTGTATTCAGCCTGACTTGATAGTTAATCTAACCTGTGTCCTATACTAACTACCCTCTTCTTTGGAGACTCCTCAAATGCAGGGACAGAAGCAGGCTGGATGCATTTTTTTTTTGGCCATCCACAGCCTAATTTGCGTTGCTGCTTTTTCTTGCATGCATGTCTGGTTGTGTGATGAACACGTACTTGTGTTTTGTCACGAGGGCTTCTTTCTTCCCATAATGGGGCCAGACATATGCCCATCAGACAGTAGGAAACATCTGCATCTGTGTTGTGTGATGGAAAACACTACATAGACAAAAAAACAAGCACTACCATTACCAATCATACAGCTGTAGGAAAATGCATTTTATACAACTATTGATGGAGAATATCTGTTTTAATTAATATTCTTTCATAAGATCAGAACTTAGCCCAGGACTAATTTACTGGCTGAGCCTATAGCACTCCTGTAGCAGCTAGATCCTAACTGAATCTTTAGTTCAGTAAAATTCTGTGTGGTCAAGAGTCCTGCCATATACACTGTTTAAACATTATGCCTTGAGCTATGGAAGAGTGGTTAAATTGAGGTAGTGTTTAGAATGTATACTGGGGGGAAAGTACTCTAACTGTGATCATGTGGCGAATTACACAGTTATGATTAAAAAGAAAGATTACTTAATGGAATAGGAAATGTGCATATGTCCCTTTTGCCTTGCAGGATGGGACCCCAGTACAGGCTTTCATAGCAGAAGTTTTGGATCAAGTAGTTGGCATTTCTGTCATTAGAGATGAAATGGTAAATTCTATTTCTGTGTTGTATGAAAAATTAATGCATAGCCTTCAACACTAAATGCTGAGTTTCATGCTTGCCACTGTACAGGTACCTCCTAACAAAGTGTATGTAAAAGATACTGCTTCTATAAACTTTCTTTCTCTCTTATGTGACTATGTAGACTGTATTATTTCCCTTCTTATAGATGATGATTGACACACAGGAAAAAAAAAAAAATCCTGGTATTTGCAAGATGCTGATGTAGGAGGCATACTTTCAGAACTCATCTCTTTTTGGTTCTTCAGCACACAGCCATTTTGCCTCTAAATATGTTTGTAATCACTTGTTTTGCCCCCTAATTTCCAAAGTCAATAAGCAGTTTTGCCATGCATACTGTGAAGAATAGTAGTTGTCCTTCTAGATTTGCTTTCTTAACTTTTTTCCCCAAGAGTAGATTCTGAGTGATTATGAATCACACACTTAACTTCAAAACAAATAAAAAGCATATGCTGTAATGGAGTAAAAGAAAAAAGCCAATGTTGCACATTATTCTTGAAAAGTAAATGTTCTTTAAGGCTTACTTCTGTGGTGTTCTGCTGTTACTGAAAAGGTAGATTTTAGATTGTTCAACAGCTGTAATGCTCAGTTAACATCTATAAAAGCTCAGTTTTTAGACTACAGAGTAGTCTCTCTCATTTTCAAAAATAACTCTTAATTATATTAAGAGCATTGAAATAAGAGGATGTAGTAATTTCTCTTGAGTATATGAATGTGTAAAAATCTCACCTTATCACTTCAACAGGGAAGACTTGTTGGAGGACATTTATTCCACAGCTCTTCTCTGTAGAATTCCCCTTTTTCAGTTTAAGTTTTGTGAGAGGATAGCCTAGGCTCCTCTGTCTTGAACTCAGCAAAACAGAGTATTTTACTTCTCTCTTTTCCCCCTCTGTGAATGTCTTAACCTGTATCAGATGTTATTGTGAAAGGGTCAAATATGCATTCCCTGTAAATAAAGGTGGGCAAACTGCAAGAATAGATTTTTGATGGAATGAAAAGATTTTTCAAGAAAAATATGTTCAGTCAGTATGCTTTGAGAATAACTTGCAAAAGCACTTAATTTCAGTGTTCAAATTTAGTTCTTTAATTCAAAGAAAGCAACTCATTGGCACTTGCTAAAATATTGTAAATGCAGCTGTTTCATGACTACTGATTTCCAAATTCTTATTTTCCAGGATATTGAGTATATTCGATCACATTACAACATTGAAGATTTTATTAATTTTAATCACCACCAGCAAGAGGAACATGGACATCTTTACCACTTTGTCTTAAATCCTATATTTTGTCACTACGCAAAACATTTTCTAAAGGAGATTCTTCGCTTGGCCCACAAATCCTCTCTTTACTATCCTATTTATCCACAATATGCAGAAGGCAAGGTAAGAAGAAAGTTATTTGTATTTTTTATATTAAATATTATCACTCTTTCTCTTTGCTTCTGTGAATGGCTGTAAATGGGAATTTTTTTAGCAACCTGCAGCAAATTAATTTCTTTTCTTCTTGCATGATATAATCTGCACTTATGGACATAGCTGTTGTATTGTAGGGTTAGTTGTAGTGCACTCAGTAGTGCATGTGAGTCCAGACTTACCTAGTATCTTCAGGAAGTATGTGGAGGAGCAGAAATTTGAAGCATACTTGGCCTTGGCTCTTTACCGAGTCTGTGAAGAGAGAGAAGCCTTTCCTGGGGGGTGGTTCCTTCTGAGCTGAGTCACTCTCTGCAAATGTCTGTTTCTCAATTGAATTTAGAGAATCCTAGGGTAACTGTTGTCTAAATGTAGCTAGATGTCTTAAGTTATGTGCATTAGTATGTTGCCCTGGGAGCAGCACACTAAAGGAATAATTTTTTGCTACCTCCTCACTTGTTTCTGGGAGAAGTATATCTGCTGCTTACCCACATAGGTTTGTGTGTTGCTGTTGCCTTGTGCATTGTCAGCTCCCTCTGTAAATGTGCTGTAGTACTGATAGGCAAGTTTTTGCCCTGTCCTGTTCATTCCCAAGAGATCGGTTCTAGGATGAAGTACCAAGCATCCCGTGTTCCCACTCCTGCCTAAGTAGGACCCTGTGTCTGAGTTGTAAGCTGTAGCTTGGGTTTGATTTCGTTTCTTGCCTTTGTGTTGGATGTATAGGTGTAGACACAAGAAACTTGCAACTCATCAACTTAGACCAACATAAGTTTTTATTTAGTTGCTTTTAACATGCCAATACACCTGGTATATTTTTGTCACTTGCAAATCAGTTATCAATCAGGTTTTAAAAGACAAGGTATAAAGCACATAAAGTATCTTTATATTTAAGTGATTTGTATTTCCTGTCATAGTTTAATATTAGAATCTGATCAAGTTGTACTGTGCCACATACCACCACTCAGCTGCATAATGAATTTTGAGAGGTACTGGTATTTGTTTAGAATCAGGAGAATTGGAGGGTGTGGAAGGAAAAAGGAAGGATACCACTGGGCATAACCTAGCATGAGAAAATGCAAGGGGACAATATTGAAAACACATCCAGGTGGTTTATAAGAACTCTTCAAAAGTGATTTAGGTATTCTAGACTGTGTTTCACCGAAACTCAGTGGGACCGAGGTACCTCATCATCATTCAAAATGTTACTTGTGTTTCTGCAAATGCCACAGGAGAATCACAAGAACCTAATGCTATGTGAGAAAATTCATTTCCCATAATGTAATTTGTGAAAGCAAAATAAAAGATTATTTCAAGAATACTCATGTGTGAGTCTACTCATCAGTCGCATCAGAAAAGGGAACCCAAGGTAAAATTTTCAAACATGCCAACTCATTGGTGTGTAGCCATCTAAAGCTACTATCTGGCCCAGCCTAATCACCTAGGCTCCTGCCGACATAAGTGGAGAAAACACAGTGCATCCAGAGGGCAGTTCATCCATCGATCATAACTGCCTATCTTAGGATAGAAAGAATTGCCCTCTGGAGGGTGTCTGCATGGCTAGCGAAAGTAAGCACCTAGCTTTTAGATGGTGACTGAGATGAATTCTGTCCTCAGTGACTTAAGTGTTTTTGGAGTCACCAGTGTTTTTAACATAGGAATTTTGACAGGTTGGACATAGGTACATTTTTCAGAAGGATGTTTTTTCCGTCACTTTTGTGGAGTTCTATTAAGTGTTCTCTTGAGGAACCAATGTCCTTGTGTAGCATTAGGTTCTGAGATTCTTAAGAGGCACTTACAAAAATGCAGTTTAATGGCAGTGAATGGAAGAGAAAAGTTAAATCCTTCTAATGATTCCAGGTTTGGTCTATTTCCAGGCTACAGAGTTCCTTTAAGTTACTTTCTTATCATTGCTTTCTAATAAGTGGTAAATGTGCTATTTTACTCAGTTCTCAACATAATAATGTCAAGTTTTTTCAGTATTTGTGGATGGAACTGTACTTCAATGTAATTTAGTTTGCATTACTGTTCATTCCCTATTTCCTGTAATTCTCTTATTTTTTTTCCCTTTCATGTCATAAATTATGACAGAGCCAGTCATGCTGTAATAAATGGAACACAGCTATTTCTAATGATCCATGCTATTCACATTAGCATTAGGGGTTTTGTTCACTTCACGTTTATGCCAGTTTATTAACATTTATCACTTGGATGAAATTGACATTTTAGTCGGTATAGAATTTCTATATAAATTCATAACCATTCTTTGCCAAACAAGCAAAGGTTAGCAGTAAGCAGATAACATAGCTTAATGAGGTCAAATCAAGCTGATTCATGATCACTATGGAGAAAAATATCCTCCTGGGGAAAATACTTGTGCTGAAAAATCCCATAAACCAAACCACTTGTTTATCTGTCATTCCCACAGAGATAGTAATGTAATCACTCTCATAATTATCTTCATTAGTGTCAGGAATTATCTGCAATTCATTCCTCTGCTCTGAGTATGTTTGTTTATTTGCTGATTTTTCTCTCAGATTTAGCCAACAGAGCTAAGAATTTTGTATTTGCAAAGCCATACAACAGACATCTGTGATACACTGTTCTGACATTCTCTCTGCTGAAATATAGATCGCTGTCTTTCAGTTTCAGAATCCCTGTGCCCATTCCCTGACATCTGCCCTTCATTACATGGTTCCCGTGCGACCAAGACGACAGATTGTCTATCCTCTGGAAGAGCTTGGCATAAATGCTCCATCAGAGCAGGTCTCTAAGGATCAGGTGGGTAACAGAAGCAGCAGCAGGCAAGAGGCATCGTGCCAGCTAATGCAGGGTTTGGCAGATGGGATGGCATTACCATCTTAGTGTTGATAGGTTGCTTCTTAATTACATTGAACATGGTGTCCATACCCTTACAATCCCAGCTTTGCTTCTACACGACCGTCGGTTCTTCTGAGCTTGAATTTCAAACGCATTACAAACAGCAATCACTGAACTATAACAATTACATACTAAATGCTTACATTTAAACAGTATTTTTTCATTACGTTACTTTTCAAACTCCCAACACATTTTAAATATTCTGACTTACTGTTTAGCCCTTCTTCCTGTTAAGTTGGTTTTTAGGTGTGCTTCTGACTATTTCTATAAAAACTGCTTAAGTCAATTTTATTTTTCCAGTCCCAAAGTGAGGTTTCTTCCATGCATAAGATACGTCAAAATATCAAGAATGATTTAACAGCAAAGGAAAAGTCTGTTTTTACTACCAAACTGTTCTTATTTGCATAGCACTCATGCAGTCCTGAGGTTCTAAACTAAAAGTCTCTTAAAATTTCATTTGTTAAATAACTTGCACTTTATTCTGTCTTACATTTTTAAGTAACTGAAATTTCATGTGAAGATGGTTCCTCCCAAGAGTAACTAGCAAAGCTGAAATATTACCAAAAGCACCATCAGTGATGGATACTCTCAGTAGGTAGCTGTAATTTCCTAAAGAAACATAATTAGGGAGCTTTATGTCTGTCTACTAACTTCCAGTTGGCTGAGATGTGCTCCCATATAATATCTTTAGTGCTGTCCTTTTTACAGTTAGTGAGTAATTTTTGGCATCTAAAACTCTTAATTAGGCAGCAGTTGGCAAAGCAAAATCTGAAACGTGGCTGAGGCCATTGATCTGAGTTCGGTTTCGTTGAACAGTCTTCCCTCAACATGCACATCCCTGCCTTCCTCTTTTCCACAGAATAAACTATCTGATGCTTTTCTTTATACTGTTTCCTATTTTATCTTTGAAGTAAGCTGTTGCTCTCTTACTAAACGAGCTCATCTTGGTGTTTTTGTTGGAAAATCACAAACTTCCTATGTTTAAGAGACTTGCAAATCCGTTGTCTGGTCCATTCCTGAGGATTTTCAAGACTTGCAGGTAGTGAGATAATTGTTTAAAATCTTGAAACATTAATGAATTTCTGTTTAATAAAATGTGCAAGATTTCCACTAGCAAAGTTTTGCTGAAAAAAATGAAGGCTAGCCACTGTATAAGTATCCATGCATACGCGCCCACATTAAATATAGATTTTTTGACAGACTGTGTTCTATCAAAACTGACATCTGGGGTTGATCCCTAGGTGGTAACTTGAGGATAAAGCTAGTCCGCTACTGCTGCCTGTAGTTTTCTGAAATAACAAGAATTTGAAACCATACGAAGCTAAATTGACTCTTCTGTTGAGTGAATGAAATGACCTTTGGCCACCATACGTTGGGCAAAGCTTTATAACTTATGAGGTTACTTACCATAGGGGACTGAGTATACTCGTGCAAGTAAGAAGCTGGTGCTGCTTTCAGATCTCTGATGTTTTGTTAGCTCTGGTAGTAGCCAGGCATAAAGCATTTGCTCTCTCCCTGCTCTAACGTTTCAGAAAGGAAGATTGATCCCCATCAATAATCTTGCTCTTTCCTGCAAAATCCTGCAGCTAAGTTGCAAATAAAATGAGGTGTACTTTATAAAATCAATATAATAAAATTTCAGTAGGCACAAAATTATTATATTTCTACCTTTTTGTAGCAATCAGAAGGCCTGCTCAGACGCTCTGTAAACAGAAAGACACAATCTGTGTTGCAAAGAGCAAAATATCTCACCAAGAACTTAAATGTGACAACTCTGCAAAATGGAAAAGCTGAGAGTTGTCACCTTTAAAAATACTGTGAGACAAGGTGAGATACGTTTTGGTCGTAGAAGATGCTAGCAGGCTAGGAAGTGAGGTAAAGGGGAAATGGAAAAACAATGTCATAAGGAAAGTGTGGAGAAGAGAGGGAGAAAAGTGAAAGGCAGTCAAAGAGGCCGGAGTAGGAATTAGTGGGAAGTTGTCTGAGGCAAGCACCTGGAGAAAATGTCTATCATCTTTGTTACAGTGGTTTTATACGAGACGGGGCAGGATCTTGCAGGATCTGTAGAGCTTTGGGCAAGCAGGAATTCCAGGTGGTTGAGACTGCTCCTCATTTCTGTATTCTAGCTCACCAAGCTTGTTTTAGCTGAGGCAGCTTTGCCGCCTTGTACTAAAAAGCAGTTCTTTCTGACACTAACCCATGCCTGCTTTGTGCCTGGAAGCTGGAGAACATGTTACCGTTGTAATTCTTGTTTTAGATAGCTCTGCAATGATGGTGAGATTTTTTTCACCAAAAACTACAATACAAAGATTATAAATGCAAGTCAATTTCAGAAATGTAAAATTTTTGTTTGATTGCTTGTCCTAATTAATTGCTTGAGTATCTATTGCTTATGATGGAGATAATTGTAATGAAATTCTTGCTTTGATACCCACAAGATGCCCCTTGATATCTAGCCATCAACATCTGCTTCTCATCTACTGCTTTTTCAGCTTCCTGCCTTCCTCTTGTTCCAGCCTTTTTTGAGTGCGTGCTCTCTCTCCTTTTCTTGCTGCAAAATTTATTTTTCACCGGTAACAGCTTGGGGCTGAGCAGCTCAGCCATTCAGTGTCTAAGCAGAGCTCTTGATTTGTGCATATATATCTCTGTAGGCCATTAGTGGCTTAGTATCTTAGAGAGAGTGCACAGTGGGAGCCCTGGGGCTCAATCAGTTTGTGTATCTCTAATACGTTCCAGCCTGCTTGTGAGCATGAAGAGATTCACTCATAAATATTGACCCAGTACAGATAACTCAACCAGGACCCAAAAGGACTCTTTCCGGTTTCCTTTCTCCAAAGCCAGAAGCAAAAGCAGCAATCTAAATCAGAAAAGTGTTGCCCTCAGCTAATTCCCATGTGTTGCCAGTCCAGATGGATCTCGGCTGTGCTGGAAAGGTGGTTTTCCTGCAGGTCTGGATCGGTTGTTACAGACAAATGAGCACCAGAAATGTTAAGTCTGTAGTAGCCTGTTCTCGTCGTCCCTCTGTCAAATCTCTCTAGTCTACTGCAGTGTAGTCTATTCTACTGCAGTGTCTGGAAAAATCAAAAAGGGGAAGATCCCCTGCGCCACCCTGCCACAGGTTTCTGACCTTCTCACTTCTGTTTTTAGCAGGTAGCGTGAGCTGTATTTCGTGCTGTCTAAGAAAGCGTAGGTCCTTTTTCCTGTAGTCTCTCTGGGACAGCTAGATGTAAGGTAGAAAGATTTACTGTTAAAATCCAGAAATTTATCATATAAAAACATAATTTACCATTACCTGAAAGACTAGCTGCAGCTTTCCAGCCACCCTGTTCTCCCTGTGTCCTTGTGATATTTCTTCTGGTTCAAGATTGTTTCTAGTTTGAGCCAAGCTTTTGGTTTGCGTTGCCTCTTTGTTTATTGTCAAAATGACTGACTATGAAGAAATACAGTGTTTAGGAACTTAATTGTTCCTCGTTTCTGTCCGGCCTTTTTATTAAAGCTTTGTTTAGGTTTTAAGGCAACCACAAGCCTTTTCACTCCCTCACATCTCTGCTGCTTCATCTCTGCATCAGAAGACCTGTCACTTCCCAAGCAGTGCCTTTCCATTTCATAAAGGACTGCCAGTTTGTATGAACATAGTAATATCTTCCTATAACAGTCACTAATGACAGAGAATGTTTTTACCCCACTCCTTGAGATGGCAAATACATTTTACTGCTGATTTTCATTGTCTGTTCCTACAAAACTCGCTATCTCCCATTGCTCTGCTGAAGAGATTTGGATAAATCAGGTAAGGACTGACTGAGAAGACACAGAGAGGGAGGCATTAAACTCCCTTGTCTCCCGTTGCAGCCCTCTGGAATGGCACAGACGCTAACGATCTTATTTGCGTCTTAATCCTGGAAGTGCCCAGACTTCAGGATGCCTGTTCAGCCCATGCCTCTGCAGCAAGCGTATCATAGGTTCCACATATTAGCTGAAAATTGCATCAGGCCATGCATCTGCCATGCTCTAGGGTTTCATGACACAGACCTGAAAAAGCTCCTGTCTGCTCATTAGATCAAACACTTTCTACAGCTGTTCCAAATCAAAAGGAAATCTCTGATTTCTGTATTCTGAATCAGTAACCAGTATTGAAGCGCCAATTGGCAGAAGATCCAAAGATTCAAAATCTTAATTCCCACAGTGTTAAACCAGATTAGATTATTATTGTTTTGCACATCTGTCAGTCATTTCAGTCATGTTACATTAGAAAACAGTTGGTTACAACAGAATACTAAATATCTTATAAAGTGCTGCTGGCCTTTACGGTGCATGTAATTATTGATGGAGTAGAAAACTATATAGATAATTAAATAATTTTTAATGATATCTTCATAAATAAACAATTTATAAACTTGTTTGCTTTCTCACCATCTGGGAGCATTCTGTTATCCATCTGTTTCATGTAATTATCAATAAAAGGGAAGAAAAGGTGATATAATTAACAAAAATAACTGATCCACAATGAAGAACAAAAATGTCACACATCTGTTGAATTATTTTCTTGTTTCTGTCCTTTCATTATTATTCATGCTATTAGGATTATTATTTTCTTTTTATTTCATGGTTGCATTCAAGCTGTGAGGTTTTATTGCACAGTTCAGAATTGTTTTCTGCAATAGCTCATAAGAAGATGACAACAAATATTAAAGCATTGCAGAAGCCCATGCGGTGTTGTATAAATCTATTTAACACAAACAATGAACAAACCCCAACACTTTCTCAATTAATGTTGTACTTCTCAAGTGATGCTACAGGTGCATTACAGGAAATGTTTAAATCTGAACAAGAAGCAGTGAGGGAAGGAGAGTCAGGCAAAAAGCTGGAGTCAGATGCTCAGCTTAGCTTTGTGTTCTCTGAGCTAGTCGACTTTAAACTTGCTCAAGAGTTGAGTGTTGCCAGGATGGCTGGATAGATGTCCAAGAAATGACCTGGGGATAGAATGCCTGTCTGTACAGCAGTGAGTTCTGTACTCCTTCAGTGGCCATGACTTCATTTCTGCATGATTAAACAGTGTGCTTTCTCAGCAGTCCTTTATTTAAAAAAAAAAAAAAACCAAACCAAAAGACACAAAACCTCCAAACAAAAATAACTTTCATGTTACCTTCTTTAATCTGCTATTGGAGATTATAAATTTTCCTCAAGAAACTTAGTTGAAAGTTGGTTTACCTGACTGAAAAGCACACGGAGGTCCTTATCAGGATAAATACTGTTTTGAATCTGAAGAGAAGACCTCATGTACATGGAATTCAGTAATGCAGTGCATGAAAATGTGCTACCTTTTGTTCTGAGCAGTGGCATCAGCTGTGGGAGGTGGTATCCTGCTCCTTCATACTTGCATTGCTTGGCAGGTTATGTGAATCGAACTATTGTCACTGGAATGGTAAAGTCTGCTTAATTCGTATGTGACGAGTTAGTCTTAATAGCATTAGCCTTTTTCAAAAGGGATTTTTCCTTTACCATTTTGAGCAAAACTTGCAATGTCCTCTTTTCCCCTCAAAGTAGTCTTGAAGCTTTCGCTGTCCCATTATCAGTGGTGTGTACTGTTTTACAAATGTATAGCCGGTGGACTCCATGACTCTCTGGACCTTCTAGAAGGGTGTTGCAAAAATGAGAAGCTAAGAAAAGCAGGTCTGTTGTCTGTATTCTTACACTGTCTGGGCGTAGTTCTGTGCTACCACAGCAAACCATTTGGGGTCAGAACATGAGAAAAGGCTGACAACTTGCCCTCCTGTTTGTAGTCTGGGAAAAAGAGAAGCTTAACCACGGAAGAAAGGTAAATGTTAATGTAAGATCCAAGAAGAAATTGGAATATAAGGCACTGGTAAGTTAAGTTTTCAGTGCCTGTATGCATGTATTTTTGTGTGTTTACTTGATTCAACGCTGATGCTTATGGCAAGTGCTATGAATAAATGGCCTGACAGAAGTTTAAAATAATGTAAAATGAGAGAAAATAATTAAGATTTATAAAATGTTTTTAAACAATACCTCATTGTTTTTAGAGTAATCTTATGACTTGTTCCTCTGAGGTGTATGTTCATACATATTCTTTGTATTGCAGAAGATAAATGGGTTGCAAGTGTAAGCACTGTCCTGAACTATTCTCTATTAAACAAGTCAATTGTAAAGTTACAGGACTTTAAAATAGAATAAAATGCATCTTGTTGACATGGTTTCTTTAAAAAAAAAAAATATAAAAAAATTTCGCTATCAGGTAAAACTGAGAACAAATCTAAAACATTTTCAGGCTTGACCTTGACAGAAGCTTTCCCTCTTGAGGGAGCTCATTTAGAAAGGAAAATAAAGCAGATACATATGAGTGTTTGTACAGGAAACTCTTCTTTAGATGTTAGTGTCTCCCCGAGCAAACTTCACTCTGTAGCTGCTACTTTCTTAGGCCAGCTAGTTAGAAGTTGTCCTAACTTTTTACTTGTATGTCAGTGTCTGTGTAGTTGGGACATACCTGGCTATACCTTCCTCAGTAATTACTGGAAAAAATTGGATGGGATCTTGTATGATTTGGATCAGCAGCCCAGACAGAGCACAATCCATTACCTTGACAAATCAAGGAATAAGAATAGAAGACTCAGAACTTATATACTGACAGTTAATGCCTTGCTGTCAAGGTGGAGGAAAGCAGAGGAAAAGGAAGGGATGTTTCCAACACATGACTGCAAGTCCCAGCTAGTCTGGAGCGGGTAGGTAGAAAAACTTAGCTCAGTTGCATTTAAAAGATAATGAAAACAAGGAGTTAAAATAAGCAGATTTTAAAACATGGGGGGAAGGCTGTGTACAACAGAACAATCTGTTCTGAACAAGCAAAGCTCTTTGCTTCTAACTGAACAATTGAAAGAAATTGAGGGAGTGAGGCATTTCCCACCTTATACATCCAGAGAGAAATGTCAAGAAGGTGGACAGGTACAGACACAAGTACTATAAAGCAACAAAGCCTCCGCTTTGGAGTGCCTGCCCACCTGAAGCGCAAATGTGTGTAAGAGCACATCTCAATGCGGCTCACGGACCTGCAGCTCCTGGGGAGTATCCATTCCCCATCATGGTCTGTATGCATTACCACAGAAATGGTTAGCCAGCCTTCTGTAGATGCCTTCTCCAACTGTACTCCCTAAGAAAAGTTGAAAGTGCACTGAATTACAAAGAGTGGTTAAGAAAAGCTGTTGGTGCTATTTTACTTTATAGCTGTCTGCCTTACAGCAAAGTGTGTTCTGACTTTGTAGAAAATATGTAGTAATAGGTTTCGTTTTGGCTCAGTTTCAGTTGTGTATGAATTCGGTTGAGGCACTGGAAATGTGCTCAAGTGGCTAAAATGCAAAAGGTTTTTGATGGAATTTTTTTTAATCATTAAGCCTCTACTAAGAAAACAGAGAATAAATATAGCAAAGACAGCCTAGGTAGGATGGGTAAGAGAAGTCCCTTCTTAAATGTCAAGATTTACCTATCAAAGTTAAAACGGGAGCGTTCCTAAGTATTATAGTTTGTATACGAACACATTGGTTTTACAAACAAAGGCTTGGTGTGTGTAGTTTTCATTTAACCAGGGAAGTAGTATTAATTTTTAAAGAAGTAACTATTGCTTAAGATGCTATTGTGTTTGAGTAATGAATTTTTAATGCTTTTGTAGTACGGGCATGGATTAAAATCTATTATTTATTGTACCTCCACTTGGTTGGTAAAGGTGATGATTTTATAGCACCAGTAGTCATGCAAACACGGTCATTCTGAACCGATGGCTGATAATAAATTTCCTTACTGTAAATGTCAGTGGGTTTTGTGTGTTGCTGCCATTACATCTTGTTTGGAAGGCTGAATATTACACAATTATGGGAGGCACCAGATGGCATCATTAACAGGAATGCTCTGAATGTTTACCACTTATGTGCATGTGTGAAATTAAAAGTAAGATGACCTATCTTTATTTTGAAAGCATGGTGTCAGTACTATACAGGTGTTAATGACATTTGCAGCAAACTAAAATAGTCATTTCGGCTTAAAAACAGGTCAAGCTTGTTTTAAAGCCTTTTCAAAGCATTTTGTAGATTGACTTTGGAAGTAGCTTGTAGCAATTCCAGCTTGTAAGGAAGGCATAGATACTTTTTCCACAGAAACGTAATGTTCACTATTACAAAATGGAGAAGCACAGCTGCTGTCATTAAAATACAACTCTATAATAAGCTGCAAATCAATCTCCCCTTGTATCCTAGTGCTGCTGTTTAGTTACCTTGTGTTCATTATTTTCAGTATGAAATAAGATTGTTTTAAATTTTATTTTTTAAAGCTTTTAATTTTATACATCTCTTACATTTTTTTCAATGAATTCAGTACATTTAGAAAATGCTACCTCTGTTGCCATGAGTCTGTATGCAGAGTAGGTACAGTGGACAGAGACGTTTGTGTCTTTTCCTTTTCCAGAGCATACACAATCCTGTTTTGATACAGGTATTGGGGTAGTTGAGATGCGTTGTGGTGGTGTCTTCTCTCAAGAGAAGCCCTCAGAGGGAAACCTTCCTGAGCCAGCTGGCGTTGAGAGATTTTTCCAGTTAAGTCTCATCAGGGATGTTCAGGTTTTCCCATCGTGCCCTTTGGACCTGGACCAGAGAGGTGAAGCAGGACTAGCGTAAAATCAAAGCTTAAGGAAATTGTTCTGTTCATTGTGGAAGAAAATAACTTAATGTCTGAAAATGCTAGTGGTATTTTCAGTTATATAATTTTGCTATATATGGGAAATCCTAATTTTATTTTATTTTGTTTATTCTACCTGAAGGCGATATAATCAATATGTATTCTGATGGCACGAGAACTCTGTAAAATAAACCTGAGAAGTTAAGGAGACGTTGTTTAAGTTAATGATGGTCTTTGGCTGGCTGCTCAGATCCTGGCCCTAGCACAGGAAAGTATTTTCCATATCCATTTACATTCAGAGCCAATTAGAATAAATGAATGTTTTGCCGTTAATTTTTAATGGCTTTGGTTCAGACTGTTAGGTCCCAACTTCTTTTGTGAAATTGTCAGTAGCGACTGAGCTTTGATTTAAATGATGTCATTTGGAGTCTACTTACTTACCTAGTAGCAGGCAAGTATGACTTAATAGCATGTTAATAGTTATGCCACTAAAAGGAAGATTTAAAGAATTCTCTGTCAGCCCTGATAGTTGGGAAGCATTTGTATGCTTGTTTGACCCTCCAGGCTCTAACCTTCTCTATGCAGGAGTGCAGAGCACCATGACTCTTGATTTTGGCAGAGTAGTGACAGGGACCAAGCTGCAGGCACCCCCTTGCTGGACCCAGATTTGGGACCTTCTCTCTCTGCCTTCAGGAAGTGCACGGTAAAACGATGTGCTCAGACATTGAGGATTGCGTGACTAACAATGAAAGCTAGGTTGGCTATTCAAATGACGTTGTTCAGATGTCTTGGAAATTTGTTCAAATAACCTGTTCAAAGATGAGAGTTACTAAAATTAATTGTATAAATTATGTGTTCAGTACAAACCATCTTGGTAGTTTTCAACTTCTAAATTGCTTGGTATGTTTTTTTCACGTTATTTAATTAGCTTTTTATGGCAGTCTTCGTAGGCTGAAGCATCTGTCTGCTTTAAAGGTGTGGGTTGCAATCCTTTTCCGGGGTTGCTGTTTCAAGAGTGAGATGAGGCGGGAGCTCCTGGACGCCCAGTTTCTAAGGCAGTTGCCACCTGCTGAGTTGTTGGTACAGTCATAGATGTTTGGCTTTCCTGCAGTTTTGCCTGGAGAAGCAGAAACGCTAAATTACAGAAATATAGAAACTGTAGCTAGCCTTCCTTGCTAAGAAGGCAAGACTGTTAACCTGTCACAGGAGAAGGCATGTCATTGAGAGGAGCTGGCACTATTTATACTGCTGGTTTGTGGAGAAGCAGAGCTGCTCTTACCCCCGTCAGGAAGCACAGAGGGGCTGCAGGGACAAAGCAAGTGGAAGTTTGCACCCTCGAACTGCCCAGCCCCTGTGCTGCGGAGCCTTGTTGCTGGGTAATCACCAATGTCATGGAGTGCAGCACAAAAATGTACGCTAGGATGCTGCTGGTCCTCACAGCAACTGCCAGAACCAGTGAGAGTGCCAGAGAGGTACCCCAGCGGAACGGTTTCCATGACAGCTTTCCCAAAGCATCTCTGCCTCTCTTGAGCAGACCCGTCTCCATCAAGTGAATAGACCTATGATGGTTTATGTGAATTTGACATAGAGAATTGAGAGCCATCCAGCTCAGCCTCTCCTGTATTTCCTTCCACATTTATGCTGGGAGTCCAGCTAGATAATATCTGGAAGGTATTTCAGGCTGAAGTTCCTAGATGTCGCTACATTTTTGTGTATTTTTTTTAATCTTGGCCAAAAAAAAAAAAATTCTATTTACTACCTGCTTTCCCTTCCCTCCAAGAATACCTTGTGGAGTAGAAATCAGTCAATGAATATATAGACTGTTTTTCCAGAAGCTGAAGATCAGCATTTGCCCATGTGAAAATTCGTATAATAATACTGGCTTTGTTCATAAAGGCCTTTGAGGTCTATGGATGAAAAATATGATATAAAGGCTAGGTATTATCTGTGCAAACCAGTTTTATAGAGCCACAGTTACTAAAGAAGGATTCTTTGACAAAGATGTCAAAATTCAGGCTGCAGTCTTCATCATAGTTGTATTTCTTTCTTTTTCCTTTTCCCTCTGTTTTTGGTGTTTATGTAAATCAGTGAATGCTTGGAAACAGCTTTTCAAAACATGTTTACTGGCATTCCTAATGAGACTTTTTGGAATGTAGCTGGTATTAAAAAAAAAAAAAAAAAAAAAAAAAACCCACAACAAAAACTAATACAGGCTGAAAAAGCATGCATTTTCCAATAATTTTTGTTCATATCTCCTTGGTGAACATTGATTTTTTTTTTTCTTTCTTTTTTATGATTCAAATGGAGCTTGAAATTAAAATAGCTCTGTTTGTTCATCTTCTTGTTTGCCTGCCACTATTGCTGACCTCAGCACTAATCTAGGAACAGGTTTGTTAATTTTTACTCCTTCTGATGTTTTTTTACAGTAAACAGAGTTCAAATTGTATAGATCGTGTACAGCAGTAACTATCACTCAGGTTTCTCAGTAACAAATGCCAAATTAAAACAAAAGCATCGCAGACAGGTGTAGAATCCCCCATTCTGGAGCATGTCCAGAGAAGGGCAATGAAACTGGTGAGGGGTCTGGAGCACAAGTCTGATGAGGAGTGGCTGAGGGAACCGGGGTTGTTTAGCCTGGAGAAAAGGAGGCTCAGGGGAGACCTTATTGCTCTCTACAGCTACCTGAAAGGAGGGGGTAGCGAGGTGGGGGTCGCTCTCTTCTCCCAGGGACCTAATGATAGGACAAGAGGAAACAGCCTCAAGTTGTGCCAGGGGAAGTTTAGGATGGTTATTAGGAAAAAAATATCCATTGAAAGGGTTATCAAGCATTGGAACAGGCTGCCCAGGGAAGTGGTGGAATCGCTGTCCCTGGAGGTATTTAAAAGATGGGTAGACGTGGTGCTGAGGGACATGGTTTAGTTGTGGTTTTGGCAGTGTTGGGTTGATGGTTGGACTCGATGATCCTAAAGGTCCCTTCCAACCTTGACAAATCTATAACTGGGCTGGGAAGATCCCTCCAGGGGTTCCCTGTTACTTCCTCTAGTCATGAGTGATCTGTGAAGAGGCTGAGTACGTGATGAATGAGGCAGTCTGTTTATCTTGTAGCACCCTGAGCAGCACTCTTGAATTCAGGGACACTTTAATATGCTTAAAATTTAGTAAACACTTAAGTGTGTTTAGCTTGATAAGGCCCAAGTCCTCAGTGTGTGATTAAAATCGAGTCTAAATTCTGCTGCACTATGGAGTCTTTGCATGATGAGTTCCAGCGACGAGTGTAACAGCTCTTTGACACGCTGCTGATGTTCTACTAGGATAGATTTACCAATATCCAATTCGGAACACTGCACTGCTCCTTTTCTGTCAAAGTCTAAATCCTTTGTCCAACTTAGGTTTTAATTTTTGGGTGTTCAGTTTTGATTTTTCTGTTTAAATGAAGGTAACGTTTGCTATAAAACCAGTTCTATTGTAGGACAATTGCAATAAATATTTTTAGAAATCCTGCAAATAGCCCAGGGCGCAATGTTTAAAAACAAAACTAAAAGGAGCTATATTCTTCATCTGAGTTTGTACCACCAGTGTATACTGTTGCGTACATGTGCAATGACTACATTTCCAGGCAATATGCAAACTGAGTGGCTACCCAGATGGGAGATCCAGGCACGCGCAAGGAAGGTATGATGCTTTACCTGGTTTGAAAGCTCAAAGGAAAAAAATGTATAAAAATGTGTTTGCTAAAACCAAATAATTATGTCATGTATCATTTTCCATTGGTTACTTAGGGTGGAAGGGTGTGGAATATTTATTGCTATAAATTAATCCTGCTCTGGCACATATTGTGCTGTGGGGTCATAAGTGAAAGACATAATTTACATGCAGGGTTTGTGTTTTCAGTGGAGTATTCTGAGAAATGCATAAGCGTTTTTAATGGGGGTAACGTTTGAAGGCCTCTAAGTGGATGGCAGTGGCTGTCCACATGAAAAAAAATATCCCCTGTGGTTTAATCAAGAAAGGCCACCTTTGTCAGCAGTTGGAATCGAAGGGGTGGATGGCCCTCTGCCCTCCCAGGTGGAAGCAATGTGACAGGTGGTGCAATGGCAGAGGCTGTCAGATACCAGAGTAGAAAGGAGGAAAAATAATCTCTTTGATAATCAAAGAAAATACTTTTTTTTCTGAGCTATGCGTGCCTTTTCTAACACTGGCAATTATTGCTTTTTGCCTCACATTAGTTAATGATTGCTGTTTTATTTAATAAATTGGATACAAAATAAACAAGTTAGAGTTTGCTATTGACCTATCAATTATGATGTCTGATTACTCCTCTGGGGAACATATGTAGTCATTTGTCCTGACATTTTGTTAAAATAAGGTGGTATTATGGGACCAATCCACCTAATTCCTTACTCCCTGGGGCCATTTAGTGTACTTAGCTGTTAGAAAGGTGATTTCTGAAGCATGACAGCTGTTGGTATTGGGGCCATTGTGTGGTGAACAAAACCAGTTATATTCTACTCGTATGCTGCCTTTGTATCATTGATACAGAAGCCATTTCATAAATTAGATACAACTCTTCCCTAGTAAATTGTATTACTGCTTTGTATTTTGTTGTTGGAGTACATTTTTTAAAAAAACAAACCACCACAGCACTGCAGTAGGAAATGTTTAAACTTGGCATTGCTGTAAGGTCTATTGGGTTTATCCTATTAGCTGCTGACATTCCTGTCTAGTTATTTTGGTTGATTAGGTACATTACAAGTAGTTTCTCTTCATGTTCTTTTTACTGTTTTATTAATTTTGTTAAAAGCCACATTTCAGCAAGAACATCACTAATAATTTTTCCTCCAGAAGGCATTGCTTTCTAGAAAAGTTGCAATTCTCTGTGCGCAGCAAAAGAAAGCCTGTCAGAGTTCTTGTCTGCAGAGTTCACAAACCCGAGGAATTTGAATACCAAGAGTAGGGCCTTAAGCACAGTATCCTCAACGCATATTTGTGGTACCATAAGATCTCTGCAAGTGTCAGCAATTGTAGAACAATGTCAAACGTTGTAGTTGGAGCGTACCCATTTAGTATGTTATAAAAAACACCGTGCAAGTTCTATCTGAAGCAGTGGGACGTACCTTTAATAATTAGCGTTGGTTCTTCTAATTTCTTAAAGCCTCTTCCGGTGATGTACATTTTCAGTGAAATATAAAAGGTTTTTTCAGTTTGAGATGTGGAAGTGTTACATCTTTTATGATCAAAACCCTTTTTACTGGCAAATCCTGCTAGAAGTGTTTAACCATGTTAAAAAGCACTGGCTTGCAATTAGATTGTTAGGCTTGTTTGTAGTGACTTGTAGATGACTTATCTAACAACAGTTTGGGCAGCATTACAGTCGTTCTGTGGCTTGGCCCTGGCTAGCCAAGTCGTTCCTTGGTGCAGGGGTGCCTCCGAGCCTGTAAGCATGTGCTAGGTTTCACACATTTGACTTTGTTAAGCAGCCACCATGGGCTAGTATACGTTTTACTGCATCTTCTGGAGTTTTCTTAGTGAAGTCCAGTCCCGGAGATGAATCTGGCTCACCACTGGATGTCATCGTTGCACTGTGATGAACTGCAACCCGAAGAACACTTATCTGGCAGTAAAAAATCATGTTGCCTGACCAAAGAAGACATTTAATTTTGCCACATTTTAAATTACTTGCTATACAGTGATGACAGATTGTAGGTAATTGGTCCATAATCCTTCCTTAACACGTAGGACAGCACTCTAGTGTGTTACACAGACAATTCTCCTCCTTCTGTAGTGAGGCTATGCTGAAATCTCAGCTGTGGATCTCTGCCATTGCGAAGACATGGTATAAAAGATCTCTTGGGGGTCTCAGTGTACCACGTACTTCTTGAGAAGGCCAATGTCATTACCATAGCTTTAAAATAAAATACTTACTCTGCATATATTGAGTTACTCTGTCAACTAATATATAGAGAATATATTTCTACTGTAACTTCATAGGAGGAATTTAGAGGACTTAATTTTATTAACCTTCTGTCTCCTATTCATAATAGATGAAAACCTGTTAGAAGTCTTAGATTGCTTCCTGCCTAAATAACACAGAAGAAATATATGGAAGTGTCTGACAAATAATAAAAGTAACTTCATTTTCTATTTGTCTCTTCAGTGCATCTATGAACCTGCAGTTACACATTCTGTGAATGTATACATCCCAAAGCAATAAGAAAAATATGAAGTGTGTTGTACTGCAAGATGGAAAGTATTTCCCTGTCTTTCATCAGAAATTTGAAAACTAAATAGAATTCAGGGCAGAAAAAAAAAAGTCAAATGAAATATTATATCTTGACCCTTTCTTGCATATTTGTTTTGAGAATCACTGCTAGTGAAACCTAGAGACACAAATTTAAAAAAACCTAAAAAATATGGACTTTGTCTTAACCAGCGTATGCACTAAGAAGAATGGAAACTGAGAAGGTAGTAATTAAAAACTCTATAGCAAGATTTTGGTCTTGGTGGCATTGAGATAATAGTTTACCCATTTGACAGTTGGCTTTCAGTGTAGCTGCTCTGTGTTTAAGAAAAAAGGAGGTTAATTCTATCATTCTGAAAGACAGTTTTCAAGTAAACACACAAACACTCAAGATATAAGTTCCTAATTAATTTACAAGTAAAATAATTTCCATAAATAAAATAACAAGAGTAAAAACTGATCTAGAAGGTATAAAAATAGCCTTAATGTTATGTAAATATGTTCCCCAGGTGTTAGCTAAATGGTAGTAAATTATAGAAGAGGCAGTGTTTTCTTCTCTCTTACAAGGACTCTATAGCATCTTTTCCAGGAGAAGCCAGACCATTAAGCTCTGCTAACTTTCTGTGACCTATTAAACATGCACGTATTTCAACGTTTTAGTACCATTTATCTACTGTGTTATCTTGTGCTGTGCACAGAAAAATCATAGTATTTGTCACGTCAGTGTGCCATAAGAAGTTTTGTATGCATGCAAGGTAATGCATTACTCATGGTTTAGTGATTCTTTGCTGACTTTTGCTGGGGTTTTTTAATGCATTTCTATGTAATTTTACATGTGTTTTACAGTTGAGTTATTCTTTGAACCACATAAATCGGAAGCTGGTACTGGGATCTAAAGCATCTATCAACAGTAGAATTGTGGTGGTTGGTGCATCTGATGTTGGAATATCTTTTCTGGAAACGCTTGTTTTTTGGTAAGTTTTTAATTTGATTTCCTTTACTGAGAAGAATGTTACATTTTGTTTGAAGGGGCTTGCTTCCTCCATCTAAATCATGCTTTGAGTCTGTGTCCGAGTAGTAGATGTTAAAGGTCTGGGTGCCTGCGGATGTAGGAGAGATAGGTGCTTGCATCCTGGCTGACTCTGGAACTCAAAAGTGCTGACAAAGTTGCTCATAGATACTCAAGGTGAAGGCATACTGAAAACAATTCTACATAAAGTCTCTTTGACCATTGTTTTTATACAAGAATCCTGTGAGTGGAGGTTAAGTCCATAGCTGTGCATGCGTGCTCTAAAGTAGTATTGATCTTTAAAGGTAGTTGTGCCCAGTGGGATCACAAATCACTGTCTGAATCCCTCCCATTGTAATAGTGTGTTTTCAGAGCTGTGCAGAAATTTATGACATAATCTTGTTGAATTGTAATCTCACTGTGATTCTTTTGATTCTGATAATACCTTTGATTCTGATGAGGCTTTTGATGTTTGGGATTGTTCAGGAACCAAAGAAATGTCTTTTTTGGCCCTTCTGCCATTTTTGCTGTAGACCCTAGAGTGGGTATTGGAAAGGTCTAGCAGAGGACACTGTTCTCTCACAGTCTCAGCCTGCTTGGTGGCCCACCAAGAACACAAGCCATCAGCATACATTAAAGAATTTTTTGGCAGTAAAACTGCAAATTGAATTGCTGTGGTTATCTTGAGTTATCCAAACTGGAGTAAATAAACTGTATAAACCGGTTGAGAAGGGGAATACGTGTATGCCACTGTTTTGGTACCTTCTATGGTCTAAACCAGAGTAAACTTCTAGACAAGTTCTGCTGTTTTACAGACTTTCCAAAGTTAGGGAAGGGGTGCTGTCTCTGATATCTCACTGCTTGCACCTTCTCTGCACATCAGTACCCCCTCCATACCAGTTTTGGGAGGTTATCAGGCGGTCAGACTGTGTATGTGACAATGCACTTCCTTTAATGCCATTGTTGCTTTCCTCAGCAATTACACATACGTACTAGAAATGCTGAATGACTTGCAGAAGTGAATATAAAATTCAAGTTCTGTATGTGATGGGTACAACAAAATGTTTGTTGCAAAAACTAAGGGAGGTTGGCATTTTTATGGTTGGCAGAGAATTGAAAATTTTGCCTATTTTTCTCAGTTAAGCCAAGACTTTGCGTTTCTACAACAACCATTAATAACATCACAAATTAAAATATCAATATGGCAAGAGAAGAAAATGTTAAAGTGCTTTATGGATGTTGTTATATTGCTGCAGCAGTGAAGAAAAAATACCTGCTTCTTACTTTTTTTTTTTTTCTTAGATCCCGACTTCCTGTAGAGCCATCCCCTCTTGGGATAAAATCATTTTCTTCTCATCCTCCTGTTCTCAGCACCTTTTAGTCTTTCCATTCCACTCAAAATTCAGTTAAAAATGTACTTTAGAGCTATTAGCCCCTTTCTTGTTGTTCATCCTGTGCTGTTTATTACTATGCTTTCAGTATAAAATACAGTGAGGGAAAAACAAAGCACGTTTACGCTCCAACCAAGTCTGTCAGCCAGAAGCTAAGTCCTTCTGTAGTGAACGGGATATATAGACAGTATTGTGCAATCCTTTATAGGTAATCCTCCTCTGAGATGCCTCAACCAAGACTTTTCAACCAGAAGTTTTGTTTGAACCACATTCTAGCAAAGGGTTCTTGCAGAACATCTTCCTGTGCATAGGAGAGAGTGCTTGTCTTCAGCGCTGCACAAATGGAGTGCTCCCGCTTGAGAGTAATTGAGTATTGCTCTCAGAACGCAAAAAGCAAGCAGTCAGCATGTAGTGCAAAATGTCACAGAATTTATATTAATATATGTATAAATTTATAAAGAAGACTTTTTTTTTTTCATTTTCACATCGGCAGCAGATAAAGTCTCCTGATCAATGTGAAGGCCTTTAAATACAATTTAGGTTAACTTACTCATAATTTTCTAACATTCTTTGCAAAGGTTACGTGCACTAAAAATAGCTAGATTGAATCAATTTGTAAGCCCCTAATCCTTAAAAAGAGGAAGTAGTTTTCTCCTCATTGTTCTTCATACTTAATTATTTTACATTATCGGTCACCATGGAAACACACAGATGTAAT
The DNA here is from genome assembly GCF_965231255.1 of Vanellus vanellus. Taxonomy (NCBI): domain Eukaryota; kingdom Metazoa; phylum Chordata; class Aves; order Charadriiformes; family Charadriidae; genus Vanellus; species Vanellus vanellus. The sequence continues at coordinate 1,292,080 of NC_138907.1, forward strand.
TCACTTACCTACATAGTAATTATTAGAACTAGATTTTACAAGTGTTTTCAACTTGTTTGAGACTGAAGAAATATTTTTTCATTGAGCAGAGAAATAATCACGAGAATTACCTCTCCTCACTGGAGGGCTGCAGCTGGTGGCCTTTCGCTCCCACTGTGCTGGGGCAGCGGCACCGCAGCTCCCGGCACGGCACGTCTGCTGCGGCAGAGCGCTTCGGGGGAAGTTCAGGGTTGTCACTTGTCCAGCAGTGCCGCGGAGCAGCCCTGGGCACTGCCGCTTATCCACCCGAACCCAAAATGAGCTATACAATCCGTGCTGCAAAGGGGAACTGTGTGCTGTGAACTGTTATCTTACAACATGCTGCTTCGGTCTTTTGCTGTGGCTCGTTACCTTGCGGTTGGGGTTTCTGGAAACGGAGATCGTCACAGAGGTTGGAGCTCTGGTGCACCCAAATCGGTGCCTGTTACTTCAAAGGGCAGTGCAGAAATGCTGCAAGTGAGTATGTGGAATGACCTGCCAGTAGGGGAAGCTTCTTCCTAACGCTCAGCGTACTCTGAGCCCTGGAGAATTGCATCCGTTGTGCTTAATCTAACGCTAGGGCAGCGAAGGTGATCTCATTATTCATGTTTCACCGTTCAAATAAGTATCTCCTGCTGATTTTTTTTTTTTTTTTCTTGGCACATAATCACATGCAGACACGTGTTTTCAGCTATAGCGCTACTTTTCTTTAGGGCGCATATGAATGTTTTATTCAAGAAGCAGGCGGATGATGGAGGCGGCAGTGCTGGCAGTAGTGCAGGCAGGACCTGGCCTCCCTTCTCCTGCCCGGCCGGCTGTCAGCGGGTACAGGTGCGAAAGCGGCTCCCCGGGGCTGCTGCTGTCCCATACGTGAGGAGCTGCAGTGAGCTGGGCAGCAGAGCCAAGATGCTGTGGAAGGAGGCGGGGGGGGGGGAGTGAGTTGCATCATAAATTGCTGAAGTAATTAACTTCCCTGCAGGAGCATGGCAAGCAGGGAAGGAATCGTGATTCCCACAATTCCTGCCTGAGTCTCCTTCTGGGCAGTGCAATTATATGCTTCCCCTTGCACAAAGCCAGGACTTGGGTCACTCTCTAGCACTAAGACAAGGCGTATATAAATTGCAGCAGCATCAGAGCATTTGTTAAAGCGGTGTAAATTCTGAGCGAGGTCCAGTCCTAAAGGAGAAGTTGCGATGGAACAAACACCCGCCTGGTGAAAAAGCAGCTCAGCCCAGCAACACTGCGTCTCAGCCTCTATTGTTCACTGCCCTCCAAACTGTTAGCGCTGCCTGGTGCTCCTGCCTCCCCTTTGTTGTAGGATGTGGGGAGAAAGCTCTTTCAGTGTCAGAGTGAATCAAGTTTAAAAAAAAAAAAAAACCACTTCAGAGAGAGGTTAAGCTGAAATGCAAGTTTTATTTATTTTTAGTTTCCCTGCAGTGACTTGGGGCGGGCAGAGGGGGGAACTGCAAGGAAAAGTGTTTTATCAGTCATTCTGGTAAATATGTGTGTGACGCCACTTACACTTGCAGTACTGTGAGCCACTAACATTGACAAATTATCACGAATGAAGACCCTAAAAAGGAGTTTGATTTAAGACTAAAGGAAGCTTTTTAAAGAGTTACCCTATTTTTGTCATCCCCACTGAGATCAAGTATGCATATACTAAATTTGTAAATGAAAAAGATGTTTTAAATATTCAACTCACAAGTATTCAATGAAAATTATGTCTGAAAGTTATTTGCAAGTGTAAAATCTGTTTTCATAAGTACTGACATTCTGTATTAATGAATATGAGAGAAGGAATAATGAGTTCAGTTTAGAGTTCTGCAAATACCAATTCTTGGAGCTGAGGTCCAGCAGGAAAAATATCAACTGCAGTTAAATAATTTATTTAAAAACCTGCAAACAGCTAGAATTGGGGATACTGAGTTACATAGTCCTCAGTTAAACCACTGTTCCCTTAAATGTATATTCTGATGAATGTAAGCTATAGCCCAGCATTTTAATCTTTTCATATTTCCAAGTACCAAGATGCTTTAAAAAATAACCTCATTGCTAAAAACTACTTTAGCAGGAGGGTGGGTGTGTGGTGTTCTGTTTTGTGGTTTTTGTTTTTTTTTTTGTTTCTCCTTGTTTTCTTTTGTAATTTAAGAACAATGGTCATGGCAGCAGCGTTAGGGCAGAAGAACATACAGTTTAAAAAAAAAAAAAGGCATTTTCAGTTCATTGTGGTGGATGATTCACGGAACAGCATGCTAACTAGTATGCCTTGACAGCAGGTGATTGAAGTTTGGCTGCAAGAATGCAAAAAGCTTGCTCACAGCAGTATCTTGTCATTGGTTCCAGCGTAGTGAACCAATTAGCTTTTTATCCACCTCTTTGCATATAGCTGTGGAAAGCGTTATTGTCTTCTGATTACAGGGAAAACCCTTTTTAATCCATGATTTCGAAAACCTCCTTAATCCAACCTCTGGTGTAAACAATGACTTATTCTCTGAGGACACTGGAAATATACATAATGTGATACACAAAATAGCATTAAATGAATGGTGGCTAGGATCACAGCATCTTGTATGAAAATGTTGTGAACTGTATTTGCCTTTCCACGTGGGTGCATGAAAATAATTATTGCCTTTAAAAAGCAAATGGATTAACGTATATTTCTGTCAAAGCCCTGAACTTTTTTCGTAAAGTAGAATTAAAATCTAACACAGTAAATCTGTGAGGTTTTGTCTGCAGGACAGTTTTTCCTTTTGTGAGTTAAACGTAGCTAAGATTAGCTTAGAAATGGCAGGGTTTTTTAAAACACGGTTTCTGACAGAACAGCTATGACTGCCGTTATCTGGCAGCACAGTATTATACAATATCCTGCACATCTGTCCTGTTTGGCAATAGTTAGCATAATGCTTGCTGTTTAATTAGGCTTTTTATCTTTGCATTTGTCTGAGAACATCTGAAGCCTTCCATGTTGCCTGTCACTAATTAGTTGACTAATTAAATAGTTAGTGCTTACTTGCTGATCACAGAGCTAACATGTAATGAATGGTTTAGTGATCTTCATTGTTTTTTACTATCTATCTTTGCCACATGAATTGATATACATGTGCTTCCTTTTGACTGCCTTTTTTTTTTTTTTTTCATACCAAGGCAAATCCAGAACAATGTTGTAGTCGACCATGTGTTCAGTGTCACCAGGCCTGCGTCCTTCAGACATTGTTGCCTTCCATCATTTCTGGTGAATAGGGATCGAGTTGTGACAGAGATAAATAAGATGGGTCATATCTCGCCTTGTTGCGCAGTCAGGATCACAATGAACACTGTCAGTGACTGATACCAGACATAAACTAGGGGAGAGGATATGGGTCAAGATCAGCCTTCCTAACAGCCATTTGACATGCCGCTGCCAAAAAATGATACTCAATTAGCATTGATATGTGGTTATTTCATAGTTATAGTCTTGCTGTAGAGACAGTTTTCCGTTTTAAATACGGCTATTTCAACTTCAAGTACTTGTCCTTTAAACATGTGCAAACATTTGTCTGACCCCAAACTATTCTTTCACGCTTTAAATTTGTAAGTAATTGTAGATTTCCTTGTGCTACTATTTATATATGAATACTCATAACTTCTTGTTGCATGTTAAAACTGATCTTGGAAATAGTAGTCTTCTCATAAAAGGCCTTTTTCAAAATTGAAATGTCATAAGAATTTTTATAGAATTACATTTTGTATCTGTCATACTTCATCACCAGGAGAAGTACGATATTAGCATGGCTGTTTCAACAGCTCTGTACAGAGCTTGGTAACCTGACTACCCAAAGCATCTGGTAGCTCTCTGATCAATGCAGTTCAAAGCAAATAAAGAAGCATTCCAAGTGCAAACACTGCATTTAGGTTTTCCAGTTCTCTGCTGAAGCAATGGAGGGGATGTACTTTCTCTTCTGTTCATATTTGTTTTTCTTTGTTTGAAGTATGTATCCCAGAGTTGTTGTGGAGGTATAACTACTGAGTTCTTCAAAGCAGTCTATAAACTGCCTATGGGTTGTTTCTGAAGCACAGAAGACTGTTCAGACTACTACAGTGGAGAAAAGATTAGTTGGCTGGTTAAGTTTTGATCCTTCCCTCTAGTGATTAGTGTTGATTTGATTCCTGTTCACGTATGTGCGTATATGCCTGTACTCTAACAGGCAGAGTGAGGGTTGTGACAAGTGAAGATTGCTATTTGAAGGTACTTGCTTGTTTTTTCTGACTGTTTGATGAGCTGAAATTTCAAGGTTCCTGTTCTGGATTGCTGTGATTACCCTCCAGATCCCAGGAAGGAGATGAGTCTGAATACAGTTTACATTGAAATGAGAGTCAGGAGCACATAAGATATAGTAATGAGATGGTGAGTCTTTACTGCATGCTGTGTTACCTAGATTCCCCAAACTTCTACTGTCGATTGGTTAGGTTAGATGGAGCTCCACAGTGCTGTAGCTCGATTGCTTCCAGTACCCATGTTGCTATGCTGCATTGGGGTGTGAATTGTAACACATCACGCTGTGTGGTTTGTTTCCCTAGGAGTGTGGTGGTCAGTAGCATCTCTGTGTTAATCAGGCATAATTTCAGTTTCATGTATGCTACAGGGCATGGGCTGTTTGGGAAGGAGCTGTTGGAGAAGTATCGTGTTGCCCTGGTGAAGAGATGGGCACGTGGCTTTGTGGTGCTGCACCTCTCGGAGCTGTTTTACGTTAAGGGATGCAATATCAGCGAGGCAGCTGTGCTCATCAGGCTGCCAGGGCTGGAGGTGCTGTGAGGCCCAGATCCGCAGCTGCTACATGCAGATGTTTGAGATCAGGAATTTTGGCCCAGCTGACTCTTCCACCAGCCATGTCCCTGTCCTTCCTGGGCTGCCAGCTTTCTGTCAAGAGGACGTGGCACTGGGGTGGTGCCTCAGAACATGCAACTTTCATGAGTATCTTCTCTTTCTGCGTGCTCTAGCTGTCAGGAGGAGAACGTATGGTCCTTGGCCATAAGCTAGGACAAAAACGTTGGTACAGATCTCAAGCCCTTCAAATTCAAGAGAAGTCTATCTTTTGACATCCATGGGCTTTTCTAGAGTGCGTACTTTTCCATCTCTGTGAAGGCAGCGTTGCCAAATCTGCACCGAGCAACATCAAAGAGTCAAAATGTTCATATCCTTTGCAATAATATGGAAAATTGGGGTCTGGCAAGTAGACAGCCATAAAAAAAAAACCCCACATTAGTTTTAACATGATTGGCCAATAATATTAAAAATGTCCTATTAATAAGCTGGAATTTCCAGTGTATGTTATTCACTGAAACATTCACACAGGAGCAGACAAAACAGCAAAATTTCCACCACAGTCTAGTTTTACTGCCCAATTTATGGTATCTTTATTTGTGGAAAATGGTGTTGATGTCTCTCAACTGTGATTTTAAATCTGCCAGGTGATTAGATTTAAACAGCTAGAGACTGTAACTACCAAGCCCATCATGAGATATCCCTCATTTTCTGTCTAGAAAAATAATTGCCCTGTTTTTACTTCGAACAGGCTGTGAAATGCTGAAACATTTATGGAATGGAAATTGAAATTTTAGTAAGGAAATGCACTCAATAAAGCAGTGGTTGGATGGTACTTTGATTTAGTCGAATTCAAAGCCAACTTACATTTGGGTTGGTAGTGCTAATCTTGTAAACTTTGTAGCTATGGACATTCCCACGTAAGTACATGGATGTGTCTGATTCAGTTATCTATTTTGTATGGGCCAAGAAAAGAGCTCTTTAGACTCTTTTCCTGTTCGATCAAATAACAATTCATACTGTAAAGATTTTGCCACGCATTTTAATAAGCTAGATCCTGGAAATACCACAGATACTGAGGGAATACTATAGTTTTTGGAAGAGCCTCCTAAGAAATCTGCAGCTGGGTTGTTAGATGAGTCAAAATTCGGTTTGTACTTTGCTACAGTATATGCTCACAGTGTTTCTCAGTGCAGAATGTTAAGGCAGTTCACATTTGAGCCTGAAGTGATATTACACTAAAAGTAAATAGGCGGATATGTAAATAAGCAGGTACATAAGACTTAGTTTTAAGTTGTGTTCGACGTTTTCTCTTAAATGCTGTACTCCCGTGTTTGTATGTTACACGTGTTAATTGATAGGCGTGTTCAAAACCTGGTATACACCTTGCAAGTACTGGCAACATGCAGAGTCAAAGAGACTTCTGAGAAGAAAGCTTAACCAGAGGGGGTTAAGGGAGGGAGAAGAGCTTAGTGGTAAAATTGCAAAGGTCAATATGGGTTGAGAAGCAAAGTGTGGAAAAGAATTAGTCTAACAAAGGAAAAAAGACTCAACTGAATTACAGTAAAAAGCCACAATCACTAGAGAAGACGTTGCAAAAAAGAATAGGGAAAGCTGAGTTGACATAGGTGAGGAAAGCAAAAATAAAAAACCAACAGTTGCTGGGAAATGAGAGGTGGTTAAAAAAGTGGTTGAAAATGAAAGGTGGTTAAAAGCAGCGACAGAAGGGTGGCTGAGTTGTTCCAGAAAAATTAGTTGTGATATGGATAGGAGTTTGAAAGAAGAAACTGGAAAAAGACATGTTTGGTAACATTCAGGGAGAAATCAAGATCGTGGGGTGATGTAAGGCTACCTAAAAGGAGAAATTAATAAAATAATTGAAATATAGCAGAGTCAAAGTTGCTAATGTTTTAATTATATTGTCCAGGAAAAGGGTCGGCACAGAGGACAAAAGGAGACAAGCATTAAAATGGAAAGGAATCTAGGGCTGACCAGTTAAAGGGTAAAAAGTGAGAGGACTAATTGATCTACCCTAGCAGAAGAATTGAAATTTAACTGGAGAGGAACTGCTTTTGAGATGTGGTGTTGAGGAAGAGGAGGGATACCACATGAGCTAGAGTCAGAGAGGGGACACAGGTTTTAGTGAGAGCAAAGAAGAAGGAAGTAGAAAATACTTGAACAAAAGGAGGTAAAGTGGCAAGTCTAGGGGCAATAGAAGGTTTGCAAGCCCATCTTAAATGTGAAAAAAACGCAAACTTTTTAAGTTTGTGATTTATGTACTTATCCAGTTCAAGTAGATATAAACGTGCACCCAACAAATATGGGCCAGAAGTTAGAGAGAATTGTCACTGTGGAAAGGACAACATCTTCCAGGAGGCATAGTGGGGGCAAAAAATGTAGTTACCTTCAAAGTGGTGCGTGTAGAGTTTATGGAGAGTTTGTGGGGGGGTTTTGTGGGTTGGTTGTGGTGGTTTTTTTTTGTGGTTTTTTTTTTGTCTTAAGATAGTAGGCACTAGACTTCAACACCAAGGGGGTGCCTCCAAATCCTGTGTAGAATTAAATCATCAAGTTCAAAGTTTGGAGAAAGACCCAGTGAGGAAGAACTGCCAGCTGAGGGGAGAGGAACACTCGCAGCATCCCTGAAGGGTGTTGGTCAAAGTAAATATTACTTAGCTTTTTAATGGATTCTTGCTAAGATGGCAAAAGTGCTGACAGTGGTGGCTTTCATGGCTTGAGCTTATAGGTTGCCCTTCTTTGGAATACAGCATCTGATAAAATTAATCACCAGTAAACCTGGTGGGAGGTTTCTGAAAAAAACAGTACTTTAGTAAAAAGCACTGTTTCTTCAAAACCTTGTATTTTGATGTGAGAATGTTGTTTTGGTATCAGGAGGAAGTAGCTGGGACACGACGAAATATTTTGCTGAGGTGTCATTTAAAGCAGTTCTTGTTTTTAAAGAAATTGCATCTTGGGTTTTTTTAGAACCAAAATCAGAACCAGTTTCTTTTTAGCCTCTGTTCTGAACAATTTAGAAGAGCTTTCTGAAATAAAAAAGGATGGTAAATTTCACTAATGTTGTGGCCTATCTTGGAAAAGAAATAGTCATAGTCTGAGAGGAAAAAGATGTGAATTCTCCCACTGAAGTACACAACTGCCTTATCTATCCCCTGATGTCAAAAGTGGCAGCCAAATTAAATGTGAGCTACTGACAATTAGATTCACTTATCTCTTTATTTCAGTTGGTGGTGTTCTTGATACGTCCCTCGCTGGTCTTGAGAGGAAGAGTCATCATGGGTGCAGTTTACAGAACAAATGAATATGTGCAAAACCCCTTTCTTGACCCTTGCATTTAAAAGTGTCCCAGTAAAGACTGTATTGTTATCCCTTCTTTCATGGAGCAAATTCATTCACAATCTTAACACTTTTTCCTAAGTTTGATCCAATGGAGAACTGGCTTATCTTTGTTTACTCGTGATTAAAGAGGGATAACTTCTAGATGGACATCTGTTGGTCAGCAGTTAAGCTGAAATCCTGTTCTGAGGTCTGTAATTGATGCACTTACATAAGGCTCTTGAAAACAGACACTTTTGGTAATTGTTGATACAAACAATAAACCCTTTCTGCTGCTTCTGTTACTGACTCTCTTACTAAAAGCTCAATAACCAAGTGTTGTAGGATCAGTTGCAGAGCCTTCATCCTACTGGAATGGCATCGTGTAGCATCATAAAGGGAAGTGGTTTTGCTGTGTTCTCACATTTCTTCGTTCTTGATTTTGTGTTGATTCTTACTTGTCTGAGTCAAATACAGCTGCCCAGAGAGTGGGAGGAAGTAGAGAGAAGGGTAAAGGCTTTTACAGCTCTGCCAGTGAAAGCAATAGGTTTTGTCCAAGCAAACAAAAGCAATTTAGTATATTGGCAACATGAAAACACATTACGTGTAACGATTACTCAAAGTCTGTAGTGCTTTATTTATTTATTTATTTCCCTTTATTTGCTTATTTTGTTTGTTATGTTGTGCTTTATTTATTTATTGTCCTTTAGTGAAAATATGAATGAGTGGGGTTTTCTGTGTTGTTATTAATATTAGCAACCTTTGTTAAGCTGAGCATTTCTGTTTGTAGTTTTGTGCAGAGCTGGTAAATTTGCTAGAAAATATTTTCCTTTTGGAGAAGTCATAACTTTTATCTTTGAAATGCTTGGGGTGCTGATAATTCTTTTTTAAAAAAAAAAAAGTCCGACTTCGGATAAATTGTTGTATTATTTGGGAAAAGGAGAACTACTGTCTATTTCTGACTTTTACAGTGAGACTTATACCTGGGCACTTTGTGTTTCCGTGCCTTGAACACCAGGTTATTGCCTGCTGGGACTGCTTTATCATTGTCTCTCATTCTGGGCTCCTTCCTCCCCACAAAAGTCGTAAGGCTCCTTTTTTTTCCTTTTCTTTTTTCTTGCAGGACAGAGATTTCTTTGATTTCAAAGTTTCATTAATGCAAGAATTTATCACATCTAAGTTTTAAGCATCTAGGCTGAAAACAGACTATTTGTTACCATTTTTAGAATGATCTAGAACTGCCACTTTTACATGAGTATACAGTATAATTAGGACTTTACTTTTGGATCATTTATAAATCCAGATACTAAAGTTATTGTTTAAAGATTATGTGTGCAACAGAATAGTGCACATAGCTACTGATTTTGGTATCCAGATAAAGCATTATCTTCTCTCACCCTTTTTTATTTTATTTTTTATAAATGAATTGGGGGGGGGGGGGAAGTGTGATGCTTCATTGCGAATAAACTGAAATGCTCAGGTTCATGTAGACTGCTTCACTGCACCTTATTTTTTGTAACAAAAGTGACTTGACTTATTTTTTTTGTGATAACGAGGGGCTTAATGAAAGCAATTAATTAAATCATTTGTTCAGGCAGTTTCCACTATCTAAGCTTCCATCATCATACCGTGTGCACAGGGAAAAAAAAGGTAGCAAGGAATCAGGCAAAAAGTCAAGACAAACTAGCAAGGAATACTCCAACAGGTTCACAAATTCCAGGATATATATAAATAATGTACTAAAACTTTTTTGTTTGTTCCTTTGATTATGCTCATAGTAAACTGGCAAACCTATTTTATTTAGAGGGCAAGGGTGTTTAGACATTCTCTTGTAGCTGTTCTCTAGAACTCTGCAATGAAACCCAATACCTTTTACTTATTTCCCTAGATACTCTAATCCCTCCCTGCTTTACCAGTATCTTTGAGCTGTTCTTCCCTTTGTATCCACAGCAACATAAATCCCTGCTGGAATTATTTGCTTCTAAAATGCAGGTGCACTTGTTTAATGTCGCGTTGGTTCAGGCTCTTAACTTGAAGACTTTTTCACCAAATGGGAACCTCTGCTTTTACCCTACTTCATATTGGGCGTTGTTATACATATTGGCACTCTCTGAACATGCGCTACCTGTTTCTCGGAGCCTTTGTTGTTTTTTCAGATATTAAGAGCTTTTAGGCAGCAGTAAAGAATCAAAAGCCATAATAAATAAACCATCCTTTTGTTAGCCTAGAAATAATGCTACAGAGAGGAAAAGGGAGAATGATCTAGAGTGTGGTAATGTGCATAACAATCACTGGTCAAAATACTCAAACCTGTTATCTCTCTGTAACTTTGTGTGCTAGAGCCCGGCAGTAACCGTGGCTGAGCTCCAGCAGTTTCTCTGTAGTTTACAGGCTTGTGTTTAAGCGCCTGTATATATACTTAAAAGCCTAAGGTTAGGCATACCATCTACAGTTCTGAAATCAAGCTGAGATCTGAGCGTTTTTTACTTACTTTGTGAAAATTATCAGAACCTTTAAATAAATGCCAGCCTGTGCTTAAACATTTAACAAAGTTTGATTCTTAGCTGAAGAAGAATTTTGCCTCTCTGAAAACGTGACCATTCTTTGCATGAAATTGTGCGCGGAGCGCTGCAGCTCCTTGGAGCCGGGAGGGCAGTGTGCCCGCACTCTGAGCAGGGGGCAGCGCCAAGTGCCAGCCTCTGGGTCTCTTCAGTTCTGCCTCCAACACCAGCGCGCCTTTTTCATAGCTTTACTCCAATTTTCTTTGATTCCCACTTCACATTGAGAAAAATCAAGGCACAAAGATATGACTCATTTCATCACAGTATTCTAAGGACATGCTAATCAACATTTTGATGCCTACAAGATTAATGAATGGGAATCATGAATTAATGTTTGGGGCATATGGGAATGCCATGGGAGCGCTGAGGTAGAAGTAAATCATTAGTTAGTAAATCGTACTGAGTGAAAGGTCTGAATTGAAGCCTCACGCTCAATGGGGAAGAACTGAACAAATACCATATGACTGTGGAAATACTGGATGACTGCGTATGGACTAAATAGAGGTAGAGCATCTGCAGAAGAAAATAGTATGCGACCAGATCAATAACGTGCATCGCAGTGCAATCATGCAAAAGAGGCATATTAATGTTGCCTAGGACCTTCATTCTGCCATTTTTCTGATGCTTGCTTGCAACATTTTCATCCTAAATATTGTTAATGTAATTTAAACTTAATCGACGTGCTACAATAACATATTGGCAAGAGGCCATGCAGCATGTACAGAGAGGATTTCAGCTCTAAGCTGAAAAGAAACTTCATAGCTATGAGGGCAGGCAGGATAGGAGAATATCTAGGATGTTTATATACTGTTGCAGTAATTTTCCTCATAACTATATGTAAACTGGATGCCAAGGAGTCATATTACTTAGGTGTGTAAAGTTATAGTGATTGTTCCCATTTGCACCCCACTAGGAGTGCTCCATGAGTGCAGATGGCATTCTGTACACTTTAAATTCAGCTTAACGTATTGGGCTAACTCTCATTTACATGAAGACCACTTTGTATCACTCAGCCAGCATAATGTGGCCATAAATGAAGAGCAAATTCTATTTACACCCATCTCTGCAGAGTGACCTTAATTTAAATGAGAATCAGGCCCATAATCTGTATAAATATATGCACTCTGTTACATTAAGGTTATTTATTACATTGCGCTCGGCCTGAGTATGCATGGAGATTTACCATAGATAATCCATAATCCAGAATTAAACTATTAATATGCATTTTGAGAGGGGCAGCCATAACCTTGAAATTCCTTGGTTTAAGTATGACCTTTAACTTTGTTTGAATATATTTTTTAAATGTATGAATAACAAATTAACATTGGTTGATAAAAAACATTCTGATTCCTTTGTACCATTTGCATCAATCCATACTTAACTTACAGAAAGCCTTGAAGATTAGAAGGCTTAATCACTCATAATATTTATTTGTTTTTAAATGTCAGATCACATTTAGTTCAGCATACTGTCAGTCTTGTTCCCCCTCACGCTCTGGCATTAATGAAACTACGGTGGAAAGTATTCTTTGTGTCCAAAGACACATGCATCTTAGCGAAATAACAAAACACTTTGTATCCGGCCTGCGTAAAGGAATTGCTTTCTATATCCTCCTGAAGGTGGAATTAAAATCTATGCTGTTTCTTTGATATGTCCTCCTAATTTCAGTAGACCTGTTGCAAGAAGCAGACAAATTACCAGTTGCCAGGAATTCTTTTTTCCTTTCCTGCAGCTTGCAGAAGGTGAGCTACGAACAGCAAAGGTGTTAGAGCAAAGGCTTGGTGGTTTTACAGTACCTTTTGTAGTCATGGAAGGTAAGTTGTGCTCTAAGGTCTTGGGAACAGAGCTTGTTAGGTATATGATGGAGTCTAAATATCTCTGTCAGGATTGAGACAGTATTGTGTTGGATGCTGCACAGCTCGAGAGCCATGGTGATGGACTGGGAAGCTAAGCTGTAAGCACTGTGTATAACCATATATTGAAATGCACTCGCATTATGCTTGTACCAAACAGAGCCTCGGCAAGCTTATACTGGTTGAACTGTGGCATTTTGTTTTTCTCTCCACAGTCCACATCTGAAGTTCAACAATCTGACCTTGATTTCAATTCATGGCCTTCCAGGAAAAGACCTACTGGGCTCCCAACATAGAAGATTTTTAATTAACAGGTTTGATTTAATATCTAAACACTTCTGTAGCTTCAAAGGAAAACATAACACTTTGTAATTGTTTGTGAACTTGGCCTAAATTTTAGATAGGTACATAGACAGATAGCCTCAAATTAATCCAATCTGTCTATATGACATGCATTCACACTAGGGAAATACTGCTAAAGCAGTAACTTCAGGACAGAAATGCCTTGTATTTTACCAGGACGCTGGTCTCTGCTTTGCAAGACTTTTTGCGCTGTTTAGATCTCCAGGTTAAAGAAAAATGACAAAAGCTATATGCTTTATTTTTAAATATCACTTAGTTTTTAACTTCCATGAGTTTTGTTCCTAATAATGCTGAACAAAAGAATGTGTAAGAATTAATATTAGCAATGTGACTAGCGATCTACTTACAGCAGCCACGCGGTGAGATGCAGACCCCACTGATGATAGTGGAAATTTTGCTGAGTACTGGGGGAAACCTTAGGATTATTGCTGTTGATAAATTGGGATGAACTGTGCTGCATCAATTCTGCTGCTTGTGAGCTATTTGTGTGCCAGTCACTGGGCTGTGGAAGTCTGTCTCCAGTCCTAGCCAGAGTGCTGTCCCTTACACTTACCTCCCCTCGGCTGGCAGAGCCACGGCTCTGGCACAAAACAGCTGAAGGGAGGATTGTGAAAGAGAGCTATGCTTGTGGCTAGTGAGTCGTCAAACATTTTACAAGTTTTCTTGTTTGCCAATAAGTAAAATATCTTCCATTTAGTAGGATAAAGTCTTACCTCATTAAAATTCACAGGATGTCATTCTCACTTAAATTTACTATATTTGTTTTGACGGTTTTATTTTTATATTTTGGAATAGAGTTCTGGATGTTGAACAGTATAGAATTAAAGGAATTGGTTATTTTGAATAGCTGGGGAATGAACTTAGTATAATTTATTTAGATTTGGCATGTGACTCTTGAGAACCTGCACACTGCTTTTTACCAAATCTTTCACTCAGTAGGAATGTACTAAAGGCCAGCTCTTTAAATGACAAAAGAACTCAATGTCTGCTGAACCTTAAAAATGAAATCTCTACAAAGACATGAAAATGGTGTGATGTGAAACTGTTTAAAACTACCTTGTCTCATTTGGAATTTTTCCCTGTCAAGGAATTTTTTGCAAGCAGTTACTTGAATTAGTATTTTTTATTGTAGAAAGCAGTGTGTTTAAGTACAAATCTAGTCAATGAAGGGATTATATGCTCACATAAATGCATCTTATCTTTTTCCTAAGTATACTGTAAAAAAGACTTGTAATAACAAAGCATCCTTCCTGATAGAAAGTTGCAGTTCATAGCTGCCTCGCCAGAATTAGCTGTTGAAATTTGAAAGCAGATTAAGAGTGAAAATTGAACTCTGCAGGGTATGATTTTTTGAAAGCATCCCTGTGATTTTGGAGTGTCAGTCTCCTGGGAGCCTTGCACCTCAATTATAAAGGTGCTTTTGAAAACTGTCATCTGTCCTCGATGTCCATTTTATTTATAGATTTCTGCATGATTACAGTTTAGAGTTGTCAGTGGTTTTCTTCCCTCATTTCTTTGCCTCTGGTATTTGTGAGTGCAGAGGATGCAGAGCACCTCAGAAAGCCTCAACATTCAGTCCTAAAATTCTTCAACTCATGAAAGCAACTTGTTTTCTGTGGCATCCTGTATGACAATTTTAGGAACTCGGTAACAACAATTAATGTGTAGCAATCAGTTTTAGAATGTATATTCTGGTACTAATGGCAAAATAACAGCTATTAGTGCTGAGTCTCTCTCCAGCGTTCTCTGCTGCAGTCACTGGTATTATATAAAGGCATCAAATGCTTGAACGTGAGCTGAGTCCCCTTCTATTTAACCACATTACATTTAGTACTGTGGAAGAAAGTGGAATATTTTTCATCACTCGGTATCAATAGAAAGCAAAGTTCTTGAGCCTCTGAATGGCCATGAGCTTTATTTGGCAGTGACTTTGGATCACAGACTGGGTGAAGCCCAGGATTTCTGTGTTGGCCGTTCCCATCTTATCTCGTAGGTGTGAAGTGCTAGCAGGGGTGAGACTGAGCTTCCTTTCACACAGGATGTGCAAGTTCCATCCTCTTTACCGCGTCACTCTCATCTCATAAACCAGACATCTCTGTAACACCAGCCATTCATCTTTTTTGCTTGTTTAAAACCCGTTGCTTTCTTTTTCACTAGATCCTGTGGGTTCGTCCATCTATAAAGCTGTAAATGGGCTTAGAATAAACATTACTCCTCAGTTCTACTGAAAGAACCTAATTTAGCAGAATTTTGCCTGGTTTAAGTTTTCAGTATCGGGAAGGTATTGGGTTGAATCTAGCTGGAGGTGCAGAATGGCCAGCAACATACTGTGTATTTTCATAATGGGCTATTGCATGACTCAGTGGTGTTCAAGAGTCATAACAGACCTCGTTGAAAATATTCTCTCTCTGGTCCTCCGTGCATTTTATGATGATGTGTCTATTGTACATCGGTGAAGTATTTTATCTTCAGGAATCTTTTTTGTCTTTCCAGAAGTCTAATATGCAGAGAGGGTAGTACGAATGCAATAATAAATAAGTATTCTGGTATTTACTTAGTTGGGCAGGGCGGGGGCATACTCTGAGTCATAAAAGACCTTTGGAAAGAATTTTCATTTTCATTATTGAGGCATTAAAGAGGGTTTGTTCCATTCATATTTTGCTTCAAAATTGGCTTTTTAAATACCAGCTTCCAGATCTTTGATACTTCCATCATACATAGGGATATATATGATACTTTACACTGAAAACAGGCTGTAACACTGCTGAGATTTAAGAGCTGCAAAAGTAAACCTTGCCTGAGATGTTCGAAATCTACAAGTGATTTTAGGTTCCTTAGTTTTTTTGGTACTGATATTGAGTGAACGCTGCCAGAGCATGGTGCTCAGAATGTACGCGCTGTACACACCCTGAAAATCAGATTTCTGTTGAGGTATCTCTTTTGGACAACACTTAGTCCATAAGATGTTCAGGGACAAAAAGCCCTGGAAACCATAACTACTATATGGAACAAAGCTCTGCTTCTCAAAGCAGACAAACCTTTATATTGTTTTTTACCTGGCACTCAAGGTAATTGCCTCAAAATTATAAAAGTTGCTTCCTCGATTTCATTAAGAATAAATTGTAGTTTGGTTACAAATTAGCAAAGATTAATATTTTTCACATCTGCACTGTTCATGTCTGTCTTTTGTTTAGCTGCTAATTTCATTTTCTTTTGGATAGCCTGTTAATACTCAGTTCATCTTGCAGAGGAATTCAGTTGCATCTTAGAGACTTTTGAAAGTTTGGGGGTAGAGGGTCAGTTTAGTATGCTTTCAGAATTTTTCCTTCTTGCACTTTGGAAAAGCTCGTTTGGAAATGGGTCACCAAGAGAAAAATCTGAGATTACTTCTAGCTCTGACAACCGTTTTCCTAGCTTTCTATTTATTTTTAAACTTTTCAAACTAATACTTTGGAATTTGGATGTTAAAATGCCACTGGTGCCTTCATCGTGTTTGTGTCTCGCCATAGCCACTACTGGTGAAGTTGAATACCAAATGAAGCAAAAGTGGAAAAACGCTTAATAAAAGGAGTCTTGTATAGAGGAAAGAATTAGACTGTTAAAATACCTTTTTTGCAGGTGCAAAATCTCCTCCTCCTCACATCAGCCTGCAAAGAAAAAGCAGAGTAAAGCATATATTTCTGACTTTGGTTTTAAATTATGTGGTTATATGGCCCAGTGCTGGGAGAGATTGTTTGGTTTTAGCAGAAAGTTGTCAATTTGTAACCGAGTATTTCATAATGACTAATCTTTTACTATAGACCGCTGTAAACTCACAGCGAGAGAACAGACTTGAACCACTAGGGGACTCTGGCTAACTCACCAGATGTCTAATTAATGCCTGCTGTCAGCTGCTGAAATGTCACTTACAGATATTCTTTCTTCACAGCCACTGTTTTAATGATGAAGATTATGCACAGATGTCACTTTGTTCCTGGGTTAACGTTGTGGTTGGTAAAATGACTGGCATAAATCGCGCTGCCAAATATGTAGTTGTTTCCAAGGAGAAAAAAATACCATATGATTACCTTGTTCTCTGTACGGGACAGAAGTACCAGGTAAGATTGTATGCAGAGTGAAAAAGGTAATTTATTCAGTTTTTACAGTGAATAGTGCTTCTGTGATTAGAAAAGCAGTAGAGTAGTCCTCAGCAAGCGTACAGCCAGAAAGTTTGCAGCCCTTCATTGTCACAGGTTGTACTATTTCAGTGTGGCTGTAGAATTTGGAGGACACGAGAGGTTTTACAAAATTTTCTACCAGCGATGTCACTACTCAGTGTCAGATATTAATCAAATCTGCCAGTATTTTTGCCACCGTGACCATTAAACCTCCTGAAGAGTACGCTCAATTGACATGTGGCCCCAGCCACAGGAGACTTAACTCCAGCTGGCCTAACACCATTTGACCTAGTTTTGGCAATGGATAGAATTCCTTATCAAATTAATTACTCATCTCACATAATGACCATGCCTGGGCATGTACATGGTGCTCTATGTTATCGTAGCACACAGTTAAGTTTCCGGTGAGATTGAAGCAGACCCTTAGTTACACGTGAAACGTGGAATCAAGCTCCTCTCCAGCCCTACAGGCTCAGCTTTGACTCACACATCCCAGGCAGGGTTTGTTCTTTCTTGTGTATCGTCACATGGCCTTCGAACTATGTAAATCAAACGGCCGTCTTTTGTATGGCCTTGTTGCCTGCAGTGATTTTTGCCTTACTCAGTGGTTTTGGATAGGAATCACAAGTAAGGTGTTTCGCCTTGAAAATCAGGAGATCAAACTGAGCAAGTGTCTACAGATTTCTACAGTGCTGTTCATCATAAGTCACAAACATGAATGTGAGGTATTTTCAGCCCCATAGTGAACTGCACGTGTGCAACACATTTGTGGAGCAAGAAAGCCCCAGTTTTTCTGTAATCACCTTTCAGAGTAGAGCCGCACTTTAAACAACAATCCGTATTCACTATGCAACAGGGATGAAACAAAAGCTGAAGTATGGTCGGAATGACTTTAAGTGCTCCTAGCAGAAGAAGTTTGGAGGTAACTCTGACTTGCAAAATAAGTTACGGGAAGTAACAACACTGGAGGAGAAAGAAAGATAAAGAAAGCAGGGGCAAACTTGGGTTTTTTCAGCCTTCAAGAAGAAAACCTAATGTCGTCTCTTCTCACTTTTAAGCTCTACAAAAAATAGGAGAGAATTACTTTTACCATCTGGTTTCTGTTTTATTGCACAGAGCTGTAGTCCGTCCTTTTTATAAGTTGTCCCTTATTTGGTAACCAGTCGAATTAATGCCTAGAAAAACATTATTCATTATGATTAAGAGGATTTACATGTTGGGTAAGTTCTTTTGATGCCATGCCTGGTTTTAGATGACCGAATAGTATGTCAGTTGATCCAATTAGCAGTGAGAACATTGTTCAGGACATTAATCACTGGTGCTATAGAACTCATAGATGACAATTCCCTTTTTTGCTCTGTATAAGTCAGATTGAATTTGTTATTGTAGAGGAGCATTATACAACTAATACTTTACTGAATCCTGACACTTTAACCATCAAGCAGGTTTTGGTCCCTTTCTCTGGCACAAAATCTCTCTCCTTTTAAAAAGTTGAGTTTTGCTGACAAAGTTGGAGGCAGTTTTGCCGCACAAAGAATTCTCAAGTGTCATTCAAAAGTATATGTTCAAATAACTGTAGAGATCCTTCAACCATGTATTTTTGCACGTGAAGTCCCTTTCATGTGCATTCTGCATGTATTGTTATTCACTTCTGGCACTGCTGTTTAAAATGGTCACCCATATCCTATAGAAAATACGATATTCATAGACCCGTGCGTGCACCTGTGTGTGTGCACCCAGAGTAGCACGAATCTCTCTTTCTCTGTGGCCACTGATGCGGTTGCTAGTGCTGAATGTTAAGAAAGGTTAGGATGTACAAGGTTAGCAACCCTTAGGTAGTCAAATGGCTTGTGCCATTGTTTTTTAAAATCTTTCTTAACGGTTCTCCAAGATATATGCTATATATATATATATTCCTACACTCATTTATTCATTTCTTCCAGGTCCTGTCTCCCACTGGAGCAGATATCAGGAAACTCCCAACTAATAGAGAAGTCATAAGTAAGTGGCCACAAAGATACACAGGGAAAGTCCCTTCCAATCATTTTACACTCAACGACGATCAGGACTGCTTAAAGGCAATGCACTGGCTGAAAGAAAACGTTGTCAACTCAGAAGGTAAGGGTTTTCGTTAACACATGCACATCTACAGAAATGTTTTCTAGGCTTATTGTTTCCTTAATTCCATGGTATAATTGGTGCCTGATTAATTCTAACAAAGTCTTTCATCTGCTGTGCTTTGTTTTCCAGATTAATTTACAATTTGTTGTCATTTTTGATACCCAGCATATTTAGCTGGGAAAGAAAGGCTTCAGATAGATTAATTATCTATAATTATTATATAAACCAAAATGAGTCCCAAATGCAAATCTGGCTGGAGTCATTAATTAGCCAATTAAATAATAATTTAATTAGTGGATGTGTTTTTTTGTTGTATAGAAAAATATCTAGATTTGAGGCGTAACACAAAGAAAACAGGTCTAAATTAGGAAGTGGGGTTTTTTCAGTAGCTGTCATCTTTGTGTTCAGTTACGTCTGTTACAGATTTTCGCACAGAACTGCAGGCTCCCACTATTTTCTTTTTAACCCTTAAAATCATGCATTTGTGCAGATGTCCGCCGTACCTGTATTTCCTCAGCCTGTTCATGTGTGCGTTGTTCATATATTCATTAGCTGATTCACTGAATGCATATGCTATTGAAAATATCTTGAATCATCCAGGTTTCAGAGTTAAACTTTCAACTACAGAAAAAGAGACCAAACGGTAAATGAATTAATGTAAAGTCAGTTCTGCGTGCCAGATCTGTGTTAGGACAGAGTTGAGAGCAGGCAAGCTGTCTTTGTGGGAAAGTTTCTGTTAACTGAGCGCAACAACGGGAGTTTCCTGAAGATGTACTTTACCTGGCTGTTTGTCGAGAACATAATGAAAATTGGTAGTTATTGATGTGGCCTACAAGGTTCATGTCTTGCTTGGCAGACCTTCTCAAGACACTGAAAATTTTTTGTCATCCTTCAAATCTTGCTGTGATCAGGACAGGAGGCAATAAACATGGTAATGTTTCTGCTCACGTTTTCCTCAAACAGCTTCCTGGCCTCGGGCGTGTAAATAGAGCCTCTTCAGCAGTCCCACTCTGCCTGTTTTCCAGCTGATACCAGCCCCTGCCCACACGGTTCTACCTGATGTCCAGCTGATATGCACAGCTGCGTTTGCATAAACAGATGAGGTTGTTAGTTTTCTGTTTGCTACTGGTAGTCTTTCATGTAAATCTGTGCGTGCCCAGTCCTGGAATGCGCTACGGTACACCTGCGCAGAAATGCTGCCCGAGAGTGAGCCGCTGGCTGGGACACAAGGCGCCCGGGAGGAGCGCTCTTCAGGCGAACGGCAGTCTTACAGCACCTCATCTGCTTTGGGACGGATGCACCTTTATTATTATTAATCATAATTTCATTAGTGCTGCTGACTTTTGTTGCAGTGTAAAGATGGATATCTTAATTAGGCACTATCCTGTCTTCAGTTATAAGTTAAATCCACAACTCCCAATGAGTCCGGTCTGGAGGGATGTTTTGGAGACGAGGTCTTTGGGAGACATTACGCTTCCCTCTTTCTCCCCACCCTCCCTCTGGCTCCAGTTCTCTTTCCCTGCTCTTCCCACTTCATGTTCTCTGCAGATCTAAGCTAAAAAGAGTGCCCAGCTGGAGAAATCCTTCTCCACCTATCTCTGTTTCTGTTCTTCCTCACCCTGCTTTGTTTTCTGGGTGTGTTTCTTATGAATGTTGTTCTTTCAGACTTGATCATACCTGCATCCAAGATCCCTACTCTTTCTGAAAATGAGTCTGCTTTTCAGCCCCTAGCCTATCTGGAGACAGCCTAATAGGCAACAGGCTCACGGAGGTGCAGAGGGAGGGCTCCTGTGGAGTTCAGCAATTGATTTGGATGTCTGTCAGCTCTCTGCAGGCCATGTTACCACTCTACTGGGATGGCCAAAGTTTTGTGTTTGCATTTACTTTTAATCTCCGAAATTCTCTAGCTCCTAGTTTTGCCTTCCGTAAAGGGTAATATTACACTTCCTATATTTCATCTCATCAAAACCGTAAATTACTGTTTATCAAATTCCTGCTAACCTACTTTAAACATGTTAGAATTCAAAATGCTAAAAAATAGGATTTGCTTATGTTTAAAGAAGATGAAGTGGCTAGTAAAAGTATACATGCTGGTTGTTGTAGCTGCACAGAAATAGACATTTCATCCTCCCACTTTGGACACAGTAATTATTCTCAGCTTGTACTCGGTCTTTTCCCCACACAACTTTCTTCTATTTGCGCTCCTCTTACTCAGCCGCTTGCTATGTTTATCGAAAGTAGCCTGGAGCCTGCTGTGCAAGCTTCATTCTCCTGGCTCGGCCACTGGATGAGCTCCCCTGGGGTCCCACGTAGCCAGCCCCAGGGCTTGGGCTGGGAGCAGCTCCCACTGGCACCCAGCACGGCGAGTGCATGGAGCTTCGGATGAGGGAGGGTGAATGCGCCTTCAAGACCACCTGTAGTACTGGAGGTTTTTTTAAGGGAAAGTGTTAATCACTGAGCTTCACAATGTGACTCTTATTAGCCTAATTGGATGAAATCTTCATTTGGTGGCACTGATTTTGAGAACAGCTTTTAATTAAGAGTTAAGGTAGGGGTTTTAATTGCTTTTCTTCCCTCTGTGAGCACTGGGTACCACTTCATTTTGGGTGAGATCAGTGGATGCTTTTTTGCGGGTCATGAGTAGAGCCAGTATCAGCCCAGTAGCATGTGCTGGCAGGAGGCGTTGCGTGCACGCTGTGGTGGAAGGAACGGTGCTCCTGGCAGTGACTGCATCACCAAGGATGAGCAGCAGTGTGGTTGCTGCAGCCTTCCTCCCCAGGCTCCTCCTCACCTCAGGCAAGGCGAGGTGACAGGAGAAGCTGGCCAGCACTCAGCAGCAGGTGTTCCTCAAGGAGCTTGTGGGAGAAACGGTGAGCCATGTCCGCTGCTGCCAGCTCCTCGGCTGGCTGCAGCGGGGTCCCCGAGCTGGGGCTGGTAGTGCTGGTGGCTCCAGAGGGGCCTCCTGCTGCCGAGGGCCCAGGAGCAGGGCGAGCACCAGCCCCGATGGCTGCTGCTGCTGCAGCTTCTCTGATGAAACCCAGCCGCCTAATGCATGTAACCTATTATAACTGTAATTGTGACTAATTGAAATTCATCTCCTATTAGCTCTGCACTTTCCATGAAAATAAAAAGTAGGATGGGAGTAAAGTAAGGAACAAAACTGCTTTAATGGCCCAAAATGGAGCAATTATTTTTTCTCTTTACCTAAACATAGTTTACTGCCTTATTAAAAGCATGTTTGTAGGAATAGTATCGCATTAAAATTCCAGTGCATGAATCACCAAACGGAGCCACTGATGCTTTAGCTAATACTGGTTTTCTCCTTTAGCTTTTGCAAAGTAAAAAGATTCAGGTCACGCTAGGGTCACTGAAATCTTGTGCTTCCACTTGTGGAAAATGAATGGTCCTGCTCTCCCACGGAACACTGACATTCTAGTAATAAATGATAAAACTACTCTAACAGTCTTTATTTATGGCTGCTTTTTTCTGTGGAAGATTATTATGTTTACTCACAGATAGATACATTTTCATGTAGTTAAATAATAAAAGCATCCTGAGGAACTGCTATCTGTCCAGTGAACATAATTTCAGTCCATAATGAATATCTGTAGTCCCTAGACTACTAGCACTGTAATCTAAAAAGCCACTAATATTGTAATAAACAGAAACCGTAAATTGTTGATTTAGAAGAGGTCAGTAAAGGAGCATTGCTTTCCTTCATCTAATGTAGTTGTATTTAATATTACCATATAAAACAATTTTAATTTTCCTTGAGAAATGCAGGGCTTGAATTTGATCTCCTATATACAAAAATGCCAACATATAATGCAATAACTGAACTGCCCTCCAAAGAGGCTGCTTCTGCCAAATGGTGACGATCCCTCAGTTGCCCAGGCTTACTTGCCTTAGAGTCAGACTAGAACTTTGCTAGGCTGTGCTTTTAGTAAGCACTTCTCATTCCCCTTTCTCAGCCACTGCATTCTCTTCAGCTGCTTATGTTTTTCACCCCTTACTAATTAAAAATATGTAAATGTAATGTGAGGCTGTCGGCATTTATGTACCACTTTTTTACCTGCTCTAATAGCACATTAGATTACTAAAAATGAATATATCTAAGTCCATATTTCGGCACTGGTTCTGCTTGTTTACTTCTTGCATTGCACCCTGCTGCAGCAGTGAAAAAAAATAGATCAGTCTCATGTCTTCCTTCTTTCTTTGGTGCTCTCATGAGGACAGTGCTGCCTACAGATAGATGTCCTGGCAGACACAAGTGACGGAAAAGGCTGCTTCTGGCTTGGAAAGTCAGCTTAGCAATGTACACATTGGATGGAATTCCCATTATCACACATATGTATTCTGTATTATATTTATCAGAGTAGTAAGATCTTTTTCTTCTTAGGATTTCAGATGAATACATTTGCAGGTAAAATTTTTCTGTCCCTCTGGTTATGAAGTGAACAGTAAAAATATGCTTTCCATCATTTCTAGGCATGTATAATCACAGAACACTTATTTTCTTTGACAGTTATGAAGAGATATGTTTGTTTGGCAGCTACAAGTAGCCAAACTGATATGGACAAACAAAATAACCTTGTAGTCAAAGGGGAATAATAGAACATCTGTTAACAATTTTTATCATTAATATTCTTGGGAGCTAGGGCTTTGTGAATGCTCTGTTTAGCATTGCTCTGTGTCTCATGCAGTAAAACATGGTCCCAGTGAAATTAGTTTAGCCTATGAAATAATAAAATTTAGGTTGTAGGGGATGCTATCACTTGTAGTGAGACATAAATGCCAATGCTGAGATAAACGTGCAAGTTAGTTGCATGAGACCCTTTCTTACCTGCTCATCACTGCTTACTGCAGTGCCATGAAGGAAAACAAATCCTGCCAAAAGTGAAGATCAAACCAGTTATGTAGGCAAGTCAGCTGTTTGTCCAAATTCTGATTGCAGTTACTGCTCTGTAGTCTGTAGGGAGCCAGTACCAGCTGCTGTTTATGTCAATTAAAGGCTGTTCCTGAAACACCTCATATGTTTCAACACTGATTTTTGTTTAGTACATTCCATCCTACACTTTCCCTTCACTGCCAGACTACAAGCTATTTTCATAGAGCTTGTAGAGAAACTTCTGCCATAACATCCATCTTCTCTCAAACAAAAGAAGGATATGGACCTATTGGAACAGGTCCAGAGGAGGACCATGAAGATGATCAGCAGGCTGGAGCACCTCTCCTATGAAGACAGGCTGAGAGATTTCGGATTGCTCAACCTGGAAAAGAGAAGGCTCTGGGGAGACTTTGTAGCGGCCTCCCAGTGCTTAAAGGAGGCCTACAGGAAGGATGGGGAGGGACCCTTTATCAGGGAACAAAGCAATAGGATGAGGGGGTACACATTTTAAACTGAAAGAGAGTAGATTTAGATTAGATATTAGAAAGAAAGTCTTTACTGTGAGGGTGGTGAGTTGCTGGAACAGGTTGCCCAGGGAAGTTGTGGATGCCCCATCCCTGGAGGTGTTCAAGGCCAGGCTGGACGGGGCTTTGAGCAACCTGATCTACTGGAAGGTATCCCTGCCCGTGGCAAGATCAGGAAGTAGATGATCTTTAAGGTCCCTTCCAACCCAAACCATTCTGTGATTCTCATACTGAGGCCCTGTATCCTCTGTGTTATCCCTCAGCTTCAATCTGAGACCGGACAAGCCTGGGATGGCCTGGGATTTGTGCAGTAGCTTTCTTCTGGTTTACACGCGTTACCTGGAAAAGCGGCACTTGGGTGGTGTTAGCTTGTCTGCAATTTCCTTTCTCCCAGCTCCATTCTGGAGCGTATGATATCCTCTATGGCAAGGATGTTGGCATGTTAGCCTTGTGGAGGTGTGGCTCAGTTATTTCCTGTTTCTGCCAAGGATTTCCCATAAAGCAATGAATGAACCTGCTGATCAGCAGCCCTGTCCAGCTATGGGACATGAAATGCAATGGGAATATGCATTTGATGCATGCTTGTGCTGACAGAGCCGATTCTTGGCGTACACCCATCAGACGTAACGTGTAGGGGCTGATGTCTTACTGAAGGTCTGTCAACATCCACAGGCTGGCTGTCCCTCCCTCAGCCTTGGCCTTGCAGCTTGGGCTGGTTGCTGGAGCAGCGAGCACAGCACAGACACGGAGCTGGTGGTTGTGGGCATGGTTACTGCTGCATGTGCGGAGGAGCCTGCAAGCCTGGGCTCAATCTTCCTTTGCTCAGGAGCTGGGCTGTGGCCCTTGTAGCAAAGGGTCCTTAGCCACCAGGAAAGGAGTTCCCAGTCTGTCCTATGAGACCTGTGTTGTTTTGCATGGATAACTTGAAGGCTTAGTGGATCATGGAGCAGAAAGATGATCCCTATTCCAAGCAAGGGGAGAGGGAACAGTGAGGGGATGACCACATTTCAGTCCCTGCTCAGAGGAATATTTACGTGTCTTATATTAAAGCATCCTTAGATAAAGCACACGGATTCTCTGATGCATCCCAGCTCTGCCTCCCTCGTTGCTGGGAGGGCTTTAGCCATTAGGCTGGAGAGTCACATTATGCTCACGCAGAACCTTTGCCCTCCCACCCCTCATGTATTTGCTCTCAGCTTTAACTATGCGGTTTGCAGTGGCGACACTTCAGTAAGAATTTGCAAGATCCCACCACGTAGCCTGCAGCTTTGTAGTTACGAGCACTCTCCTGGAAGGTGGGAGATGGGGGTTTGAATCAGAGCTCCCTTCACCCAGTGGGTGGAAAGATGGAGCTGGTTTAAATAGTGGGTGTTGCTCTAGTGACAAAGCACTGCAAAAGGATCGGCGATATCCCAAATCCTGTTTTCATACCAGCTGATCAGAAATGTCTGCCTCAAGCTTGCTGATTTCTGGGCAGTGTGCAAGGACGGAGGCTGGCTGGTTTGAAGCACGTACTTGAGGCATTTAGGTTTTGGGCATTCTCTGATGTGCACTGGAGGGAGGCAGCTGTCTTCAATGAGCAGTGCAGAGCTGCCAGCCCTCCTCATCAGTGCCCCGGCTGCCTGTGCCCCTCAGCGGGGCAATTCGGGGAGAGAAGCCGGCAGATAGGAAGCAGCAGGCACAGGGGTACGTCTGCAGGGGTGTCTCCATTGTCTGGAGATTAGGCTTTTGCGGAAGGAAGCGGCAGCACTGGTGACCTCCCGTACTGCACAATGGCTTGTTTTCTATAACTTTGTCTTTCTGTAGTTTGTGGTTTTCTTCTGCATGATGTACTTAATTTGCTCCTGTCCTCCTCCCCCCAATAAGTCCTTTGAATGAGCAAAATTGAGGAGGGAGAGAACAAAATAAAAACCTGTTGGTTGAGTTGTTTTTTTTTTTTTCCCCTTAGAGGATTTTCAATCAAAATAATTTCAAATTATGGGGTCAGAATGAATGTCATACTTCTATGTTAAGTACTTGCCTACTTTGTGGGATGTTTTGTACAGATTCTTCACCAAATTGTCTTAGCTACTGTTGCTAGGTAACATTGTTTGCTTCATAGCATCAGAGAAATAAGAGGGTCAAAGAGAGCAATTTCGTGTTATTATCATCTGAGTTATACTAATAAGGTTTTCATTGTACGTCTTAGAAATTTTTCCCCCCCTTTTTTCCCCTTAGGGAACGTCATTGTCTATGGGAATACAATTGACATTTACACCACGGTAGAAACCCTCTTATCTCTCGGAATTGATGGTTCTCGCATACATCTCGTACAGCCTCCACTCAGCTCAAATGTTACTTGCCTTAACAACAACGAAATCGAAAGTGCTGTTCAGGAGGCACTGTCAAAGGCTGGCGTGTCTGTTTATTATGACAGTATCCTGGCACAGTGGAACGAAGGCGACGACCCAGACCTTATCACATGTGCTGCTTTCACTACCAGTAGAAAACCGTTTAAATTGCAGTGTTCAGTAAGTATATGCTTTCATTGTGTTTCTTTCAGTCTGTTTTTTAAAACAAAGACCATCAAATTCAGATAGTCCCTCATTGGTTTATGTGTTTTCTCATTGTCTCTAGAAGATGGAACGTTCACTTGTTAGTCTAAAGGATTGATTTTTTTAAAAATCCAAATAAAACTATTGTTAATGCCCTGAGTGATTTGGATTAAAATGTATTTAAGTCACCTGACTCACAAATAGTTGTTCACTGCTGAGTGACAAATACTCTTAATTAATTTTCTAAATAATTC
Organism: Vanellus vanellus; assembly: GCF_965231255.1. Classification (NCBI taxonomy): domain Eukaryota; kingdom Metazoa; phylum Chordata; class Aves; order Charadriiformes; family Charadriidae; genus Vanellus; species Vanellus vanellus. The sequence goes on from NC_138907.1 coordinate 1,319,487, forward strand.
TAGAAATCCTTTTATTATTTAAATGCATACAGTAACTCCTGTCTATAGTTATGTGCATTTGATTAAGATTTAAGTCACAGTAGAAGCCAATAATGTTAGGCTAGAGAGGCCTACTATGTAACTTAATTAAAATATACTTTGAAATAGATTTTTCTCCCCCTGTGTTAACGACTGCATTTTTGTTTGTCTATAGTATCAGTATGTAAGTAAATGATACGCACAGTGACAGGTATGGCCCCACTGTGAGAGTCGGGAGAGGTTTTAGCCTTTCCTAATGGGCGGAATAGTTCTGTTTTTCTTTCTTGGGCTAATCCATACGAGTGAGCACTTCTAGTAGAGTCACTTCAACACCCGTATCTGTAGGAAGCCGTATGGCCCCCTCAACACACCCTGCTGCGGGCACGCTTCTTTGTGCAGCAAGTCTGGTGTAATTCCAGAAGGGAAGAGCCATGTGCCTCCCCAGGAGTCAGTGGTCCCTGCCACCTCCCCTGCACTGGAAACTCTTAAGTCATTGGGTTTTCCTAACCCTTTTCTTTTTTATGTAGGGATAGTTAAGCCCTTCCTGATGGAGGTGAAGACCTTGTATAGCACTTTCATCTGCTAGCAGTCTCCTGACTTTGGTCCCCATATCAGTAGTGATGTTCTTCCCACGTTCTCCTCATGTGCGGCTCTTCAGTTTCTCTCCTCTTTCCCTGAAATCCCTCTGGTTTTATCCTTCTTCCACAGAGATCTCAATGTGGTTCTTGTTCTTGCAACTTAATATCTGTTCACCACCTCCCCATCAACTCCCCCTCTTTTTCCCCACCACCTTGCCTGTGTGGCCCGTGCCATTCCTTCGAGACCCCCCTTTCCTCACGGTTTGTTTCTCTTGCCCTTTTGTGCTCCCTGCCCATCCTTCCTCCAGCCATGGTTCTTCCCTCTCGAGGTCTCTCTTACCCAGCCTCTAAGATGAGAGATGCGCAATTATTTGTGAGGTCAGGAGCTTTATATTCTCCAAAACCGGTTCGGCTGTCTTGCATGGCTCCTGTATCTGCTTTTAGCCGCCTGGCAGGACAGGCTCAGAGGAGGCCAGGGCTCCGGAGAGCAGCCTTCGCCAGGAAGGCAGCTGGGTTCACAAGGGAGCAGGCTGTGCAGGAATCGGCGCTGCAGCAGCTCTGGGCCTTTTGGGATTTGAGCCAATATCAACTGTTGATTGGCAGTTCTTAGGGGCTTAATTTGTTGAGTCCTGAAGGATAAAAACAACGGGAGAAAATCTCTTTTCCTAAAGCGGCAGCCTCCCTCCCTCCCTCCCCTCCCGGGCTGACAGATGGCTCCCAGCCTGGAGGTTGCAGCCGTCCCCTCCCCTCCCCTCTGCTGACACTGTCCTGCCTGTCAGCCGGCAGGACGTGGGGCTGTGTGGTCCCCTTGCCCTCGTGGGCAGAGCTTCCCTGATTTTGGGTGTACTAGATGGTTAGAATTCCCTTAACTGCGCATAGGTCGTTACTTGTTTTATATACAAACAAGCCCAGAGGCTCTGGCTCCTCTGCTGCTGCATCTCTGCTGTACCAGTGTTGCTAAAATTTCCAGCTCCCTTTGCTTCCCGTGCCTCTTCTTCCAGCTGGCTCATCCAGCCGGTCGCGAGCATCTGATGCTTGCCCTTAGTCCACAGGAAAGCTCTTTGGTGGTGTAATTGGGTAATACCTTTACCCAGGTCACAACCGCGTCCTCCCTGAGGCTGACACTAAGGGAAGGACATATTACTGATGTTACTTTGCCCTGATACAGTTATGTCTCGAGCTGTTCAAGATGAAGGCTGCGAGATAACGCATGCTCTTCTGATAACTTTTCACCCTTTCCTCAGCCTGTACGGTAATATTTCTTGATGGTGGGCAGCAACATCCAGCTTGTTGTCTAATCATTTTAAAAGCTGAGGGCACTGATGAAGGAGAAAGCTCTTTATAAAGGCTCTGGAGCTTCACAAACTATATTGTAGCGATGAGACGGTCCGTCTTCAGCTGTACCCTTTCCAGACCATGATCTTGTTTAAAACATCTCTCAACCTTGTCATTCTTATTACTTTTAACCCTCAATGTCCAGTGTGTGCTCTTGGTTTGCTTTATTCTTGGGACCTGTTTTCTGCCAGCTTCCAGTTTCTGCTTTGTAAGAGGCAAGTTCAAAGAGACTGCTCATAGTTGTAGCTTCTCCCGCTTCTGCCATCTGTGGTGCTCTGACGGAGGTGAGGGCCCAGGGCAGGGACTGTTTTGTGCCTGTGCCCCCCATTCCAAGCTGGATTGACCCAGCCTCACTTACCTGCTCCTCATTTCTCATGTTTCAGAACTGGGACACCTCCAGTTGATGGGAGTTTCACCTTCCCTGGCACCTCTCTTAGCTTCATCTGAATAGGCGCTTTTGTCCTTAGCGAGCGCATTTTTTGTTCCGTGCTTCAGATGGGCTTTTTCGTCTTTAAAGTCACTTTTAGGCAATGTAGAAAACCAAATAAAACACGTATCGAGAGAAATGTCAGATGTGCGTGGTTCTAAATCGATTCAAAAGCTCCTCTGCGCTAATCAATGCGTGGAGTCTGTGCGGAGGGTGCAGACAAAAGGCGAGGGCTGTGGCGGGACCCTGCAGTCCTCACTCTCGCGCTGCGCTGGATTTCAAAGCGGCTCTTCAGGCATCCAGCACATTTTGCATGACGTGCTGTGTGCACATCTGTTCCACACCGATGCCTAATGCATAGGACGAATCGGTGGCCGCTTCCAGCACTGCCTGCTTTGTAGTGCTTGTCGCGGTGGTGCTGCCTCAGCTCCTGTTTTGGGGAGATGAGGTCTGATCTGCTTCCTCATGTCCCAGGAGAGGGACTATGCAGGTGCCACAAGAAGACAAAAGAAGGGAATTATCACTAGTTTTTTTTTCTTTGAGACTTAGAGGAGGAATTTAAGGATTTAGGGTGATTTTCTTTCAATGCCCTTGAAATCTTCCTGTGGGGAAGATGAGCTCATGGCTTCAGTAGATGCTGATCTCAAGATAAATCGCTACCTCGGGGCCGGTTCTGTAAGGAGGAGTAAGACAGTCAAGGCAGTGTTTTCAAAGAATGGAAGTCGCATCTTTTTCAGTCCCACAAACCGAAACATAGTGATGTAGATGGATTTAGACCTGTGCCCTGTCTCTGAGAGTGGTCAGCCCCAGTTGCTGCAGGCACAGTAGTCCCAAGCACTAAGAAGGTGCAGATTAGTCTGCCTGTTAAAGCAAGTAGTATCCGGGTCTGGAATAGCTAGAGATGTGTTTCAGTCCTGACAAAGTTTGGATATGCTTTCCAAAATCTGCCTCACTATCGAGTATAATAAATCTGAATGCTTTCCTTTTCCTGTAAATATTCAGTCCTTTTATACCTCTCGCAAACGTGTTGGCCTCCACAGCTTCCCCTGGCTTCCTTCTCCTGCTGTAGTTTGAATGAGGATGACATTTCCTCTGCACAATTTGAATTTCCTGTCTCTCCGTTTCATTGAATGTCCCTGTGCTGGTCGCCATAGTAACATAGTTTGGTAAGCAGTTAGGCACAACAGTTGGAGAAATATCTGTAATATACAGTTATCCTGCTAAAATGCAAAGCAAATTGTACCTTTCCATTACTTAGCTTTTCAGTTTGGCTTGAGCATTTTAAAGAAGAAAACCAACTTCCTAAAGAGTTCAAGTCTATTTTATATGCTCATACTAATGCAGAAAATGGGCACATCCACTCAGGCTGTTTGACATAGTTAATATTATAATAGTTTTTAAAATAAAGCTCATGTAATAACCAGAAGTAGATGAGTCTGGTGTAGTAACTCTCCACTCTACTGTCTTTGTTTTAATTTTACTAGCTGTAAATACTCGATCAGAAGGATTTATCTGTGTATATAAAATCATACTTTATTTCATGTTCTTGTTTTCTTAAAAAAATAACATTTAGAATGAAGTGTAGGTTTTGATTTACAAAATTAACCAGTAACTATTGTATAATAACCTACACTTATTTTCATCTCTTTTTAGGCATTTTTTAGCTTTGCCTACAGGACAGTGGATTATGAAGCCTTTAAGGCAATTAATGATGCTTGCCTTGTTTTTGATGGAAGACTTGTGATCGATACCGAATTCCGTACTAATGATGTCAGTATCAGGGCTGCAGGTCCTTTAACAAAGTACTCCAGGAGATATTATGTAGGTGAATGGACACACAGCAACTTCAATTCAAGAGAGATTGGTTCTGAGCTTGCTGCATCTATGCTGGCTCTCTTTGATCCAACCTCTAAGCCTTTTTCGAAGCCACCAGAAGGCACAGAAAGACTCATCCCCATGTACAAAGGCTGTAAAATTAAAGGTACATCAAAATTGATTTCTGTCATACTTTCATACCCTCTTTAGCATTTTTGCTGTTACATAATAAGGGTAGGTCCATCTCACCTAAGATGCCATCTAATGGCAGTAAAGTCCTCAAAGCTCGTTATATAGTCAGTGGAGAGAGGTGAGTTGCAACAAAAGCTTATGCTGTAGCTTTTTTGCTAATAACAGGCCAGGCTGTGCTTTCATTTATGTTGCAGTAAATATGGATAGTTTCCACTGAAACTCAGTGTCTTTATTCCAAGTTCAAGATCAATAAAACTACAATCAGAACTTTTCAGTGTGTGGCTACTGCAGCAATATGTGTAAGAGTACCAAAAAGAAGTTTATCATATGAAGTTCACCAAAACAAAATAAGTTCCTTGTTTTCTTTTTAGAGCCATTTAGTAAACAAAGAAACAAAAAAGATTATGGGAGAAGGAGGGCAAGCAAATTTTTTATTTTCTTCTTTGTTTATGATTTAATAAAGCTCATATTTTCATTCATGGCAGGAGGTGTTCTTCCTGGAGGTTATAATTACTTGCATATTTCCAAACCGGAAGTCCCCATCCGCTTGGACTTAGAACTTGCGCTGTGTGATCATGTAAGTTACATTATTTAACTTTTCTTTGTTTTGTCCACATTTTGGAAAGATGTTCTTATTTAGGATAGCACAGACACATACATAAGTACCATACATTTTTAAAAAAAATCTTGACTAAGCATGGGTTTAAGTATGTATTTAGAGACCTTCTGGAGCTGGGACTTACCAGTAAACTTTGAAATGGAACAAGCCACATAAAAATAAATCTGTGATTATCTGAAAATATTTATTTTAGTGTAAATTCACTGTCATATTTTAAATGTGGAATACATATAGATAAGATTATCTGATTAACTTCTTTGCTGCAGTTCTTAATTCCGTGGCCATAAAATCAACCTAAAGCAGAGGGGGGGTTGGTCCTTGAAGGCAGGAGATACTTGTCAAGCCCTAATGCCCTGAAGTCTTACTATTTGTAGCACTTTGGGTTCAAATAGCTCCCTAATGGGGCGCTACATCTCAACTCCTTGACCCCTTTTTTCCAGAGTTGGTGGCTCATTTCTGTGCCTGGTTCCTGAGCCATTTGTCTCAGCACAGGCTGGGAGGTTATCGCGTTGGCTTTTCCTCAGTACTCTTTTTCAGAATGGCTTTCTTTTTGCTTGATACTGTAGAGAGAGACAAGTCATTTTCTCAGTCGCATGGAATACGTTGCTCTTGAAGTTCCTAGCACACCTTTAATACACAGCACATCAAGGTAGTGGTGGTATTTGCCATCACATTTGCATAAGAACAAATCCAGTCAGCTAAGCCTGGGTGCATCATATAAATCGGGTACAGCTGGTGAACAAGTATGAATTACATAACTAACTGAACCTCTTAGATGTTCTTTTCCATACTTTCTGATATTTGGCCTTCTCAAAAGATGGCATGATTTCTAAAAAGAGGGCATAGGATAGTATTAGCTGGATTTCACTAAAATATGCTCTCAGCCTTAGCGCTTAACCTCTTTCCTCCCTGGAATGAGGCGCTATAAATGCGTACAGATGATAAAACTTCGCAGTCTATCAGTGAAATTCAGTTGACTTTTAGATTTCTAGACTAGCAGGAAAAGAATATTATTCTGGAAGGGATGCTCTGTACTTCGCTGCTAGCAAATAGCTAGTGCTGCAATCGTGAAAGTTCTCTTTGAACAGGAAAGAGGGAAGTACTTCACACAGTTGGGCTACATAGGAGGTTGTCCCATGGTACTAACGTGGAGATGCTTCTCTTCCTGGAGCACGTGACTCGTGAAACAAGAAAAGGCCTAGATTCATGTATTTTAAAGCCCGAGAGGATCATCCACCTAGGCAAGCTCCTGTTTCCTACAGATTATACCTTTTTCCTCAGGGATTTCTGCATCAAGCCCATTCTTGTAGCCGTTGTGAAGAATGGCTTTTAAAAGACTACTTCAGGGCTGATTTTAAAACTCAGACAGCAATGGTCTATAGAAAGGAATTATTATTTTTTTTAAAGGAATCCATGCTTCGGGGGGAGGAATCAATGCATGGATCACCTTGTTTTCCAGCTTTGCAGATGCAGGATGAGCTGTCCAAAGCAGCATGTACTGGGAAGCCGAAAGGTCTATCAGAGAGAGAAAAAGCGGTTTTGTCACTCCAAATTGCTAGAACATGATTAGAATTCTTTTGCTGCAGCTTTGATTACCTGCCGTCTGAAAAGGGAACATCTTTAAAGCCACTCCAGAAACTTCATGTAAATCCTAAAAGAATTTCTTAAGAAAGAAGTAGGAGAAGCTAGTGAAATGTATTATCTGAGAGATGCGGAAGAAACAAAGGTTACTGTAGCCTAGCAACAGGTTTTAGAAATATATAAAGCTCAAACATGAATACAGCTTTAAAAAATAGCTTCGAGCTATTTGATCGTCCCACTGCAATGTGAGGTTTGGAACAAATTTTTATATTTTTGTCTTGTATTAAGTAATTGATATGACTAGCTGAAACTAAATGCTGCAGTCTGAGCATCAACATCCAACACTATTATTCTTTTATCAATAGTAGAGTTGGTGTTAACACTTGGCAGCCCCTGTTTAAATTAGTAAGGGGAGTCACTGACAGCAATTCTAAAACATATATATATATATGTGTATAAACAGACACACACTTAAGCGTATATATGTAATGTGAGTATATGCATATTTTTTTTTTTTTTTAGGGCAATGATAATTCATCATTTAAAAGCCTAGAACATAGCCTGAAGGAAACATCCTAAGAGATCAAGCCCAGCCTCCTGCAGTTGCAGGCCATCATCTAGTACATAGCGCCACTTATAAAATTTAGAAGTTTGTTTTAGAACTGAACAAGGTCCTCCTTGGTATTTCTTTCCTTGTTGGAAGGCTGTTCCAACATCCAATAAGTTCTACACAAAGCCAAAAATGCTTAATCGAGACATGATAAAACTTAGAGTTGTAACATCAAAGTTCTCTTGTAACCGATTCACGTGGTAGCACCAACCCTCTGCCTACAATCTTATAGCTTCTACGATGTTCCATAAATTTGGACCCTGCAGATATACTGTTTGTATATAGATACATACAAATATATATGTATAGTTATAAATGTGGGGAGAGAGTAAAAGTATACCGGTGTGTTCTTCATTCACCAGGATGGTGTCCTATAGTAAATTATGATATGCCGTACGTATGCAATAATATGGACTCTGTATAATAAAGTAGGATGAATAGATTTCAATTCAGTTGTCTAAACAGAGGCATCTAGTGTTGTTTGGGATGCCCCAGGGCATCCCTCCTGACCTCCAGCTGTTGTTCCAGGAAGCCGCAAGTCTCCCGTGGATCCTGTGTCATAACTGCCAGCCCAGTTCGGATGGCCCAGATACCCTTAGGTGTCTCAAATGGCTCTCGGGACTGGGCAAGCAAAGCCCATGCTGCACACACAGTTTTGTGTGTGTTGTTAATCAAGATCTAAATCACATGGAAAATCTTTGTGTCCAAACCATAGCCAAGCGCCTTGTATAAACAACAGGCATGGGTATTCTTGATAATACAGGAATGGGTATTGATTTAAAGTCTGCAACCCTTTTACCATTTCTGAAAAAAAAAAAAAAAAAAAAAAAAAATCAGCTAGGAAACCCTAGCTGATCCTGTATGTGTGCCAAGTCAGGTGTTCGTTCCATCTCTACAGGTTTCCTTATATTTTCTGTTCCAGGGGATGGAGATTATAACTGGAGAGGCAAGACATGGGAATTATTTCAGGATGCATATCAACAAATATAGTATGGTAGATAGCATCACCTGCTTTTCAAAGGAACCCTTTCCTGTCTCCAACTACATTTGCTTGTATGGACAGCATGAGCGCCTTCTTAATGATCTTTATTATCGTTGGAACGAAGGGCAGATTACAGATCTTTACAGGTAAGACCAACTCAGCATTGTGCATAAAATCTACATTCTGGCAGAATTTTAGTTTTATTTTATAACGCTTTATCTTCGGGCTGCTTTCCCTTAGAACAAAAGATAGATTTTTTTTAAAAAAATATTTTCCGTTGTTTGGCAAAATTATCAGTGGTAATGCAAGCCCTGAAGAGCTTCCTGGAAAGAGCTCTGTGTCTGAGATTTTTTTGGAGAAGAGCAGTGGTTTACTTAACCATCTTTCATCTGAAAGAGCATTTCAGTATCTGTATAACTTTTGCTTAGAATATTCAGTAGGTTTAACACATTAAGCTGAACCTGAACAATCCTGTTTTCCTCAAGATTCATATCCAGAAGTCACTTTTAAAAGTCAGTATCTTTGTCACTTTGAATCAAATTTTTAAGCCAAAGGTTTCTAGGGAGATTTAAAATCACTCATGATGATAGGCACGCTCAACAACTTGCCTGCTTATCTGGTGATAAAACAAACCCAATAGACTGTGTTCTCTGTGTTAAGGGAGTTATTTTAACTTAATTTTATAGCTGGAGGCTGTGCCAGGACTCTGCATATTTAGTGGAGGCTCCCCATCCAACTTGTAGGGCTTTGCACCCGCCGCAGCCCTTTGCAGCAGTGAAAGAGACCTTGCAGATTTTCTGAGGTGTCCCCCAGCCTGCTGTAGCCGAGAGCAAGCGCAGGGCAGTCCTGGGGACAAGCTGGTCCAAGGCAAGGACTGAGGTTCTCTCAAGTGGTGGGAGAGGCTAAAGCACCTGGCTATTTCTAGCCAAGATTTATGCGCTGTCTCCTCTGAGAGAATTTTTCATTGCTTTTGGAAATGCAACCTTAATTAACAAAGTTGAGAGAGGAGTATCTGAAAAAAAATGTGACCTACCATATCTTTAATCTTCTGCTACTTCTACAGAGTTTTGTATCTTAAATTACCTGGCCTAAAAACCCAAACTTGTATTATTCCTTATGCCTCAGTGAAAACAAGTGCTTTGGAGGTCAAGCTTGATTTAACAAAAACCAACCAAACAAAAAAAAACCCCAAACAAACGAAACCCCCAAACCAAGATAAACACACACACACAAAAAACCCAACCCAAAACAAAAAAGACCCCCAGCATTTTCCCAGACCCCCAGTTTCATTGATGGGGTAAATTCTTTGAGCATGTGATTGAAGCAAGAGGTAAAGAAGAAATTGCTGATAAATCTTAATTTGATTCTCACTTTAAAAAATCCCTCACAAGTGGTGGCTTGGGAATCTAAACCGTCACAGATAGAGAAGTGCTGCATTACATAAGCTGCTTTGGAGACAGAAAGCCAAGCACAGGAACAAATGGCAAATTTTTATCATGATACAAAGCTGATAGTGGTGCCTTAAAAGTCTCCGGGTCTGATCGTATTATATTTATAACCGATACGAAGAAAAGCATAAATGGTAGTAAAATTTTCAGATTAAACACTGTTATTTAGGTAACAGTTTGCAAAAGTTTGTTGTAAAGGATATGCTGTGGTCCAAAATAAACTTTGTGTGATAATAGCAATCTACTGGTCCAAAATTCTGTGTGAATGAAGCACCTGATATCTTGAGACAGGGACTTAAGAGCCTCTGAATTCCTGTGCCTCTTTCTCTAGCTTTTGCACTTCTGCTGGTTTAGCGTCAAAAAGCTTCACCAGAATATGGATAAGGCATTGTATGCTGCTAAGGATGGAGAAATGAGAACGTCTGCTGAAATCAGGGAGGAGGGGGGGATCCAGCCAGGCCCTTCAGTTAATGACAAAAGATTGGTTTGTATGCTGTATTTTGAGAATAGTGGTATCAGCTGCTGTCTCAAAGGGTGAACTCCCCTGAAAAGGACTCAGGGCTTCATCAGGACTGGATGTGCAGCTCTCAAAATTCTTCTGATGTGTTTTGCAGTCCTCTTCCTGCATTCTCTCCTCATTCTAAATATTACAGCGTCTAACTCCTCGTTTTTTTTTTTTCTTCTTATCTTGTACTGAAAGACAGGATCAACCCAAACTTCATCTGTGAAGTTGAAAAGTTTCTTGGACAAAAATGCTTCTTTACAAATTTCATACTTTTGTATGCTTCTGCTGACAGGAGTGTGAAACTTGTGAATTATTGCTGCTACAGGGATTGATTTTGATTTATAGAAAATGTTGGTTTTGTCTTACAAGAGAGGAGTGGCACACAGCAAATGTGAAGTTCACATGAACGGTATATTGTCAATAGGTGTTAAGTAGAAACTGAAGGAGGATGACACAATTGTATGAGAGATGGGCTAAGACGACAGGTAATTTTCTTTCCTTGTCACAGCTGATGCTGATCAGCTAATACATTTTGAGCACTGGAAGAAACTCAATATTCAGGTTGTGGCAAGGTATCATCAGTCTTTTTCATGGTGTTACAATATGCAAACGCAGCTGTGACCTAATCTTTTCTATGAACCACAAATGCTGCCAGACACTTACACCTTTGTTGTTTGCCCAGATGTGGTTACAGTGTCAGTTGTTAGCAAGTTTTACACCAGTATCAACGTCTGGAAGAATAAATCATCTTGCTTTGGGATTTCTGCCTGCAACACAGGTAGCAGTATTTTCCTGACTTTGACGAAACCAGCATTTGTTCTCTTTCTCTCTGCTGCTGCACATTGGACATGTCGCCCAGCCCAAGGACCTCGGTGCACCTGCACTTACCTGCACTCTTGATAGCTACGCACACAGATTTTGAAGAGGTGAGACATTAACTTTCTGAACAGACAGCTTATTTCTCCGTGAGAGAAATTAAGAATGTATTAGCCTCCCTTGCTCTCATGATCATGGTAGGATCCCCACACAGTGCACAAGCTGATCGGCGGATTAAAAGTAAGATCAAGTTCTAAACGTCCACAGAGATTTTAAAAATCTCAGGAGAGATGAAGATCCCAGTCGTGATCTGTTAATAGGATGAGTCAGGCCGGTCAACATTGTAAGAGTGAGAGGTGCCACTTTATCTGACGGCAGCATATACGCTCACTGGGGGAGTCGTCAGCTCCTGCAAGGCTGCTTGTATCTTAACTGGTCTTTGCTTACCAGGATCGGAAGTTGTGTAAGGTCAGGGTCCTCTTGCATCCATGTACTCGTCGGCACCATGACCTGCACGTCCAGGTGGTCTGGCCAGGATCACTAGTGTGCCACACAGAGGGACACCTCTTATCAGGTCCTCATCACATCTCTTGAGCTCTTCTTAATTAGTGATGATGAACTAATTTTGGACTTGTCTTTTACAGCCTTTAGATGTGGATGTTGTTTGGGATCTTTTGCCTCATTATTTTATCTCACTTCTCATTAGCCTATGGCAAAATTCCTGAATTACAGTTGCCAGGTTTTTCTTATCTGGTTATTTTATTGCCTCCACTCCTGTTTTTCATCTTCTTTATACCTTATCTTTAGACAGGTTCGTTCCTTCTCTTCTTGCTATTTGGTCATTTGAATGAAATAACATATGTTGCTCTGTAGCAATTAACCTATGCTGTTCTTTAATCCTTGCTCGCTTATTTCTTGCGGTGGTTTCACACACATGCGTGTGCACACGCATACATTTCGATTCATGTCAGATTTGACATTTCTTTTACAAATGCCTATACAATGAGGAGGATGGATTCTCTAACTAGTTTACAAGGTGGGAGACAGAAGAGCAACCCACTGCAGTAAAGGAAGGCCCTTTGCAGTCAGCCAAGGCAGAGTGAAAGGACTAGTGAGAAAAGGATGAGACAGTGAGAGGAGGAAGCAAACTGCCTGTAATCTCCACCGAACGGTCCTAGCACAAAGCAAACTGGCACAGGAAATAGCTTCTTTCAGAAGGAGGCAAAGCGATGGAAAAAGGCTAGCAATATAACATAGGCTCATAATATCATATGTACAGTACATACACACCCACATAATACAATGTTATATACAATGTACATATACATGTACAATATACAGTGCTAAAACCTAGCCGTGAGAAGACTATCTGTTAGAAAAGCATTAAAATGAAACATGTTTTAGCATCTCTTGTGAGATGAAGATTGTCTTGAGGTTTTTATGTAGACAAAAAGTGGTGCCTGGTCGTCTTTTGGCAAGGAATATGAAAATGCACTTGTTGATTTCTATGTGTGTGTTAAAAAGAAAAACTTTTTTGGGTGGTGTTCACGTGGTCTGCAATGATCTCGCATAACCGTGTGAATACAAACCTGATGTTAGGACTGAATTTCTCTCTTTGACTTTGAGAAAAATCCTTTTAAACTAGTACACATCACACTTGCATCCACTTGCAGTATCTTCTAGCAAGATTTGAAGTGCCCTTAGTGAAAAGAAAACGTAGACTGTGGAAAATGTTGTGGTTTGTTAATTAAGCTTCTAAACTTGCTGGTTTGAAACATTCATTCCCCTCCTCCCTTCTTCATGCCTCTGTTTTGGGGAGAGCCTTCCTATAAGGCAAGGAAGTACAATGTTCTAATCTTTTGGTCTGCATTTAGATTTCCCACCATGGTATCTAGTTCCAGGAATGGACACAGTGGAACAGCTGTCACCTGGGAGCTAATTTATTTTTGTGTAGCATGCAAATTATCTTTTAAATAATTAGAGACTGTACCTAGCAATGAATTTCCTCACTGATTTGCGTTCAGTATAAGGGCTAAAAGTTAACCCCCTGATACCGGATTTCCTGACCATAATGTGCTAGTGCCATTTTCAAATTAGCAATAACAACAGGCCCTCAAGATTCAGCTAACTTGAAGAAGTAACCCCTTCCGGTTGTGCGCATGAAACTGCAGCTTATGCTAATAATGAGATAAATAACATTTCCTTTTGTTGTTCCATTGATTTTGGTGTGAGTTCAACGTGATTAAAAGCTGCAGGACTTGACGCACAACCAACTGAAAGATTGAAATCGCTTCTCTCGCCTCCTCCCTTCCCCCTACAGTCACTGTGCTTTGTGGAGGAAGCTAAGCAGGGTGGTTGGCATGCATCGCCCTACCCCTGGTGCAGGTCAGGGGGGTCCACCAGCGGCTGCTGTCCCAGCCTAGTCCCATGCCAGGGAAGGAAGCCCCTCAGCTCTAGATTTGCGAGACCAACAGTCCGACGCCCCCAGTTGCACTCGTACCGATTACGTGTATTCAGACTGCTGCCCTTTAAGACTTTTAAGTTCATACGTTTATCAGCCTAGCAAGCAGCAACCGAAAAAGCCAGCATAAATCATCTGACTATATTGCCACAGTCACTTGGCTACAGAATGCACTAGCACCCTTGAGAGCGTAAGCTTTTAGTGAGTTAGATACTCTTCCTCCATATTACAGTATTTTCACAGCTCCCTGAAAGCCTCAAATGCTTTTTGAATTTTTTTAATTTTTTTTTCAGGGAAATAATGCTTTTAGCTCTCATAATTAAACCAGCCAGCACTGTATCTGATGGGACTAAAGAGTTTTAAAGTTTCTTCTCCTTTCTCCTCCTTTAGCAAACAGGTACTATGGACATTTTTAAAGGAGGTCTCAGTGCAACTCTACCCCTGCACAGTTAAAATCAATGCTCCTCAGAATGCTTAGCTGCCTTGTCTGTGATCCCAGTGATACAGATATGAATGTGATAACAATAGATATTAGGCTATTTCAAAAATAGTTGCGTATAGTTAAGCTTTTGCAGCCATATTTAAGCCTGATGCTCATAGGCGTGAAGTACTCCAGCCTAATTCAGAGTAGCATCTGAGCAGGTTCAGTTCATTACTTAGCTAAACACGAATTTAAGAGCCAATGTTTTTGTTTCTACCTATGCAAACAACAGCTGAGGAAATAGGCTGTTAAGCCAGAAGATGACCACATCCAGTCAGGCAGCTGTCTCTTCTGACGGCACCACAGTGGGATGCACAACATCCCTTTGACTGTTTTATAGGATGCCAAGGTCTACTGGGCAAACTGTCAGGGCCTTGGACAGGCAATATTCACTGTCCAAGAAAAGTCTCATCCTCACTTGTCATCGTGCTACAAGAAAAAGGCACCATTGCCATCAGTGATGATCGTCGCCCTTCCATCTGCCTCATGCCACCACGGTCAGTGTACTCGCTCCATCTGGGCCTTCGGCCATTACGTTTCTGAGCAGAGAGGTCTTACAATGCACTTGTCCGATGTCAGGTCAGGCAAAAGCATAGGAACCAAAGACACGGTATTCTAAAGCTGAGGATTTTGTATACAAACCTTTTATGTCACCTGGAAGTTTAACAGCATTACTCCCTAGATTTGGAATCCACTTCAGGAAGGAGTTTCTGAAATTTTTATTAATTTCCCATAAGGCTGCATCTCAAAAAGGCTCAAGTGGAATTTGAGCACCCAAGAGTGAGGCTCTTTCCAACAGGGAATACTTCTTTTCAAGAGAAAAAAAAAAAAAAAGGCAAATTCCAGTAGGTTTCATATGAAGTGTTCCCTGTACCACACTCCTTCCCTTCCCTCGGAGATCTCCAGTGCTCGAAAGCCTTCAAATTCTTGCCATTGCTGTAGCAACAGATAAAAGAGGGGGGTGGGGAGAGAGCTCCAAAATATTTTTTTTTTCTTTTATTTTTAAGCGTATAGATTTGTTACTGGCCATCAGTGCTTCATACTGCTTCACAGAGGACGAATGGAACCAGCCAGTTACACCCTTTTGTATTCCCCCAAGACGAAGGCAACTGTAAGGCAGTTGCTAAGTTATGGAACGTGTCCACAGAGTGGTGGAATCTCCCTCTGCTGCATCTTAAGTACAAAATGGATAATTAGAGGGGTCTCTTGATACCTGGCAACCAAACGGATGCTCACTGGCATCATGTCTTTAATATGAGATAGAAGTACTTCATGTAGGCTTCATTTGGCGTTAATGAAAACCAAATCTACTAACATAATGCGTAAAGATCTGACTCGCTAGTTTCTAAAATACTTAAGTAGCTTATTTATCAAATTAGCTGTGAGTGGTTTTTTACTTGGGATTTTTTAATACTGTATTAATGAACTTGTTTTCAGTCACGGCCTACAGAAGATGCTGTAGCCATTAATGTGGCAGTGATACTGGTGACAAGGCAAAGGCGTACCGCTGTTGCATGACAGCGAGTGCAGCAAAGGCAGCATCACTGGAGGAAAGGCACAGACTTGGGCTGACAGTGATGAAGTGTCCTGTCAGGGGCAACATCGCTATGCCTCTGAAATGTTGTGTTGCGCAGCCATTCCTTTCTCAAGTTTCTTCTTGTACCTATTCACCAAGTTGACTCTCTGCGTAATGCTGAAGTTAGTAAGATGCTGTGTGTTAAGCACTTCTGGTATTTAATAGTTTGTAAATCATGCTGATAGACTAATGCATGGTGTAGCAATCAAAGTGTTTTGAATAGCACATAGCACTGAGTACTAAGTGCTCCGTTTATATTGTGTTTATATTTAGTTCTTACCAGAAATGTAGTTTTACTCATCTGTACTTACTACGCTTCCGTTTGCATCATAGAACCATCTCGGTGCACACAGGCTGGACGTTCAGATTTTGCTGTGATATATATGTAGGGCTTTCTAGCTAAGCGCTGAGAAGTGTTACAGGGTCAGTCCTGTGAAGGAGTCGGAGAAGTCAGCATGTATTTTAAGTGACAATTAGCAGAGAAACCTTACAGGCACACTCATCCAAACTGAGCTCAAAAAGACTTTGTTACTTTTTTCCTTTTTAATAACTCGGGTTTCCAGCATTTTAAGGACTTGTCTAACTCACAATTTGTCTACCCTGCATAGTGGTCTCAAGTAGCATCATGAGGAGGATGACCTTGCCACTGTTCATCACGTAGTTGCACATCTATTTGCAGCAAGATGCAGGTGCACTCTGAGTGCCTCCTCTCCATTGCAAGCTTTGGGCTTCTCCAGAGCTGGCGTTTATATGTGTCCGCCAAGCTGCAAGGGTCAGTTTGGGGACTGATGATATGAGAGGCCAGGTCCGTAGACAGAAGTCCCCGTTGGCAGACATTAACCAGAGGCTCTTAGGCAAGTAAGCTTTGGGAGGGTGGCTCATGACTCTGGGAATACCTATGCATGGGACAAAAATTACAGTGGATTTTGCTGAAGTGTAGCGACAAAAGAATTTTTTTCCCAGTGCCAGAATAGCAGATCGGATTCAGTGCTCACATATGAAGGAAACGGGCAACTTACACACGCATAGATCTGTGGTGATCCACCCCAGGTGTTTGTTATAGCATCTGCATTCACTGCTGTTAGCAAGGCGACACGAAAACAGGCTGGTGCTCCTTTTCCTGCATGCAGCCTGGCCGTGGTGGGTGTTGCCGTCCAAGAGGCTAAGCACCCTGAGAAAAATGAGGGATACTCTACACAAAGTGGCACAGCTTCAACAGCAACAGGTACCGATATGCAATAGGACATAAGGCTGCCAAACATGCAACAGAAATACATAAAGGGAGTCAAACTCCCTTTCCCTAAGGTGCTTTGGAAAATTGCACCCAGAAACTATAAAAGTGAGTAATATCACTGGGTGTTTCCTTAGCTGTCCTCTTCAAACCCTTTCATTTATGCTCACATTACATTTTTTTGTATTAGCTGTACAAACTAAATGCTCAAAAATATTTTGAGCCGTATGAACAAGTTTTACTTATTTTAAAGTAACCATTTAGATCTTTTCTACTTAAGCTCAATTCACACATCATAGTACCATTTACATTAGGCTAAAAGTGTTTTATTAAGCAGTGTCATTTAATGAGAGCTTAAGCAGAAACACCACACTGGACTGTTTATTGATGCAACTCTAATAAATCTTACGATATAACAAATTAAGGAAAAAGAAGAACATTTGTTTTCCATATTATTTTTAAAAGGACTAGGTAAAGATATAAATTTGTTACTTATAGCCTGGATAATCAGTGATTACTTAAACCTAAAATGCAAGCTACATAGAAAAGCTGTTTTTAAACCAGACTTTTTCAAAAATGAAGAGTGATTGTTCATTAAGAGAAATACTAGAATGCACTGCTGTCTGGAATTTGCCGGATCCCATACCATTAGCACACCATGATTACATTTAAGGGATTCCACCTTAGGCTTTTGTTCATCATACAGACGGTGAGACTTATTTTCTGCAGGGATGAAAAAAAACAGAAAGGAAACGTGGCAGGTAGTGAGCATGGCTGAGAGGGACTAATGCTACTCAGTACACTTTACAGCCTAATTAGAAGAAAAATTGTGTGCTTTTTATGAAGAGATAGACGGGATAAGGAAAGAGGGACACATGAAGGGATATCAAAGCACTAACAGCTTTTTTGCTACCAGAATTAAATGCTAACCCCAAGGCGCACTGGTAAAGCGGTACTTGCATAGCAAATCAATATAAATGGTAGACCCCTTTAGGTGGCTTTAGATTTCTATATACTAATGTAGTTTGTAAGGAGCAGCTAACTTGCTAATGAAGAGCCACGTTACTAAGGAACCCCATGTCCAAATTAGTAAGGAAAGGCTAGTTGACTGAATCTTACCACATTAATTTGCAGTCGAACCTTGCTGATTCATATTAATAATTATGCAAACCATTATGAATGATTGAGCTCTGAATTCATAAACAAGTAATTGCGGAAAAGCAATCATTCCACTGCACACAGCGTATTTGTTGATTTTGTGCGTCAGATTTAATTTCCTTTTAATTGTTTTTCATAATACATTACGTGTGAAATATTGCTATGTGAAAAAATGCAGTAAAACTTATTTCAGGGTCAGCCATAATTTCCTCATAAAAAGAGCAGACAGCAATGTTTCTGTATAAATTTTAAAGAGCACAGAGTTTAGAAAGTTTAAAGAGCAGTTCAGTGAGAATCGACTACGCAATAACTGCTACTATGCAGTAAAGCATCTAAACTTTACCAAATACCAGTGCTGAAATAATGGAGAATATCTCTCGAGGACTGCAGTATCTCAACGTGAAGCACATCTTGCGAAGATCTGCTTTCTGATGGTGCCTCCAGGTAACGGCACTTTAATGTAACATTTCCAGGATATTAAAAATGCAGAAAACAGAAATGATTTATCAGTCGTGATGGATAACCGGCATTTGCAAAGTAAAGATGCGGGCAAGCGATACATAGTGGAAACCATGACCCACATCCCCCTGCAGTCAGCAGCTCTCTGCAGTAGCCCCAGTGAGGTTTTGGACTGGGCCCAGTGGGATCGGTATTGTCCTCTACGAGGTCTGGATTCAGCGGTCATTTTTCTTGAGCAAGAACTGCAAGATCAGTTGCGCTGCACTATGTTTTGCTATTGCAGCTACAGAAAAACGGGGTTTGCGAACTACAAGTTTTAAACCAGTTCTCTTCCAAAGAAAAGACATGGCGGGTTTGGTCATAGTTCTGTCAAAAGTGGTAAAAAAAGCATAGGCTTCCTTTCTATGATTTACTTATCAAAAAGTACAAAAGAAATGTCAGCCTGTAAATTAGTGAACGCTGTCATTATTTTGTAAATCTGCCCAAAGTAGTAAATCACAGGTTCATTGTCCGTAAGACTATTGATTTCACTAATTACTGGGTCAGAGCAGTAACAGGGAGTCCTAGATTAATGAATTTAACAGGAGTGACTAAAATGCATGGACAAACAGGTGTTCAGTGAGTAGAACTATAGAGCAAGGAGCTAAATAGCCTTCTTGCTACAGCCACGCTGTTGGTTCAACATTTGCTTGATTGTTCAGCAGTTGTAAGTGAATTTTAAGAAATCGTAAACCAGGGAACATTTTATGTTCTTTGTGATTAAGAACAATGCTTTCAGGTGGTGCTTTATGGGATTTTACACAAATGAGTCTTGCTTTTTACCTACATAAATGAGCTGTCTTTCAAAATTATTGGTCAGATGATATTTAGCAGGAAATGCTCAGTGGTTTTATTGATATTGTCTTTAAATTTGCATTTTATGATTCCTGGTCCAGCTGTGCAAGGTATATCTGGAAATACTCTATATCTTTTACTGGAATCACAATATCTTTGTAATTAAGACTCTTAAAAACATCCATATATTGTCCCCAAAACAACGCATCTTCTCTTTTCCTGGCAAGATGGGACATTTCTTCTTATGGGCACTTGCATTGGAGAAAACACTTTTGCTAATCTGCAAACTGTGTTTGGGAAGTAATGTCAAAATGACCTGGCAATTAAAATGGCATTGAATCCCAACCCACCGCAGTACTTTCCTCTCCCCACTCCCGGGAAGTGGAATTCCCGGCTCTTCATAGGCACTCCTGGCATAACTGTATCATACTCGAGCCCGTGTCAGCTGCTTCAATTTCATCTGCGTTTGTCCTTCTGGTTTGGTTCACGGTGTTTGTTAATAGCAGCAGCTTTCTTCTTACTGACTAGGTCGTGGCAAAACCAAGGAATGAGGTATACTGCAGCAAAAGCACACCAGCAGTTGGGTAGCTTTTTCCAGCATGTGCCAAAAGCACCAATGAGACGCTCAGCTTCCATAAACCGCCAGAGTCATTCAAGTTTAAAGAATCGAAATGTGCTAAGGAGTGACTTTGAATGTTCTGAGGTCTGAGTATTTGGGAATTGATAGAGTATCTTCCAGATGTAGCTGATGCAGGCTGGAGATTTTGTATTTCAAGCATTGCATTTCTTCTTAAAAAAAGAAATTTAAACCCAGAAAAATGGACATCCAGCTTGAAAATTCACTGTGTTGTACAAAGTGTGGGAAGCTAGAGAGAGGAAAGGAGACTCTACGCTACTTACAGAGATTAACAGAAGATTATCGGTGGCTCTGCCTTATATTGTGTACTAAAAAAATGTGTGCTGCTCTGCGTATGCTTACAGTGCTGGGTGATGGAAGATACGACTCTGACCAGAGTCGCAGAGTTTAATGGGACGTAAGGCAAGTCTCTAGTGAATTGTAGACTGCTTTGTGAAGAAACAGATGTGATTTCAAGAGATCTGTATTAATGATTATTTACAGACATTTAATGAAAGTTGCAGACAGATTCAAACCACTTTATAGATTGTCTGAGTTTCTGAACTTAGTTGTTTCCTTCGAGTTTATGTGTGTCGGTGAAAGAATGGGGATAGCAGGGATGCAAGGAGTTGAATTTGTTTCTTTTATTGCTTCCATAAAATCTTTGAGTAGCAAAAGAACGCCTACAGGCGCAGCATCCTCAAAATCTGTAGCTAATAACATGCCAGTATTCTGCAGAGGGATTTTGCAAAGGCACCGTCACCAGGAGCGTGTGCCCACCTGCCCTTCAAGCTTTTGAAAACCTTGTCCTGGTCTCACGGCAGAGAAGTCACCGGCAGCGCAGGTGAGGCAGCAGCGAGTGCCGGCTGCTTCGGGCTGCAGTTTAAATTCCCTTAACTGGATTCTACGCTAGAGCGCGGCGGTGTCGGCGTGTACACGCGCTCTGGTAATTTGATAAGCTCACCTGCAGGGAGGTATTATTCCACGTAGTTTAATGAGCCGTCAGGTCTGCATTCCCAGTGCATAAGGTGTGCCCACGGGCCTGTCCGCGGTGGCGCTGGTTATCTCTGCTGTCATCAGGCTCATGGAAGCAGCAAGAAAAGGAATGGAAGTAATTAAAAACATATTACAGTCCTCATACTAAAAAGAAAACCACTATTTCTCAGACTGTAATAATGAGATTTACTTTCACATTAAGAGGAATGAGAAAATCAGACCTTTTTTAAAAATTGGTTGCTGGGGTTTTTTGTCACGTTGGATACATTCATATCACTGCTTTCAGTTTCTCTTTCCACCAGTGACTTTTTTTTTTTGAGAGAGAGAGAGTGTTTTTCAGCTGAGATTTTCCAAGAAAAGCACCTGATATGAAATACATAAAGACAAAATCAACTATGGTCCTCAGAAGCCCATCTTTAATAATGTAAGTGGAAATTATTCGGGCCTTGCTTTGCTTCATTTTCATGAAGGGAAGTCCAGCTTGCTGAAGTTTGGAAAACTTCACAGTGGTGTGATAAAAGTGATCTGTATGAGTATTACAGTTATGCCAAGTTTGCAAATGATACAAGATTAGGTCTACCAGAGTAAATCGGCTCACTCTACAGATCTGGTCCTCACCTTTCTGCCGTTACTTTCTTGTGATGGCATTTAAAATTATTTATAAAAACTTCAATTATTGATTTTTGAAAAAGAATTGCTTTTTGTTTTGTTGTTGTATGAAGCGAGTGTGTTATTCTGAAGGTTTTTCATTCGATTTTCAAGATTTTCTGGCTTTAACATCTTGCTGTCTGTGCTACATCTCATGCTGTTAGACCAGACTTAGACGGCAGAAACACTGCCAGAGGTCAGTGTCAGGTCCTCGCTGCCTCTGCTGTAGAGTGCCAGGACATACCGCAGACTCAGAATGAGCTTCCACAGCGGCAGAAGCCCTGTTCTCTGAAAGCAGTGTGTAGTTGCAAATGAAATGGAGAATAAATACAGATAGCTCTCAGACAGAAAGCCATGTGCATGCGTACTCCATCTTTGCTTGCTAGCAGTGGCCAGCTTTGCCCATTTTATTTAATGCTGTATCTCTTGAAAAGGGAAAGATTCCATGTCTTTTGTCCAGGACACCACTAAATATTTTCCTCCTTCTTCCCTTTCATCTAATGTAGGCTACCCATCACAAATGAGGCAGAACAGACTTTAAATATTGTTTGTCAATGAAAGGCGAGACCAGCTTCCTAGCAACAAAAAGGATGTCGCTTATTGTCTTCAAAAGGAGACCATTTCATCCCATCTCGTTACAAATGCCTTCCCATGATAGCTTCTGTCGATATAAAAGTCTGCCAGCAGGGGATCCCCGTTAGGAAGTGACCAAGTTTGAAAACCCGTTATGCTCCTGGCAAACATTGTCATCTTGTACATATTTAGCCTGATCGCTCTGGCAGGTTATGAAAGACTAAATGGTGCAAACACATGTGGCAGATGCTGTTCTCATGATAGTTGAGGAGCCTTTGAGCCTCTGTTGGTAGCATGCCAGCTCCGTCTTGTATACTGAAGAGCATTATACTTTCAAGCCTTCTACAGCTTGCCCTGAGGGACTGCTGCTGAAGTGGTAATAAAATTCAGAATGAGCCTCAGAAAGTCAACTTGTTGGTTTGGCTTCACCAAATGGGGTTTTTTCATTATTAAACGTCTCTTTAGCAGCCATATGTAGATCTGGGTTCTCAAAAACACCATGTGCCCCTTTAGAAAGGTGGTTCTAATTGAAAAGATAAAATAGATAAAAACGCAGAGCCAGCAAAGAAAGTGAATTGTTTCTGTGAAGTGTATCTTTAAATTCCCTTTGGTGGTTCCATTTCTTCAGGTGAAAGGAAGTAAAGGGAATCTGGGAGTAAATGTTGTTTACTGGTAGCTCCTCTTGGCACCCTATCTAGAAAATGCAGACAAGACATTCCCCATTCCCCCAAAAGAGGGCATTTTATTTGCATTAACTATTGCAAACTGGGTGACACATTTCAGGTTTTGAGCTCCAAATCTGTGAATATTAACAAGAACAGTTAAAAATACAATTATGGACCGCGCTGGTGACAGTAGCAGTAATAAGTAGCCTCCCTGAAACATTTTATAAACATCATTTAATGCGACATCTCAGTGAGGTAGGTGAACAACTTAACCAAGGTTGGAAGGTGTGTCCCAGTCAAGAGATGAAATCCCTGTATCAGGGTTAGAATTAAAATTAAGATGCCAGCTTGAAAACAAAATGTTTGGCCAGTGGAACACGGCTTTTAGCAGGGCATATCAGTAAAAATAGTGAGTCTTTAATTATCTTAATGTATTCTTGTGTAACACCCCCGTTTTCCCTGCTTTGCTATCGAATATCAACATTGAGTTAAAGGTTTGTGTTGGGTGGGGGTTTTCTTATGAAGGTTTTTTTCAATATTTGGGGAATATCCTGTTTTTCCGTATCTCTCTGCATACATTATAGGGATATAATTACTCAAATAAGATACTTAAGACTGAGGTCGTCTTCTCTAACATTTCATATCCGAATGAATAGGCAGTGTCAGCCGTGGTAACGTGCTACCCGAGACTCCTAGGCTGGGCAGCACTTACCATAGCAAGAACGCAGTATTTGTAATAGTGTCAATAAATACTTACCCGGTGAAAACATCTATCGGAGAGAGCCCCACTGTGCTGGACACTGTGCAAATCTAGGAGAGGCAGCCCCAGCCAGCCTGCCATACGAAGAGAAACGCAGATGAAGGGGCACAGTGGGAAGGGGGGAAGAGCGCTTATGATGGGATGAATAAGTATAAAAACCTCAGTAAAGTTCTGCCGGGTGCCCAAAGTGTTATTAATTGTGCAGGGCGTTAGTGAGAGATGAAGTTTCATTCAAAGAGCGGGAGGGGGGGAAATCCTGCCATTTGACACTAATGAAAAAAAAAAAATCTTCTGCAAAAAGGAAACTGCATGTTAGTTGTCTGTAAAGAGGTATGTCAGAATGATTAAACTTGTGTAGCGCCTTTTAAGTTGCTTTATCCAGATGTTCATTTAAAGACATCTGAATCAAGCGATAGCGTACGCGTACTCCTGACAGCAGTGCCAAGCATGCTGCTGCCAGTGCAAAGACAAGAACGTTGGTCGCAGCCACGCAAACGCACCCATCTTAAAACTTGCTGGGTGAGCCTGCTGACACCCATTCAGTCATTATTGGGATGAACGTGGTGCGCCTCCTGACTCCAGTTAACATTAACAAGAATTACACACAGAGCATCTCGCTCTATAATGAAAAATAATTTTTACAGCCTGAGGAAAGAGAAATAAATCACAGCTTTGTAATCTAGCTGCCTCCAGAGATGTTTACAGCCTTGAGGTTCTACATCGAGTTGTGTCCTCTCTGTCCTCTTACTCCTTTTTCACAGAAGAGTGCTGTCATGAATGCTGTCACTGGAAAAAAAAAAAAAAAAAAGTTACAAGAGCTTCCTCCCAGAATAGGTTCAATTTAGCTTCAGCGTACTGGTGCAAAGAACATATTGCAACACTGTGGTGGCCTGTTTTTCTGGCCTTTATTAATCCAGAAACCTTAATGATGAACAACATTTGTGTCATTGTCTACACAAATTTAATTTGTTTATGCAGCAGTTCAGTTAATCCTGCAATCTGCTTTTCTCAAATGAGGACAGATAATGGAGACACCGTTCTTTACAGGTCTTCGGGCTTTTAAATTCTGATAAAATCAGGATTCTTCACTGGGTCTTGCCACAGCTCTGAATTAAGCCACTTTAAATGTAATTACTGAAGCTGGCTGTACATCAGGAACATCCATTAAAAGAATTGATTGACCATGCTGTTACGGGAGGCATTTTATGAACAAACGATCATGATGGGTCCAGAACTGTAATTTATAAAGGCAAAAAAGCAGGTAAATACTTTATTAGTGGTTAATGAGAGGTTCACAAGATAACTAAATTTCTTCTTTTTTAACCAGCTACTTCAGGGAACCTTGGTCCATGGCCATCTATCACGATCGGTTTATTGATCTCAAGAAGGAACTGCGCCAAATCCTGATGTCGGAACAGGTAAGAAGAATGACCGGCGAGTGCATTTTATTATTTAGGTAATTTGTTAGTGTTGTTCACTTTGGTTTCTTCTCCCATCTTTCTCCTAAAGCTTTACGTTTCTGTTTAGCTATTCCCTCTGGGAAACCTGAGCAGATTCGCCTCACGGCGGGGTGTGTGTGTGTCACCAAGTATGGCATATTGCTCAGTTTCAAGTATATTTTCAAATTTGCCAGCAGAACTTTAGGTTCCTTTGTTTTCCTTCACAGCATTTTTGCATTATACGTGCAGTTTGGTATGACTGCCCATCAGAATCTGGAGGCTTGTTTGTTCAATTATCCCCTTTTTTTTATTAATGTTTCCTAATACGAATACACTACAGGCCATCCTAAACCTGTCTCGGCTGAGCTTATGAGAAATAGATTTTTCAACATCTACCCACAGGGAATGGCTTTTGTAGCCGAATGAGTGAAAGCAACTGGCTTTTTCAGTGATAAGTGGATTTCCCGAATAAGGATGAAATTAAAATGTCTGCTAATGCTGTTTACAGCTTTGGCCTTAGTGCTGTAGATGGAGGCATAAAGTCTCAGCAGCCTCTAAGTTTGCCTGTTCAAAATCCCAAACCCACTGCACTCCACAAAAAGAACTGCTAACTGCAGATTTCCAACAAGCCCAAGTACTGCCTCCCCCACCCCCTGATGAATTTCTGGCCGATCTCAAAAATAATTTGCAGTCTGGATCTCGATACTTCCAACCCACTACTTGGGAGCAGTTTACCCTCTCTCTCCTCATGCTGCTTTTGCTTCTGTTTAACGCAATGGAATTCCGGGCGACGGCAGTGTTTTTTAAGTATTCACTCACGGAGTCTTTAACTGCGCAGAAAACAAACCGAATCGACTGTAAGTGGAAGCGGGGGGGACACAAAAGGAAGGGACGTCGCGTAGCCTGTAGCCCACCCATTCCCGTGGCCCAAACTGGCGTGCTGTCGTATGTCACAGCTGTAGCCACACAAACGCTCGACCCCTGCCTCCTCCCAGAAGGGCTAGACGCAATTTTCCTCCTATTGTCATGATACAGAAAGCGCCTCGGTGCAGTTTTATTTTAGATTCTCTTGGAAGATACCTAGAAAAGAACACAAAATGAAATTCCGTGCAGAATGGGAGGCCTGATGAGAAGTGTTTTTCTTGCCGTCATTCAACCACATTTTGCATGCTGTGTGAACAACTTTAGAGAAAGGGGAATTGGTGTCCTACAAATTAAAGACCCGCTTGCCTTACCCTTTTCTTCTCGCGGTAGTCCTGACACACAAAAATAGTCTCACTGAACAGACTGAAAGCGCCTCGATGAGTCAGAGTTGCTCACATGAACGTAGATGAAGGTATCTGCATCTGAACGTAAATTTGTCTTTACTTTTTGTATTTTTATTGGGATTTTAACTATATTTACTAAATGTCACATATGTTTTCCTTGGGTGTTCCTTCTAGGTGCATTGCCAAATACGCAGTAGGTACCATGCACTAATGGAATATCTTTTAAATACCTCGGGGTTGGCTGTATTTATATTTTTATATATATATATATGGAGCAAGAGACTTACTGTCTTTGCTTCCTGTTGCTCGTATTCCGGCTCACTTCAGCATGCAGACAAACTAGTCATGAAATGTAAAAAAATGAGGGGAAAATACAGCTTTGAAAGAAATGTTGAAGAACTGTGAGTGTGAATACACAGAAGTCAGACACTTCTGGTAACAGTTTCCACAGAAACTGGAAATCAGTCTCATGCATTCAGGGATGATATTTATGGAAATGTTTGCTACTCGTAAGTAATGCATGCATAAAAAAGCCAGTTACAGCTGGGCCGGGGACTACATTTTTTTAGCCCATGTATTGAAACTGTCAGCCCCAACGCTGCACTTGATGTACGCGTGACTCTTGCACGGGATGCTCTTGCCTTGTCGCTGAAAGCCGAGCGATGGCGCGGGGAATGTTTACCCTTTCGCAGGATCACAAACATGTGTTTATTTCAACATGCAGAGCTCCAGCTATGCAAACATGCAGATGGCGGGGCTGGGTTTTTGCACCTACATCAGCTGTTGAAGTATCACAGCAAACTGAGGGCACACATGTGCAGCGCGAGATTTTCGAGAAAAGGCACTTGTCCTCAGGAAGAAATAATGGTCTGGTTTTCCAGTCGCACCTGGGGTTGGCTCTGGCAGTTAAAAGCAGTAAATCAGGGATCGGGGTGGTAGAAACGTGTCAGGCAACGCCGTGCCCGAGGAGGTCGGACATTTCCACTGGTTGTCACACATGAAGATGGTGGTTTGGTTCCACGCAAACGTTGATCTGTGGCCACGTGCGCAGGTAATTTTGGAGGGTTCAACCACCGAGCAATGCCAGCCACCTGAACCGCTGGCCCCGGCCACCGCGCTCTCGGGTGGAAGCGCTGGTTAAGTGGGAAGCCCGCGGAGCCGGTGGCCGTGCCCCCCACCACCCCGCGCCCTGCCATGCTGCCAGGCGCATCCACCCCCCCCGACACGCTTTCACGCCGTTCTCGGTCCCTGCGGTCACACTTCACCTCTCCGGTGCGCGTCCCCGGGAGAGCACGGTTCCCGGGACGCCTCCGGTCTGACGGCTCTGCCTTACAGGTGCCCGGGCTGCCCCCCGCCGCCGAGCCGCCCCCGGAGGACCCCGAGGAGCAGAACCCCTGCCCGCCACCGCTGCGGGAGCCCGTCCTCCGCTACCTGCGCCGCCACCGCTCCCACCTGCCCATGTACGCCCCGGCCAGGCCCGCCGGCGCCGGACCCCCGCCGTCGGCAGGTGAGACGGCAGCGGCTGAACGGGGAGGAAGCGCGGGGGGGGGGGGGGAAGTCGGAGTGCAGCCCCGACGAAGGAAGGGGGGGGGGGGGGGGGTGTCTCGGCGTGTGCAGCCCCGAGGGATGGAAGGGGGTGGGGGGGTGTCGGGTCTCGGTGTGCAGCCCCGACGGGGGGGCGGGAGGGGGGCGGTGGCGCGTGCCCGGCGGGCCCGCAGCTGTATGCTAATGCACAGCGGGCCGCCCCGCCCCGCCCGTCCCACCGGGCGGCCGGGGGGGGGGGGGAGCGCGGGGTGGTGGGGGGGCTGCTCAGGCAGGGCGGCTTTACACCCACCCCCTCGCACCCTCCGCGGTCCGCCCAGCTCGGTCCGACCACGGGGTGCCCGGGAGAGCGGCAGCCCCCCCGCCCCGTGCTCCCCGCGCCCCTTTGTGCCGCCCGCCGGGAGGGTCGCGCAGCTTTATGCTAATGAGGCGCACAAAGGCGGCGAGCGGGGCCGGGAAGGGGGGGGATGGAGGAGGCGGGGGGGGACCGGCGCTCGCTCGCGTGCCGCCCGCGTGCCCCGCCGCCCCCCACAAAGGCGCTGCACCCCCGGGGCCGGCCGGCTGCTCGCAGCGGGGGGCAGCCCCGCGCCGTCCGTTCCCCCCCCCCCCCGCCGCCGCCACCTGCCACGCGTGGAGCAGCGCGGCCCGGCCGCCAACGCCCCCCCCCCCCCCCCCCCCCGCCGTCCCGCCCGCCCACCCACCCCGGCTTGCCGCTGCGCGGAGCTCCCCGCGCGTATTTCCGCGTGGGCGGCCGCGCAGCCCCGCGCCGCAGACAAAGGGTTAAGGGGGAGCGGGGCCGCGGCACGGTGCTCGCCCCGCAGCGGCTGCACCTGCCGGGGACCGGCCCGCGGCCCCTCCCGCGCTCCCGGGAGCGGGCACGGTCCCCCCCCGGCCCCCGCGAACGCTGCCAGCCCGTTGCGCCCGTATGTGCCGCCGTACTGTGGTGTACGGGGAGGGGGGGGGGTGTCCCCCGTGTCAGCTGCTGCGCCTTGTGCCGAACGCGTAACGCTTCCGACGGAAACGCGGGAGCCGTGCTGCGCCGCCGTCCCCGTCTAGGGAGTGAGACCGGGGCTGCCGCCAGGCCAGCACCCGCGGGAAAGGGCCCGGGAGGGCGGGCGGGGGTGCTGCGGCCCCCGCTCCCGGCGGCCCGGGCGGAGGGCGCACCGCGTAACAGGTTACCGCCGTACCGCGGCCGCCCGCTGGGCTCCCCCGGCCGCGCTCCCGCGCCGCTGCGGGCAGGGGCTGCGGGGCGGCCCGGGCCGGCCGGTTTGGCCGCGGCGCCCCCTCGGTAGCGCGGGGGTTAGTTTCTTGGATCAGACCCTTCGTTAGCATCTGATGCCGGCGGCGGACAAAACGGGTCGCGCCGGAACCCTCCCGGCGGGAAGCTCCCCCCTCTCAAACAGCGACCGGTAGCCTGTCCGCCGGGAGCGGCCGGCTGCTGGGTGCTGGACTTTCCTCCGACCGGCGGCGGGCGGTGCTACCGCGCCTTCGGACAAACGGAGGGTGACAACTCGGCCGGTGGGGCGCGGAGCCGCCGCCCGTCCCGGTCCCGCCGGGCAGCGCCCGCCCCGGGGCGGCACACAAAGGCCCGCGCGTGCCGGGCCGCGCGGCGGCGGCAGCGCGGGGCGTGCGGGAGGCGGGGCCGGGCGTGTGCCGCCGGCGGGGGCCGCGCGGGCGGGCGGGGGCTCAGGTGCACCCGCTCCGCCCGCCGCCGCTGCCCGCCGCGGCGCCGCTGATTGGCCCGTCCCGCCGCCGCCGGCCCGAACAATGGCCCCGGCCCGCTTAAAGGCGGCGGCGGCCGAGCCGCGGGCAGAGCGAGGAGCGCGCGCCGCGGCCGCCGCCGGCGCGGAGGCGGCGCGAAGATGCCCCGGGGCTTCCTGGTGAAGCGCAGCCGGCGGCCCACCCCCGTCTCTTACCGGGCGCGCTGCTGCCGCGAAGCCGCCGGCCCGCCGCTCCCCGCCGGCGGCGCGCCGCCGCCGCCGCCCCCGCCGCGGGACTCGCCGCCGGTGCCGGTGCCGTTCGGGACGCCCGATGCCGCCGTGCAGGTGCTGTACAGCCCCACGCGGCCCGTCAGCAGGGACAAGTACCTGGAGCGCGGCTTCAGCCTGGGCTCGCCCGTCTCGGCCGAGTCCTTCCCCGCCCCGGCCGTGCCCGCCACCATGGACCCGCTCCTCTTCGCCCCGGCCGAGCTCAAGCTCTGGGCCGCCGCCGGCCACGGCGAGCCGCCCGCCGGCCACGCCGCCACCGGCACCGGTCCCGGTTCCGGTGCCGGCGGAGCCCCCGCGCCGCCCGCCCCGGCCGCGCCGCCCGCCTCGGGCCGCCCGCCGCCCGCCAAGCGCCCGCCGGGCGGCGCGGAGCCCGGCCGGCAGAAAGCTCCGTCGGGCAAGAAGGCGAAGGCGATCCGCAAGCTGACCTTCGAGGACGAGGTGACCACGTCGCCGGTGCTGGGGCTGCGCATCAAGGAGGGCCCGGTGGAGGCGCCGGTGAAGGCGCGGGGCGGCTGCGCCCGGCCGCTGGGCGAGTTCATCTGCCAGCTCTGCAAGGAGGAGTACGGGGACCCCTTCGCGCTGGCGCAGCACCGCTGCTCCCGCATCGTCCGGGTGGAGTACCGCTGCCCCGAGTGCGACAAGGTCTTCTCCTGCCCCGCCAACCTCGCCTCCCACCGCCGCTGGCACAAGCCGCGCCCGCCCGCCGCCAAGGGCGGCCCCGAGGCGGGCAGGGCGCCGGCGGAGGAGCCGCCGAAGGAGGCGGGCGGCAGCGGCAGCGAGCGGGACACGCCGAGCCCCGGCGGCGCTTCGGAGGCGGGTTCCGAGGAGGGGCTCTTCGAGTGCCCCCGCTGCGCCAAGCGGTTCCGCCGGCAGGCCTACCTGCGCAAGCACCTGCTGGGCCACCCGGCCCCGCCACCGGCCCCGCCACCGGGACCCACCCCGGCCCCCGCCGCCGCCGCCCCGGAGCCCGCCGCCGAGGAGCCGCCCGCGCCGCCGCCCGCCGAGTGCCGCCTCTGCCCGGTCTGCGGGGAGACCTTCCCCAGCAAGAGCAGCCAGGAGCGGCACCTCCGCCTCCTGCACGCCGCCCAGGTCTTCCCCTGCAAGTACTGCCCGGCCACCTTCTACAGCTCGCCCGGCCTCACCCGGCACATCAACAAGTGCCACCCCTCCGAGAACCGGCAGGTCATCCTGCTGCAGGTGCCGCTGCGTCCCGCCTGCTAAGAGCCGCCCGTGCCTTCCCGGGGCCCGGCCCGCTCCGACCGGGGACCGGGGCCGGGGCCGCCCCGCCGCCGCCGCCGCCGAGCGTGTCCCGCGGGCTGCGCCTTGGACTCGCCACACGATTAGCTTTAATACGGCTTGTGAACTGCTGGAATCTGGCTTTACACTTATACCTTTCCGGGGTCTTTTTTTTTTTATTTTATTTTTTATTCTCTCTCTCTCTTTTTTTTTTTTTTTTTTTTTTGGGTTCGTTCGTTTCGGTTTTTATAAATGTGAACAGATCAAACCGCTTGAGGAGAAATGAGAATTTCCTTTAGTGTAGCCACAAATGCCTTGACTCTGCTGTTGATGGTCTCCAGAAAATGCTGTAGAAACTGCCTTAACTGTGACATGCCAACTTTCTGTTTTTGTTCGTTTTGCCCTTACTAAGGTAGCTCATGAGTTGACTATCTGTATATGTTGGGTTGAGTAATTATGTTATTTATTCGTTATTTATTTATATTAATTATGAAGATTGATATTATTTGATCGCAGATATTCTAATGCGCTTTTTTGTCTCCCCCGCCTGCCATTTCACTGTGCGTTTTAGAAGATCTTTTTTTTCTAAAGGGATCTGCTAAAAAGGTTTTAACTTTTATACCTAGAAAAACACACGATCTTAACCATTTTATCCCCTGCAACCGACAGCTCTTACTTTTAGATGCAATCTCTTTTTCTACACACATTATTTTCTTAACTGTTAGCTATTTATAGAGTGCTTCGATAGAACTGTTTCAACTGTATAATTATTTACTATTCAAATAAAATATTTTCAAATTCAAGCGTCCTCCCGCTCGCTGCCTCCTGCTTCTCCCTGCCGGGGCCGGCCCTGGGGGGGGGAGCGAGGGGCTGGGGCCAGGCTCTGGACTGGACTGCGGCTGGCAGGGTGCCCTGGTAGGCACCAGCCTGCTCTGCACCTTTTGATGAGATTAATTAAAAAGGAATTAAGGGGGGGGGGGGGGGGAGCAGGGTGAGGTGCGTCCGGTCCTGGGGGAAGGTTGCCCCACTGTGCCGAGGGGCTGCTGCCCCACGCCGTGGGCACCAGCTGTGGGCTGGAGCCGGAGCCCCGGCTCTTGCCTGCAGTTGTCACCGGGCACGGGTTGTCCATGTGCTCTGCTTCTGGCCCTTGGGAAGAGCCCTGGAAGAGCCTCCAGGAACCTTCCATTGAAAGTGTTGCAGGGAAAACATGGGGGGGGGGGGGGGGGCACCTTCGAAGGAGAAGTGGAAAACTTGCCTGTGAGAGGATGTGCTGTTTGCTTGGGTGGGTTTCCCTTGCGCTCGGCACTCTGAGGTGTGGGGTTGAGGGGCTCTGTAGGAAAGCTGCACCCTGCTTTTGCCAGGAACTGTGGCGGCTGGTGCAAGGGAGACCCAGCTTTTGCGTGCCTCGTTTCAAGGCTAGAGCCTGATCCTGCCTGGTCCCGCTCTGCCCTGTGGCGGGGTTTCTGCAGCATCCTTCAATAACGAGTTTTTGGCAAACCAGGCGTGCTAGGACTTCCCTCTGGAACAGGGGAGGACACCAATGCGTGAAAAAACTCACAGGGCAGCGACTGGGGCAGGGGAAAAACAAGGTGAGAGGTGGCTGTGTCCCCTAGCCGCGGCGGGGCTCTGCGTGGGACCTGCCTGCTCCTGGGGGCGTTTTCAGCAGCGGTGGTTTGGGGTCATCGGCCCTGATGTATGGCGGGTGCTCCAGGGCTTGTGTCTGCATGTGGGTTTAGTCAAAAAGTAGTTGCTTAATTATTTGAGGGAGAATTGTTATAATCTCAGTGTAAATGGAGATGTTTGCTGGGTCAGTGAAACCCCTCTATCAGGTGTCGTAGCGCAGCTGTACGATCTCTCCCTTTGCCGGCAGGAGAAGCCGCGGAGCCGACCTCGTGGCACGCAGATCTGCTTGGCAACCCCGGGCGCAAATACCTTGTCACCTACCGGTGCGTTAAGGGCCGAGCCTGGGCTGCGAGGTCCCAGCTTGGGCGTTCTGGCACACTCCCAGACGATAACGTCTTTGAGGCTTTTGCTCACTGGAAGGTTTCCACCCTGTTCCTGCCGCGTTCACTCACCTAAAGGCTCTTGTCTGAGACACGGCCGCTTTGCCGTGGGAAAGGCAGGTGACCTTCTGGAGCTTCCTGCAGGGAAGCTTCCCCGGAAATGCCTGAATAATTTTTTGATATAGCAAAACTTCTAGAGAAAGATTATTATTTTTTTTCCTCATCTTCTTGTTCAGTCAGGCTAAAAAGCACCAGGGCCAGTATGCCCCGGCTGCCTTGATTCCTAGGAAACCAACTTCGTTATGCCGGGACTGACTTCAGGTCTAGGCGAAGCTGTGGTTTTAGCTGTAAATTGATACACTGAAAAAGAGAACGTGGCCTCAACGGCCTCGGAGATAGAGGCAGCAAAACATGCTTGGCAAGGAGTGTGGGTTTGCTTTTCCCAGCTTCCCTGGCCATGGAAAGCCCCAGATCCTGGGCTGTCACAGCCCGGTGTGTCACAGCCGTCTGTGGGACGGGCAGGCCCTTCTCTCCGCTCATACAAAGCAGGAGATCCCCGAGGGGAGTTCGCCTACGCCTGTGGCAGTCCTCTCAGGCCCCTGGACACTGCTTCCAGACGGATGCCTGGTGCATCCTTCGGAGAGGTCCGGAGGCTCCATCCACATCTTCACAGTGGTGCCCCTGCTGAAATCTTTGCTCTGAGCCTGCGGCACCCACAGGCCACGAAACAACGGCTTCGTCTTGGTATCGCTTGTCCAATAGTCACGTAAATTCACGCCTGTTCCGGTAGGAGTCAGATCAAATCTGTTGGGGTAAGAGGAATTTCCCAGGTTTGCAGGGAACCGTCAGCGTAGCCCATGCTTTTGCGTCTTCTGCTGATGGGAACGTGCGTGGCGGTGGAAAGGGTGCTTAGTGGAGGCTCATCTTTTGGGGAGGAGTAAGGAGAGGATGTTGTAAACTGGGCTCTGTTCACAAACACCCTGAAAAACAGGGGAACTGTTTTTGGCGTCACTGGGCTACAGCAGCCTCGGCAGAGCGAGCTGATGGGCCATTCCGACTGCCTCCCTCCTTTCATCGGCCGCACTGCTGCAGAGCTTTGGAGAAGGTCATTATGTGTGAGGCGCCAACTGCCCAAGGCATTTTGCGTGGAGCGATCAGCATCACCATTTCACGACTCTTGCACCTCTGGCAGTGAGGGGCATCGCCCCACCACCACCAGTTACAGAGTCACCCGCTCACTGGTGGCTCTGTAGAGCCACCAGCCTCCTTTGGGCAATGTTTTGGGGAGGGATCCATCCCCACCCCTCACCAACTTGCCCCAGAGCGGAGCTGCTCCTCCCCGGCACCGTCCCCTCGATGTGGGACCTCAGCCTGGCTCTCCTCTGCCTCCCGAGACCCTCAAGGCCACTTTTAGCTCGGTGGATACGCCGAGAGCTGAGCGGTGTGGCTGAAAGCGGAGCTCGACCAGCACCACTCGCAGCAGCTTCTGGGAATGCAGGTGTTGCCTTGTCGGTGCCGCAGCCTCACCATCCGGCAGCACGGGCCGGCGCTGCGCAAACAAAGCCTCCTGCTGTCAGCTAACAAATCAATTTGCTGATGGCTCTCAACGCATCCAGCAGGAACAGGTTTGGGCACCACGGAAAATGCTGAACCTACCCCAAATGCGACGGGATTTCCAATTCTTGGGAGGCGGTTGGCGCGCAGGTACAGCGGTCGCTCACTCTCCGTGCCCGCGGGCAGAGATGTTGGCCCGGTTTGCAAACCGCTGGAGCCTTCCCCCTCTCCGAGCGCACAAAGAGCTGAACACATGGTGTGATACGGATTGTTTGCAAACTGAAAGGAACCAGGGAGATTAATTACAGGAACCTTCAGGGTCCTGAAAAATGCAGCTCGAACACCGTCACAGAACTGTGGGTGCAGAGCAAGCCAGAAGCTTCTCTGCTGTCAGTGGTGTCACCGCCAGCGCTGCCGCTAGCAGAGGAATATAGTCTCTGCGATGCCGCTTCTCCAGTGCCATTTTTTAGCAATTTTGGCGTCAACAACGTGGTCACTCGCAGCCATCAGTGCAGTAGGTGCGTCCATCGGCCCCCTCGCTTGGAGGAGCCGCTGGGACACACAGCCCGAGGTTTTGGGGGCTGGCTGTGCGGCTGAGCGGCAGGAGGCTGCCCGGCCTCGCCGAGGTTTGGTGCTAGGGCCGGTGGGCGGGAGGAGGGGCTGGGGCAAGCCCAGAAATGGGCCGGGGATGGGGCTTTTGGTCTGGATTTTGGACCTCTTCCCCACCCACGCAAACCTGTTTAAAACCCGTGTCCCTTTTTAATGAGCTGGAGGGGGGGAAGACAGCTCATGGAGCTGCAGGCGTTTCCTTCCCTTTGTCCCCAGAGAGGCATGTGGCACTGTGGGGTGATGCAGGGTGCCATGGGGTGGCGGTGCCAATGCACCTCCTGTCCCACCGCCCTCCTGGGAGGGTGCTGGGTCCCGGTGGGCATTTTGGGCCAGCGGGGCTACTGCAGGTGCGTGGTATGGCGAGTTACTTGGGGCACCCAGGCGTCTCCCCCGGGGGAAGGACCGGGGTGCGCGGGCTGCCCGCGTTTTGCAAGTTGCATTCAAACATCTCAAATCCTCCCATGCACGTGCAGATAAAAAGCCTCATTACGGCTTTAAACGGTTTTAATTAAATTTAGTTTACAATCCGCATAACAAAGGTCTGCCTCGTGGAAATATTCGATATGTTAATCAGAGAGGTGGACATGCCGAGCGTGGCCGTTGATTTCACCCGGCTCTCTCACAGATAAAGGCTCCAGGGCAGGACCCTGGCAGGGGTTGGTTTTTTTTTAAAAAAAATCTTATTTAATCTAAGTGCATGGCTGAGAAGATACCTAGAGTCTAGCAGAGGCACAAGTATGCCGGTAATATTCTGGCCCCAGTTTGTGATTTTGCTGTTACCCTCAGTACCGGCAGGGAGAGACTGACGCCGGGCAGAGACGCGCTGCGGTGGCACGGCGGTGTCGGCATCGCCGGCGCGGGGAGAGGTGGCCCTGCACTGGCGGAGGGGAACCAGCACGGGGACACTTCTCGGAACACATCTTCCCGTTACGGTAACTTGGACTTTATTTTTAACAGCCGTCCACCTGTTAAATCACCTGTTACTTTTGGAAAAGAATCCCTATTTTTAACTTATAATAATAAAAGCCTCTCGCAGCTCCGAAACGGAGCATAAAGCCCAACCGATTCCCCGCCTTGTCTCCTGCGCCGCACTGGCCTTACCCAGGGCCTGAGGACCACGGTAGTTTCAGACAAACTTATTTTTTTAAACCTTTTCTCAGGTCACAGGAAAGTTGCTTTACAGAAAGTATTTTAAAGCAGAGCAAAGACTCTGCCTGTGCTGCACCGGCCGCCGGGATGGTGACGCCCCGAGTGCTGACGGGGTTTGGGTGGGTGGGGAAAGGGGGGGAATGGCACCGTTTGGCTTCCGTTCGGAATGGGGTTTTGTACTTCTCAGCATAAAGAAGCAAGTTATCATTTTATTTGCTAATTTTACTGGTTTTCATATGTAAATGACATGTATTGCAATAACAGTTCAAAGAAAAAAACTGAGGAAAATGCTGTACGTCTGCCTGGGATGCTGACCTGGAACGCTTTATTTTAGTTACACACGCAAAATACAGAATTTATTATGGATAATAAATTATAATTTACATAAAATATATATTAAAAATTATTCATTTTATATCAGTATATTTAATATAATCAATTGAAGTATCCTTCATAATATGTGGTACAGCATATATTACACGTAGTATACTATATCAATGTATATTATAATATATCATATCATATAATATATATTCTAGTATATAATAACATATATGTATATTATAAATTATATATTGCCTATTGCATAATGCATATTATAATACGTTATATACAGTACAATACTATTATGTCTGCATTATATATAATTATTGATACATTATCAATATTCATGGAATGAAATAATATTGTCTTATAAAATTTTTCTGAGCATTATAGCCATAATTTGTATATTATGGAGTAGACTGTGCATTACATAACGCACTGTTGTGTATGCACATGTATACATACATATATAGGCATATATACAGGTGCACATATGTATGCATACATAACCTATCATACGTACATGTTATGTGTAATCTACAGTATTAACATACCATATTGTACATAGTGCGTTGAATATGATGTATATTATATATGCATTATGCAATCTATAGTATAACCTATTATATTGCATATGCATTATACAATCTATTAGATATATTATTCATGCATTGCTGAGATTATTTATATAACTATAATTTTCTTATATAAATTTTTAAATAAAAGTATACCGCATATAAATTATGCATACAATATAGTTTATATGGTAAAAAGTTACAGTTTATATAGAAATGTGTACATATATCTGAAGTATATACTAGGTATGTGTGCATATGTGTATATATATATAGAATGTGTATGCAATATGTAGTACATAAGTAACCTATAATCCATATTTTGATAACATTAATAATTATATAATGAATATTATTGTTAAACAAATATTAATCTATGAACAATATAGACTATATTATCTAGTGCATGTATGTATAATGTACTTCATATTATATAATGTGTCTCACATTACATACGTTATATCATACATAGATTATAGACCATAGGTTATATGTTATGCTTATTATATTATATATGCATATCCATGTATGTTTAATACCTATAATATATACTATATCTGTTATACATAATACGAAACATTAGATATATAATTAGATATACTGTAGCATATAATAAATACAACAGAAGTACATGATATATAATGTTCATATAATTATATAGTATAGATCATATTAACAGATATAGCAAGAAGATAGTACCTATAAAAACGTATAGGCATTCTTATGTATAATTTATTGTTTTATTTTGTTTCGTTTTGTTTTATTTTTTAATGCATGCCTCTCTGTGGACATTCTTGTGCCTGCTGCCGGTGGCTGGTCAGGCTGGTGGTGCTGCGGCTGCTCGCCGGACGCTGCCTGCGCCCCCCACGTCCCGCCTGCGCCTGTGGCAGCCCCGCGGCCGGCTGCTGCGCCCATGCGGGTCACCCAGCGCTGGCCGCATCCCTCCCGGCTGGCTGAGCCCCGGCGCACCCACCCACGTCTGCTCAGGCGCAGGGACCCCCCGGGTCCCTCCCGGGGTGTGGGGTGCGGGAGCGGGGCCGGCTGGGGCTGGGCCCCTCCTGACGGTGCCGCTCGGGGCTGCGCTGGCTGCAGAGCCTGTGGTCCGCACGGAAGCCGCTCTGGGGAGCATCAGCCCCAGGGATGCAGAAACGTCCCTCACCCCACCAGTGCTGGAGGCTGCACGGTTCCCTGCGGGGACGGCGCCGGCGTGACCCCCCCCACCCCTTTCTGCTGTCCTGAGCGGCCCGTCCTGCGCCTGCCCCGTCTCGCAGTATTTGCTAAGCCTTGTCCGGGGAAAACGGCCGGCTCCCAGCTGCTTATGAAGCTCTACACCAGTGCTGGGCCAGGGACAGGGATCCTCCTGACAGAAGGTGTGTGGAAGCCAAGTTCCTAATGCCTCGATAGCGTGTAAGGTTATGTCCACAAATGGTGGGATTCAGGGCTTTGTCTGGGGCTACGTGGATTAATTCTCCATTTCTGACTAAAGCGCCTGAAAGCAATTTAAGAGAGAACTTTGTTGTCTCTTTTCAGCAAAGGAAGGGACATTTCCAAGTGCCCACGGTCGGTGGCAGCGTGTCCAGAGTGAGCCCGTCCCCGTCACCCTGCGCAGGGGGAAGGGCTGGGGACAGAGGGAGGTACCCACCCTCAGGGGCGGCTGAGAGCCAGGGGGTTGCAAACAGCATTGCGGAGGTTCTGGGGCCCCCAAATTAAGAATACCATCAGGTATTGCGAATTTGTAGGGTGCCCTCGTTTCCGTCGTGGTGTGGCCTTAACACTTTTTAAGTTTTGCCAAGCAGAACTCGAGTCTGGAAATGAAGTTGCTGGTTACACACCCAGCAGATGCTTCTGCGGCCGCGGGAAGGCAAAATCTGTGCCGGTGATGGCACGTCACCCCCTTTGCCATCTGCGACCATCCCCGCTGCATTTGAACCAGAGCCGCAAAGCCACGACCCTTCACCGGACAGCGCCACTCTTGCCCAGCGGCTCCTGCTGCGTGGGCCCAGGAACCACGGTCCTGGCGCGGCGCCCGGCCAGCAGCCGGCTGGGAGCAGCCACCGGTGTCACCGGACAGTCGGAAGGCGCAGCGCCTGCCCCACCACGGCACCTCCTGCCGCACGGACGCCGCACACACCACCCAGGTACCTCTTTATTGCTCTTTAAAGAATTTTGTTGTGAGCTCAGGTTTATTGAGGTTGTGAGGGGTAACAGACCAGCTTTGTTAGCCGGTTCCTAGTACAAAACTGCAGTTGAATTTTTACAAATTAATAGTTTTAGTTTTTTGACATCAGGAAAATACTATTTGCATCGGCGTTTTAATTCTTCCCTGAATTAGAGATGCATATTGCTCTAAAGAGAAAAGTCTCCTTTTATTCAGAGGAATGCCTTTGAAATTATTTCAGATCATTTATCGGATAACAGAGAACAAGACAGCTTTGCCTATCCCGTCCTGAAAAGAAAATAAATTAAAGTACATGTTTTATTTTCTAATTTCCTTCACCAACACACAATCAGTAGAAAGCAAAACCAGAACATGAGGCAGAAACTCAAAGTGTGTGCCCTTTATTTACGGGGAAGTCACAGGGCTGGACGCTGACGCGCAGGACAGACATTCACTATGTTCAAGTAGAAGTGCAAAAACAAACAAAAAAAAAAAATGCGTGGCCCAATGGTGCATTTTGCTTCACGGAAAACCAAGTCCCCTTAACTTATACCAAAGCACATTAAGTTGAGAGGTCTGCATTTGAATGCCAAGTGGCAAACCAAACCAAAAAAAAAAAAAAAGAACAAAAAGCAACAAGGTGATGCCGGACCTGAGGAGGGCTGGAGGGGCCTGACCCAACACTCGAGAAGGGGCAGACACCGAGGTTCAGGACGTCAAGAAATAAAGTTGCCACAGCATTACTTGCTTTACAGCCGTCTCCTCTCCTCGCCCGTGCGCGCCAGGAGGGGCAGGGCAGCCCCAGATGAAGAGGGCACCCCCATCCCGCAGCCGTCGCGGGGCACAGGCCAACGTTCTGCCGCACACGGTGCCTCTCACACGGCCCGTCATGGTGGAGCTGTGACGGATTTCTGCCTCCCGGCTGGCCAGCCTCGTTCACAGCCAGTGGCTGCAGGATGTCTCGCAGATTTCATTTTTATATTACAGGGTTTTCTTAGCTATAAAATTTTTAACCCCTGGAAACCTATGATACACGTAGACTGAAATACATTTCCTATTGAAAAGACAAGATTTGCTTACTACACAAAGTGCCAAGAGGACGCTGCACATCCTCCAAAGCCTTCAGATGTATTTTATTCTAACTGGAGGTGCTTCAAGTTGCAGACTATTGCCCTGATGTTGCGACAAGGTGAGGTGGTTACCTACGGGGCGTACTGGCTAACGATGCAAACTGTGGTGGGAAGT
The DNA here is from genome assembly GCF_965231255.1 of Vanellus vanellus. Taxonomy (NCBI): domain Eukaryota; kingdom Metazoa; phylum Chordata; class Aves; order Charadriiformes; family Charadriidae; genus Vanellus; species Vanellus vanellus. Next base: position 1,359,961 of record NC_138907.1, read on the forward strand.
AGTCGTGCAAATGGGCGGCAGTGGCTCTTCAAAAAGAAATGTGGTTATTTCTATCTTCTAGTCAGTAGTTCACAGGACGCAGCCATCGTGTGCGCTATTGCGAATGACACAGCGATCCCAAAGACAAAGGCAGTGCTGAGAAAGAGGACTTTTGTCTAAAATAAATGAAAAGACGTGAAGGTTGACCCCGGCCGGTGCAGTGGGTGCTAACTGGCACCTCCCGCCTGCTCTGGACGCTGCCACCCTGGCACCACACCTCTGCTGCAGGCGGGCACCCCGTGGGCGCTAAGGAGGGGACCCTGGTCCTCTGCTCTGCTGGGCTGGACTGGGCACGACCAAGCGGAGCCGGAGTATCTTCGGGATTTTACACAATAGGTAGTGACGTATGACCTTAAACAAGATACCGTGATCAAATGGGTTTTAATGCATATGCTGTCACTTTGTGAAATTGGCAGTACCCTCCTGAATTTCAGGTAAATGACGTCTTTGATGATTCCTAATGCTCAGCTATGTGCACAAAATTGGTGCTGGATGACCACAGACGAGAAGGAGAGCAATTGAACACAGACTGGAAAGCACCTCCCTCGTTCATCCGCATGGCACAGGAGGGGAACGTTTGTTACATGGCTAGTCATATGAAAACCTCTACTTAGACAAAATTCCCTAATACACAATTAAGTGTTGACCAGAATGACTAAAAGCAATGCCCTAAAGTTACATTAAATAACTGGTTTCAATACTGGTGCGTGTCCTCTTGCTGCCACACCAGTACTTGTACACAGGTGCTCAGGGAGAAGCGCGTGCTGCCATCAGCCCGATGCCACACCAGCGGTGAGAGCTGCCCACCGCCTTCGTTCGCTTTGTGACGGAAACGATCGAGTGAAATCATGACGATAATGCAGGTGACATCCGCTCGTCGGCCACGTCTGTCTGAATACGAGACCTGCAATTTTACAGAGCAAAGGCCTCGCCCATCCCCTTCCACACGTGCTCATCCAAAACTGCACGTTCTATAGAGGCAGTAAATAATTCATCTATTTTAAGGTCTTCCGGGTTCCCTCGGACGGAGTTCTGCTCCCGCAGCACCTCAGTTGGAAGACTTGCTGAGAGCACTGGCGGAGCGGCGAAGCTTCCCAGAGACTCTGCTCTTGGAGGCACGTGGCAACGTGGGCGAGGTCTGGGCTGCTAGCTCTATGCCTATGGTGACAGTAAGGTCGGCGCTTGCGCTTGTGGTGAGGCAGCCTGGAAAACAGAACAGGCAGAGAAAAAATAATGTAAGAATAACGTACGGTGCCTGTCTTTGCATCAGAATAACTGCTTGGCAGAACGCGGCCCCTCTCCACCTCCCCTTCCAAATTAATCTCAGGCATCGCTTAGGTGAACTTGACATTTAACAAAACCCACATAACGGAACTCGAAAAATGTTTCTTTCAGGTGGGCGTTATATAAAGTTATTTTTTGCTGTGTGTCACTAAACTGCTCTTCTGTATTTAATCTGCTGAGGAGAGCTGGAAATGAGTTTCCATAGCTTGAATGCTTTCATGAAACTCCACCTGGAAGGCGTCTTAGCCTCCAATATAAAAACCAAAGAATCCCAATTTTTTTCTAATTAGTTCCGCTACTTAACCGGGACCCTAACTGCTCATCGCTATCGGTGCGCCCACAGCCACCGTTCAAGTACTTTTTACTCGCGGGCTGGGGAACCTGGGTGGCTGCAGCGGTCTCTACCTGTGTTTACCCTTTGTTGTTCAACAACATTAAGTTACATCTCAGTTATTCCCCACAGGCGCTTGCGACTAGAGGCCGGGCCTACATAGGTTGGCTGAATGAGAACAGGTGAGGATACAGCTATTAAACAAAGTAGTGAATGACTAAACGGAGGTGCGTGCGTGTGTGTGACTCCTGCCTCTCCCCTGCGCCACTGTACCGGTGCTCTGCGGAATACAGAGGATGCTGCAACCCAGCCCTGCTCTTGCTGCTGGGGTGCTGGTGTCCCAAGGCATTTCCCGGTGTGAATGTCATTTCGTCAGCTCCCTCGGGGTACAGTATTTTTAAACCAGGTTAACAATTCTCCCTAAGTCTTAACACAAAGGCTGTTATTAGAGATGTGACGGAAGAACGGCCTGGCACCCAGGAGAAGGGTGGGGAGAAGGCGGGGAAGGCTCTGAGCCCACACCGAAGTTTGAGGCCGGTCCCAGCAGCCGTGCGACCACCTCTGAACTCCACACTGATGGTTGCGTTTTGCAGCACAAACCGATTTCCAATCCAACAATAAGCTGTATTTTCAGGCTGCACTTTTATTTGCCATTAGTTTATGTGATTGATGATTACAGGGATGTCTTTACTACTCCCTTCAACTTTACGTTATCCCAGGTGACTCAAACGTGCAGAAAATGGACCAAAACGCTGCCCGTGCTTTGGCTGAAGCTGGCGAGGGCTGAGCTGCCCCTGGGGCAGTGGGGAGCAGGGACAGGCGCGCTCCCGACCAGGGCAAGCCTTGCCCTTGTGAGACACGTCGGGAAACGCTCGTGGCTCAGCAGGGCGGGCAAGGTCGCAGGCGCAGGGCTCTGCGGGCAGCCAAAGCGCCTGGGACTCAACTTACCTTCTAAGGCCCCAGAGCCAAGCTGGCTCGGCTGCGTTTTCAACACGCGGCTTGAGTGATTCGGGGTATTTCAAACCTCCTGCCAGACACTGCAGCCTAGCTCACCCCATCACTAGGGACTGCAGCAGCCCCACTCCGTGCATTTTAACAGCTCGCATTGATCCTGTTACTTCTCGGGAGTAATGCTCGGAAACTCCGTGGAGTTTGTTGGGTACGGGCAGCATCGCTTTCCGTTTCCTCACTACACGGCTTAAAACCTTGTCCCGGTGCTTTAGCTAACTCTCGCTATTTTAATGACTCAAAGGAGGGAAGAGAACAATGCCGAGGTCTGGTTGTAGCTAAACCCAAAGCACCTCTTGCTCCTTCTCCTTTGAAATCCCGCAGCCAGTTTGCAAACCAGCGTTTGCATCTCAAAGACAACCTTTACTTACCAGATTTATACTTCGAGACAATTGACTGAAGGGGAAATAGCGCATTAAAAAAAAGGTGAAAAATGTGACTTAGCGTGTAAAGGCATTTTCTGTGAAAAATGTGGAGCTGTCAGTTTTGGATTAAAAACAAAACCTGCGGTGCTGTTCGCGGGGAGAAAAACGTGGGGGAGGGAAGGGCTGCGAGGGAGGTGTCGTACTTTACATTCCTGCAGTTACACAGAATGGCAGATGGTCAAAATAATACAGTTTTCACCAAATGGACAAGCTCAAGCAATATTCATGCAAGCGCCGAACAATGCATCGGCTGCGCATACGAAAAGCAGGCGGCTGGGGCAGGCGGGGGCGCGGGCCAGGCACACCTCGCTCCGGGAGCACCCGCAGCATCCGCCCGCCTCGGAGCCGGCGCATTCCTTCAGTCCCAACTTTCTTCTGGCGAGTCCTTAGCTATGCAATCAACCTTGAAGCTCCCCCGAAAACGCCTTGATTGATAGGGAGACAGCAGCTGCGGAGTGAGCAAGTAATAACCACAAAAGAGAAAGGCTTTCATACAAATATTATAATTCCACTCGCAAGCTGTCTGGCACGAACTCTAATTACTTGGCCGTCTTGCAAGGGGAGCCTGCAACTTTGTTCAGAGAGGAGGCTCCGCTCGCTCAGCTGCGCCAGGGAGAGAAGCAGTGCTGCGCACACCCGCCGGCACGTGCCCGAGAAAATCAGCGTCATATTGGTGTCGATGTTCTGCTGCTCGTGAGAGGCTCAGCTCTTTTTCTTTTTGAGGTGATACGGAGAAGGGTTGGGGTTTTTTTTCCCCCTCTTGGCTGTGTTTGTTTCAGAGGGCGCACAGGCAATGCGGAAGTGTAAGCTGTAAAAACCAAGTCGCAGCTCCGCAATGGTGTAATAAATAAAAAATACTGGTTTCTGACTTGCAGACGGACCAGCAGAGTGCTTAGAATTTACAACTCAGCCAAACATGTGACAATTGAGAAAAGGGGGGGCGGGGGGGAACCACCAAAAGCTGCACAGCAACTCTCTCCTGCAAGTCGTGCTGGTTTCCGGGGGAGCAGTGCCATGGAGGTGATGCCACGCGGCTCCCGCAGGTGCTCGCCGCCGGAGGGCCAGGGCTCGCACCCAGCATCTTGCCAGTGGCTGCCCCCTCCCCGATCCCATCCCGTGGTGCCCCAGCCACAAACACACACACAAACAGGCCCAGCCGTGACCAGAAGGCTTCCCACCGCGGCAGGTGCTGGCGTCGGCCATGGCCGGCAGCAGCCGGAGGGAGCAACAGCCGCCCAGGCGGGCGGGCGGGCACCCCTCGGGGCTCGGTGTGCGGGGAGTGGGAGGAGATGGGGCAGTGGCGACAGGGACAGGCAGAGACAGACTCAAGAGCCCCAGAGCCACCGCGGCCACGCGCTGAGCATAGGAGGAGGAAGAAGAGGAGGAGGAGGAGAGCTGTTAGTGATGGAGCATAACGCCAGCGGCAGCGGGGCCTGCGGGAAGCATCGCTCTTACCTGCGGCAATTACTGTAACGAGACCATTACATATTCTAATCTAAAGGGAGAGAACACAAAATCATATAAATACAGGAACAGCACACCCATCGCGCTCGCGTGAAGGTCAGGTTGGCTGCTCGCGGGCGCCCAGCACAGTGGGAACTGGCCGCGGGCGTCACAGCAAACTCAGCACACGGTGGGCACCAGTTGTAAGGGCAACTGACGATCGTAAGGTCACCTCAATACCCTGGAGAGAAATGGGTACCCACATTTCTTTTTCTTTGCCCCTGTCGATCTGGTGATTGAAAAAACAGAGGGAGGAAATGCTGGCAAAAATTGGAATGAATAATCATCTCCCTTCAACTTTTGCCAAACTTGCCGGTGTGGAACCGTGGGACTCCAGCAGCCTCTCACTTCAGCTGCACTGCCAACGCAGTTAGTGGTTTTCAGTTTCAAACTGGGTAACATCTGAGGCTGCACAAACCTAACCCACTATTACACTGCAGGCAGGTAAAAAAAAACCCAGAAAGTGGACAACGTAGGTATCATTGGGCCACATAAGCTTCCCACAGAAGGAGTCACTTGTCTGTGCAAAACCCCACCATGGGCAGTCGTACGCCTGGACGTAAATAAGACGCACGTGACTGACGGATCGGCTGCCTCTGCAGTCTCGGACAGGTACAAATGCTTTACGGTGGTGAAGGCTTAAGCTTTTAAAATATGTTATTTGCAGGAGGGGATTAAAAATTCAGTTAGTAGTACAGATAAAAATACACTTTAAATGAAGAGTTATCTTTGGGAGAGCTAAAGAGACAATAATAAAATAGCTTATTTTATTTTAAATCTACTGAACAGACCAAATCTGGTTTCTCATACACCACCAAGGCACATGCTCTAGGAAAAAAGATCTTTTAGCAATTTCTTTTCTCTTCGTGAAGCAGATGAACACTCCTGAACGCAAAGTAACTGCCTCTCCCCACCCTTCAGCCCGTACCCAAGCTTCTCTGTCAGATCCCTCACGGGTGCCGTAACCATAGAGGTTTTTTTCCTTTCCCCAACCCAACCCAACCCGCCGGAAGGCCACAGTATTTCCGTGGTTGAAAATCAGCTTTTCAAGCTGACGATATGGTCAACAACGGCATTTAATGAGCACACCAGGTACCTCATGCAGCTTTCCAAGGTGCGGGATCCTTACTAACGTCCTGCAAAGCTGCCCAGTTTGCTTTTAAGAACTACAACAACCATTTGCGTATTATAACACCACTGAAAATTTCATGAAAAAGACAGCGACTCACTGCTGCAGCAACTTCCCACAGAAATTACTGGATAAGAGTAGGTGGTAGCGCCAGCGCCTGCCCCTCCCTCGCCCCCATCCCCACGCCAAGTAGCAAAGCCCTTCCAGCCTTTAACCATGTTCACGCCCACGTTTAAGGGGCTACTACAGAACCCCGAAATGAGGTTCATGGTTTGGGGTTTTTTGACACGATCTCTGCAGAACTCTTCTGCGCTGCCTCTGAAGCCGGACACTGCTCCAGAGCCAACCGTTCCTAGTGAGGGGCAAGTGGAACCTAACAAACTCCTCCCTGAGCGTGGCTGTGGTCTCCCACCCTCTCGGCGCCCGGTGGAAAAGCAGCACCCCGCAGCACTGCATTTTCCTTTGCCCTTATCGCCCTCGCTGACCCGGGAGGAACTGATTTGACAAACTAAGCGCACAGCTATTGCTCGTACTCGGTACATGTTTCTATCGTATGAGAAAAAGACAAGGAAGGTGGGTCTTGATGTGTAACCCAAGTATGCAGAAACGGATTACAACATCACGCGTGATCATTAAGGATTTTGAAGCTTTATACTTGAGAAGACCCCTGAAGTTTTCACAGAGGCCGTGACCTATCCTCCCGCCCTAATTAACCTATATCAGCCATGACAGGCCTGTGGAAATCTTTGTTTTCTTTCCCAGTAAATGTGAAGGTAACAAAATTCCAGAGAGAATCATAGCAGTAAATCCGCTTAGCATTTTGACGCGCTCTGCTTTCCACTCAGAAGGACATGGCTGAAAATACAATGTAAGCAGCATCCCGAGCCCGCATGTTCCGGGGAGCGTAGTTTGAAGAAATGATCATTAAAAAAAGCAGTGGCCGTGTTCATGCAAAACCACACGCATTCAGATGCCAACGGTCTGAAATGCAGATACGGCAACAAACTGCATTTAAGGATGGAGGAGATCCAATCATTGGGACTGCATTGACACCCCGTGGGCCTTTGGTGACTTGTGTTTGGCATGAGCTGTTAGAGTATTTCATACTTTGTTTTAAAACAGCTGTTTTAAAGCTGCATTGAGATCTTTCGTTTCTCTCATGTCTTTGAGCAAACCCCGAAGGCTGTGTGGTTCGACCTCCGCAGCGAGAGAGGGGATCCCCTGGAAGAACAGGCGGGTGTTCTGGCTGGCAGCTGGGCAGCGGCACAACACATCACTCCTCAGTTATTGTTGGAGATTGTTTCTACCGGCTGAATTTACACAGCCCCTTTCCCCCCCAAACATGCTGCAGAGGAAAAACGGACGTTGGAGCTGACCGTCCCAAGCCTGCGCCAGCAGCACGGCCGCGGGCCGGAGGGGGATGAAGGCTGCTCTTTGGGAGGCACCGGGAGCCGGAGGGGGATGAAGGCTGCTCTTTGGGAGGACAGCTCAGCCGTGCCCACGCCGCCGAGGTCCAGCTGCGCTTGCAGGGCCAGCACAAGTCAAGGGCAGGTTTTGTACTGCTTCCCCTGACCAGATCGGACCTTAAGCGAGGCGCTGCAACAGCCAAATCATTGGTAAATGAGGAGATTTGCTGCACTGGTATTTGGTTATGAAAAACAAAGTAGTACTTGAAAAGCTGTAACTGAAGCAGGCAGAAGAATCTGAAACTACAGGTTAATCAGGGGCAGAAACAACCCTAAAAAAAGCACTCACAGCTCCCAGTGAAGGTGATGAGTGCTCGACCCCATCACGTACCCAGCCTTGATTGTTTAGAGATTTGGAAATAAACCCTAAATGTACACATCAGAGTTCCAATTAGTCGTGACTTGGAGCAGCCGCTAATTAGTTCTGCACCGGTCGGCCAGCCAGAGGGACCACAGCAAGTGTTAGTGGTTATTTCTCCGCCGCGCAGCCTCAAACCACCGCCCGAAGCCTCCTCCCGCCCGGGCGCCGGCAGCCTGCGGCACGCAGGACGGCACCGCACGGCTCTCTCCTCCGCCGCGGCTGCAGGGCTGACGTGCGTCAGCACAGAGGAAAAATGCAAAGGGGCCACATCGCCTGGAGCTTTCTCTCGAGCTGACAGCTCGAGCAGCTGGAGCTGTCACCCGGCAGAAGAGAGACGCCCGTCAAGCTAATATTTTTTCCCATCCCAGCGCTGATTGCTAGGGAGGAAGCCCTCCCTTGCCATCTCCTCTCCCGGAGGTGGTAGCCGGGAGAGCTCCCTCTGAGACAATCAATTAAATGGAAAAAAGAAAGGGCCCAGGCTGAGAGCCCTGATGTTGCTCTCACACCCTCTCCGCTGTAGATCCCGAGGTTACACCGGGCTTGAGGGAGAAGCAACCCCAGCACCAGCACAGCCTTGGGGTCGGGTCCAGGCTGCGCGCCCCCATAGGTGGAGGGCAAAGGGAAAAACTGCCCTGGCGCCGCACCCAAAGCAGTCTGCAACTGCTTGGCACGGAGCTGCAAAGTAAAGCAGCTTCCTTCCCATTCTGCACGGATCCCTACGCTTCTGAACCAGGTCTGGTCATCCCGCTGTAACTTTACATCAGGCTGTACATGTCAGAGGAGCTATAGGGGGTACAGAGCTGATGCTGCCTAACCATTCAAGCTGTTTGCTATCACTTCGCCCTATTTAATAATAGACCATTTCTAACCCTTACAGGGACGCTAAGATTTTTACCAATTCCAAAAAGTATTTCTCTTTCATGAAAGAAACGCAAACTATCGTACTGTCAACATGCGGAACCTTTGACTTTTTAAAAACATAAAGGCACGGGAGCAGTCCCATGGCGTACTGAGGATGCACGAGCTTCCTTTTTATTCCTTTGTATATAACTACCAGCAAGGTGTTTAATCTCTTCAGACTGCTAAACGCGTGAGCAGATCAATGAATTAAGGAATACACCGCAGCCTGGAAAAGATCTTCCCTCACTGCCTGAATCTGAGAGGAAAAACGGTGTTTCTGTGTTTCTAGTATTGTCTTCGCGACTGTAACAAGTGCTCCTGTGGGAGGAGGGATGCACTTCCACTCCCTTGTTGCTTCATCATTCAGCAAAATGATGATTTTGTTTCTAGCATCCACGTGTCGTCACAGAAATCACTGTGATTTCTCAGTTTTGCCATTAAAATACCCAGAAAGTGGATCGGAATTGCTGTGTCATGTTATTTGAATACGCTCATGCAGGTTTCCCTAAGTGTGAAGGAAGGAAGGAGGTAATGGAAAATACGAAATGAATTTATTCCGTGTGTCTCGCTGGAAAGCATCTCTGGGGAGCAAGGGTGAATTTGGGGTTTCTGCAGAACATCCCTGACTTTCCTCCTTCATTAAATCAGGTAATTACACTTGATTCAATTGAAAATTTCATTTGGCACCTTTTCATTCTCTGCTACCAAGCAGCTACCGTGGGCCAAGAGACAATTCCACCACGCAGGGAAGGACCATCTGCCACCGGGCTCCACCGCTTTGCGATGCTGAGATGCGGACAGAGCCTCGGTGAGTTCTTAGGTGCGCTGGTAGCTACCGTGGAAGGAGCGCAGTGGAGGGAGACCTCCCCATTTCTGAGCCAAAGGTTTTAAGGCTGGAGGTGACAGAGACGGTTATGAAACTGCTATTTTGGCCGATGAGTGCAAGTTCGGAGTTAGGTGCAGGCGCCAGCCCGGTGCTGCAAGCGGCCCCCGTGCAGCGTTCAGTTGCACGTTCCTGCGGTGGCGAGAAAGTCCAGGCAGGCGGTAGCTCTACGGAAGAGGGGCAGGAAAGCCACTCACAGATGACTGATAATCAAGACCACAGGGGTAAGGAGCAGCTCCTGAATCCACTTGTGCAGTTTCAGGCTCCCTCTGAAGGCAGCCCGAGCAGCCGGCTGGGACGGGCCGCTAACCCAGCAGTGAAAGATGCTCTAGTTTGCTGAAGATCAGCTGTAAAAATTACCTGGATTAAATAGAGAGGGGAAGCGGGACAGGTCCCTGCACCTCCTCCTGAATACTCTACACAGGGAAGGGGGGGAGCACCACCTTGAGTCCTGCCTCCTTTGGTAACTTCCCACTCTTCTGCTCCACCTCCCTAAGCTTTTTCTCTCTGTTTACTGCCTGGACAACCTCTACAACTGCAACATCTGGCACCTACCATTGCGCATTTTCCTTCTCAACTACTGAGAAGGAAGTTCACGCAGACCTCCTAAGGAGCTCTGTGCTAATGACTTGTGCTTCCTTCCACATTTAAGGGCAATACCCCTACTGGAAAAGGAAGGATTCGGCACAGAGGTTGAAGCCCGCGTGTAGCTCCACAACAGCGTCCCGGTCGGGCTGGTAACAATTGCCAGATGGTTTCAGCACCGCCTCTTCTTGCAGGGGAAACAGCTGAGCAGTGGGCTCCTTGCTGCCAGGGTAGTCTGGAATTTTCTAAGTCCCAGTTATTAGAAACCAGTTTTTCCATTTCAGACCACACTGTCATATTGACCAAACCCAACACTTGGCATGTGCTGCGTATACTGTAACGTCATGGCACAGCTACTCATTTTCAGATGTGTATTTTTTTTTTTTTTTTTTTTTTTTTAACTATTTAGCTCCATCCATCTTCCTAAAGATATGCCACAATATAATATACAGAACCTGGACAGCCTTTTATCCCACCTAGTACACAGAACTGACCAAACAGATTTTCAAGGGAAATGCACAGACAAAGAAGTAAAAAAAAACCCAGAAAAACACAAACCAAACAAAACCAAAAGGAACCATCGCTCAGTTAGCATTAAAAAGAACTGTGTCTGTTCAAGACAACAGTTACTCCGGGTTTTGTTTTGTTTCTGTGAAAAATATATTTTAAAATAATTCCACGGCCATTTGAAATATTCCTTTTCCTTTAAAGTGGGAAAGATAAAACTCAGCACCTAGCAAAAAGTGCTTTAAAATAAACCAAATCTTGTTTGTTGTACATTCAAGTATTTTCTACATGGAATTTATGCATGTAAAAGTCCGGACACAAAAGAAAAACATGTGTCACCTTTTCAACAAAAAGGCTGCAAAATCTCAGTTTTATGTAAATAAGCAGGCACAGCTTCCAAGGCTTTAAAACCAGGGAATGCTGAAAACGTCTATAGTTCCTCAACTCAAGTGTTGCTCCTGGGCAATGCTATAATATTCATTAAAGGATCCATTTATCAACAGATACCACATGTCAGAGTTTTCCAGCACAGTTTTCCTGACACCCCACTGAAAACGATGCTTTAAAAAACTAAAATGGAAAGCAATAATCCGAGATGCTTTTGCCTGCGCGTTTCATTCCACAATAGCTATTAGCAACTAAAAAAGCAAAGATTTACACTATATCCTTTCTGATAACGTCAAGCATTATGCTTTATTTTCCAAATCATTAGCATGCACAAGAATGACCTCATGGTGAACAGATGCACTTGGATATGGCAGTGATTAGATCAGTCCTCTCAGCAGTCAAGTGTGCCCATTTCAATTAACCCTTTGAAGCACTCACTGCAAGTCTACGCTGCTGAAAAGCAGGTTTGTAGGTTCTCTTGAAAGTCGGGATCTACCCTTCTAAGTATAAAGCCCTCAAATATAAATCTTTCTCTGGTGGAAAAGTTATCTCTGTTCCTTCCTACAATATCAAAGACTACTTCCATTTTCTAAGGGTTAACATCATTCTGGCTTCTGATCTTAAATGAAAAAAAAAAAAAACCAAAACCGAAACCAACAACAAACGCTTTTTAGTCAGCAGAGGTAATTAAAGTTGGAACGCTTCTGTATCTGCGCCTGTTTCATTTTTATGATTTTTTTTTTCAAGAACACACAAGTACTTTGTTGAATAACGGTTTTTCTTTTTGGCTGAGGGAGCAAGAACAGAAAAAGATAGCAGCTTAAACCCCCATCCTCTAAAACGAGAGAAATCTGCAGAGGGAAAGGATAAGAATAATTCAATAGTGTTGGATTACGGAGGATTTCCTGGGCTGCCTCTCATACCCAGCCTAATTAAAATACAGCATGTAATGTACCAGTTTAACAACAAAGGACCGTATTCTCATCTTTTGTTCCTAATCTGCACATCCCCTAAATGAGTTCAGGGATGTCCATTCTGCCTACCAGGCTGCATTTTCAACGTTTAAGATATACGGGGCTATCTATGATACATACAGTTGGTTTAAGGCTCTACTTCTGAAAGCGGCAAGAGAGGTCAATTCGATGATTTTTGTGCCTAAAATGAAGCACCTGCAAGACTATTTGTGATACGGAGACTAAGCCGGGGCATACGTCAAGAAACCCACATCCCATCCGAATCGAGGGGAAGCATCCCGAGAGACAGTACCAGAAAACATAAAAACATTTAGTTCAAATAAATAGATCACGTGTGATAATACACCGACGACGCGTGTCATTAACAGCTACGTATTCGATTCATTTAACGATCTTGATTTCCTTCTTACGCTGTTTAACTACTAAAAACAATCTTAATAAAACCCGTACTTACTCATTGACCCTTTCTTTACCTGAAAAGTTTAAGCTAGGCAGGGTCAGTAGTTTCAGCTGGCTTGTTACTTGAGAAGGGGGAACACAGACCTGTGTCAGCTCCATACATTTATTGCTCCGGGATTCCTTTTTTCTGTTTCAGAATAGAAATTCCCCTTTTACCTGGAGAAACATGCCGTCTGTATTTCTCAAGCGGCAGACGGCCGATGTTGCAGACACAGGACAGGTGAAGCTAAGCTTGGAGGAGGTCTAATTGCCCGCGGCACGGGGGGGGGACAGGCTGTACGCTGAAAAACGCGGAGCTGCCGCCGTTCACAGCCCGAGACCGTCCTGCTTGCCCTTGGCTCTGCCCATGCCGATGGGGGAACTGGCGGCTCCGGAATAGTTTTTCATCCCTTTCTAATCATTAACAGGGAGGAATGGATGGCTGCAAACTTAGTCAAATTGCACCCGAGCTGGTTTTTTATTTCTTTCTGGATGCTGCCGGTACGTTTGTTAGCACCCCGCCAACTTACACTGCCATAAATGAGGCAAGACGGAGGGCTGAGGTAGATAGACGCCCGCGATCTGCGCGAGGCTCCCGGCTCGTGGGACGGGGACTCACCCGAGCGGCAACAGCGGCTGAGTTGTGAGGTTTACGTTCAGCCTCCGTGCTGATTGCCAGGGTGCCATTCGATGGAAAATACATCCCAATGGCAACAACTGACACCGCTCTTGGTAATATTCGACTAAATATGCAAGCAAATCAGTAGGTAACGTGAGGAGACTCTCTGAAGCAAAGATTTTGACGCCAGAAGTCATGACCGGCCTCCAGTTTCTTTGCGAGCGTGAAATAAATCCTGACGTTCGGAAGTCTGAAAACCGGGACCTGACTGTGGCAGGTTTTACTCTTAAAAAAATAAAATCAAGCAATCATAAAAATGCATTCAGGTACTAACGACTTAACAGTGTTCTGAAAACCTTAAGTGGCTATTAGGAAACACTTAAAATATTTTTGTCATACAAAATGTATCACAGACTTTAGAAAGTATGACTATGGTATTATCAAATGCATCTGTCCTTGCTTGTCGAACTAAATTTGTTTACAATAAGATCACTGCGTGCTGTAAGAAGAACATGAAAACCAAATACAATTATGCATGGAGCAAAACATTTAAAATAAATGTATCTACATTTTCATTTGCTGATACGTCAACAGATGAATGATTCAGAGTGCTAACAACACTGGGCATGAAATCTACATTTCTATTGAAACCGATAATTTTTTTTTGTCTCAGACTTTTGGCAGAGTATATAAAAGAATTTAATTCACAGCTGTTCTACTTTTTAATGTAGAAAACATTAATCAAAGCTTTAAGTTATAAGCTTTTCTAATGTTGTTTAGTATTCCAGTTCAACAAAGATCAATAGAGGCCATCCCTGTGTTTCTTGACGCCTCTCCAGGAAGCAGAGGCGCGATTATGTAAATAGCACTGGTTCCCCTTTACTTCTGCCAGCTTGCTTATCTCCAAAGCCTTCTGCCTGCTGCTACTGGCGACCAATGCAAGGACATGCATATACCTCTTATCTCCTAACAAAGCTCTGAAAGCTCCAGGATTGGAGCCAGTAACGTTAAACAATGATGCACGGCTGATTTTATTTGTAAGTGATTTATTTTAGTAAATTTAATTTCTTCCTCCTTCAATTTTTCAGTTTAGATGGAAGATATTTGCTAACGAGTCAGGCTAAAGAGAAATAGAGCAGATGTCCTGCAACATTTATACAGGTTTGAAATAATCTATTAAACAATCCAAGAGAGTAGCGGGGAGTAATTAGAAAGTGCCAGTTTTCGCCCTACGAGTGTAGAAAAGGGATTAAGGAATCTTTGTTAAAGAGTCCAACACACGGTGACCATATACTTTTTGGAGGCTGGAAAAACAAATCTTGAGAGTACTGGAAATATGCATTTCGGAGTCAAAGCTTCCTTTCAGGAGACGTTTATATAAACTCGGCTAAACCAGCAAAGTAGCGGTTCGTACCTTACTGGCCGCATGCTAACTTAAAATCTCGATAGGGCACATAAGGAATAAATTCACAGAGTTCGGCATTACATTTTCATCTTTCAGCAGGGCTGACGAATGATGATCAGCATTAACGTGTGTGTGTATACGTATACACAAGCAGACACGTACATATATCCATACACATATTAAAAAAAAAACAAACAAACCAAACAAAACACAACCCGACCAGGTTCCAGGCCAGGTGTTGGAAGGAAGCCTGAAATTTGCTCATCTATATTTAAGGGAAACGTTAGCATACTGCACGCTGCTATGAGTTTCTAACAGAACACCGTTCTTACATTTCTTTTGCATTAATCCCTGACCCTGGTATCTCAGCAGCATAATCCCCATTTAGCATTAGTAGCAACGGCTTCTACTGTGAGGAACTATTTTTCGATAAGTAAGCACCGATTCAGGCATAGCTTTTGAACAACATATTCCCAGCTCAGCAAGAAACCCACACTCCTGAATGAACCAGAGCACATTACTGAGAGAAAGTTCATTAACCTCGCTAGATTCGGGGGTTAACAGGATAGCTGAAGAAAGGAGCAGAGTGAATAGCTCTGATGCAAAACAAATTAAAATGAATGTCATCATTCCTTTTGATATTCATTAGTTGATTCAGGGGAAGAATGGTCGTCTTAAATTTGCAAGCATTTATCTACAAAAAACAGGTGTACATCTGCTGCTCAAGTGCTTCTTAGTACTAAAGAGAAGAATAACGTGTGGAGACTCACCAGTTCCACCGAGGGAGTAGCTGGGAGAGGGAGAAAAGACCTGAGCGGCAAAATCCTCAAATGTCATTACTTCTTTATGGTTCTGGATTATTGCTTCGAGGTACAGAGCTCTTTCCTCATAACTGCAACGACCAGGTTAAGGAAATGTGTGCACAGAATTAAACGCTGTTACACAAGGTCCACCACCACCGGCGCTTCAGATCCACAGCAACACTAACCAGGCTGTACACGGGCACGGAAGAGAGGGGACCAAAATTGCCCAACGCTGCTTAATGATTCTGAAGGTGGGCAATGAGGAGTGAGCACACTTAGTGGCTTAAAATTAAGCTAATACCTTTTAGCTTCATGAATGAAAAGCGGTGACTGAGTAGATCCGACAGATTGCTGAATGTATCGAGGGCAGAAAGAAGCCCCCCAGACTGCGGGCTTTTTTAAACCCAAACCAACTTTAACAGACAAGCCGTGGCATTATGGAAAGTTCCTGGTACACAATATTCCTATCACAATGACCCTGTCAGACTAGAAAAATTATTCGATCGGAGAAACAAGCTACAGGACAGAGGAGAAACCCCCCCACATACTTACTTGATCATTGTGCTTCTTAAAAGAAATCAACCGTAATAAACGCAGTTCCTGAAAGCGTGCAGTTTATATTTAAGGCAGGTGCTAGAAGGTGTAATCTTATGTGTCCTAAATAAACGATGCCCATTGGAAAAATTCCCCCCACAACTCGCACGCATTATAGTCCGCATAATGCGGGCAACAAAGCAATCTAAAATCAAGACTATTGCCTTTTAATTAAAAACTCGGCAACCTGGAACACACAGCATTCAAATGTGTAATCAAAAACCAGTCACCAATAAAACTTACAAGCGTAACAAGCTGAAGCAACTTTCCAGCTGTCTTAATAGGACCCCTGCTTGCGGCAGCTTTTCACAGCGGAGAAAGCAAATCTTTTCCTTTTGTGTGCAGCTTCTGTTTTCTCAGAAGGTGAATCATACACTTCCAATAACAGGATAACGCCTGAAACAAATCTACAATGGGCTGAAGAACCTCACGTATGACTTTATGAATTAACGCTCGCAGGAGCCGGTATGACATCTCATTCTCTGCTTCCTCATTTAAAACAAAAGTTTCCAGATCCTCTTTGTGTTTCTGTTACAGGGAAATGCATTCGAACTCTGCAAGACTTATGTGGGAGCAAAGGCCAATTTAAATTTAGAAATTTGGAGCAGCGAGAATAACAACAGTGACAACATAATGCAGGTGAGATTATTTAAAATTGAAAAGCGTTACTAATTAATATTGAAGTGCCATTTGTGACTTTCATCACAATAACACCACCACTCTGAAACAGCATTTAAAAAAAAAAAAAAATCAAAGTAAAGAGGTGCTTAAAAATAGGACACGATGGTCTAGTGTTCTACCTCAAGGGGAATAAGCAAAGTGCGTCTTAATCGTATGCAAGTTCCTATAGGCATAGTGGTAAAAAAAGAAAAAAAGGAAAAAAAAAAAAAAAAGAATTTTGCTTTTAATGCTAGCAGAGGACGAGTGATACGTGATAAATCTTCTTATAAACTTCCCGTGGAAGCCTGAAGAAAGAAAATCAATACAGAGCATTTCAGAGTTTGCACCTGCTGACAGCGTTATTTGCTTAGTTTTTCTCTCTCCTTTCCCTAAGCCCAGGAGAACGCATTCCTGATAGCGCAAGCATTAGCCCGCCTGCGTTTGGGGCTGCCTCCCTATTATGGGCTGAACTCCTGATGACTCTTGTTAATGAATAGGCTGCCAAACTTCCTAGGAGAGGAGGCACACGCCTGGGCCCTATTCTAAAGGGACTGACGGATGCCATTCACTTCTCATTATGAAGATGCTTATTCTGCGGCGCGCTCGGCTGTTGCCAGGGCTGTGCGGACGCGCGGCCGGGCGAGCGCCGGCCCCGCGAACAGCGGGACGCGGGGGCTGCGCGGCCGTCTGGCCAACAGCCCCTCCGACACGGAGCTGGCACGTGCTGGCGCAGCGGGAACAGACCCAGGCGTGACAAATTACTGAAAGGGCTCGGCTAAACTTGCGGCTGACGACCACCTGAGCCTGCGGACCGGCCATCAGCGCTCGATTCACTGCGCAGCCTTTGGGCTGCTTGCGGGCCCGCTTTAAACAAGGCAGGGAGACTATAAAGGCTTTTCATGCTATGCCTAATAATATCCTGCTGTTTAATGAAAGACCTTGCACATCTAACACATAAGCATACAATGCGCAGAACAACTGCTAACACACCACAAGTTTGTACCGATTTTGCCAAATATTGCACGGAAAAAGAGAGCGAGGCGATTTTGACTAGGTTAGCGTCACATCTCGTAAAATCCTTATTTATGAGATGGAAGATGCCCCTAAACCACACAAAAGACTGGGGGAAAAAAAAAAAAAAAAACCACTCAGCCAAACAGCTGGGCAGCTACAGGAGAGGCATCTGAAAAATAACATACTGAGCTGAGTTTAAGCCAAGGTCCAGAGAGCTGTGCGGATCGATCAGCAGCTTTAGAGGCATATGAGGATGATCCCAATTCAGTGCCGCTCCTGCGGATTAAAAAGCTGAAAGCAGTAGGTGCAGATACCGCAGACTCGGCGAGGAAGACCGCTGCATAAACCGGCTCCGCTTCACCACCACCCTCCTCAGCTCAGCGCACTCCTTTTTCTCTCCCGGGCTCCCCTAAGCACGACTACCAGGAGCACCAGACAGCACAGTGGCTCCTGCCACACAGGCAGCGAGCGAGATGCTCGCGCTAATTTTCACTTACAGCCTCATCTAAAAAGCATTAAGTCGCTGCAGGAAAATTAAACTAAACTCCCCACTATCCCTATTTTAATTCACACACATATTAGGGAAAACAGTTTGGATTCATTAAAAAAAAAAAAAAAATAAAGTCAATTAAAGTTTTACTGAAGTTTAAGAATGTTCACAGAGGCATTAGGAACGTAAGAAACAAGCTGTGAAGAACCCTCTGAAAAATACCTCCAGCCTGTAAACATAGGTCAAGAAAGCAGCATGACATCACGAATACCATCTGATCTCTCACACAAAATCTTTGTTCTGTACCTTATTCAAGTTGCACTTCTTGTATGCAAACAAAAACACCGTTTTGCTACTTAATTGTGTTTATGTCAGCATCTTCTGTAGGCATCACCACGTTAGTCATCTGTCAGATACCCTGGAGTCCCAAGTAATGTATTTTGAGGATCCGAGAGAACATAACATACCCAAAGAATGGTAATATGACATAGACGGGGGGGCGGAGGAGAAGACTCAGCATTTCGAGACCGTTTGTACAGAAGCAGTCTGAAAGAGTAATTTTCAATTGCAGCCTCAAGAAGCTTCACATTTATCACCACGTAAGAACGCTTTCATCCAGATAATCACTAGTGCAATACTTGATCTGTCAAAACTGCAGCTCTCGTAAACTGCGCTGCTGTGCCTTCATCCTTACGAACCAGTGATGCGATTTTACTTACTTACACATGTTAGACTGTTAAGCTGAATCTTTTGAATACGAGATGTGTGTCATCCCTCTCCTGTGAGCTTTCAGCATAGCGTAGCTGACACAAAGACGCCCACGAATGCTAAGCCTCGTTGCATTATTTAGATCAAGCCACTATGCGCGGACTACCATATAAACTACTACTTTTTAAAAAATGCAACACATATGTCAGCAACCTCCCGCTCCCAGCTCATTGCCATGCTCTGGGTCGAGCGGGGCCAGGAGAAAGCTTGAAGTGCCTGGCTGGCTTTTCTACAGAAGCCTCAAGGCTAGATTGCTGAAGTGAAGCATGCAAATCATTTTCTGAAGACGGCCTGGCTGCGGAGAGGATGGGTTACGATCTTGAACCCTACCCCGGTGAAGAAGCTGGACAGCTGGCTTCCCTGATTAACTAAGCCCCCATTTATCTGCAGGTTTTGGGCGTCCCCCGAGATCTTCAGATAAATGGAGTTATACTAGACATTCAAAGGAACTGATCAAAAGCAGCCTCTTTTAATATGTATGGCAATTTGACCCATCCCTTCGACGACTGCATTATTTTACATTTTGCTTCTACCGAGGCAAAACTCCAGAGCAAAATGTTTTCAATGGGCACAAACATTTTTATTTCTTTCATATATTAAATGACGCAGAGAGCCATGACCAGGTGCGAATTACTGACTGTGGATATATATAACTGTGGGAGAGCAGGAATTTAGCTCCAATTTGCATACAGCAATCAAATCTCAGTATTTGAATCTTATGAACTTCTATAACCGTTCTATCAGTTTATCAATTATTTTAACAGTGCAACCATACAACGTAAGCCGTTTGAAAAAAAAACATTAAAACGCTAAGATTAATTATTTGCAATAAACCATGTCATCTTATTGCAAGCAGTAGAATGATCTGTGAAGTGCTGCGGTGAAACACATGCCGGACCTCCTGCCAGACGGAGAATCCAAAAGAAGACAAAAGGTAGAATTTTTGGAAAATTCACCAGAGAGGCAGGTACCAGCCATGCACGGCTCTGACCTACAAGCATCACTTCCACACTTAACCTCTACAACACGGAGCCGGTTTTAGACACACAGTTTAAAAGGTAAAGACTTTGAAAAGCCTTCAAAGTCCTCGTCATCTGGGTTCTGCAGGTGAACTGAGCCATCCTGGGGTCAGGATCTGTCCAGTGTTTCCCTCTCTGCACATATACACAACGTTAAACCACAAATAACTAAGTATTTAGAAAAGGGGAATTTAGAAGATGATTAGTCAAACAGATCCTGAAAATTTAGAACTTTTGTTTATTAACCTTAACTCTGTGCTGACCTCAAGCAAAAATATCAGCAATGGCCGGCAATTCCTTCCCCACACTATTTTTAGAAAATAAAAACATTTTGGCAACATACATACGCTCTCACCAATGTATGGAAACAACTGTGTATTTTGTTGACACAACACTCCCTTCATGCAAATAAGTCAAAATTATTTGTGGGTTTGTGAACAGGCAAAGAGAGAACTGACTGGCTACCCTCCACGGCTCGTTGGTTGTAGCCTGCCAACGCCAAGGGGCTGCAGTCCCAGGACTGGAACCCAACTGCTCGGATCCATGGAGAACACACACTGAAATGACTGTTCCTCTGGCTCCAGAGGGACTGCCAAGGAAGTTAATGCGGACTATTGGCATGAACCTATTGCAATTCCCATCTGTGATGTGAATCCCACCCTGAGAAGGGCTTTCGGGGCATCTGGCCAGTGGAGAAGCTGAAAGTATAGAGGTAGACAGCTCTTTCCAGCCCATCAGACATCAAGGCTGTCTCCATGTCCACATGCCAATTCCTTCTTCCACCCAACTAGGGAGACTTGAAGACAGAAAAAATCTTTGAACTTATTGTTCAATGCAAGAAAGCATGTTTCCCAAATCTACGCTAGAGCTTTCCAGCCTCACCGGTGCTTATACAGGTCTTCGCACAGGTAGAGTGTGGACAAGAGAAGGCAAACCTGGTTTGCTCATAGCTGATTCCCTGGGCAGGCTTGACGGACTCTGAGGCAGAGGAGATACAGGGCTGTAGTGCGCTTTTGTTTTACCGATTGCCTTTCCAAGATTTCAGTACCAAAGAACTACTGACAAGTCATTTCTGACCGCTGCACGTATTTCAGTATCCTCCTAATTCATATCATAACCAAAGATGGTTCCACAAAAAGGGTTTGCTCCTGACACCATGATAGCAGTTTTGAAAACAAACAAGAACATAAATGTTTGGGACTTACCGAAGTAGAATAAAGAAGGGACCATAAAATTGAGGTTAACATAAATGTATCGGTAGATGACCTTTACGCACCTAATTGTCCTCCTTAAGCTCTGAACAGGACAGAGTTACTAGGCTTTTAAAATGTTGCGGTAGGTTGTGATTTCAGTGTGAAACTCAATATGCTTGATTGGGCTTGGCCATCATTTATGGTCTACTGACTGTCACTACCGCATAAATTTAACTGAAAACTTTTGGGGGAATTTTAGTAACATATATCCTTCACTGAACAGGTGCAATTAAACTATACCTGTCAACAACTGCAGATTAATGTGCTTTTTTTAAAATCAAATCATCTGAGATTAAAACTTTTCAGTGTGATGCATGTCTTAAACACTTAAGACACGTATTAGACGAGGCTGACTATAACTGTCAAATGCAAACCAACTGTTTTTTTGCGAGAGGGGAGCGAGATTGGCTCCCTGGCCCCGTGGTCAGCCCCCAAGAAGGCCATCTGTCTGCGGTGCAGCCGGGGGAGGCAGGGCTCCACGCTCTCCCTCAGCGGCGTGGGGCCGGCTAGTGCCAGGGCTGCTGTTCCTCCTCCTTATCCAGAACAGGCAGATGATCCTCTGCTGCCAAAACCAAGAGCTCATCCTCTCCGCGGCATAATTTTCCTCTGCTCTGCCGCCCCTCAGTGCAGAACTGCACAGCCAGACAGCCCTCTCTTACTTCTGCACTGGGGGGATTTCCAGTCACGGGGGATGGCTGGAGCCCAGAACACCATGGTGCACAAGAGACGTGACTCTCACTGAAGCCAACAGGTACAGAGAGGTTTTCAAACGGATTTTTCGTTTGTGGAGCGTTTGCCCAGTGCCTCAGCACCGTGTCTGGAGCTCTGCCACCTCCCTCCCCGCCGAGTGGGGCCTGGGTCTTTGCACAGGATTACAAAAGAATCTCGGTCCTGACTGATGGAGATGGGGCTTCAGCTACCGCCATAACACAGAATAAAAACTAACCTGTAGCTGCTTCAAGTAGCACGGCAGACTGCTACGGCATTTTCCAGTGTGCGCTGTGCGACACGTTTATTTCCTCACAGACGGTCGCCATTAGTTGCTTTGAAGAGGAAAGTGAAACAAAACACCAACAAAAACACGTTTCACATGGTTTCAAACCATCTCCACGGAAATCAAGTAATGTAACAGCAAAATCATACTGAAGGTGCCCCGAGGCAAAAAGCTCCGGCTCTTGTGTGCGGAGCCCCGCTCTGGCGCTTGCTCTTGGCTCCCGTTGCTTGTTAGGTAGCACGCTGCCCAAGGTGTGCTGCGACCCACCAGTCTGGCAGAAGCACTCGCCTGCCGCTCTGGGATATCAAGAATATGTGGCACATTAGTCATGCCAAGTGCTTCAGGGAAGAATTTTGCATTTATTATGAATAAGGCAGAAAACAAGCTTTCATCTTAATTTACTCCTCCTCCTCCTTGCGGGAAGCCCCTGGGAGCAGATACATCGTACCATTACAGACTGATCGTTTTGTAGCGGGAGCGTGAAGGAACAATGGGTTACTTTCCTGATAAGATGACAATTCTGTACTTCAACGGCACTCATATTTATCCCTATCTGAAGCTTTTTTTTATTCTAACGTAGAGTACTTGTGATGACGATCTCCTATCAGGTATTCCTGTTTGTACAGATACCTCCTCTGTCGGAAAAAAAAAAAGTTAGAAATGCACCTCATATCCTGTATTAGCTTCGTCCTCGTTGAGGTCATTCCTCATACAAGAGAAACGAAACACTACAGCGGTGCACAAACCAGTGACAAAACTAGCATGCACACATGTGCCTAGAAAAAATGGCATTGTACATTTTGCATTGTACAGTCAGCCCTCTGCATATCCAAGGTCCATTTAGCAGCTGTACTCCACGCTTCACCATACAGATAAGGCATTGATTAAAATATTTCAATTGATTGCAATGATGACATAATTGCCTATTATCAGTTAGTGCGGCGGAAGCCCTAACTGGTAAATCATTCTGCAGGGCGCACAAAGATTTAACCACTAAGAAGCTATTTCTGAAAGAGTTCTGTATTGCAAGAACTATCGCGACTTCAGTTGTACGAGTTTTTGGTAAGCAAATTAGTGGGGCACGATTGCCCTAATATATATTTTCTCTAGAAGTATCCCTATCCGATCCTCAGGTATACCCTAAAAGGAACAGAAGCTACTCAGGCCGAACTAAAAGTCACCTTCCTGGGGCCCCAGAGCAGACAGATGTAGAGGTCCTCTCTCCTGAGGGCGGTGGGGTGTGCTATCTACTGGCCATCTCCTCCAGCAAAGTACTTATTCACCCAGGGAAATAACCTGGAGACCGCAAAAGTAAAGATGGGTGGAAGAGGCCCAGAGAGCAGAGGGTTGAGAGGATGTGCTGGTCCCCCTGAGGCAGCACAGGCTGCAGGAAGAGCTGGACCTTCAGAAGAACCTCACCAAGAGCAGAGCCTGGCCACGTCTCACCTTTGCCTATGCACTGAGCAGGAGCTTATGAGCGGGAGGTGCCGTCCCGCAGAGCCTTCGCCGTACAGGTCTAGAAGGAAAGCTGCCCGATGACTGCAGAAGACAAATGCCTAGGTCATATTTTCAGAGCGATCATTATAACACCGTAGCTGCCCCATTTTATCAGTGTATGTACAGCTGCCGATGCTCATGTTCTGCAATTATCTGGCTTGTTCCACAAACGGGGTGATCATCAAGGGATAAATAACTGGAGGAAAGGTCACATGTTACCGAGCAATGCTTCCCCCGTGCTTTGTTGCAGTCTTAATTTTATTCAAACACTAACAAAATGCACCTATTTCAGTAATTCCACTAATGAGCTGTTACTTTTGGACATCTTAGAAAAAGGGCAAAGGTACAAAGGTTCAATTATTTGCCATTTACTTATGCCTTCCAGTTCCTTCAAATTGGCTGCTTGAACACACAGGGATAATATACTATCCCTGGTCTGCTATTGTTAGCCACATACCAGCAATACTATTCCCTTTTATTATCCTCTTTGTTACAGCATGTGTGTGTTACAGGGAAGGGGAGGCTTCTCTTGAAAGCTCGAGTATTTTTCCACTAAAACAGTAGTCTAATAATTTTTTTGTTTGTGAGCAGCAGCAGTAGGATTTTCAGGACCGTTAAAAGTCACCCACATCACCCTTTGGGCGCGGGTAAAACTCCCGACAGCTTTTATCAGGCAAATCGTGAGAACTTTTGGAAACCGCAACTCTGTAGTACCAGCGATAAAGACCAACTAATACAAAGCCAGATGCAAGACTCTGGCTCGATGTCCTTCCCCAACACGCAATCGCTACAGAGATACCATTCAAGTGGTCGCAGAAACAACGGCTTACGAAGACAGATGCTGTACTGCATTGAAAGCCTCCCCAAAACTTTGCGGAGAAAAAAAAATCAGGTCTGTTTGCATTGGGTGGTCAGCATTTGTAATTCTCATTCTTCAGGGAAAAAAGCGACCGAGTGACTGAAGCCTTCGGAGGACAGACTGTTTAGAAGACGGCAGTGCTGTTTTGGAGCTACAAACCCCAAAGCCACAAACCATTACTATGTTTATACATATTGTGCATCTGCCTTCTGCTTACTGTTGGAGCCTGTAGATTGCACCGTTCGCCGCAAGTTAAGGAGAAAACGGTTGACTCACTAATTTTTGCAGCATGTGTGGACCAAAAATGTAATTAAAGTAAGACCTGGTGTGTGCTATCACACAATATAGCTTATCTGAATGTGCAACATAAAGACATTGTCCACCGGTTTGTGATTAATTCACCACTTACAGATGGCCAAGCCACGTGGGTATTATTCAGCGTATTCCAAGTGCGAGACCCTCCCTGGTAGGCTGAATGACCTAACGGAAACTAAAGGACCAGAACATGCTAAGTGAGAAACAAATATGCTATACCCACACAAATAAATTAAATATGCTGAGGAATGCTTTGGCACTTCACCCATTTTGTACGGAGCACCTTGCATCCATGCTATTGATTTTTTTTTAGTTTCCAAAGCAGGATAGCTACGTCCAAACATTTTACACTTAAGAAGAGAGAAAACCATACAGATGGGGAATATTACCACCTTCATTTTACAGAGGACTTCGGTATAGAGAGATTGAAAAAGGTATTTATAAGTTACACAGGATGATTTTGTGGTTAAGGAACTAGAGAATAACTTGGGTCTTTTTTTTTTTTTCTGCAACAGATTTCCTGTCTCTCCTGTTTTAATAATTTAAAAAAATGTAACATATATTTTAAAAACAATTCTGCTAACTAATATGTTTCAGAAACATAAAAGTGACTTTAATTAGGATTTTTTTTATGATTAGGAATTCTGTAGTTTTAAAATCTTAAGCAGGACTTGTTTTATTTTTGAAAAGCTAGAAATTCTCTCGTAAGATAAAGCATCCGGTTTTGGTAGCAGTAGCAGGCTGCAAAATCTCCAGACCTTTGGTTCATCCTGAACTTCAGCATCTTTAGCTTTGGATCATATACGTGTATTAAGTGGGGAATCAAGTTTGGGGGAGAAGCAGAAAGAGTTTTTCTGGTAGCTTATTGTTTGCATTTGACAGCTGTTGGAAACTGCTTACATGCTGGAAATATTAATAGTCTTGATGGAGATAAGTGAGGCAGGCAGGCAGGAATTAGAAGAGCTGTTTATCACATGGCTCTCCTTCATGGCTACAACTTCCTCTCGACAAGTCAGATAATACGATTTGGTCCTAAAACACATGCAGCAGATTGTGGAATGTTTACTTGGAGCCGTAACCAGAAAATAAAGGCAGCAGCACGGTTAACTAAGTGAAAGCCTTGTGCCTCCTCATTAAATGCCCGGCTCTTCCTGGAGGTTTATGCAGCCGCAGCAATTACGTTTCGAGTCTACACAGGAGGGAAAGAAAAAAAAAATCTTTTTCCTACGCACCTTGTTTCAGTGAGTTATGCCTCGATACCTCATGATTAGATTGCTGTAATGTCCTATATGTGTACCTTTACCCTCAGGGCACTCAAAAATAAAGCTGAGACAGAATGCAGCTGCTTGCTTATTAAGCAAGAACCCATGTTGGGAGCACAGCTAGCCACTCGGCCAGGATCCACACTGCCTCTCCTGATGAAATTCCAGGTGGAGCTCAGCGGGATCCCACAAACCTCGAAATCCCGAGGCGGTGGAGCCTGGGCAGCCAGGGGACACCCTCGCAGGGATGCTCTGCAGTGATGAGCACAGTCCGTGCCGAGTACGGTCCAGGCTGCAATTCTCTCGCCATAAATGCAAAGGAGCTGCTCGCGGGGAGATACTCGGCTAGACAGACCACATCTTCCTACCTTTTACTCAGACTTGTAGGAAAGGCACAGACTTGTACGTTCTGCCTGTAAGTTCTGTGAGTTCGTTTTGTTAACGATATCAATTGATGACAAAATGCTGTTGGTAGTCACTTATATCCTAAAATTTTATAATGAAAAAGTGATAGCCCATAAGAGCATAAGAAAGGCTTATAGAAGTTTTTGAAAATGTGTTGTTATACTTTGGTCATTGCACATATGAAAATATACAAATACACAAATATATACAAAGACTTATGCGTTCATGTGTCTCTATTTAAACACATGCATGTGTATACCCTTCTCAGTATATTCGAACATTACTATGCTTCTTGCCATCACGTTCTCCAAACGCAAGCATATCCACATAAAGTCAGAAATGTCACCAAACTGGTACCCTGCCTCTTAAATTCAAATGCCACATCAGTCCTCTCTGCTCCTCAAATGCTGCTCAGCCCACTCTGTTATACAGTGCACCTGGAGAAAGGGTCCGGGTCACTGCGTTTCTTCAGAGTCCGTATTTCCAAGGTCCACCACAGCAGTATCAAAGTGAATACACAGTTAAGAAACTCCCAGGATAATGGCATAATCAAAACCAGAATGTACCAGCAATAGCCTAAGTCATTCTCGGCTTTGAAAATTAAACGACCAGAGACGGGGGAAGAGGAAGATAGTGACAGATTCGTAATTCAGAATTCTTGAGTGCTGTTCCTCAGACTTACAAGACAATTAAGTAACTTGCAAGATAATTTTTCTACAGTAAATCAGAAGTCAACTTTTGTCTCAACATTACATTTAAATGATAAGGGAAAGCAAGCAGAAGTTATCAAAATACTTCCCTGCACATTCACTTCAGAAATCTGGATGCTTTGGAAGTTGCAAAAGGGATAATTACTGACAGCTTAAAGACGACAAGCAGCGCAAAGGCAGGAAAACACTTGCAAAATAGTTGACATAACTGAAGAGAGGAATCTGGTTCACCTAGCTACGCACCAACGCATCACTTGAGGCTGAGCACCCCAACCCTCGCGGGCAGCCGGGCGGCAGAGGGGCTCCGCGCAGGCGGGGGATGCTGAGGACGGCTCCTGCGCTGTGCCACCCCACCCAAACCGCTCCCCGCAGACCCCGCCAGAGCACACAACCCTTCTCCATAAAGTGGCTGGCCCTTTCTCTAAAGAAGCATCGAAATTGCCTTACCCGGGAAACGCCTGCGCTACCGACTGTGGTTTTGTGAAACCGCAACGCTCCTTGCAGCAAAACCAACGCGCGCCTGGGCGTGATTAATGTATAACACACTCTTTGCCACAACGCTCTAAGTTGCTTATGAGTTCACTGGATAGGTAAACATACAGCCCTGCAGAACGGCGAGATGCGATGACGACCAAATTACCTAGAAAAACTGTGTTAAACAGGGAAGAGTCTACACTTAATTGAGTATTTGCATAAATAACTTTCGGGGGGGAGAGGACGGGCTGGCAATTACAGACTCATAAATCAGCTGAGATTATATTCATCTACAAATTTGCTGGTAAAAGTCTGTGTTTCAAGTTTCTGAGCAAGATGCTACAAGTGTTATTTAAATAGTGCACATACACCAAGGACAAGTCAGGAGACTGTTGTTATCTACGTGGACATGAACAAAAGAAATGCCTTTCTTGATTTGAAATAAACTGAAACAAAAATTTTAA
The DNA here is from genome assembly GCF_965231255.1 of Vanellus vanellus. Lineage (NCBI taxonomy): Eukaryota > Metazoa > Chordata > Aves > Charadriiformes > Charadriidae > Vanellus > Vanellus vanellus. The sequence goes on from NC_138907.1 coordinate 1,387,786, forward strand.
ATCAGTGAGTTTTGAGTCAGTCTTTTTGCCTACAATTAGAGTAGCAAGCCATCTGCTAAATCGACTTGTATCACACGCATCTTGTCGATGGGAGAATCCGTGCCTTAAATGAAGGAGTAAAAAGTACTGTAAGCCTGAGGACAGGTAATTAACAAACCATTCCATTGCTCGTAAGAATATAATACTTAGTGTATCACTCACACAAATATATTTCATTTCTTGATATTCAATAGTGATGTTTCCAGCTCTTCAAAATTAAATGTTTTCCAAATGTAAATCCTTGGAAAGCTGAATTTCTCAGAAAATACAAGATTTTACAAACTGTAAAGCAGTTATAAATGTCTACAAATATTCATTATTTATTTTTGATAGCGGATATACCATAAAGGATCTTAACACCGAGTCTAGAAAAAAAAAAAAATTGAAATACCTTTAATCATGTATGATTCCCACCCCCTGAGAATGAGCGCAACGACACTGATTTCTAAGAGCTCATACTGTCCCACGGCCAAAGGGCTTTGTGCGCACGTGAGACCGGCCTCACCGAGTTGCTGATGAGCAGCACATGGACATACAGGATTCCTGGAATATACCGGTATGGGATTTCACCTCCTGTTGCACGTGTACAAAGCTCACCTTTGTGCCTTGGATATAGCTGATGGACTAGCAATCTCTCCGTCAAATTCTCACTCTTCGGTTAAGGCAAAATCTTTTCAGATTAATGTATAATCATATTTTTCACCTACTAAAGGTTAATAAACCATCACTGTCAGTTTGATAAGAGTATAAGGATCAGGCAGCTACAACCAGAACAAAATATAATTACACAAAATAATTTTGCCCCTTCTAGTTTATTAGGGATCTTTTCATTATTTCTGGGACTAACACTAAATGGCTCACAGCTTCAGGTCTATTCTACTTGATAATTTACATTCATTACAATCAGGGACAGGTAACCGTGGGGCTTATTATCACATCCATTACGAGTGACACCATTTGCAAGACGCTCAACACTAAATGTACTTGTTGCTGCAGTGATACAGGCTGGGAAATTGCTCTGCGTTAGAGGATATAAAGGAAGAACAAATTAGAAAAAGACAACCAAGAAATCAGTGCAGATGTCCCAGCTTTAAATTAAAAAAAAAAAAAAAAAAAAAAAAGGAGGGGGAGGTTTAAAACTATAATCTGGCATATTCATAACTGTTGTAAATACTCCAAAGCAGAGCAGACCTAAGGGCTGAGCAAGGGATCTCCTGGGCATGGGGCTCCGAGTAATAAACGCAACGCATCGAAAAACATCTCTTCTCAGGCCTGATTTTGTGAGCCGTGAGGCCACGAGAGCTTTGTGGGGGCTTAATTTCAAGCCGATGCTTTCACGCTGCCCCCTTTTTGTTCTGTACGAACCCCCGTAACTCCTCCCGCTCTACCTGAGCCCTGCGGGGAGCCCCGGGAGCGGGGTGCCTGGCTGGCAGCCGTCCCCGCTCCTCGCCCCAGCCGCCCGGCGCAATCATGCTGTTTGTTCCTCTGCGACAATCAGGCAGGCACAGCACAGCACAACACCTGGTACTCCGGTCCGGGGCCCTCCTTGGCAGCTGACTGTGAAATCTCCCTGCCAGGTGGTTGCACTTCAATTACATTAGCTAGGCATTGTAGGGTTAACAAGTATCCAGAGGAGATCTTTTATTCATATAACACAGTATGCCTTTTGTGGATCTTTGAATAATGTTGCTTAAAATCCATTAAATTAAAATACTCTTTCAAGCACGCAGCCTGCAACAGGTATAGCAGTACGTACCCACCACTGTCCGCTCGCGCAGCATTGTCGTGGGCACGCAGTCGTTTCGGGAAAATTTGATCCCCAAAAGCAGATGATTAAGTCAGCATTTAAAATAACATTTTTTTTCCCTGGAAGTGACCTCTCAGTAGGGGGAACGGATTCCCCTTTCATTGCATAGCGCAGCCAGCGTGCATGTAAGTTTATGAAACCCGCTTTTTTTACTTAAAAAGTGGGCGCGGAGGGTGAGCGGGCAAGGGAGGAAGCAAAACTGGAAATCTAAATGACTCCTTCTCAAAAAGGCAGGTTAACGCAACAGTTTCACTGCTGCTAATTTCTTCTAAATGTTCTACTGTTGCTAAAAAAATTTCCCCATAGGTTTTAAGTAGCTCACGTTGGCCGTAGAGTCTTATCATCACATTTAATTATGAGGCAAGAGGTGAGTTAATGACTGAGCAGTGTGATACACTGTTTAAACAACCAAGTTCTAAATTCAAGCACAAGAGAAACGATGGTGAAAATGGAGAGAGTGTACTCGGGAGGATGCCAAAGTGCTGTTTGGGCTGGATGTGCAGCCCTAGTTGACAGTCATTGTTTTAATGCCTCAGAGAACTAATCGGTTTTTAAACTAACTTCAAAAAAAAGTGAGAATAAGACACAATCGGAAAACAGACTCTTGTATACAGGTAATATAATGCACAGAGGAACGGGAACAGAAGTACTGAACACAGCCCCAAGGCAGTACAAAAGAAAAGCCACTTCTGCGTATAGGAAGAAATTAAGACTATAGAACAATGTGAAAAAGCAGCTGTTGCAAACCAGCAAGGTGGTCAGACAGAGCGGATCAACTGCCATGGGAGTCCTTTCCAGATGAGGGCATTTAGTCCGTGCTTTCAAATTAAAAGCTATTGAAGCGCACTGCAGCACAAGAGACAGGCTGGAGTTGGGCTGTGGAAGCCGCGTGTCACAGGGAAGAGGTGGAACGACCCATCCCTGTGGTGAAGAACCCCCAAGGTGCTCAGAAGATTGGGGTCACACAAATACACCGGGGAAGGCCTCAGTGAGCAGTTCTGCCGCACAAGCAACGGGGCACTGGCAAAGGCTTTACGCTCCTGCCCATCACCAAGGTGTCTGGGTTATGGAGTACACAACTCCACCGTGATGAGATTATGGCCGATTCACAGAATGGCAGCACTTTGTTAAAACGGAAAATTAATCTGATTTGCGAAGACAAACGAGTGAGCTTAGTGCTGCTGTAGAGAAAGCTATGATGCGGAGTGCAAATCCTACAGGAGAGTCAGAAGTAACTTATGCTCAAGCTCCCTGTGAGCCAACACCGGGCAGGAGAGGTGGATGACAACTGGTGACAACTGTGCAGCTCTGGTCCCTTTCTCCAAGGCTATTAAAAAAAAAAAAGCGCTGAAGAGCTCCCAGTAAAAGAGCGGAGCCGTTCTGCTCTGCACAACCCTTTCCATCTGCTTCCTGCCAGATCTTTTTGACACATCTCATTCTCTAGACAGCACAGAAACGCTCCTTTGTGTACTGTGTTGAAGATGACCACAAATCACTTCATGGGCCGGCCCTTCCCCGGCACGTGCCTTGAAGCACCATCTCCAGCTTTACAGAAGAAGGGTCCTAACAAAACGTGTGCCGAGAAGCTAACTACCTGGTGCACAAGCCTCGGCGGGATGCCTGGGAGTCAGGCTGTTCCACCGGTTTCAGGACACGAAAGGTGTCCAGGTTGTGCAGCCCTCATCACAGAAACAGACTGAGCAAAAACGCGGGCAGTTTTCTTCGTGTTCTTGGCTTCCACTGAAACGCATAATTTTCTTGGCGTTAACTGTCTTGAAGACAGTTGAATTTCTGAAGTTCTCTGAAGTCCGTAACTGCTGAGTCATTTCAGATATAAAAGGAGATAACAGGGGGAGAAAGGGGGAGAGCAGAAGAGGAATTTTTAATGAAGCATCAAAGTTGCTGGAAGTAACCAGAGAAGGCGAATATATAGCGACAGTGACTTAGGGAAGAAGCTAAACAGCTGTAATACTGTGTGCTGCTGCCATCGTACCTCACTAGAGAACGTGTCTAGCGCAGGCTTACGTAAGATTGTTCTTTATTCAATTTTTTTCCAATTTTTGTTAAGTCTTAAGTTGATCAATGAAATACCTGCCCAGCTATAAGCTTTCTGAACTACCACCTTTTAATTAAAATTTATTTTTTAATTAAAATAAGAAATGATATGAGAAACAGTTTTGAACATGTCCTACTTTAGCGTTTAATTTGTAACTTACTATTTTTATAATTGCAGCTTCTTGAAAGCTATAGTTTTCTACTGCTTGAGAAAGACAATAGGCAAATTTTCTGAATTCTGAGGAGAAAGCTGTTCAGCATATTAGATGACGCTTTCCTACAATATCCATCACCAGAGCCTAGTTTATGGTTATTTAACTTACTCTCTCAAAACTCAACCACCAAATTTCACCCAGTTTTAAACAGGATGGGTTTTGTCCCTCAATTGCCAACTATTCCGTCTTCTACAGAAGATAATCAACGCTAAAATAACTCCTGCACAGTTGCACACTGACACTTTCCATATTTATCTTCACGAGGGATTCAGTGAGCTATTTCTTCACAGTCAATAACAAAAGGAGAATCAGTGTCTTTGGCAAAAGTAAGAGCAGCTATAAACAGCCCTTCTCCATGCAAATTTGTTACTACGACTGTGTCACGACCTACATCAATCCCCTGCTACGTGAGCTGCGAGTTGGTCCTGTGAGCAGCCTGCAAAATTTCATCCATTTGCTGGAAAATATCCACTGCAACACAAGATGAGGCCATCCAAATAATTTCACTTGCTAATTAACTTTGGAAATACATTACAGCTTTGTCTTCGAGAGTTATTTTAGCAGACTAGAGTGCTTATTGCACCACCAAGCTTCCTTTCTATTTTAAAACCGAATTATATGACTCGATAGAACGGCAGTAACACCGACACACATAAGTGGATTCTTTGAAATTAAATATTTGGCTTTTTTGCAACGTCTATTTTCAATAAATGCCTTGGCTTTGCCGTGGTATTTATCTGTGCAGGCACACTCTTATCTGATCCCAGTGTATAACGCCATTAATACTATTGCATATTTATATTATGCTACCTTGAGCGAGGTTTGGCTACCAGGGTATTAGAATCTGCCTATACGAAGCAGATACTGTTCTGCAGCTCAAAACAATGACCAGCACTTCTGAATGAAAAGAGAGAAAGTGAACATTAGCACATCAAAGGCCCCTTTCTGAAAGAAGAAAAATTGCATGATGCACACTTTAATCTTTCTGACAATCTATGCATGGATTGAACTGAATTCTATTTTTCACACAAATGTGAATGCTTGATACAAGGACATCTTTACCAACAGCAAAAAGAACAGAGAAAGATGTGCTAGCGCAGCCTTTGAACTTTGAAAATATGGATTAACATGCAATAATATTTAACCACTGACAGAACGACATTCTTCTTATCTCTCTCAATAAACCCAAATAATGTAAAACACATTTTACAAGCAACATTCAGAAAAACTGTTATAAATATTTTAACCTTCAAATAAAAAAAAACAATATGAGAAATTAGTAGTAAACAAAATACGGGCAATAGTAAAATCTTCACGTAAATATCTTATTTAAAATCAGTTACCCATCACAGAAAAGCCGTAAGTGTAATTCACTTAATTAGCATGTCTATTTAGCTAACTAAGGGTGGAATGCGACCTGTGCTTATAGGTTTAAAAGAAAATATTGTTAAAATGTGTATAAAACATATATGACACTAATCATGCTCATTCTGCTGTAGTAAGCACAGAGATTTCTGCATGTAGATCTTCTCATGTTGCAGAAGACTTGTGTCAATCAGCCCAGAGAAGCAAACGCTCAGGAGCTGCTCTGTTCGATGTAGACAGCTCTCTGCTCAGCAGAGCGTATAAGACAAGCGCTTCCAGAAAACAAGAGCACACACCAGCAGCACGCTACTACCAGACGCTGCAAGAATGCCTCAGCGATACAACTCTGTACCATCTCCATCAAATCATTACTTCTTGCAGCGTAACACAGCAGAGAGGTGACTCTGATCATCCCTTTCCCACTTAGGCGAAACTTACTTTTATTCTGTTCCTTTAAAGAACCGGCTAAAAGGAGAGTACAGGTGATCAGAACTCTTTAAATGTGTTTCTTCAGCAGATACACACCTCGAAGATGGTACAACGGCTTTGGAGGATTGCTGCAAGATAGTTACTCACGGCCACGCATCCAGATGGACCTGCACCTGCCTGCGGAGGAACGAGAGGGAAAGGGAAACCAGGTGAAGGGCAAGATGTTTCTCCTCTCATTCCTTCATCAGGATGCTCTGTTTGCTGCTATAATTTCACCAAGACTGTCTGCACAATTTTTTCCGCTGACAACATGTTAAACTGTTGAGTCCAAGTACTTGTAGAGAGCAGGAAAGGGACGGCACAGAAATGTCATCCCAGAGTTTTCTTCACGTAAACAGAACTGCATCCTCCTAACTATCAGCTTGTAAAGGAATGGCATGATTTTATAAACAAGCCTTATTAAGGCTTATGAATGAATTTGTTCCTAAAAAAAGCCTAAGTAATTTAGTTATAACTCAATCACAGCCAGTGGAATGACATCTCAGATGATCTTAAATAAGATCACAGTCTTTGACTTGCAGAATGTCACCAATGGAGAAAGCAGAGGCACCGAAACTGAGCCTCACACATCTGATATTTCGTACAAACTGGCACATTCCCAAACAGAACATGTACACTTCCCAAAAAACTTGAGAAAACCACATTTTTCTTGCAGATATGTCAGGGACCTGAACGTTAAACTACTTCAGTCACAAAAAGGAACAGCGGACCACGTTTAGATTTGCCTAAACGGCCTCTTAAAGCGTGGGGTCAGCGGTGAGAGGATGAGTTAGCATATGGAAATATTGAAAAGGAAATAAAAATAACCGGTTTGGAAATCTCTCTTTTAGGGCAATGAAAAGACTCAACATTCGTGTTCGAATTGGTCCAAAAGAGGACAGTGGCATGAGGAAAACCCGTGACAAAACATTAACAGGGCCGAGAACTGTCACGACACAGAAAAGTTTGCCTGTGCCTTACCTTCGACACCCATGATGCTACAGAACAGCACACCGACGGAACAGCAAAAAAAAAAAAAAAAAAAAAAGGGTCTCTTTATACTCATTTTGCAAATAACACCTGAAATTTAGAAGGCAGGCTTTCCTAAACACGGTGGGTTCAGCCCCAAACACAAGTCTTACTCAAAGCACCGGGTAAAATGCATACTGGGGGAGGAAAGAATGACTGGACCAGACAGATGGTCTGCCTTTGGATGCTGAAAAGGATTTTGAGGGAGTTGAGTCGTATGACTTAATTCTTGTCCTGAATATTTAAGGTAAACACAGATCAAACCAAATTAGGTAAAGCCCAACCACCATACTGCGCCACATAAAACCCAGCAACAGATCACGACTGCAAAAACGCCCTAGGAAAAAGTATCCTTTTGCTCCTTCACTAATCTCTTTAGCTCCAAAGTCAGTCATGATAGTAATTTGACATCCACATTCAGCACAGCTATTTGACTACACGTTCTTAACACACAGAAGTCTTCTAAGACTATTTTTCTTAAAAATCCTGACAGTCTTGAAGTATCGCCTCTTCTGCCTGATCAGGGAACAGAAATTTACTTTCATTTTTAAAAAATGCAACTGTTTCTTCATTCTGCATAAATCATTGACTCAGTATGTTACCACACAGGCAAAACACACGGAGGTAAAGCAGCTGAAACACTCAAAGTATTCAGGAACTCTGTCCTACTGTTTTCTCGCGATTCTGGACCATCAGTACAGTAGTCTCTATGATAACTCCAGCAGCACTGGTGGATTCCACTCCATCCTAAAATCTCATTATACAGAATACTAGAAAAAAAAAAACCAAAGCTGTCTCAGTCCTGATGCTGTAACAAAAAGATGAAATACAAGGGGAGGAAAATGTGTGTCTGCAGGCACCGTATTTTTAATGTTCTTCCACTAAGTCCTAAAATGAAAAACAAAACATTTTGTTTACTGGTTTCTCTATATCTTCTTCAATGATAAAAGGGAAGATTAAAAATTGTTGGTTTGGGCATTAAAAAAAACATTGAAGTCCATGTGAGTCTTTCATTTGTAAACACCAGTTTTACAGATATTGTAATTGACATGAAAAATTGAAACGAAAAGTAAAATCTCTCCATTTTGCTTTCTGAGATCCCAGTACTTTGTGTGTTGACTTTGGGGATTCCAAAATGCATGTTGCTGTGGTATTTAAAAAAAAAAAAAAAACACACAAAAAAACAAACGGAAATGCTGGCATGCAAATCCTATTCAACAACTTGAGAATACTAAGGGCTTTTACAAGGCAAAGAACACGTTAAAAGTTCATTAATTAAACAGTGCTTGTGAACAGATGGAATGGCTATCTGGGCTCTAATTACTGTAAGTTGGTACAGAGGTTCGCAGACCTTAATGAGGTTCAATAAAATGAATGATTACACATCAATCACAATTAGAGAAACCTGTAAGATGAGCTGAATTATCATGGCAACAAGTCATAAAACATGGGAGCACAAAAACCAACAGGCTCTGCGAAAGCCTATAAAGAAAATGTTTCGGAATTAAAACAGCTCTTCTGGATTGGAACGATTCCTCTCTACTGCCAAGCCCATAAAAACGCTCAGTGATTTAACTGTAAGGGTTGCACTGTCCCTCTCTGCCATCCCGGAGGATCGATTAGCCGTCGGAGAGCGCAGGGCACTACAGTACCTAAAGGGTTAGCAACAGCAAAGCAAGCAAGGCAACGATCTGAAAAATAACCAGTTACGGAAATGAAGAGAACAGGAACCCTTTGTCGCACATTAAATACGTTGTTGAAAATAAAGACACCCGTGTTTCTTTTTATCTTCCCGGTGAAATGGAGATGTCAAACATCAGGTACAGAGGCTGCTTAAAACCAGCACAATTAGAAAACGCGGCTATGTATGTGGCAACTGTGTAGTTGAGGTTATTCAGGCTGGTATGTGTGAGTGTAACTGCTATTCCTACAACTGCAAACCTTTAAATAACACAGAGTTTTATTTAAAAACTAAGGACAGAAAAATAATCCCAGCCACTGCCATTTCTTACCGCTGGAGCCGCCTGCGGAAAATGTTGTTTTCAAATCCTCTCATTTTCCCAGCTGTAATAGATGCTGGCAGCAGGGAGAGGAAGGTGGTAAGACGGAATCAGAAATTACTGGTAAGGGCAGGAGTTCACTTATGGTATGTGAAGTCTCTGAACATGAGCTTCAGTGCTCGTTCCCCAAAGTAACGGCTCTACCACCTTCTCTACCAACTTCTACCGCCTTCTCTGTACCGCTACACTTCTATCGCCTTAATGGTGTTTGTCTGGTGGACACAGCCCTTAAAAACTCCAGAAGTCAACTTTGAAAACCATGAAGTTCTTTAAAGTCACAGGTATGGCAGAAGTTAAGGTAAGATCTTTCAGGAACAGGAGAAAAGAAAAATGCAAGCTAGCTTGAGCTTATTTTCTAAATATTAATGACTTCACTCTCATGATGCTGCATTTTTGGTACCAAGACTGCAGTAATGAAAAAGTGAGCTAGCTAACCCCAAGTTTGTTTATTACAGTGAGAACACTAAGCTTTCTAAGTGAAATAACGCTACTGGAGCAACACTACTTTGCCCAGCTGAAAGGAGGGCAGGAGGATGCCTGCTTTATTTAAGGAAGCCAACAAACTGTAGATTACCAGGATTTTATAAGATCATCCACGTTGTTACACAGGTGAAAATGAATGAGATGGATAATCCTAAACAGGTACAATAAATCTAGCTGTTCAGCAGAAGTCACAGTTACAGGTTCTCAAAAAACCTGGCCCAAGCCAATTCAGACAAAGTATTAAAAACATCAAATGAACTGAGGTGTTGGTTTTGTTTTTGTTTTTGTTTTTTTTTTTTTTTTTAAGAGAAAATGCTGTACATGTACTAGATTGTTACTTAGAATTAGATTTAAGAAATCATTAAAAGCCATCTGCTCCTGTTTATACACTAGAACCCTGACAGTTAATCTTGCTGTGAAATACACACAAAAGTATGACACTGAGGAAAGAAAAAAATACAAATTAAATATGCCAGCCAATAAACCCGCTACAAAAAGCGGCTTTCTCCTACTCTTCTCTCTTGCTGTCACCACGCTCGTGTCCCCAACCTAATAAAAAAGTCCCCAGTAACAGCATGCCTTTAAAAGTTTTTCAAGCGCAAGTAGAGGGAAAGCCTTTCCTCTTTTAAAAAAAAAAAAGATCTAAGATTATGCTGCTAACCATTTAAGGAGCTTTTATATAAGAGGCACAAAATTTATGCGCCTCATCCTCTTAGTATCAGATGCACAGAATCAGTTCAGGTTGGAGGGATGTCAGAAGGTGATCTAGTCTCACCTCCTCAAAAGCACGGTCAATTCAAAAACTCGTTTTTACTGAGAGAGAAACAAAGCAATTAAGAAAATTCAAAGCTAAACCTGAAAACATTTTTCCTTTTTAGAAAATTATTTAAGTTGAATGAAATGATTGCAGCACGTATGGTTCATGTAAAACATATACTGAAGTCAGGTTTTCTTTAAAAGGGAAAGCAAAGAAAAGTTCGAAAAATTATGTAAAACTATATCGGCAATTACACGTTTGTATGAATGCAAGTGCCTGGATCGCTGGGGAACGCACGCATGAAAATGCCCATGCGCGCATCTAGCTGGTCTTTCGCATCCTTTGCGCCTTCTCACCACCTGCGGAGCAGCGAGTAGGGGTTTCGGAGACCCGGGAACTGCCCTGCTGGATTGAAACTGCTTTTTCTGAGGTTGGCACCTGGACTTTGGCCACGGCCAGGACACGGTGCACCCTTCCCATTGGGAACCCCACAGCAGGCCGGTGCGGAGTCACCAGCCCCACAAAAGCTCTCAAACTATCCCCTGGTAAAGACTTTCTGAAGCCAGGACTTCTCCTTAAAACCGTTCCCCACAGGAGCATTAACCTGGCTGACGCACCGCCCGCGGGGGTTCCCTGTAACAAGTTGCTCTCGGGGAGCCCGAACCGCCGAGCGCGGCCACCTTCATCTTTCACCGGAGGTCCCTTTGTTCCTTTGTTGGGATGGAGGGAGCGGGGAGCTTCCTGCCGCGCCGCCCGCTCCCTTCCCTACTGCTTATACTTCCCTTATGCTTTTTGTCTCGTAACAACAGTAAGCAAGCCTCAGCTTTTCACTCTCCTCTAACGAGTCTTTTCATGACCTATATAATTCCACCCGTGTGCCACGCAACCTGGATGCGCTTTAGCTCTCGCCGAATTTTGCAGTTTAATTTGATGATTACACTGTAAAAATTAAGACGCATCCTTCTAATCTAAATTACTCGGGGTAATTTAACTTAATTTTATTAAAACGTAGAAACGATCACTGTACGTTCTGCACAAAGGAATTAGACTGGAAGGTTAAGAATCAGCATCAGCGATATCAGCAGCTCCCTCTAGTTGGAAAGTGTATTATTTTTCTCCCCGAAGAGCTAGTATATAGGAAAGATAGCCAGATATTACAAGCTTCTTAAAATAAGCAGCTTGGTAACTCGCGCTGTAATATACAGTCATCGTAGATCTACTAGCTACCTTGCTTTGATTCGCTCTTAAATGAAAATAACTTCGTATTATCTATGCGGACTTCTGACTATTTTTGTAATACACAACTGCCAAAAAATTAACAATTCCCGACATTTGACAATGAATCTCCTTTGGAACAAAAAAAAAAAAAAAAAAAAAAAATGACCGTATGTTAGAAAAGTGATTTGAAAACTGCGTTTCACTGAAATTTAAAATAAGTGTTAGAACTTGCATATGCTTTAAATAAATATAGGGTTTCATATATTGATCCAGAAGCCACCTCCTTACATTTCCAAGGCTTTGAAACTAAAGAAGAGGCTTTTTAGCCTGAGGGGTTAAAAGTGTGGGTGTGGAAGTGGGCTTTTGTTAGAAAAATTAGCAATGCTATGAGTCATTGTGCATTAGCGGCAGAATAGTTTTGCATCTTGTATGAATCCAGACACCATATGCCATGCGAGGGCCTGCTACTTTATGCGGTGCCGCTGCTGACGGGCGGCCACGTGGGCATCCCCAGCGGAAAGGCTGTCTGCGCGCGGCGGCGAGCGCAGGAACCCGGTGATCCGAACACGCTGGACATTGTCGCGAGCAGCAGGAACAGCTGGTAAGCTAGCAGAGCTAGCAATGCTAGCAGAGCTAGCAAAGCCAGCGCGCCGCAGCGGCGGCGGCGAGCCAGCATGCTAATGAGACGGCGAGCGCGCACAAAGCCTGCCGCAGAGGGGACCGACCCCAGCGCTGTCGGGTCCCGCGCGGCCCAGATTTCGGAGATTTTTAGCCCGCTCCTCCGCGCCCGCTGGTCTCGCCGGTGGCGCAGCAAGGGCTCGGGGCCGGGCGCCTTGCTCCGCTCAAATCCAAGTGTCATCTTTATTCTTGCCCGCGATGCAGCAAGGGGGCCAAGACGATAACCCTCGGTCAGGCGAAACTCACGCCGAAGCCAATGTGCATTTCGCCCGTGAGGACTGCACAGCCGGCATTAAATTTAAAGTCCATTCAGATAAAACTCTTTTCTTTTCCACCCATTCGTGACAAAAGCCAAACAAAAATAACCCTAGGAAATCCACAGTGCAAGCGAGTGTTCAGAAGCAAGTTTCCAAAAGATACAACGGAGGTTTTAGTTACACACAGTTAATAGGGGCGGAACAGCAAATCATCAAATCTGACTTTGGAAATACAAAGAACACAAACCCCTTTAATTTGTCTGGCATATAAGTGGAAAAAGAAACCAACCTACCACCAAAAAACCCCGTAAGATTGAATGAAGCGCTTTGTAGTAATCCAACTATACCAATTTTGCTTCTGTCACACTTTAAAGAGAGCCTCTCATTAGACACAAGTTAGAGGCTCTTTGCCTAATATGACAGAAAACCCAAAACACCGAGCAATAGGTGTTTGAATCTCTGTATATCTCACTTGAAGAGAGCGGGAGCTCGAGATCACACCTTACTATGCAACGTGCATTTACCACCTAGTTCTAAACAAAAAGCTATACCACACTGACTCGATGTTTGTTACGGCAAGGTGAATTGAAGGCAGACTTCCATCACAGACCTCCTGGAAGCCCTTTGGGTAGGGTGTGATTACTCTAAAACCACACTTTTAATAAGCTTGTTTTATGTTTACTGAGAACACCGCAAACACTCCGATCGCTGTCAGCTTGCCCAAACTGCAGGTATTTCATGAGCAATGCCACCAAAGCCAGGAGACTGCAGGTGAGTGACAGATGAGCGGCCAGTTAATCTAGAAACGTAGCCAATGTCCGGCTGCTATAGCCACCCTGTTCGGTACCCTGGGAATACCTACTAGCCATCCGCCAGTCGCTACAAACCTCAGAATCTGTATGTATCCCCCTTCAGCCCTTGCTCATGGTGCTTTTCACAGACTGACAGAGAAATCTACTGCCTTCTGCTTGCAAATGTACAAATTATATTGTGCTTTGACAGATTGAAACCAGATAAACATTTCTCCCAGCAATCTTAAGAGCGGCAGTGGTACACGAACCCTTTTGCACAGCTCCAGTTTGATTCAGCGCTAGGACACAAGTTTAAAGCAGCACTTACATAAACCCTCCAGTTTCCTACAAAATTATTCTTGAACAAATAAAGTATTACTGATGAAAAAATGGAAGAAAAAACCCCAAGTGTTTCAGTCAAGGCAGCAGCTTCTCCATGGCAGAGGAGAGTTAGGATTCAAATTCCCAACTCCCCAATCCTGATCTGCTGCTTATACTTTATGTACTATACTATTTCCAGCAAGATCATGACTTTCCAGTCTTTGGTAGGGGCTAAAGAGGTATGACTGTGTACTTTAGGAAACTTGTTTTCAGTTAGTACATGTACATCATTTAACAAATCCAAAGCTGAATTTGGGGTTCTCCCCCGCCGCCCCCCCCCCCAAGTGAATTCACTTTTCTTTTTGAAAAAAAAAAACACATTACATTCATGATGTCACTTAACAACAGGTTCATTTTTGGAACTGCCCATTAAATCACTTTGCAAATAAAAGCCTTGAAAACTGCTGGGGTTTATTTACTCTTACTGAAGAGTACAGTTTCTGCACAGAGTTCATCATCAGGAGGGGCAGCAGTTAGTGCCGTTTAAAACTCTGCTACAGAATTAGCTTGGGACTTTCTCAACACCGCCCAGTGATCTTTACAGCTTCCAGCCGTGGAGAAGAATAACGATGCCCCTTGCTACAGCAGAAAAATAAACTGTATTGCTAACATACAAACTTCACTGCTGCCCCCCTTGCGTTCTGTAAAATGGTGAAGCTCTTGAGCAGTTCACAGCAATGCATATACAAGATGAGTGCGCAAGAAGGGTCTACGAACAGGGACAGGTACGTACAGACGCGCGCACAAAAATATAGAAATTTAAACCATTGTGTCTGTACATCGTCCAGCAGCATGTGAAGTTTAAATCCACGGAAGCATTATATACTCTTTATATATTCACAAGTGGGATGCAGTAGATTTCTCTGCAAGTCTATGAAGAGCACTATGAATAAGAGCTGAAGAGCCGCCTCCACAATCCCATGTAATGCCACCTAAAAGCTTTGCCTCGCATGACTTATTACAGGCTGGAGCAGATTAGAGGCATCGATCGCTGCCTGGAGAAGGTTCTCGCTGCGAGGAGGGAAGGCAGCCGCAGAGACAGACAGCCCGGCCATCGATCCGCTCCAGCGGGGAGCTGCGCTGCAGAATGAAGGTCAGTGCTGCTTTACACCACCCCGTACAGCCACCGCCGCGTTCATCAGCATCCCTCAGAGACTGCTGCGACAGGACCAAATACTTCTGTCTGAAACTCAAACCCTCGCGTGAGGGCTGGTTACAGCGACTGCCAGAAAAGCGAAGGACGGCAAGTTAAACCTGCTGCTCTCCGCAGACAAAGCAGCGGAGGACTGACTACAGACAGACACTCCTGCGAGCCAGAACCGATCACTTGTGCCGAAAACTGTCAGATGCCATGTCATATAAATTGTCACAGCTCCTGTGACACATGCTTTAGAATTTCATAGTAATTCCTAACAGCATCTATATAGCTTGAGGGCATAACTTCTTTGAATGAAATAAAGGGAACAAATTGCGAACCCTTCTCTAAATATAGAGTAACAGACTTTCTATTTTATTTTCACAGTACGATCAAGCATCCCTTTATAACCAAAGCAGAGTTGTAAATGCAAGCTCAAAGCAGCACATTTTGAAAGGTACACAAAATGTGTTTTCAGGCATCTGATATTACGTGCACCTACAAAATATATGACAGCCATTCACACAATAAAGCCCATCATAGCAAATATCTTTTTTTAGTCTCTGATAACGCAGGTAAGCAGGTAAGTCGCTCTAGATTAAGTTAATCAGAAATTGGCTTAAACCAACAAAACAAATGCAGTCAGAATTCAAAGTTGATGTTCTTTGCTTAATCTTCTTGATTCCAGACATGACATACTAATATATAGTAGATATGTTAATATCTGGGCGCAAAATAATGAATTAAAGTTATGGATATCTTTTTTTTTGTTAGGTATTTAGACAGTCTTTTGATTTTATCCTAAAGAACTACTTGTTTGGCATAGTGAAGTAGGCATACCATATTCATTACCATGGATAAAACTTTAAGAGTTATTCATGTATCAAATTACTTCTCCAAAGTAAGGGCTGTGTTTCCTCCCGGCCCATAAACAGGATTACAAATCGTAAGCAGGGAAATGGTGACATCCAGTGCTCAGATATTATGGAAAGCATATGCATCCTCATCGTGCTCTTTTTTGTTTGTTCCAATGCACAGCCACCTTCAGCATCTAATGCCCAGATGCGTCACGCAGCAAATTACTGTGAACACCCATCACAAACTTAAGAAGAATTTAAAGCTCTTTTACGTTCAGGATTTCTCTTGAATGAACAACAAATAATGCAAACAACCTCGGAAGCAATACTGCAACCTGCCACTGTGGTAATTTTTTTCTTCTTACCATACTAAGACTATTTAGATCGGCCCTTATATAATTCTGTTTCTATTAATGAAATAAGGCAGAAGCAGCACAACTTATAGCAGAGATTTTTTAGAATTACAATTCCAAGAACGTTTGCACAGCTACCTGAAATGGACAATTTTGATGGCAAAAATAGTGGCTGAGAGACATGAGTCTGCATGCCCACCCCATCAGTTATTTCTTCTTCCCCTGTAGAGCAACGCAGCACTGTACTCGAATCACGACGCTACGGAAGATTATGAAAAATAGGCAGGAATCAAAAGGCAGAATAAGAACAACCTCTCCTCTTTTTTTTTTTTTTTTTTTTTTCTGTAAGGCCAAACCAATTGATCCTAAAAGTGAGGTTGCTTAAAAAGGTAATTTTATAATAACCATGTTAATTTGCAATAAACCCCGACAGGAACTAACTCCCTATTTACTCATTCACAGGAAGATACATGTAAGCTTAAATTGATAAGAAAATAATTCAAACACTATAAGAAATCAATGAAGAACGTAGGAAAGAAGCCAACCGGTGCTTGCGCATAAGGATATTCTCTACCCTCCAGTAGGTTGCTTACAAAAAGCTGTTCAAACCTGGGGTAACATTTTCAGACTTGTCAGAATGTCTCCTAATTTTCTTCAAAATCAAGTAATTTTTCAATTAAAAAGAAGCTTTTTCAGTAGAAGAGTGGAAACAGAGATACGGGCATTTTCATCCAAGTACATGCGGCCACTTCACAAACTTCACAGATCATGACCGCAATTCACTAAAGTTTCCTTTTCATCACTGTGGCCATTTTTCAAACTCCGAGAAGCTTTTATTTCCAGTTAAGAAGTGGGTGAAAAGGCTCAAAAAGCATTGCTCCACTTTTTCTAAAACAAACAAGGTTTGTTACTATCTTTCAGCCAATGCAATTTAAAGAAAGGCTATCTTAATTGCAAAGATAATTTTGCAGTACTTTTTAAAAAAAAAAAAAAAAAAAAAAAAAGAACTTTATAAAAGATATAAGAATCCAGAATGTTTACCTCTATTGTTATTATGAAACATGTGAGATGGGAAAGAATAAACAGCCTGGTTATGAGATTTCATAAGTAAAACCTGAGACCAACTTACAAGTCTCTGAACAAGAACAACTTAATTCAACGAGCAAGGAAATTACTCCATTTTGAAAGATAATCTGGATTCTGGGTAGTCAAAATTGCGTTTCCGTACGTATTCAATGGGAAGCTTTGTGCTCAGACATCACTATCCCCAAATCCCACAGTCTTTTTGGAGACCAACATTAAATTACGGACCAAAGCGCCTGACACCTGCACTTAGTTACATTTTCATAATTTGAGGTTTACTAGCACCTGAGCCTAAAAACTGTCAGTTTAAACTGCAGCTGTAAATCAGACCCATAATAAAAACCTAAATACAGACCCTGTTTTCCCCCCCCCCAGCGTTAATCTTTACAAATAAGACCAGCTCCCAAAGACGTGCACTACTGCAGCTTCAGAATGTACAAATCTTCAAAAATCCTTTCCAACATACAACTAATTTAATATAAGCAGGAAGAGAGCACAAAAATGCAGTTTTATTTCAGCACCCCTACCATTTTTCACAACAGTCAACATTACTGGAACCGGAATAGGTCCTTGCTTAGGGGGTCCTGCTCATCCCAACTACAGCTACCAAAGCACCAAATTACAAATGCGCTCTTTTTCATCCCTGCTCTCATGTCCTAAGGCATCCTGCCTATAGAGTCACGTTACTCTTGAATAATGACAATTAGCAACCTCTGCTTTAACTGAGCTTAATTAAGAGGAACTTCAGTTTTGATACATAATTATTCGTCTGTGTGATTAGTTGTTCCTTCCTTTCCCCAGCCCATAAAAAGGCGGCTTTAATGCTCTCAAAAACTTGCATAAATATGTGATTTTTATACAACAATTTTAGTAAGTTTAAATATTATTATTCCTTGTTCTTACATAATTTAAGCCACTTTATTGTTTATGATTTCCATGAAATACACAGGCATATTTGAAATAAACATTATTGCCTGAAAAAGCAGACTGGTGAGGCTCCTGAAACACATTACCTTGCACTCAACAGTTACTTAAGGATGGTGAGAGCATCCATTAGTACAGTCTGCAGCCGCTCAGTCTCAATGCTTCATTGCACCAAGAATGAATGCACTCCTGAAAAAATGGTTATTTTGAACATATACTAATGTATAATCATCCATGACCATGTAAACATTGCAGCAGCTACAGAGACAACTGAGCTTTAAGCATTCAGAAGACAACCGAGCTATGCATTAACCACGCTGATTTTGCTGCTGTGTAATGCCATCGCATGGCATTTGATGTATACAGAGAACTTGTAGCCAGAACGGCTTTAAACTAAAGTTTAAATATAGTTAATTATTTCTTAATGAATATTTCTCTTGCCCTAATGAATTCCTTAAAAAAGAAATAGTTACATAAACATAAAAAGTAGATTTAGAAAAAAAAAAAAAATAAAAATCTGATGTGGTCCGCCATAGTTACCTTCGTCAAAGAGATTTCCAACAGAAAAAAATGTATTTAGGTACGACAGTGGAATTTGTGTCATCATGACCAAGCAATTACAGCGCACAGCGAGATTCTCCGCGGCTCTGCGGTCCTGGTCCCCATGGAAACCGGACTCGGATATTGTCCTCCACTCGCTGGAGCACCGAGACTTGGGAGCCTTTTGTGCCTGATGAGATTTCTTCCACAACCTTCCAGCAACAGACCCTATGCTTCCTCCTGACTCTTTCCTAATTGAGATGCAAATTAATCTCTGTGGCTGATTACACTTCCCGTAAAGCCCCTGACAAGTGCAGCTGTAACCAGAGTTTACAGACTTTCCAACAAGTGACTTCAGCTGTCACTCCTAGCAAGATGCTGCCCCAGCTCCCCGGCACGCGACCCCGCGCAGGCAGCGCTTCCCGCGGGCACCACAACCAGCTCGTTCCCCTCACACCTTCCAAGGCAGGAGGGAGGATCAGGCCCCCGCTCCGCTTGGAGCGGGGTCCCAGCAGGTATTTCACACCCTGCCGCTGCTCCAACACAAGCACCACGGACTCAGTGCCTTATCACCATTGAACCATTTACACCAGCAGTGTTCAATCAATTTCTAACCGCACTTGAACTGAGAAATTTTTTAGCTACTAACCCTTATTATGGATGCTGACTTTTAACGTGAACCGTGCGACAAACAGAGGAGAAGTGGCAGACCACTCACTCCTCAGCTCTGCCTTACACAAGCTTTTCTGCACTCAAACTGCACAGTTACGTCTAATGTGCTGCCAAACATCATCCAATACTTTTCCAGGATTATTGCTTTTTATTTTTCCCTTCTATTGAGATTTTTTGAGTTATTTCGCTTCTGAGTTATTTTCATCTCCAGCCTGACAAACTTGCTAAACTCTTTCATGTACTGTTTAAATTGCTGGGTCTGCTCTCCTCCCGTTCTCCTCGTAGCAGTTAGCAAAGCGAACACCAGAGCAAAGTGTACTGCGCCCTCGAGAGCAACAAAGCAGTCGGACAGGTTCAAACACCACCTTCACGCATCTATAAGTTTACATTCCAATTTCCGGTTCATTAAGAATTTTAGTACATCTAAAAATGTTGTATTATCTAAAGTAAAAGTCATGGATCACTTTCTCTCCCACTCCAGCGTCATCCTGATGGGATCTTCCCACCGCATTATCTTTGTCCAGTTTCAGAAGTTTCTCAATCTACTTTCATTTATCAAACAGACAAGTGGCAGTTGACTCACTACAGATATCGTTGGTGCAAAAGCAGGCACAAAAAAAAGGAAGAAAAGAATCCGGGGACAGATGCTGTTTCAGCTAGACCTCAAACATATGCTGAGAAGCGGCATGTGCTATCATATTTGTGCTGCTCGAGTTTCCCTGGGGACAAGGAGAGACCCACAGAGAGACCCTGTCGGGAAGCAGGAGCACAGCAGGCGGGTGAGAGCTGCTCGCTCACAAAATGTTGAAAGCCAAAAGATGAGCGGGATCAGGAATCAGAGGACTCCGACCCGGAGCGAGGTGCTGGGATAGCGATAAGAGGCAATAGGATCTCTTCATTCTTGTAACTGCTGTTACTTATGTTAATTTTACTACACTGCTATTTTATCATTACACATTGACTATAGAAGCAGATGGATTAAGCTAAATTCTGCACAGAAGAATTTTAGCAATTAGCTAGATTTCTCTTATCAAACAAAAGTGGAAAACTTGGCAAGTTTTGAATCATCTGTTAGGTACTGCACCAGTTTTGCAGCTGATGTATTGCATTCAACTGCTTACGCAACCACCAACTGTCTTTGTTTTAAAATGAGTACACAATGAAGTTAATAAAATACAAATTTATTTAACCACAATGTTTAATTTCTGACAACTTCTGCAAAGTAGTTGCAGAAGTTGCAAACTGAGCCTTTTTTAAAAAAAAAAACAAAAACAAACAGTATTTTGAGGATATTTTGCGTTTCAAAAATGCGTGTGTCAAACTAATTAATCAATGTTCTTTCAAAGATCAAAACATTTAATTTACAAACTCTTTCTCAAAATCATATGGTTAGAAAAATACTCAAATCAAAAGCTCCCCAAAGAAAATAAAATGCAGTGAGGGTTGGTCCTGAGGTAAGTGATATGATTAACAAAACAAGCTATAAAATGTTTCTATCATAATTATGGCATTATGAGAAAATCCTAGAGTAAGTGAAAACCAGTAATAACGCTGGTGGTCTGCATAAAAATAAAAGCCTATGCTACAATTTCTGTAACAGAGAAGCATACCATCTAGTTATCTTTCAGCACCTGTTAGAAAATATGTTCTGAAACTGCCTAAATACAGACGTCGCTGGAATGAAACTGGAATTTGGGAACTGAAACATCCGTATCTACGGCCAAATCCCATCCGTCTTATTAATGTAATGAGTCCAAGTAAAGTCAATCGGACTACTCCTTTGAATAAGATAAGAATACGACTGAGCTTTGCGTGTAAGCCTAATATACCCTGTAGGTAACTTCTATTAGCGTGAAAGAAAATTAAGTATCGTCGTTACTTACAGTTCAAAGCATCAGTGTTAAGTCCAAGTCCACCACCAGCAAGTCTGTCTGAAGCTGCTGGTGAGAACACTCTTGTGATGTTATGATCTTATTTTCCAAACACTGGACGGCAACTGGGTGTGAACAACTGAAAACGTGGAGCTTGACGCAAAGAAAGCTTTGACCTTTTCCAGTAAAAACACATGGCAAGAATTTTCACTTAAGCTTACCTCTCCGCAGAAGAGCATTCAGAAGTCAGAACCCTACCAAGGGGAGCCTTGCCCCAGCAGGAGGAAAGGATACAAGCTCTGGTAGAGAGGGATGAGTGACTTGACGGCTCTGCTGGCATTGATGCACGTGGCACATATGAGACTTGGCAGCAGCTTTGCAGTCACGATTGCGCCGTCGAAGAGAGGACCGAAAAATGGCACCTGTGGACCCCAAAATATAAACAACGCATGTAAAGCTGCCCCAACGGAGGCTGAGAGGTTAGTGTAGAGCACGGGAGCAACTTCCAAAATAACAAGCAGAAACGACGTGCCCAGCTCCCAGGGGATTTTCACAGCAAGGCATCTGCTGCTTGAGAAAGGTGCGAGGGAGGCAAGAAGAGGCAAGTTTCACAGTCTCCCGCTCTAGACAGTGAAGTTATTCGGTTATATTACAAGTGTGAGCTTGCTGTAGGTCTCCTCTCTAGATCACGGGCACAAAGAGACTTCTCCAAGTACAGCAGAAAAACACAAACCAACCAGCTCCGTGGGCTGTAGCCACAGGGCCATAACCAGTCAGGTCAGCACAGTCAGTGGGGGTGGTACCTTTGCTAGCACAACATACTGTATCTTGCATTATATTATTGACGTTGGGAATAATAAGTATCAGACCCACTATAGAAGACCACTACATTATTTTGCCATGAAATGGCATGACCCCATTGCTTTCCACACTGAAACCTCCAATGTGATATTAATCCCCCTTTTTTTTATTTTAAGTTTTTAAACCTTCCATAATTACCATCAGTATAATTTACATGTATACGCACATTTCATAGAATATTCAATTGGGTAAACGTGAGCTTGTAATGCATATGAACAAAATTAGTCGATGAATTTGAAATCCGTATTCCATTTTGAGTAGATACTAAGAGCTGTTTTCTGTCTTGCCTCCCAACAGGAGACCCTGATTTACTGGCTGAATCTGACATTGGCAGGAGTTTTTGCAAAGAAACATTTGTTTCAGATAATCCTCTATAAACTCCTTCCATAGACTTCACTAAAGGAAAAAAAAAAAAATTTAAAAAAAAAATTGAGCTGATCCAAAACAATAAGATCTGTGGAAAGCAGAGGAGGTGGCAGAAAACTACCACCTCTCAGAGGCAGTTCCCCGTAAAGACGGCTTGGACGGGCACAAACTGGTCTATCCCAGCACGGCACGGCAAGCTGTTCCTTCAGGGATACCTCCAGAGGAAACCACCATATAATGTCATTTGCTGACATATGGCTCTTCAGATAAAGGCTAAGTAAGGTAAACCAGATACTTTTTATAAAGAGAAACACGTCCAGAATTGCATACATGTAACAGACTTTGCCATGTCAAACCCAGAAAATTTTAATCATAAAACAGAATCATCTAGGTTGGAAGGGACCTTTAAGATCATCAAGTCCAACCACTAACCTAATGTTTAAATATATAATAAATTTTAGTATTTACAAGTAGTCAAACTCATTTCCCTTTCAGAAACTCAACATGAAAAAAAAACAAAAAAAAACAAAACCAAACCAAATGCAAAAGCCCCAACCAAAACTCTAAATAGAAGCTAGCAGCAATTATCAATATTTAAGCTATGGATTTTTTCCATCTGTACAGAGGCTTATCACATAAATAAATACCCTCTATTATTCTTCTGCAACTGCTTGTGGGTGACTGTGACAGTCATTCAATAAATGGACAAAGGGAATAATATAAATCCCCTGCATCTAGGGAATTCCTCTAATTAGAAGTGGCAATGAATTACAGAAGAAATTTGGTTTCAATATAACATCTGCAAATGACAGCTGTCTTTTCACACAGTTATTTTGTCATTCCTTTACTTAAAATAATTACCTACCCCCTCAAAAAAAGAGATTAGTGTAAAATGTTTCCATAGTGGTTTTCGCCCCTTTTTTTTAATGCTAGCATTACTGTCTAGGCAGTTGGAAAGAAAGGTGACAGGAAAAAAACCTACGCCACCAAAGTGATAATGTTCTAGAGCATCAAGTTTTTCCTATTCAAGCATTAACATTTCTAAGCGAAATTTTTAACACATACTCTATTTACAAGTATCGACAGAAGGAGGAAAAAAAGGTAAAACTGTGTTTTCATGTAAGCGCAAATAAGGAGGTTCAGTATGTGCTAGTATTAAAATTATACCAACACACACATACTAGATATCTAAAGTCAGGTTAGCACTCGCATATGCTACTGTACAGGGGAATTCCTTGTCAGGCTTTTTGAGAAGCCATTTCTGCTTACAGGACTTACAGAATTTATATACTTAAAATTTAGACAAGGTGTGTATATTTTGTACTCCTTATATATGCGTGTATGTAAGTGCCTACACATATACATATACGCTCACATTAAAAAAGAATAAAATCTTTGTGGGCGCTCTCCAGCAGATTTATCAAAAACATCTCCAATCTGTCTGACATCTTAAAACAAAAAAAAAAGTGTAATAATTGTTTTCTCTGAAAGCTTAATAGTCAACCTCCAACAAATCATACTCTGCATACTTTTAAACAGAAAAGTAGGGTAATTCAAGCTGAACCCCGAGAACTTTCCTCAGCGTCCCTGAACTCCACCCCCACAGCGCAGAGGTAAGAGTGCAGTGGGTGCTCTTCGGAGTGCCTTTCATGACATTTGGAAAAAAGCATTTTTCAAGCAGAATCGAATAGATTATTTCAAGAACTGTATGCTAGGCACACGTTTCGTCAAAAAGTACACATTTTTCGCGCCCCAAAGTTGGCATACACTGGCAGAAGGAAAAAAAAAAAAACCAACAATGCAAAGGGTGGAAGTGACTTTACGAGAGGGACTCGTTTTACATTACCAAAGAAAAACAAGCATAACCCACGTGAAACCAGAACCAAGACCGGTATTCCCCCACACCGGTTCGCGGCTTCTCGATGCGTGGGGCGGCCAACCCTCTGGAGACCTGCAAAGGCATCGCTGCCCTGACTTACAGCGGCAGCGGAGCCAGGAGCCCTCGCTGCTCCCCGGCAGGCTCGGGGTCCGCAGAGCCCACTGCGATGCGAGGGGAACACAACCGGAGCATCCGCCCGCATGGACACAGAGCTCGGAATTATTAATTCCCGAGCAGATCTACCGGCCCTGACGAGGGTCATTAAAGTCAATGGAAGTCGCATATCGTCAGCTTCCATCTGTATAGGGGGCTCTGCCTTAACGAGGAGTTTGAGGGGAGAGACCAACTGAACGCATAAGGGACACGCTCCCCGCTCAGTACTTTTCTGTAAGTTGGTATTAAATACCCATTTGAGGAAAACAGTGTTTTGAATGGTTGCAAAAAAAAAAAAAAAAAAATATATCACGCTGTGACAGGAATCAAATGAAAAAAAGAGTAAAGGGAAACATCCCCTTCCTTGAGTACTCCAAACGTCAATGCGAGTTACCCATGAAAGAAAAATTAATATTCAGCCCATTGCAAACACCTGCTTCATTACAATTTCCCAGAAAAAAAAATAATTATTTCTGTTGCACGCAGTAAAAGTAGGCAAGGTTAAATAAACCTTTTGAGCACAAAGGCTTCCCCTCTATAGCAAGCAGCACTAGTTAAAAGAGTGGGGAATGGGTAAATTATTGTACCAAATGGCTGAGAATTAATCTCTGATGACTAGCTGCAATCTAACGAGGCATCTGTGTCCCAGGGAACCCGCAGTATGTCCCTGGCGGTATGTGCAGTGTGTAGAGTCTGCCTGGCATTCTTTGTCCTCTTTTGCAGGCAGCTTTTCGTCTCATTGTTCAGAATATCCTCATGCATCTGTGACGCGTGGAATGCATTCACACTAACAGACTTACTATTGTCTTCCCTCAGAAGCTTTGTCAAGCAAAGACTGCATCACGGTTCCTGATAATTATATTGCTTAATTAATCAAGACAAAAAAAATTTGCAAATCATTGCCCGGTTGCCAAGCAGGGAGATAAAAAATGAAAACAATACAAGCTGAAGCAATATAACAAAAGTAACAGCTATCTGATCAGAAATTCTTATATAATGAAGCTATTAATGCTAAATCGGTTAATGTTAACATTGCTCCAGGTGTCTCTACTTAGATGCAAACAAAAAGGCTAACATTATGTATATAAAAGGCCAAATGTTGCCATGGATTCTGTAACCTGATAGAGAGGACAGCCTTTTCATTTGATTAGGGAATGCAATTTAAATACCAGGGACTGAAGCCAAACAACAGACATTTCTCTCTGCAAGCCTCTTTCATTCACCCTGGGGTCAGTAGCTGGTGAACAAAAGGTCAGCCACACTTGCCCTGGAAATGTCTGGATTAATTTTATTACATTGTAATGGTTTGTACTTTAAATGTAGGGATAACACTAAATTTCCAGTTAGCTATTATTCTTTCTGCCCGTTGGGTATTTTTGACTAATATGTAAGATGACATAGCTTTTCTCAATTGGTTCTTCGAATTTGCAAGCACGTTCGTAAGGCTAAATTCTGATTTTCCTGATGGAACATTAAAAGCTACAATTCCCGAGAAGTAAATTACAGACCTCGAAAGCAAGCGTAGGAAAACACCCCGCTATTCCGATTCATAAATATTTTCAAGGTGGAAATGTCTACTGGCAAACCGCTGGTTGTTAATACATAATAGCGCTGTCATTCACAACTGGAAAAATATTGTATACAGCTGGTAAATATGTCATCCGATATATGCATTCTTCCACAGCTGGTTATTCTCTTGGACAAATATTGTCCCTCATATAAGGGAAACTGTATTTATCACACCGATTTCTTTCATGAATTACATTTTATATAAATTTTGCATCCAAAATGTACCAAACAAGCATTTAAGTAGCTTTTTTATACATCTACACATGTGTACATACACACACCCCTCTCTGACATTGTCCAAATGAAAAAATCCAAATGAAAATTTCAAAAAAATGTCTAAAACGTGGTTGCATAACAATGATTTCAACAGGAAAAAAAAAAAAAAAAAAACAACAAACCTCAATACTTTGTTTGATGTAAGGATATCCAACGCCTATATCATCCTGTTGAGTCAGATTACGATGAGGGTCTCAAAAACATGTAAGGTTATGCACAGTACGATATGTACAACAGTAACCAAGCCGTATGGGGTGAATTAATAGCAACTGAAGAACTTAAATCTTTATTATTTTGCTTTCATTGTGTCCCATCGGAAATTCACAATGATTTTAAACATTTTCTTTGTACAGTAACTCCCACGAGTTGAGAATCTTTAAGCGCTAAGCATGAATACAAAATGCATTAGTAGCCGTTTTGATCTTCAGTAGTAATTCTAGTTTTAAAATAAAAGCTCATTGCTCAGCATACTTTTAAACTGAGATGGAGAAAATATATTTTGTATTTGCTGGAAAAAACCCCAAGCACCAAACTCTAAACCACTGAGCTTTATTTAAGCAACAAAACTGTTGGTCACTTGCATAACACGTATGATAGATCCAATAAAGCAGTCAAAACATACCTCCGGTTTCTTCATGATCTCTATGAAAAACATGTGATTCTTCATTGGATAAATAACAATTAAAACATCTCCAAAATCTGTCGGTATAATGCCCCTGCGGTAGTTCCTGGTGTGTTCAGACCAGACGATGTGAACCTCATCATTTCCCAAGTGACGAAGCTGCAACAGCAAATTGGCTCTTTATTAATCAGAGTGATAACAACAGTTTATGAGGGGTCATGGCTTACAAATTGAATTACAATGCTCAATAGTAGAAATATTTCATTACAGAAAAAGTTAAAACACTGTTTTTCTCCAGTTGCTCATGAAAAGATCGGCTAAATAATTTGCTTCATTCAGAACGCATTGTTGTCTGATGGCTTAATTAAGTAATTATCAAACTAGCCATTAGCACAATATGTAAATGTACATTACCTACAATAATTTAAGATGGAAATCTGAATTGCTAGAACAAAACATTAACCAACAGAACATCATAGTCCAGCTAAAATAATGTAGCCGCCACAGAAATATGAAATGCCTTGACTCAGGATGTCAAGAAACTTTCCATCGTGAACCACTATTACTGCATTTATTATATTACAAATATCTCCTTGCTGACTCTGTCTGGAGAGGACTTTTGTTTGAAAGCGTAAGCAAAATATCTTGGGCAATGTGAATTAGAGAAGAATGGAAACGCTGTGGGAGTTACTTTTTTATTTGGAGCAGAGGTGCGTAAAATATGGATAAAACTTAAGTGTGACATACACAAAACGCATCTGAAAGCCTGTGTGTTTGCTTTGTTATCGGAGGAACTGGAGGTGATCTAACAGATGGCAAAAAGTATTTGGCAATCACGTACAAGCTACGCACAATAGTTTCAACTGTAAGCTTTAAAGTTAAAATTTAATCCACATGCAGAATGCCAGCCCAAAGCATAAAGAGAATTTAAGTCCCACTTAAAGCTTAAAAGACCACCCCCCCAATTTGGAGCTAGCCCCTGGAACAATGTGCACAATAGACCTAACAAAGAAGCCAAAACGTAGCGCTGCCTTCTTCACTGTCTCTGTGCGCGGCTGGGGCGGGGAGGGGGGGAAGGAAAGCAAAAGGTAGTGATTTTCATCAGTACATAACAACTAAGCAATCTCCACACGCCTTGTATCAGCCTATATTGTACCACCGCATTGTCCTTCTTCAGAATCAGGTAGCACCTTTAAAAGTAAAGAATTTCACTCCTACAGGATTGGGTGGCAAACTGTACCCTACTTCTAAGAGGAAACATGCAAAACCATGCTACGTTACACGAATAAAAAAGTTAAAATCTATGAGGTTTGCTTACAGTTTATACTCTAGCAGAGTAAAACAAAGCTAAGTTCAAAGAATGACTTCGATTTTCAGTGTGTTTTATATGAAACGTGAAGAGCCTTATTTTATTTACACTTATGAATAAAAGACGTTTAGTTCCGTTTGAAGAAAATATAAGCCATTTGTATCTTATAAAAACACGGAAACATTAACAATACTATTACAAGAGCTTCTTACGTGTACAAAAATCAGTAAAAATTGCTGTTCTCTTGGTCATCCTGACCTCTGTGCATTCTCTGATATTTTCTTAGTTGCTCAGTAAAAAATAAAGCAACATCCAAGAAAATCCTTATGTTGATAATACCACAGCGCAGACTGATAAATCCAAACCTAAGCAGCAATTTGCTTGTACGACAAAATCCCGATTTCACTTTCTGTGAACAAACACAGCTAGGTTGCCTTAAAAGCGATTAAAAGCGAGATGATGTAAAGTTCAGTCTTTAAAAACCAAAAATCCGTCTAGCTACAAGACTTTGTGCACAACAGGTTATACATACTGAGGATCTAAGTGTCTGGCAAGGCGAT
This sequence comes from Vanellus vanellus, assembly GCF_965231255.1. Classification (NCBI taxonomy): domain Eukaryota; kingdom Metazoa; phylum Chordata; class Aves; order Charadriiformes; family Charadriidae; genus Vanellus; species Vanellus vanellus. The sequence goes on from NC_138907.1 coordinate 1,416,419, forward strand.
TTCGCACACAGCCGAAGCTGAGCTGTAATTTTCTATGAAAGCTGAGCGAAGGAAGGACCCAGCTCACACCAGCTGTATTCAGAGCAGCCCAACGGCGATGTATTTGTTAGCAGTGCCCACAATTTATCATGCTGAACCCAACGCATCCTGATACTAGAGCGAGTTCTGGCATTAGCTTCGCAACACAGAGAAAGCCCACAACGGTGGGATTTAGCAACCTCTGCTTTCAAAAACCCAGCAAATAAATATGGGAACAGAATTCTGTAAGGTGATGCAATTGTCCAGTTGCACAGGGCAACTCACAAACTGAACACAGCTGCTCCTTCTACAAAAACAAACCCTGAAGAAAAGGCTCTGTACTGCCTTGCTTCCTATTGCTTTTGGAGTGATAAATAGCACATATTGCTATAAAACCAGTAATCAAAACATGTCCAAATACTCCTTAAGAGACCCTTTTTAAATCACAAGGAACTATTCTGATAATAATCAAATACTTTTCATACTGAAGAATTCCACAACATTTTGTACCTATATCACATCCGAGAGAACAAAATTCAGTAAAGAGGGAGAAATTAGATCAAGCGATGCTTGCTGTGCTTGTTTGAGATGGGAAGTGACGGCTACGGGCTCAAAATCTTGCAAACATCGTGTGATAATAAATTACTACCTTTGCTATGATCCTCACCACGTGCTAGTAACTCATTTTAAAGCTTGAGTTACTACCTGTCAGTGTTTTGAAGTCATACATCCTTAATCATCACATTTATAAGGCATAATGTTACAAATACAGAATTGGTATTAATAAAATGATTTGTTCTTGAAAGATCATTTCACTGATACAAAACATGATAATAATCTTAGCAGTGACAACAAACAAGCTGCTTTTCCGGTATCGCCCACTCAAAATATAAGCTGTGGGGTAGACTCGATACCCTGATGGACGTAAGCAAGTTTTGCTTAAAGGTCCAAAGCAACACAGATGATGCATTTGGAGCGAGAGTCCGTGCTATGCTCTCCATGCAGCTTAGGGGTGGGGAAAAAAAGGAAAGAATACATTAAAAAAAAAAAAAAATAAAAATCCCAAAGCAGCCAGGAAATAAGACATAGATTAAAAAGCAAAACCAAACAACAGAACAGCTCAACCACGAGCAGTCAGATTTTCTACGTTTATTGCTGACTTGAATGATCTCTCTACAAACGCTCAGGGAAGGCAGCTCTTGAAACTGCAATTGCTTCTCCTCCCCGAGTGAGCTGACAGCGCATGAATTTTTAGCCTGCACATAAAAGCCGTTTCGCTACCACGAACAAAATATATACATTCTCAGCTGCACACGCTCAGACACAGCTACGCCGAGCCTTCAACGCCTGGAAGCTGGGTCAATGTATAGCTTCTGACGTGCGCCGTGCCGTCGTTAATCATACGTGGTCTGCGTTTCCTCAGCCCTAATCTGGGCGTACGGGAGGGCAGCCGGCAGCTCCCGAAGCCGCGCAGGCAGCCTGGGCGCTGGGAGCCTCGCCGAGCGCCCGCGCTGCCCTTGGCTTGAGCAAATAGTTTTCAAGGCTCCCCGCTCCGGCTGGGCTGCACGCTGCCTGCCAGGCAACACGCCGCCGCTGACACTGGTCACGGTACACACCTAATGGCCTGACCTCCTTTCCCTGCTAATTGCATTACACAGCCAGCTGGCTCCAGAGAGGAGTCGTCTGTTTGACTGAAGAATTTCTGCTTTTGGGGAGGCATGGCTGCTACTTTTGCTAAGTAACAGTCGGGCCTGACATCCCCATTGTCTGGCTGACAGCGTACCCATCCTAAAATCTAAGTTTTATTTGTAAATTAACCAAGAAACTTCCTGCCAGAACAGTGCTGCCTGGAGACTGATAATGTGTGCCTTTCATTCCCTTTCACTCTTACTGTATCACTGCCAATTTGTTTTTCTGCTGCTCGCCAGCCCTAGGCTATAAAAGCCTTGTAAGACATAAGTGCAATTATAGTCCTGGAGTCAAATGAATTGGACAAATCCAATAGCACAGCTCTGTCCCCACTTTGCAAACCCCTACAGCAGTTAGATTAGCTGCTAAAAATCTAATCTAGCTCTAGCTAACAAATTTCTGCAGCGAAGGAGCAAGAGTTCAGTATGGGGTTGCAACCAGATTTCTGAATTGGAAAAAGTTCTGCTATGACAATGGAGAAGATGGAATAAATCACTTAAAAATTTTACAGCTCATTTTTAAACCGTTAGGTACAATTTAGCTAGAACAAGGCAGGGGACCGTAGGATGCTGTTACTATGATTGATTTTCATTCTTGCCACAAGACAACAGGATAAAAAAAAAAAAAAATTTAGAACCAATGATGCTGAACCCTACAGCAGCAAAAGATATCAGCTGAATTTTGACTATTCCACTAGAAAAATATTTCTTTCAGGGCTAAGACTTATTTGGAGAGGATTTTTTTCCTTCCCCCCGCCCTCTCTGAGCAATATAATATGTCAGCGTATACTTTAAATAAAGGAATACAAACTGCAAATTACAACTATACTGCACAAAAATAAGGGGCCAAGTTCATCCTCAGTGGAAGTGCACTTATTCTTGTGAATTTATACCAGAAATTAATTTATCCTCTTGTGGTCAGTAAAAATAAAGAGCCATAATAACATATTTAAGTAAAATTACTGCATCTGCTTAATTCCCCAGCCCACAGAATTTATGGCCTGCTGTACTACTTCCTTGGCCAGCAGGTGGTAAGACCTTCTGTTCGGCTCCAGAGCTCGTGAGCCAAGCACACTGATTGGTATTGAATTCTTTTTGCCTGTCTGTAGGCAAAATAAGCAGAGAAGAAACCACAGAAGTGACATAAAGATTTCAGAGACAAGGGGGACCTTAGATCCCAGATAGTAGCCACGCAATACCTGATGGAAGCAGGGGGAAGGCAAGAGGAAAAGTCGTGGCCCCCACTGCATCCTGATCGGCAACACGATAAAATCTTCTCCTCCCAGTAATACTGTGCTCTAACACCATATACAGTTCTATCGCAGCAAACATTAAAATGGAGCAGGTACTGAATGACAACATCATAACCTGCCGCCTACTCACACACTGCTACAGAAAAGAAGCATTAACAGAAAGAAGTAATAAATAGGAAATAATCTTTTAACCTGGACATACCGCCCCAATAATCTGACGGCTTAAGCCCAGCATGCAGTAGCTGTTCACTCAGATAGTGGAAGTATTAAAAGACTTGCGATGATCTTGAAAGTTGCCATGATCTCGGAAGCAACATTGCATTTGATTACAAGTCTGTTAACCAGGCATTGCAGAATTCACAAGAGCAGCACGGACAGGTGCGGAGGGAAACAAAACAAAACAATACAATACATTTTCCTCTTGTTTAAGAGCACGTTGCAGGCAGGAACGTTTCTTTTCAAGCACACACGCCAGTTGTGGTCTGCACATGCAAAGGCTGTCAGAATCAACACGGGACTTCTGCGGACTGAGGAATTTTGTTGCTAAAAAAACTTGCCTTGATGTATTTCAGGATATGGCCTCCACAGCTAAGGTTCACAAGTGAAATTTCAAGAAATTGACGCTTTTAGGGTTATAACAGTTCTTGCAGGAAGTTTAATATTGTCTTTAGAAATGATTTGGATATACGCTCATGCTCAAAACACTCATTTCAAATGCAGGTTACTTCAATCATCAGCATTTTCAAAGAATTAGAGAACTCTCAGTCTTCCAGGAAGTTTACAGTGCTGCTGAAGTGCATCTTGCCCCCACTCTTGGCCGCAGTTTTGTAAAATTTGTTAAGAAGTCTATGCTAATTTGCACAGAAATACACGCTTGCTTACAAAAGAGCTGTGTCAAATTAAACAAAACCGTTCTGTGCAAAAGCATGGAACCATGGAAGATTATATGTTAAAAAGGACCTCTGGAAGTCATCTGGTCCAACCCACCGCTTACAGCGGGGCCAGCTCCCGAGGTCCATTAGGTTGCTCAGAGCTTTGTCCTGCTTTACAGGAATACGCAGTTTGATCCCTGCAGGGTTCCATTCCTACAGCAGATTTAAGGTGTTTTTTTTTTTTTTTAAAGTTTTAAAGCAATTACTTTGCGGTATTTTCTGTGGATAATATGTACTGGAGCTGGCCTTGTTTCCTAGCACTTCAAGATTTGGAGGCTGGCAACTTCTAAATGCTTTTGCTTTTTCTTTCTCACAAAGAAGAAATTCTCTTAAAGCAAACATAGGGAAGACAATTAAATAGAATAACCAGACTCTCTCAATGTCTGTGTTAATCCCTAACGTGGGTGGGAATTAGAAGAATTAGTAAAATAGACTGTTTGCAATTAAAACCCATTTTTCCCCTTGTGGTAGCTCTGTCAGACTGTGCTCTCTCGTCTCCCAGATGATGTATTACTCAACAGCTAAACGATATTTCACTGCCTTTGCTATGCTCCCATAAAATCCAGGAGCTATGAGGGAAGATTAGACTAAACCACCACAATTTATGTAGGAAAAATAAGACTGGGAAAGCCATGGTAGCAGTTCTCAAACATGAATAAATCTGCTGCAAAATGATCTGTTCTCCATATCCATGTGGAATATGGTAAGAATAAATGGGCTTAAATTGAAACAAAGTAGATACTACAAGAAATTTTCTCATGGTACAAAAAGTGGAGCACAGGAATATGTTGCCTAGGGAAACTGTAAAGCATTCATCCCTGCAGCTTTTAACTAGCAGCTAGATAAATACTGGCCAGGAACAATAAAAAATACAGATAGTCCTACCTTGGTAAAGTGATAGAGACTATACAGCCTCTTAATATGTACCAAAGCCCTACTTCTCTGTCCTGAAGTACTCAAATTACTTTTTTTTTTCCCCCATAGCCATGTAAATCCACTAATACAAAGATAATGAGTTCATACATAAAGAGAAACATGTAATTTTGTTGACTTCTTTTTTCAATGACAGATATCACAATAAAAAAGAAAGGATCTAGCTTTATCATGAAACATTTTATCATGAAAGTTTTCGGGACTGATAATCAGAAATACCACCTTTTTATTTTGAGGAAAAGCACATGTTATTTTGAAACTAGCTGGACAACAAATACAATCACCCAGTGACATATTTATAGATAATTTTCAGAGCACAATAGTATCACATGGTAGACTGGATGGCTGTAGTAGCACTATTAACGCACATTAACAGTCTATGTAGGACAAGTTGCCAATCCTAATTAAAAAGGCAAAGATTTGGTATGCACCTAAAATCTTCTTTGACTCTAAGCAGCAGTTGGCAAGCACCATAATCTCAAATCACTCCTTGTTAGGAAAGACAAACGATTAAGTACTGATACCAACAAAATTTTGGGCTGGGTTCTGGCCATCTTTGAAGCAGACTCTGCTTGTCAGAATTGTGAATAACTGGATAATGGCTTTAAATATCAGCTGGCTGCTTTTGGTACTATGCTTGTCACTTCTCTTTCACTTCTTTTCTTTTCTGTTACATGCTGGACGATTCATCTGTGAGGTTTTATTATGTCGCATTTGGTTGTTTTGTTCTACCAAACTACAACAGTTTTGGCAGGCAGACAACATACAAATGAAATTATTGCTAATATTATTACTAATGGAGGTATTTGAGGCTACCATGGAAATGTTAATTGTGTTTCAGAATCCAGAATTTAGATGCCATTTAATTCAGATAATCTAGCTGCAGAGCGCCATGTGGCACAGCAAAGATGGCCTGCTAGGACCAGTTAGCACAATCTGTTTTCAGTTTAAACTTTAATTTAAGCACTTGAAGACGACAGACAACGTTTTGAAATACACAGCAAATTATTTACCTTTTTGGTCAGTGAATCATCTGAATCTGATGGCATTCTTGTAGACACATGAAAAATTATTTCCACAGTAGAGGTAGCATAGTAGGGTGCTGTCTGTCCTGTGCTGCCATTGCGCTGCAGGCCGCCCATAAACCCACCGTGTGTTGAAAGATCAACCTGATTGATCGAAAGTCACAATTAGAAGAAATTTGAAAAGACTGATGAATAATCAGTAGATATTTATATATCAAGACTTCGTGAATTTACTGCTCTAGAATTCTGTAGCCCTCCCAGAGAAAGAGAAGTCTTCCCCTACAGGTTTGTGATCTTTGAGTTAGATCTGTCTGTTTCCCATTCCTGTATTTGACTTTTGCTATAAGTAAACAATCTCTTAACTAGGTACTGAGTCATTATCTATACGGCTATTTTACCTTCCTTCCAGCACACAACAACAAGGAAGCGTTCTGTCATGTGCAGCTGCTCTAAGGGCTATGCATGGCTTAGCAAGCCCACTCAAAGCATACACAGTGAGAAATCAAGTGCAGAGAAAACGTAACAATCAGAAAAACTGAAAAAGAAATTGAAGATTTTTACAAAAAGAAAAACGTTAGAAGAAATTATTCCAGAAGATTCAGAAGAAATGCCCCTCTGAAAACAAGCCTGTGTCCAAAACCTTGTTCTCCCAACTGCATCAGACTAACCGAGGATGCTACCCTCTCCCTGTAGACCTTATGCCACTTAAATCCTTAAACATGAAATGCAGCTATTATGTATTTCCAAAACACACAAATGTTCACGTCATTTAGGTTACTGACACACCATTTCAACAAGGCAAACTAAAACCAAACGTTTTTGTCCTTCGTAAAGCAGGTCTGATCATGCGAAGAGCTAAAAGGAGCTAAAATTAAGGTCAAATTATGGTACAGCTCTTAATGATTCAGAAAGCAGAAACGTCCACTGCAGCACCACCTGTCCATCAGAAACAGGAAGGATGCGATCATGCAGAAGTAGCATGTGGATTTACAGAATTCTGCTAAAAAGGTGAGCGTTTAAGTACTGCTAAATATTAGTGTGTATTAAAATTGATCCTTTTTTTTTTTGAGAATTAAAAATCATGCAGTGAGATAAGCAGTTGGTTTTCCAGTTACATATTTTAATTGGCTTACATTGATTTTTGTAGGTCTTCAGATCAAGTATGTTAGCTTGCCTAACTTTATGACTATTACCTCCCAGCCCAGTCCAGCAACAAAATCTTCATATGCCTGGCTTCCCCTTGCGTTGGACAGTATTGAACATTTGTCCTCCTGTCCTTCGGCAATGTAAAACACTGCAATCTTGTGAGTTTCACGGCTGTAATTAGATATAAAAAGAAACAAAAGTTAAAGAAGGTTTAGCTCAAAATTATTTTTTAGAACACCTGCACTCAAAAGCTCTGAACAGGTGATCATGTTTAACTCTACACGTCCATTTCTTTTATGCATACAAATACATCACTCGATTTCAGTTGCAGAAATATATTTTCACCCATTTCTTTCCCCATGACCACACTGCAGAGACACCACAGTTCAAAGAGCAGAGCCGAGTCTATTCCTTCTGTGCATCAGCAAAAGAACTGATGACCAAGTTCCAATTACAGGGTTAATCGCCTACATCTGTGCAACCTTGCCAGAGACAGTAAGACTGCACAGGTGTTAATGGGAGCATAATTTGACCTGCAGAATTTTAATTATAGGGTGATGATATATAAGAAAGAAAAACACTATTGACTTTCAGATCCCAGGTTGAGTTTTATAAGGCTGACAGTTGTCGTCTTTGAAAACAACTGAGTGGATTTGGTATGAAAATTGTTGGGATACAAGAAAATCAAAACTCTGCGATGCTGCAGACATTTTTCAAATAGCTATATGTCAAGTAATGAAAAATAAAAGAGAATATTCAGAACTCTATTCTGCCACTGCCTGGCTGTAGCACAGTTGTAGGGAGATTACTCCTTAAAATAGTGCTCTTGACACAGGCATCATCCTGCAGAAAACAGTTCTTTGTGAGAGTGAGCCAAGGTCACAAAAAATTTTGAAACTTCTTCCCTCCCCTCCCAGCTAAAGAAAACAGGAAATAGGTTGCTGTGTCTTATTACTGGCTACTGATTTTGAATTCTATGTATATAGTACCAATGAAAATAGCTTGTCTGTTCAGGCTACTGAACTCTAGAAACAATCAAATCATTTTCCATACAAATATTTGTATTGCTAGCGCATACGATTTCAATGAGTTTTTGGTTTTGGTGATGTACTTATTCTTTCTTTGGAAATGCTAACCTTATCAATGGTGTGTTTAGTAAACATTGCCTACCATTGGCGGGAATCCAGATTTTTCAGTTCTCGCAGTAATTTCGAATTTTTCTTAAGAAGATGAAAGCTTTTCCTAGAAATACATCAAAAAGAAGATTTGAAGGAAAATGCAACGTAGTACAGACACAGCATTTTCTCATTCAAATACCTAAGAGAAGGGAATCAAAATGATGCGGGATTCACAAGATTTTTTTTTTTTAATTATTACTATAAACGATCCGCAGATGTCTACTTAAAATAATCACTGAAGCGGGTATATGTAAAAGTTCAAAAGTATGCTCTACCACCCAGCTATATAATTCTCGCTTTGTTAAGGTTTGGGGGCAGAAGCGAGAAGTGTAGCAGTACGATAAGCATGTTCTGAATCCTCTCTCCCTACCTTCTATCCCAGGAGTTCATTCCCAAGTCATTTAGCAACAGCCGACAGAAATAAAAGGACGCCTGAGGTTCAGCAGGACGTGGTTCTTCCTGATGGGCCACCTTCATACTGAAGTCTGAGCTGCATCTAAATATATACTCTTTTTCCTGGGCACTCTGCCTCATCAGGGCTTCAGTGATCGCATTCTCTTGGTCGTAGCTCATACCAAAGGGTGGTGGCGATGGCTCATTCAGCTTTCGCTGGGGATGTAAGAGGCATTCAGGACTGGTGTTACCAATCTTTTCCAGCAATTGGTCGAGAGCGTCTTCTCCTTCTTCCGCCTGAGAAATGTCTTTCTGGGAAATGAAGTGGTGTTCAGGGTTGCCTGAGATCACAAATGTGTTCATCGCGCTCTGCCGTGGAAGGCAGCCCTCCAAAGGTCCATACAATATTCTGCCATCCCAAGAGTACTTCCCTGAGATATCTCGGACAATTACCCTTACGTCCGAGGGGGATGCTGCTGGTTCAGTTTCTGTCGTCTTCTCTGTGGGGATTTGGAGGTAAGATATAAGAGTACTGTCATTAAACACAAAGAGCTGCAGGTTGGGACTCCGGAAGACTTCTGAGGACAGCTCAGAGGACTCCACATAGGAGTTGTCATGGTTCTCGCTCAGGAGACTGTGGAGAATGGCAGGGCCTCCGCTGAGCGGGTAGTGGCTCAGGTGATTCACCAGGTGAGTCATAACCATCCGTGCCGTTAAAGGTATCAATTCTAAGTTCCTCCTCCTTTTTTCTAAAATGATCAATGAAAAGATAGTTGATCAATAAGAGCAGCAAGAGGTAATTAAAAAGAGCATCTGCAAATTTCTGATGTATTTCAGAAGCTTGCCTTAGTTGTCCTCCTAATCCTTCCTGTTCAAGAAGCTATTTACAATCGCATCCCAAGAAATTATACCTGTCACACATTTTTAGTCTATTTTACCACATGCCCTTTGCCATTTAGTCTACAGTCACATCCAGGACTTCATACAACAGGCAAAAAGTGCTGCACACCAACCCCACAACGCCTGCTGTCACTACAGCTTCATCTGGCGGGATAAGGTGTTCCTCCTTACCATCTGTATTCCCACAGTCAACCCCACAGCAATCATAGCATGAGAAGGACAGGGCACAAGAAGCAAAGGTAAACTGGAGACGCAACTAAAAACCAATGCTTTTCAATCTTTAGCAGCACGGTGGTAAAGTTTGTTGTATGAGGCAGGACGAGACTTTCTGAATCCCAGGATGTTCCCCTCAGCACAGGAAAATACATCAGTTATTTCATAAATCAATCGTGCTCCAAGTTACAGTGTGCCTCTAGTTCTCCTATTGGAATGTTATTCCAGAATATTACCCCTTTTATAGCCAGAAACCTTCTCATTTCCAGTTTTTGTTTGTGTTCAGTTTAAAACCATTTTTCTTTAGTTCATAGTGTTTTCCTCTTTCCTTGATATTTATACCTTCTAATGAACTTTAAAATGACAGATATATCCCTTTTCAGCCTTTTGTTAGCACCAAAATGGCAAAATTCTTCAGCCTCCTCTCTCTCTATTCTTTTCCTGAATCTCCCAGTAGTAAATCTCTGAATTAATCTTTTTCAAAAACAAGCAAACCAAAAAAACTTGTAGGGCACTAACGTATCCAAGATGAGAAACATCTTGTTCTACCTAAAATAACAAATGTACCAGATACGTAACTTTATCCTTCTACTATTCACAAAACATCCTACTCAGCAAGAAATCTGTGTAGAACAGGTTTTAGTGTTTTCTACCTTTTAGTTAAAAGTACATACACAAAACCAAAGAAAACACACTGCAGGACTGAAAAATAGTACAGTATCAAAACATGAAAATACCATTTTAAAGCATCACTGCCAATCCAACATTACATCACATAACTTCGTATTGCATCTGTACTTTCAATTCTTCTGTAGAAATACATTAATACATATTAACATATGAAATTACTTAAAATGGACTTAATTCACAGTTGAACAGCCATTGTTTTAAAGGTTATTTTTAACAAGTGTTTGAAATAAATATGATGTCTATGATAAATCACTTAGAGATAAATTATTTCCTATGTTTGGATGCATAATTTTACGTTGACTTTAAAAAGTTAGTGACATAGTGTACATAGGTCCGAATAATCTCATTTGACTTTTGACCCAGGTAGATTGCGAATCGGCAGGAACAGCATTATTTATACAGCTGCAGAACTTGGTCCCAATCATACATCATGTTCTCAAATCACTCAGAAGAGGCAAATTATCTATGACAATGGAGTAATTTCTACTGAAAAATTCAAGAAGGGAAGCTGCATACTTCTGAAAGAAGTTTGATTTGGGGCTTATCTTATTTATTGAATTTAATTCCATATACTAATTTAATTCTATATACTAAATTATAAGTAGTACCAAAGGCAAAACCAGCTTCTCAGTCTATCCTATCTCTATAGAAATTTCTCGCTATACTGCACTTTAGTGTCATTTTCTTTCTCCTGTGATCTTCGTAAAGACCAATGTCGGCAAACTCCAACATCCTATTAGAGGCAACTGAAATTCATTAAAAAAAGGGTGCTGCCCAGTTTTCAAGGAACGCACAGTACTGCTACACACCGTAAGGAGAAGCACATGTTCAAAGAAGAGATGTAACCTGGCAAGCTTTATTTCTTAGCTGCTGAACACTGACATGCTGGTCCTCACCACGCTCTACGAACTCTCTTACCCTCAGCAACGGTGAGCAGGTTGCCCAAATCCGTGGAGGAGTGGCACTGGGCTGGCTCAGAGCTCTTGACATTCCCAAGTCGCAAAAATGGGTCGTAATCACTGGACGAGAGATCCGCCAGACTCAGCACGTAATGGCTTTGCTGAGTATACGTGCTGGAGCCATTCACGCAACAGTGCAGAACCTACAAGTAGACAAGCATGACACTGGATAAAGAGTACGTTACAGTACCCACTTCAACACATTCAGTGAGGAGTGACCCACCATAATTTTTACATTGCAAAAGCCAGGGCATACTACAAAAAAATCTATGTCTAAATACAGTGTTTTTAAAATAACACTCTTCATCAGCACTTATTTTGTACTTTAACAGCTCACTTCAGGGCCTATTTTGTATTTTAACAGCCCATTTCAAATAATTCAAATATTTCTGCACAGATTATCTTCCCTGGCTTGTTGTTTTAAGCATTTTACTTCTCTGTCTTCACCATCCTCTGTGTATTCTACATCACTATCTTATCATCTTAATATTTCACATTCTTAACTTCTCATCTGTACAACTTCTGCCCACACTATGAGAATTCATGATTTTCTACAGCTTGCTAAAAACGCTTCCGTGGCTAACAGGATCTTTGAAAGGTGTCTTTAAACATCTAGACTCAATAAATCACGTTCACTCCTCATACTCACTCTGTAAATATAGTCCAGCAAAGGAGCTTTGGATGCATGCTGATCTTCAAGAACACCAGCAGACACCGGCTCCAGTAGCATTTTCATGGGTAATGCCATACACCAATCCAACAAGCAAAGTAGCAGTGAAACTATAAACTAAACAGAAACATAGAATATACCTACGTACCGTGTTATATTAAATTCACCCAAACTTAAAGGCATGACTTTGAAAGTTTAAAATATGACTCTGGTTCCAAGCAACTTCATTTAATAACCATCTCAAACAGCACAAAGAAAGAATGAAGACTGCTCTTTTCAGCAATGTACCTTTTTATCTGCTTCCACGGAGGAGTATTCAGCACTCGGCAAAAGAAATGCAATAGTGGCCACAAGGATCTACATAAAAACAAACAAAATTCCAGAAAGACATTTAACTTCTTTCACTATAAAGACAGAGCATGAACTTAATTTGAACAGGGTATAAAAAAGGTTAAATTCTCTTAGGAGCATCTAACTGCCCTTGTAAATCAATGTCCAAGTAAAATGAAAAGTTTTACTGAGCATTTTGGAAACAAATCGCTAAAAATGAGGGAAGTACACTGGTCCTAGGTCTACAGAAAGTACATCTCCTAACAATAATTGCAGAAGAAAGAAAAAGTTAACATAAAGTCACAGTTACATTAGCTCAAGTAAGGAATTAAGACAATTTTGCATATGATTTCCATACAAACATTTTAAAGAAACTGACGTACTTCAGTAATCTTTCTGGACAGAGAGGATTCATACTTTTGAAGCTTTTGCCAATAAGAAACCAGCAGCTGAAGAACATCACAGGCTACTTGAGCTACCAGTTTATTAGAAAACTGAAAGAAAAGATGATTAAAAGCCAAATAAAATATCCAGATATAATACAATGCATTCAGTTTTTCTACATTTTAAATTATTTTGCATCTATACAAACTATAAAAATCATTCATGTAGCAAAATCACACTGTCAGTATTGGGAAACAGCAGGCTTGACATTATCTATGCAATCTTGATTTGGTCTGTTGTGGACAAGGTCTTTAGACACATAATTACATGCTATTTTTGCAAATATTTTGCACTTTTGTACAGGATATTACCTTGGTGACCCTGAAAAACTGTGCATATGCTCCTCTGCAACTTCACAGGAGCAGTAAGGATCTGAACAATGCTCACTGAAACTAACGAGCTACTAATTACGTGCAAAGGTTGAGAACTGGGAGACATCTTTTTGAAAAATGGCCAATGCCATATCACTAACACTATGCCAAAAAGTCCCGAGCAGTTGTGTGTTAGCAGCATCCTGTCAGTGCTTTAAGCAATGAAATGACAAACCAACAGACTGTGCTCCCTATAACCAGCAACTATTTTAAAAAAAATGAAAATACCATTTTTTACACAATGTTTATTGATTAGAGACTGTCATAGTACTACCTTCAGTGTCACACCTATGACATTGATTGCTTCCTTCACTTGGGGATGGTTTGTGCACTGCGTTAGTTCTTCACATATCCAAACTCCAAGGCCACAAATGGCTATGCATCTTTTTTAAAAGAAAAAGTGCTTTTGTCAGAAGTTTTAGAAGATTATTTAGGGGAAAAAAAAAAACAAAAAAAACAAAAAAAAACAAAAAAAAACAAGAAGAAGAAAGAAATGCATAAAGACCCGATCTCTCTTTTCCCTGTCTCAGGTCACACAACAGGTCAACACCTTCATGGCACGGAGTGAACCTCATCTCAATAGGGCTAAAGTGAGTAACCCATCCACATAGGGTCAAACCACAAGGCAGTAGTAACAACTCGGCTGTACAAGTACCAAAAAGCTCATTAGTGAGAAAGACTTTCCCAGTTTTTACTCGGTGTTTTACCTTGCAGCTTCACTTGGCTCCTCTGTAGCATTCTTCAATAAAATATTTATGAGGTAGCACTAAAATAATAAAATAAATTAGAATAAACTTCATTTTCATACAGCCACTTCATTTAAAGTTGTTTAATTTTGACATAGTTACAAGCGAAATAACTTTAATTCTCAGCCTATTCTTAAAGCATTTTTACTACATGCCAATTTTATCTTGTCAAGGGAGAAATACTTACTGATTACAACTCAAATATACAGGCCCTTGTGGATAAATCTAATCGACTTAAAATCACGTACAGGCAGCAAGACGGAAATTACTTCATTTTCAGAGCTGATGTGTATTTACTAATGATGAGCGATGAACACTTGATAATACAACCCATAGTGTTTTAAGTTCTACACAAGCCATGTTTTGAAAAATTTAGTGTGTTTTTTAGTACAGAAAAGACACATTTAAAATCAAGACTGTTTTAACACACCTCCGATGACTCCCCGAGGCCTGACAAAGAAAACAAGAACGGCATCCAAGCACGCTAAGGGTTTTGTATTGTCTTTGGTTCTGCCTTCTCAGGCTGCACGAGGCATTCAGATTGCTCCCCAGCTTTACCTAACTTTGTGCAGTGGATCAGTGCAGTGCCTCAAGTTTATCGAAAAGCAACGGAGGCTTGTGCGAGGGCAACCATTTGGACAAATTTCACTTGCAAGTGATGCTCCAGTTCACCTTTGTTGGGCCTTTATGGGACAGTGTGTGTGATTTTTCCCCACCAAGAGTATTGCTGTGAAGGTCATTAAACTACGAAGTTTTCCATCCAGCACTGAAATTAATTCTTAGGGAAAAACCATTCACGTTAGTTGATGGTTCTGTCTAACAGTTGTATTTTCTTAACATCTTACTGTAATACCAATAAGGCAAAAACTATCTCCCCTTACACACACCCCACATCTCTTACAGGACGAGCTAACGTACACAGATACGATGAACGGACACTTTAAATAATACCACCAACATCATCTAATGAATTGACTTGACAGGCATCTGGCTGGAAAACATCACATTTGATCATAGCCAGTTCACTCTCCTTGAAAATAAAATGTAATTTGCAGCATCTAAGCTTAGTTAATTTTATGGTGCACGTTAAGCAAAGCCATGCTTGTGAAACAAGTACATATAATGTGTGCAGTTGTGGGGTTTTGAAGAGGAGGAGGGGTTTATTTTTTAAACAAAAAGTGCATGGTAAAAATAAAGAGACCATATAGTAAAAATATGTTAGGTTACATAAGGATGTACTAATAAAATGTGATTTTACCTTCACATCTGCTGTTCCCGCGATGATATCACCGGCTTCTGAAATGGGCCGCAAGAGTGGGATTTCTTGGTAGATATTTGGAAAGCAAACAAGAGAACCAAGGATGGTGTGAGCTTCTGAACGGGGAGCCTAATGAAGGAAAAGTAAACAAAAACATTTTTTCATAAAATTATGAAAATGGCATAAGCTATGAGGCTACCGTCTATCACCATAAATACCAGATGTGTTTTATTCACAATGCAACATTGAAAGTGTCCTGAGGAACACGTCCCAGTAACTTTTCCTTTACAACTACAGCAAAAGCAGCATTCCAGCAGCGACTTACAGACACTTGTTTGCCTATGCTTTTCACTGCTGTGTTGCTCTGCTCTTTTTCTGAGGCTGAGCTTCTCCTCCAGCTGGGACCCAGCCCCACTTCTAAGCATATTCTATATTTTTAATACCTCCTCTGTCATTATACAATCCAGCTATCAGGAATTTGGTGTCAATAAAAAGCACAGAACAACCTAAAGAAAAGCTGAGTGAGAGATTTTAAGCACTAATCCAGCACTACTATTAGCAGATCATGTGACCCAAAGGACAGCACAATGCGCTTAAACTGACTGTATACATGATAAAAATGCATAGAGAGATTCCTACTTCAATAAAACCATCGAAAGCAATATGGCACGAGCTATAAATGCATTAAGTACTGCTATATAATCTTGCGTAAAGTTGAAAATACAATGCACGCTAAGTTTTATGCTTGTAGGAGAAACGGAAGGTGGTGTTGGATTCTCTTGGAAAGTTGAGTTTCATTTCTTATTAGCACTTTAAGCTTTGGATCAATGATCAGGCCGATCAGATTTTTTAAAGACATGTCAGAAAATTAATGGCTAATAACTCTGAGGGACAATGGAAAAAGCACAGCTAGGCTCACCATTTCAGTCCTGCTGAAATACGAGAGGGCTGTGTCCCTGTGCAGGGCCACCCGCTCAGCCGCACAAATGTCAAGAGCAGTGGTAAAAGCACTTGGCCAAAACAGACAGAAAGGTCTCCCCTGAACTGGTGTTTCACGTACAACAAAGCTTTCCTGTCTTTCCCAGGATTACCAGACCTTTACCCTTATTTTGGCATCCCATCGTTCATTTGCTATTTCACTACTTCACCAATTTAATTGTCGAGAGTCACATTTCTGTTAACGTTGATATTTAGTAAATTCTGTATTACCAAAAGAGTTCGATATTTTCAATATTTGCTCACTGAAAAAAGCTAATGAGATCCTGAAATCCAAGTCCTGCTTTTAGCGCACAGGCGTGCCACAATATTAGCAAGGATATGATTTCTCACACTTTGGCCTTTTGATGAAACACCTTTGCAATACTAGTATGTCACCTTATCCCTCAATTTCACACATCAGCTGCCATGGTATCTGCCCCAGGAGCCCCGTTTCACATTGCACTAATGAGTCAACACCTGTTAGAGTGGAGACATCCGAACCTCGTTAGCAAGCGCGCGCTCTCGGGGGACAGGGGTGCTGGGCATTGCCATACTCACCTCCAGCATGTCTGTGCTTAGAACCCTGGCCGCCGCAGTAATGAAGTCTCCTATCAGCATCGTAAAGCCAGGTAAGCCCAGGAAGAAAAACCAAGGTGGACAGTGCTTTATGACAGTATTCAAGATATCCTGAAAGAGAATTTATCTGTTTCAGAATAAATAAGCCCCCCCCCCCCCAAAAAAAAAAGAGCCCAAAACCAAAAGGGAGAGTTTGAGAAGATTTAACTTTGCAATTCACCAGTACCACCCTAATCAAAGGTGGTAACTTGGAGCCACACAGCTCTATGTATAACTGATTGTCACATAACAACCACTGCTTTCCACTGCAGACGCATTTAGTAGGAAAAGTACATTTTGTATTTTGGTAATATATGTACTCTTAAGTTCCTGTTAAAAAAACAAAAACAAAAACAAAAAAAACCACAAACAAACAAACAAACAAAAAAAAAAACGAAAAAACCCCAAACTCAAAACTCAAACATCCACGTCTCTTCACGTCTAAACATAAAAGAAATGTTCGCCTGTTAAATAAGACTTTGGATTTAAAAATCAATTTAAAATGAAGCATTACACCACTCCAAATAAGGTATTTCCTAAAATCACATTACCCAAAATTCTGTAGCCATAAAAACACGAGATGACACAAATGACTGCCACCTTTGCCCTGAAGGAGCTCAAGGCGGTACCTGACAGCAGGTGGCTTACTACTGGTAGGCTGCCCCAGCACATATGGGGTTTTTTAGCTATTCTGGACTAGTTGAGAAAATACAGCGATGTCAAATGCAAGAAGTGATCATACACAACACAGTAACACAGATAAATCTATACTAACTAGATTATTCTAAGTCAATCTTCTTCTAAATAATTAAGATAGCAAACACAGATAAGCTTCGGGGAAAAAAGAGTTTTGCTGAACTTTTGAAGGAACAGAGGGTTTTTTTTTTGTTTTTAAGAGGTGGCACTAGATGTGAATGAACCGACCACCAACCACAGCTTTGCTCTCATTACCCTGTGGCAGAGAAGACATTCAAGATAAGCGTTTCAACTTTAATCCTTCCACATTTCAATTCTTCACAGTCTCTCCAAATCAGAGCAAAGTTCCTGTATTTGACTGAAGATTTCCTTCCCACAAGGTTTCAGCAGGTTTAAAATTAGGCACAAAATCTATATAATCCTTAGCTGCAACATTATATTTGCTGAAGAATTAGATAAAGCTATTTCTATATGGAGTAGAAAATTACTTTTTGTCTCAACAGAATTTCAAAGAAAAGTTGCAAAGGAAAACCATTTTCAGTGTCCATCTTTACTGGTTTTATGATGTGTTAAAGAAGGCTTGAACTTACATTTAGTTCCAGAATGTGTCCGTATGTTTAATTTCTACATCAGAAACTAAAAAAGTCAAGCTGATTTTTCTCTATATGAAGATACGCTTTAACTACACTAGTATTTTCTCAAAGCACTGCTAAACACCTGGACAAAACCTATTTATTGTTCTGCTAACTATTTACAGCAATAACATCCTATGAAAGAACTGTGTTATATATTTTGAATCAATAATACTAGTTTTTAACATAGTAGCAGATAATGCTTTCACTTTCCTGAATAAGCTAAAATGCCACTCGAGTTAATGTTTAAACTAGTTTTAATCACTTCCTTTGATACATTTTAAAGTCAATATCAGTCAATGCAAACATTCAAAAAGAGAGCAGATGGATGCAGCAACTCATAAAGTGGGCGGTAAACTCACCCTCCGAGGAGAACAAAAGACCCACCTTTTTACAATTAAGGGTCTGATTAATGCACGGCGCTCCTCACAACACAACGCACCTGTAATTACGAACGGAGCCAGGTACTGCGATGTGTTTGGTCTCTGAATAATTGGGCATCAAACTACAGAGCAGCAGATGGGAGTACACTTCTGTTGACATATGCCACAATAAAAGAGCCCTGGCTAACCTGGCCTGAAAGGTAACAGAACGTAGGAAGTACAAAGACCTGCTACAAACAACTGCGTTAACTCCTGTCCTCGCTCCATCAATCCCATCTGTTAAATACCACTGTAACGATCATCCGGCTTCGTCGACTGTTAACTATGGTCATTGCATAGAACAATTAGAAAATGAGGATAAAATAGAAACTGCAAAACCGTTACTTCAATATATTAATACCTGAGTTTACGGCACAGCATAACTAATACAACTTTAACAAATGCTGTGACAACACACACTTTCCAAAAAGCCGTAAGAATGTGGTTGCATGGATCTACTTGGTGTTTATGAGATGTACTACTACAAGAAAATAATTTTGCATAGTAAAAAAACCTTTGAGAAATTTATTTTGAAAAGCTAATGAAACAATCCTCGATTTCTCTTTTTTATTATATAGCTTCAAACTGATGAATTCACAGCACAGACCATACGCCACGGTGATAGGTCACACGCATAACTTAAAAGTTAACAACACACGAGTACATAAGAGCCCAGACAAAAATGCGTTCATTAGTTTCCACTGCCATTTTTCATCTCCGGCATTTCAGCATAAATTTGTGACAGTTTGAGTGACTTCATTTAAATTAATACGAGGCAGAGTATGTCCCGAATATAATATTGTTGTTCTACTTGAGCTTACAGAAGGGACAGGAAAGAAACCACACCCCAGGAAGGCGCTTACAGGTAAAATGTCACAGTTTTTCTCCCATTTCCCAATTAGCACACTTTCATGCACAACCCAGCTAACAATAAAAGCGTGATTTCACGCAGTAATTCAGTAGCATTGCGAGCTTATCGGAAGATTCAGGCTTATGAGAAAGAGACCAAGTGAGAACATATGTTGTATCGGTGATGTTGCAAAAATCAGGTAATTCAAACAGAGGCGAGTTGTTTCCTTCCCTTCAAAGCGCTGCTCTATAAATATAAACTCTGTTCAGCAGCTTACAGCCTAGTAAATGAATCACTTTAATTGAATGCTATGTACACAGTAACTGGAAAAACACAAGCAATAAGAAAAACATATGGTGATGGCAATAGAAATTGGTTTACTCATTCTGTACAGTGTTGTTTCTTTACTTCTTTCATAATTGACCTTTAGAACGATAAATGTGTAAAATAATTTTGGTTTATTATGGCTCCAAACCTTTCAGCAATTACACAAAATGAAAATTTAAAAGGAAGTATTCATTCTGGAAGCATTTCCATTGTTTACATAATTGCACAGCTATAATTTAGTGTTCATGTTGTTAAAGAAATGTGAAAAAAGGACCATTATGGACTATTTCAATTCAAAATGATGCTCTGTAGTGTTAAAAATGGGGAGGAGGGGACAGAAGGGGGCAATCACATGCATGTCCTTCTCAAATGCATTAACCCTATAAATGGCATAATATTTCAGTATAGATCAATCTAGTAATCCAAATAATAAGGTCATAAACATCCACTGAGTAAGCGGGGAAAAAAAATTATGCAAGTTCACTGAAAGGTCAATTACAAAAATATTCTTCACCTAATTTTTGTTCAAGCTTTTGCAGATTACAGGTGTAACCAAATAGCCTGCCATCTGCCTGCATCACGTTTCCAATTGTCCCTCAACAGGAACAACATGGATTTTTCACTTACAGTTCACTCTGTTCTTCACTGAGAGACACCTCATTAGGGGCTGAAATTTACAGCACAGGAAAGATTATTAATTTACACAAGACTTAAGTGGTGAATCCTTCATCTTCCTTTTTATTTTAAAGGAACAAGCACCTCCATTTACTCCTTCCAAGTTCTCCCAGCTATCGTTACATTTTAGGGAAGAGTTAACTTGTCAGAAATTAGGTTCCAATAAAAATTTATGAAGTGTTTTGACTCCCTCAGAAAGCAAAAAATTAGCTTGTCAGAAAAATCCATTTCGATCTGTCATTTAAATCTAACCTCAAAAAAAGTTGTATTTGCTAAAGTATCTTGTGACTGGAACACAGTAGGGAGAGAGATTAAAAAACAGAGTAACACCGCATTTGTAAAACATGGATAAGGCTATTCACAAGTGCTAAAGCTGACAGATTACTGCGTAAGTCACCTGCTGGTAATTGCTCCTTCCCCTCTGAACTATATTAGAAAGCTCTATCTTTTAAAGTCATATTAATAACAACCCCCCCCCACCCCAAAGCCCTTGTGCTGACAGAAAGGTGCTCAGATGCCCTATTAACAGAGATCAGAAAAACGAAGTCAACGGAATTTTTCAAGTTTCTCCCCTTTTAGAGTACGTTTGATATTTTCACAACCTAGGAGACCATTGGGATTAAGGATATACTTCAAATCGGAAGAAATATTTTAAGCTCATGCACACTGAGAGGGAAATATCTGAATACCTATTTGCTACAGGTACCGAGAACCCAGTTACTAGTTCATGGCACAGCTTGAAACGTTGAGCTGACTTTGTGTCACCATGCGGATTTCTCCCAAATGCCCCTTGGCAGGACCGCTTCGAAGCCTCCGATCGTGAGAAGCCAAGGTGGCAACACTGAAGCACCTGCAGAGCACGAGGTTAAGTGCTTAGAGGGAAGGTGGTTTTAGGGAAGGGAAGGTGAGCACACCTCTGAGAGGACAGGTAAAGGAGCTCCCAGTGATGCACAGCGGGAAGGCAGGTCCCCCACCTTAGGTGGCAATTAGCAGCACTCTTAACACTTTTCACTTTCACCTGCGTGCTGTATCAGTTTTCAAGATAGAGGAAGGCATGTAGAGGAGAAGGGATTGTTTTGCACATTTTTATTAGAACATCCCCAAAAATGGCAAACAGGTTAAACCTTGATTTGCCTAAAATAGTCACTCTCAGAATTTACCATGTAACCTCACATGATAACAGCTAAGCAAGAAGTTGAAGTAAAACACGTCTGAAGCAAAGAAGCACAACTGCACACAGAGGGAAACGGACGGATCCTGAAGACACAGCTCCACTGAGATAAGCAGAGGGAAAGGGAGAAGTCAAGTAGAGAGCTAAGGACGACGGATGATGAAACAGCATTGCATTGCAGGGACATATTAACAAAGAAACTTACTTTGGGAGATCCCAAAGCTACAACGATGACTGGAGAGGTGGAAGAAAAGGTGTGAGCAAAATGGAAGGAAGAGAGATGCTGCCTCTATTTCAAAAACTCTATTTCTATTCTGGACAGAGTTCAGAAAATCCTCACAAAAGTAGCTTACAAGCAGCAGGATCTCCAGCAAGATAGTGCTGGGAATACAGAAGAGACAGAACAACAACTAAGAAACAGTAATTTGGGTAGGATTGAAGCAATTTAGAAAGAGCAAAAGTATTAAAAAAAAAAAAAAAAAAAAAAACACACAACTACCAAAATTGTTCCAGAACATACAGCTCCTACAATTGGCACTACCTGGTTCTTACTTTCTTCCAGTCAATCCTAGCAGCTCTTTTTCTCCAGCACTTCCAATTTATCCTACTATGAGTGAGCAGAGGGGTATGCAGGATCTCCTGTGAGATCCTGGCATTTGTATTTTTGTCTCTACTGAAAACAAGCTGTCTGTTAATGCTCTTTCCAAAGCTTTCATAAAGCACATAACGGGGGCACACAGGCAAATTTTCTACAGAAAATGAGATATGGGGGAAATTAAAAGAGGGAGAAAATCCCAGTAGCCATTGGAAGAAACTCACAAGAAACTAAAATATGGGAATCTAAGCCTTCATAGACTATATTATGATTATTTTCTTCTAAATGGCAGTCTGGAAAGGAATCTAAAACATGTTATGGCTTCTAAATGCTGTACAACTAAGGGTCCTCATGTGCAACATTACCAGGCAGAAATCCGGGCAAGAAATACTTATTCCACAGCATACAAAAGCAAAACTGCTCATTTATTGTACCTTTAGAAGACAATGCTCTACCCAGCTAATACATGTCCCAGCAAACAGCACTAATGGCTGAGCAGTCTATAAGTTGTACGCTGCTCCTCACTGTTGAATACGAACTTAACAGAAAGGTATAAAAGCTCACTCACAAGTACTTTTTTTTTTAAAAACAAAAAAACTTCAGATCAATGTTAATACAAATAGGTAATTAATATGGCTTCTCTGGTAGCAACACTACTAAAAAAATGCTTCATGTTATAAATTAGCCATCACTCACACAATCAGCTATAGTCAGTGTTTCTATATAAATTTACCGCATAACTGGTGTAGCTTCCCTGCCATAATTAGCAACAGTGTATTTTAAACAAATTAAGAGGCTTACAGATAAACATAATGTACGTTAGTATGTTGCCATCTTTATTTATGGAGTATTTCATCTAAGTTATCCTTTTACTACTAAAAGGAATCAAGCTAAAAACATAGCTGTTAACTTCTCTGGCTACAGCTGGGCTGCGTTCTGCGGGCAGTCCAGTCTGCATGTGCTGAAATTTAATCACCAAGGACATCTGTCAAGTCATTGGGATTTCGGCTTTTTTTTTTTTTCCCTTCCATATTCAAAGCTTGTTCTTCCCTTAACATCACTACACTAAAAAACCCATCAGCACAGCCTCTTTCCTTGTCTATTAGTTGTGCTTTCCACAGAGAATTTCTGAAGTCTTTTTATTATGTTCCTTAATATTTTCTTATATATAAGCATTCTATTCCAAAGATACTCTGGCAAGCCAGTATAACTGTACATTTATTACACTTATTTGTTCAAATACGCTTCAAAAGTCAGGAAAATAACTAACCTGTTAGCTCACTTTTCAGAGAACCTCTGACTACTGGGCAAAACCACAGTGGCGTGTGTTGTCAATAGGTTACGTGAAGCGCATGAACTGATGCTAAAGCCCCCGGAGCAGGGCGAGACACTTTATTAAAAAAAATGACACTAAACAGCTGGGAGTTTGAAACTTGGAAAATACTGAAAACCTGCCTCTTCTTTTACAACGTAACTACAGGGTAAGCACCTAACTCACACTGCATTCTCGAGTGCAAATTTAGACAGAAATAAGACAGTGACACAAAAATCCATAGAAATTTTCGGAAACAAACACCAGTAATCTAGAAGGATTATTTAAGTATAAAAAGTACCAGAACTGAGGAATCAGAATTATCTCAACAGTTGCTTTTCTGAGAAGGGGGGTGAATAGTGTTAGTAGTATTTCGGAATCGTATTTTGTTCTTCAGCAAAAACAAGGAAGCTACGAAGTAAAGAGATGCTTATGTACCTTTTCGAGTTCATGAAGCAAAAATTACTGCTACAGTAATCAACCAGTAGCAATAATAATATACACTTCCTTTCCCAGCTCAGGTACTTGTAAAATTTGTGCATTGCAATATTAGACTTTGGTTTAATTTAAAAAGGTATATTTATTGTCCAAATCAAGACGTGTATAGTTGCAGTCACTGGAACAGGGGTAAGGAATTGGAGCAACTGTAGGTGAACTACCTCCACTAACCCACAGTGTGGTAGTTAACGTCCAAATTCACTTTTCTTTACACTGGAGGTCAGGGAGGGGCGGTGGTGAGCCTCAGTGAACTTGATTCATTAAAAACTGCAGGAAAAAAATCCAGGCTCACTATAGCATCAGGAAAACGTCCACTGACTTGAGTGGTAGAGGTGGAGAATCATCATCCCGCAGACGGTCACTTGCCCCTTGACCTCAGGCCCCTTTGCAAGCTGGAAGTAATTACAACACCAGACTGTGACTTACTCTGTTACTGCCGTTTATGCAATCACTTCTCCCACCTGAAAAGGTGATGCAATTGTTGCAGAGAATTGTTCACTTCTTCCTACAGAGATGTTTGTTGTTAGACACTTCCACATGGACAAATTAGATGCAGCTCATTACCTCACTATCTCCTTTCTCATCTGCTAAGCTAATTGCTACATCTTGAATTCAGAATACCATGGGAGCTTTCTATAAAATATAAGCCTGCATTGGTCTTTTATATACCCCACGAGACAAGTCTGCAAATTTAGGTTGCACTTGCCAGGAATAATACTGTATTAATTTCTAGCCATATTAAAAACTGTATTCTTTTGCTTTTCTATCAACACCAAAATCCACACAACACAGCAGAAATTTTGTATACTTATATCCTTAAGGGAGGAGTGGAAAGAGAAATATATTTCAAAAGAAACATTTCTGATGCTAACTACAACATTGATAATCACATTCTGGTCAAAGAGGTTTCCGACTGTAATTTTTAAAAATTAGGTAGTCACTTAAAAAGCTCTACTTAAGTAGCCAATGTGATTTCCTGGAGTTGGTCTACCTCTGCTTTCCCCTATACATTTTAAAGTGCACTGGTCATACATACAGAAGGAAAATTCCCCCATGAGAAACCACCCCTCTCCTTTCTCCTGTTAATGTTCCTTAAGAGTGAGAAATTTATGCTTGTGCTTAGCAAATAAAAACAACCCGTGCTAAAAAAAAATCGGCACCAAAGTTTATTTTGGTATGCAATAACTTGAATCCTAGAAACCATGCTTTGGCATGGTGGGATTCGGCAGTGTTATGAAGAACTAGGATTTACTTTCCAGTGATCCTTGCACCCCATGATATCACACCCTCTAAGAAGTTTATCCAGTAACAGCATATACAAAAATCACTGAGAAGTACAAAAAATAAACGCACTAAATCGGTACCGGTACTGTGTTGCATTCATTGTATATCATCCTGTTTCTTACACGAAGCTGTGAGACCCTATGAAAGCAAAGTGCTTCGCAACGCACACTTCAAGCTTTGTTCCTCTTTGCAGCTATCAGAGGAGGGACTTCTGCCTCTTACAATGCATTCCTGCATTTGTAGTTACCCTCAGCATGCAAACTGTCTGAGTAGTCTCAACACCCATCAAGCACCTTGAAGCTAATCATACCGGAAATACAGAAATAGGTATAAGGATCATGCTTCATATCAACGTGTTGCATGAGAATCCAAGCTCCAAAGCACCATGAGTTAACACCTCAACCAGTTTCCTAGTAAAGGAAAGCAAAACTAGAAGGACAGTAACATAAGAAAAAACTTGTGGTCAAGTGTGCCACCAAGAGGCAAAAAAAGCAAAACTGAGTGAGGCAATGAAGAACAAAAGAGCAGCATCAGCACGCAAAATATCTGGGAAATCCTGGAATGATGTGCAATGTGAGGTCTGCCTTCACTACGCAGTCTTCATTTCTTCATCTCCTTTAACTTCTGGATTGTAACTCTGCACAAGGACTGAAATCCAATGTGCACAGCAGCAAGAGGCTTAAAAATCTGTGGACCTATTATTAACACGCAATAAACAGGGTAAAAATCAGCTCAACTACCACTAAGTCCAGATTTTTAAAAACTCCTAGTTTCTATACAGGAAACAGTTCTCCAGGAAGCCATCAGATTTCAAAAAATAGAGCACCCCTTAGCTTCAAAAAAAGGAACTGCCAACAGCTGAACACCTCCGAAAATCTGGTCAGATTGTGACCATGTGCAGATGAAATCAACCTAAGTCTCAAAACTACCAATATTTTCTTCCCTTAAGGCCCTGTGTTGACAGTGACTGCTACATAGATTTAAGGGTCTTTGTTTTTCCAAATATAAAAGTGATTATCTTCTTTAAAATGTAGTCTACATCAGGCTTTCAAGTTTCTTGAGTTGCGTGTTTTATGTGAGAGGATTTAATGCTGCGTGGTTTTTCAAATTCAGGGGTCTGATCAGCAGGTCTTACCACACAGCCTTTTTTTTTGGTAGGGTAATGAATTTACTCTGTATACCAAGCAGTGTTAAACTGTCTGAAATCTGAATGGCATTACTGAAAGAGTAACAAGATAATATGTTACCTGAGAGTAATGAGTAAGAGTGGCAAAACGAGGAGTTCCCACTACACTTTTATTTTTCCCCATTTGTGCTTTATACATAGCGGATGCTTATTGGTTTTTTTCCTAAGTTTCAACATCAGCCAGAACTCTTAGGTTTTTCCAGTAGAAAACCCTTTCCTTTCTATTCTCCCCCCTTCCCCGCCCATTATCTATTTAAAAGGAAGATTTTTCCAAATGCTTTAGCTTTTCAGGAGGGGAACTGAGATTCAGAGGGCAAAAGCCCGGTAACAATTCATTATTTCTCTCTTTCATCTCAGAAATAACCAAACCTGTGCAAGACTCTTCCTACTGACTTACTAAAAGCACCAGAAATAACTCTCAGAAGCAGCAGAAATGACCACTACAGGATTTATGAAGGGCTCTGTGTGCCCTCTGCTGGCACCCACAGCACAGCTCTAGCCGTTGCTTTCATTAGACTATTTCTTTTAAGGAAGAAAACTCACTCCTACAGCTATAAAAACACAAAAATGTTTTTAGGTATTCTCCACTTTGTCTAAAGAGTATTTCTTATAGTTTTTATAAGTATTTAACTGTTTCTGTGGCCCAATAATCTTCTTATATCCTGATAGATTAAGTCTTTTCCTCATTTCCTAGTGAACACTTTATTAATTAGGCCAACCCAGGACACAGGGACCTAGAAACAATATTTATCCACAGAAACAGAATGTTGTGTAACCTCTTGGTTACAGTGATAAGATAACCTTCCATCTCAGTTCTCCCTTCAGTCCCCTTTGCACCAGTTAAAAAGAGCGCTATGACAGTTTTAAACATCCCCTGAAAGACTTATCTTGAAGGGGAAAAGTTTGGAGAGGACAACGTTAATTCTAATTTTAGATTATGTCCTTACAAGCAATGGCACAAAGTATTCAAATGGGCATGCTGAGACCAGCCACTGCTCAAAAATCAACATGAAGATCTTTACAGCCTCTCCTTTGCCCAAGACTGTGTCTAGCATCTTGCCTCATGATAGAAGGTAAAAACATATGTAACGTGAGCTGGGAGCAGTGCGAACAACAGACCAACTCCAGCATCTGCTCTGGAAGCACCTATTTCCCAGCATCACAGTTCGTACAGGAGCGTGGTACGGCCACTGGACACACAAGGCTCCTGCTCTGGTAGAACCAAAAGTTTAAACATACTGGTCAAACACACAGTGTAGCTCAAGACTTAATATCAACTGAGTGTTTTAACATTTTTAACGTGACCCGATTGACTCAACTACTAAATGTGCAGTGCAGATGGACAGAAACTCATCACAGATTATTCCACAGAAATGTCAGGAAAACAAGAAAGAAACATCAACCAGCGTTTGTGATGCAGTTGTGACAATAAGTCACAAGTAAGTAGGTGTTAAAAAATTTACAACTGGGAGAGTAATGAGAAAGCTAGGACTGCATAATCTAAAGAGAGGTACAGCCTAGACTACACAGGATAATTTCATGCAAGAATTGCTGCAAAGCATTGCTTCCTTTCTGCTTCAGATCTTCAAATATGAAAATACAGATATTACCATCAGCACACAGTAATAGATTAATTTTTTTGTCAAGTAAAGCTTGTACCTGGTCTTCACTTGTTAAGCCAAGGTGCATCACAAAATAAAAATGAACCAGGAAATCAGAATTTGGCAGAACATCTTGACGCCTAGTCATCATCGCGCAGATCAACCTGTAGGCCTGAAGTTTGCCTTCTTTATATTCATTTGGCAGGGTAGTTGCCTGAAAAGAGCAAAAACCTTGCATTATTACTTTTTTCCTAGTAGCCAGCTAACACACAACTGCATCTTCAGCAGATTTTCTATAGAGCAAATCTGTTCTGTGTATTTATTTAAATAGATTCAAGTCCAAATAGCCTTTGGAGGGGATTCATCATCTTAGCCAGTGATTGTAAAAATTAATAATAGCGCAACTAAACATACACAAATTCAGTACAGATACAGAAGAAAATACTTACGTGTAAAAATTTTAGATATAACTTACCTTGAATAACCATGATGCAAATATTCTGAGAGGAGGAATTAAGACAGGAGGAGAGGGAGTAGACTGATTGTCCACACTTATAGCAAGGTTGTCCCGTATCTAATGTTTTTAAAAGAGGCGAGTTAATAAAAATGATAGCTTATTTTGTTAATGCTCTTTATTTCACATTATTACTTTTGCATTTTATTTGATTTACTTTAAACGCACTAAAACCTGTGCTATGGAGTTTCTAACTTAAGCCAAAACTACCAGGAAAGCTTGTTCTACAGTGCTTCCCTATATATTACCATTTTAGGTCAAACCATGGGCTTTTACACCGAATACCAATGTTTGTAGTATTCTATTCTGTACCTCCATTTTCTTTCCTACTGTCTCCTCCCTCCATTTAAATTAACTAATCTAAATTCTCTTGTCATTGAACAGGAACATTCTCTATTGGGGATACCTACAAGAAAAATCATTATCATTAGATGTAAGCATCACATACAATACCTTTGCAAGTTTATACCACAACTCGTAAAGATACCCAAAAACTTTTGCATGGATTTTAGGTGACTGTATATTGTTCACATCTCCAAGAATTCCCAAGATCCTCCTCCATAACACAGCGGCAGAATCAGGATGCCAACCAATAAGGCTTCCACCAGCAATTATACTGCAGTCATCAGCAAGGAATTCACTACTGTCTGTAAATTTAAAAAAGTTCAATTTCCATTAATTCGAAATGCAGCGTACAGTATAAATTTGGTCAGTAAAACAGGAATATTACTCCTTCTTCCCATCTTCCATCTCAAAAGTATTCTCTCCCACTAAATCCTATCTCCCTTTTTCATTGCTCAAGCTAGCACATGATATAAAATATAAAATGGCAGAAAATGTCGGATAAAGGGCTTCCACACAGAGATGACACAGCTATAGATCAGTTTTATATCAGACAGCCTGCCCCCACTCAAGGGTTGGGGTTTTTTAGCAGGGAGGCAAATGCAGTTAAATGGAACATTCATGTACTCAGAGATTTATTCAATCAATAACTGGCTCTTCTACAGGTAATATTCCTATTGCTAAGAGTCCTTTCTATTTTTAAGATCACACAGTATAAAATGACCTGGAAATGGAACTGAACAAAGGAAATAAAGAGCATACACTACTAGTGATAAAGAATAAGCTCAGGCATTATCATTTTCTACAGAAGCAGCTCCTGAGACAGCAGTATGCAAACACAGAAGGAAAGTAGGGTTTTGTGAAGACTGTCAGGAGAACGGAATTAATATGCTTAAACAGTAAAAGAAAAAATCCACACTGAAGCGCAAATTTTAGTGACAAGAGCTGTTACATTATCTTCCATCAGACCAGGGAAACCTGCATAGCAGCCTGTCTGAGGGAGAATCAGACCTATGGTCCACCATGGTGCCATGCCGTGCTCAGCCGCCAACGTTTCAAGGAAAGTTACAGGAAACCCCTACACAGGCAGAGGGAAGTAACTTGTGTCCTCCCAGAACCCAAAGAAGGTTCGCAAAATAAAAGCCATCTTAGATGTTTTTATGTTTGCTTGAATTTATATTTTAAAAAGGTTTGGGTTGTTTTTTTTTTTTTGCTTTTTGCTTTTTTTATTTGTTGTAGCATTATGAATTCCCAAAGGGCTAAACCAGACGTTATTTACCAAGCACATTAGATTGATCTTCAACAGATCTATCATCAGACAAATTGCATCTATGCTGTTCGATGGTGGCATCACGGTATTTTTTTGCCTTACACCATAAAGTTTTCCTCAGCAAAACAAAGTTTTGTGACTTGGGTGAGAACCAGAAATGCAGTAAGGCCACATTGGCCCTGTTGGGCAATTATACACTTGTTATCTCATTTTTTTCTTTTTAGTCTATGCTACCTCTTTCAAGTTATTTTATGTAATTCACTCTCTTTGTACACACAAAGGAGCAGTGTCTTGCATCACAGATGTAAAGAAAGCAATGAATTTATCAGACATAATAATCCTTACCATATACTATATTACATGTTACCTTTCCTACAATGGCAGTCTGAACTGTTGAACTAGGTGTGCTGGTTCATTAAATTAGAGATATTTCAAAGAAAGAGTGAATATGAAAACCATAGCCTTGACACTATATATCGGCTAGCAAAACCAGCCTATAAGATAGTTTCATATGTTACTGCATGAAGTTATTGAAATAGTATCTCTAACTCACATTATTAGATGAGAAGGCACCTTTACAATAAATACCTTTTCAATAAATAATCATGAGTGTTGTACACTTTAAAGACACCATAAATAAAATGGAAAGGTAAAGCCCTTTTACTTCCAAATTAACTCTTCTGAGAACGCCACTTACCACATCCTACTGGAGTATAGGGTGTTGTGTGCTTTGAAGTATAAATAAGGAGGGTAACAGGATTAAGATGAGAGACGTTATTGTGAATTAAGCAGTTATTTCCTATCAGTCAAAATATATAGCAAGGAATTTCGCTTGACCATTCTGCTATGAAATAAACTCTATTAACTTAAAATATAAATGAATTACTTCACCTGAACACTGCGGCAGACTAAGAGAGCCAAAGTGATCAGTTATCGCATCTCACCTGATTAGTAGTAATCTGACACGGTAAGAAACACAATTATTTTCAACTGTGTGACCATTTTCTGGACCACAATTGGCAGCTATGTCAGCTTCAGTCTGATTATCCAAATTCCTTAAACTCTGGGTATTCAAATCTCATTTCTGAATGAACATTATGAACAAAACTTGGTGATACGTGCCAAACGAAACATACTTTTTATAAGCAAACTGAACTGTATAAACCCCTTTCTGAGATAAAAATCTAAAATAGCGAATACATTTTTTGGACTACAGTACCTGTTAAATTTGCAGTATCTGAAGGACTAAGCTGAAGCCAGCGAGGTGCATCAGGATCCACACAAACATCTGCTGATGCATTAACTTCATGGTCTTCTTCAGAACCTTGCCAGGGGATGAGTGCAATCTCTACTTCATTATTATAGCCAATGGATGTGTCACTGCTAACGCTTTCACCTAAAGCAAGAAGGAGATTAATAAAGATCACCGACCCTGTTTTTAAAGACTACATTAGCAAACCATGATGAGAAAAGCATCTAATATATCTGTAACAAGACAAAATTATGACACTGATTTCAATTGCTACACTTAAGAAAAATACTGTATTTCTTGGAACTCACTTTTTTCTCTCTCTCTATAATTTCCATGTGATTGCTGCAAATCTGCTTTCAAATCTAATTCAGCTGTACTACTGCTTCTTCGTACTAGTACCTTCAGAGAAAAAAAAATTAATCTCAGCTTATAACACATTTGAGAACTACATCACATTTTAGCAAATTCAAGATACACACACTGTTATTAGAAATGCATTACAACTTGGTCAAGATATTTTCAAGACTATTTAGAATACCCAAATATCTTTACATGCCTTAAGGAGACCATCATGCTTTCAATTCCAGTCGTTATCCTCCCTTTCTTATACTCAGTTTTCGTATCAAAAAGCAGAACTTTTTACTTTTGTTTTTCCGCAAACCTGAAATCATTCAATAATTTTTAAAGTATCAAAAAATCTTTCAGGAAGAAATTAGTAGTCATCTCTTATGTCAGGGCATTACTGTGTTGCAAAACAACCTATGCAAAGACACCTGATCTTTTGTTTACCACCTTCTTCACCAAATGGATTTATAGCCTACTTGCTGAAAACCCTTCAGACAATTTTCTGTTTCTAGACAATACTGCTCTGTCCCTAAGCATAATTGGTTTTCTTTACATCAGTCAGTTCACCTCCAAATTCACATTTCTTGCAACTCCTCATCATCTATAATAGCAAAACTTAATTACTGCCAGAAAGATAGTATCATGTTTTCCATCGCAAATATGCAACAAAAAGCCCCAACGCCTCACCCCTAGGAACGTACTAGATCTAACTGCTGAAGGAATCTCTACTCTAAATTTCTGAAATTCCATTTTAATATTTGCAATTATTAGTATCACTATTTTTAAATATTTAATTATTACTTTATTATTATTACTTTATCTAACATTGTAGGGTTTCTCCCTCTTTTTCTTCTTTTTTTTCTTCTTTTTTTTTTTTTTTTTTGAAAAACAGAGAGAATTGACAATGATTCCCAAGAAACATGTTTGCTTGCGCTGCCGGATAGACTGCAGAGCGGTCTTTTTCTTCCCTGGCAAATCTGGCTCTTAGTGATCAGTGATGACAATATTTCAGTGGGTTGCGATATTAAGTCAAACTGGCTCACATTAGCAAGTTATGCAGTGAATATACGGTCAAACCCCAGCTTTCACTTGCAAAAAGGGTGAAAGTGCAATACTGGTAACAGCCCAGCAGCATATACCTGTAACACATGCCATTAAAACAGGTTAATTTTTAATTTGCTCAACTACTGAGCTTACTTCTCTCCCTCTCCTC
The DNA here is from genome assembly GCF_965231255.1 of Vanellus vanellus. Classification (NCBI taxonomy): domain Eukaryota; kingdom Metazoa; phylum Chordata; class Aves; order Charadriiformes; family Charadriidae; genus Vanellus; species Vanellus vanellus. The sequence continues at coordinate 1,449,344 of NC_138907.1, forward strand.
CACCATGCAAAGTGCACTACGCTTTCCTTCCTTTTAGAGGCACTTTGTTATTCCTGAAGTGATTAATGAAAGTACTCTGCAGAAAATGTCTGGTGTCTCCTTTCTAGAGCTACGTGTTAATGGTACTTCAAGTGCAGATGTATAGGAAAGCCAAGGTCCAAAGATGAGATTCAGCTTCAAGTCCTCCATGCTGTGTTGCATTATACCTCCACAAAGATGATCAGCCTCAGTCGTTTATTATTTCTACTGTTTATTCAAAAGTTGCATTAAAAATTTACAAAGCTTGCCTGTCCTAATGTTGACTTATACAAACATCTGCAATACATAGCTGGTGATACAAATTGTGCTGAAAGAAGGCATTTTCCCCAGCACTTTAAATCATCAAACATTTATTCCAGTGTACTGTAGCTCTATAAAAGCCATGAATTATTTATATTTTAAAAGTTATGAAATTCTTGTTTACATTTAATATAAAAAAAGCACAAAAAAGTCTTGTGTGAGACTAGAATTACGTAGAACTGCATAAGCAACTGACAAAATCAGGAGACACAGAATGATCATATCGAATAGCACAATGAACAGCTACAGCTCAAGTCCAGATTCCATACTAGAAATGTGATTAATGATTTTTCACGCTTTCAGTTGCTAGAGTTTCTAAATACTAAAAGGCATCTGATTAGAAGGAAAACATTGTTAGAGTCTTATCAATAATCACTTTCTATTTCGCCTTACTTGCTCAGCTTCATGTTCCTTCTTTGTATATCCCTTATTTTCCTGAACTGATCTGGAGTCTGAAGAAGTTAAATTATGAGAACTCCCAGCCTTTTTACCTGGAAATTTTTGAAAGTAAACAAGAAATACAGATTTTTGTGGGACCAAAGTACAAATTATATGAAAATTTCAGCTATGTTTACAGGTAACTTCTTCTATTTATAGCTAAATGAAGTAACACAACATACTAAAATGGAATACATGATGTTTTGAAAAATCCTTCATAAGTACAACATACTTACACGACAGGAATAGAAGCAGAACTGTTAACTTTAATACACAAAATTTAAATGCAAGCCAGATTAAAAAAAAAAAAAAAACACATTTGAGAGTTACATACAGAACGCATACATTCAAAGGTTTCATTTTTAACGACCCTGCTTTATAAAAGGTCACATCCTGCATTTGTGGTCTGCAACTTCTTAAAAACAGTTCTTTCCACAAGATATCATCAATATATTTGCTAAGAAAATGAGATAAAAAAAAACATTATAGAACAGAGCTGGAAAGCAAAGTAGCATTTATGAGGCTGTACAAGTCCCAACACTTTTTCTTCAGAAGTACAGCATCACTACATTTTATCAAAATTACCTTGAAAAAAATCAGATGGAAACTGATCTGTAATATCTGAAGTGCTGCTACTTCGAGTTAGCTGCTGCTCTTGGTCTACAAATAGGCCCGTAGCTTCTGTTCCTGTTGAATTTTCCAGCTGCTGAGATTCTTCAACTTCTGTTGATTTAATTAAAACACAAAATATTTGCACGACCTCAGAACGTGAACTCCTTTCCCAAGAAAGCTATACGAAAAAGTAACCCATTCAAATATTTAAAATTCCCAAGTTACAAAGCTAGAATGTAACTCCTAGTTGCAGAAGTTAAGTTTTATAAAATATCCTTAGACAAATTGTAACGTTTAGAGACAGAGATATGAGCAGTGTAAGTGGTAGAAAGTCTAGAAAATGGACAGAAATTACTCTGGGGGTCTGGAATGCACAAGGAAGGGTGAGAGGATGTCATATGAACAAAGCTATGTTTTTCACTGCTAGAGACCCAAACCAGACCCTGCTCTTTCTGGAAACAGAAAGAATAGAGGAGAGGCAGCAAAACTATTATAAATGCAAAGTGCAGAAAAGATGATTGTGCTTACTGACTTTTCCTCTGTAAAGAGATGAGGAAGAGAATAAAAAAGGTGACAATTTGGAGTAAAAAAAAGATCTGAGCTACATATGGTTCGGGGTTAGTTTGTGAGGACAAACCGAATCATGCAGCTTTTTTTTTTTTTTGCTGTAAATGCAAATGAAAAATAAAAAGAGGAGAGAAAGGCATGAAAATTCAAGTGAGAAAGTAAATTGACTTACTGGGGAAGGAGCAGCAGGAACTCCTGAGATTAGCTAGCAACACAATGCTTTGAGAAATGCATTTCTCTTAGCATTAGGGTGGGTTGAGGGGGGAAGACACTTAACACTTGGGATGAAGTATGTTCAGTAGTGGTACTTTTAGTTACAGCCGTGACACTGGTTAATGCCACCTACCATACTGAAGCTAATTACAAACCCTTTCCTCAGAAAGCAGTCAAAGAGGTGGCCCACACACCCCAGCAAAGCTGACCCAACAAAACCACCAGCAGACTGTTCAAGGTGTTCAATCCGCACGTGAATGCTATTTTCTTTCTAAAAAATTATGAAAAATGCTGATGTAGCAACTCTTATGAGAGCCCTTCAATTTCTTTTTTTCAATAAAGAATATGGGCTGAATTATTACGTCTTCTAGATTTCTTTCAGCATATTGTTACATAACATGCACATTAAATAAAATTGACCTTTCCACCACTTGTCTATTCTCCCCCTCTTCTCTCCTTTCCTCTGCTCTGCTTTCTGTCTGCTTCCTAGGCACTGGCATTGAGGCTACACTTATTGAGAAATGAGCAAGAAGTAAGTACAGCCCCTGGGGATACGAGATTACAGACCAATATACACAGATTGCAGCAGCAGCCTGCTGGAGGAGGACAGTATGCTTAGTACATTCAATCTATGCTACAAAGTGAGTTTAAATACTACTTAAATACTTAATAAACATTGCGTGTATTTCAGAAAATTATCTCACAAATACACATGTACAAAACCTAACTGTTCTGGTATTTACTGACCTCAAAGTATCACTGTTGACTTTAAATGTCTTACAGAAAGCAATAAAACGAAATAAATAATTAAATTTACTAGCTAGACAATTTCACTATTACCACCGAAGATAACTTGAAATGAAAAAAACACTAAAGATATTTCACAGAATAGGAATCCCTACAGAGCTACAATGTACCACATACAAAACTTTTCTTTTCTTGCAACAGCAGCTAAGGACTGTGGTACAGGCTCCAGAGTCCGAAATCCCTCTCAAGAAGGGAAATGTGGGAGATAACAGAAAGTCGTATTTTCAGAGACTTACTAGCTGGAAACAGAAACAAAAGAAAGTCTGCTAGCATGATAGAGAAATCTCACTGCTTCCACCAACACATCTTGGCTAGGTGATAGGATGAATGCCTTACAACAAAGTAGCTTTGTGTTCTCAGGCCATTACATCTGCTTTTCACATCTATGTCTGGGTACCAGTACAGAATTCAGTTCAGAAGTTCTGTGCGTAGGGGTTGTTTGAGCTTTATTTATCACAACAGCAAGTTCCACAGGATGAGACTGTATCGAAAGCAGGAAAAAAGTTTACCACACTTGGAGCAGGAATACGCCCACTTCAGTCTAAATAACCACTCAAATGCCCAAATCTGGATTGCTGCCTTTATTTTTGCATTCCAATCCTTAGTCTATTTGGTCTGCATTATATTAAAACTTTAACAACTGCTTGGAACCCTTTAATAAATCAAGTAATTAAAAGCATAAACATGAATAAAAGCATTTCTTTATTAAGAATTTAAAACAACTTTTACTTTAGTTACTAGGGAATACAAATCTAATGGCAATTTGTGGCAATCTTTAGTATTAAAATGAACAAAAACTGCACCGCTTGCAGTACTACAAAGATCTTGAGAGAAATCAAACACTATCTGAGAACTACGTGGCACAGACATCTTTTACATTTGCTTCTGGAATCAATAATTACAGGAAGGATTCTTTAGAAAAAAAACAACCACGTTTGTAAACAGCGATTTGTGAGTGTAACAGATTGAATAAGATTTTCCTTTTAAATCAAGTAGCTCGACCAGCTACATTTCTTCAACTGCATATTTTGCTTGCTACTAGCTCGTACTTTCAAGAATTCAACTAGGTTCTACAGTAGTTCCTTGAAAAGATACCGTTCTCCTTTTCCCTGGAAAGGTTACTTATTTTGAAAATGAACCCAGTGACAGAATAATTAAAAAAAAGTATCAGAAGTAGCCACTTTGTGCCACCCTTTGTAACTCTGAAAAACGACAAGATATGGTCCCATTAAACTTGCTTGTCTCTAAATGGCTACCAAGGCTACTTAACACCATGTTTTAGAGAGATCTGAGGCACAGGAAACAGAACCGGTGTAAAACATCTCATTCCACATTACTAAAGAATAATCAACTGGACAGAAAGGGAGTAGACAGACAGCAGTTTAAAAATATAAAGAACATTTATATAAAAGATGACTTTAAAGTACAGTACCTGACAGTCTGTGAGAGCAAGAAGTGTAAGAGATACCAGGTAAGAGAGAGCTCACAGTGTGAAGCAGAAGAGGTACACTTTTAGTGGCTGGCAAAGCCTCATAAAGATGAACACAGTTGCTGATAGACTGGCTTCGCTTAGCTTCCAGGAAAAAATAAAGCAATAATTACGTCAGAAAAAAAACTGAAATATTTGGGGTTTTGAATGTCACGATACAATGAAACACAAAGCTTTTGAAAAAAAAAAAAAAAAAGTTTTATAACATTAAGTCCAGAAATATTTCCTATAAGCTGTAAGTTAATAATGTGCAACTGTATCTCACACATTGCAAGTGCAATAATCAGTGATTTCTGAATCACAGCAGTTCCACAACGTGGAATATTTCATTTTCTCAGTGTGTGATTCCTATCCCTGGGCTAATTTGACTTACCCTTTTTTCTTCTCGTTGAAGTTTCTGTAGTAGTACATAAGGCTCAAAAATAAAGAATGGAAAACTCATTCAAATTCCCCTCCACTAGCAATGCTCCCCTGCAAAACCCGCTACCTCTTACATTTGTTCATCTCTGCTGAAAACAATCCATTCTGATCTGAGAAGTGGGATAGTGTGCTTCTCAAAAATTGGTCTAAAGATACAGATGCCTCTGGTTTTGCTTTTAAAACAAGGCATCCCAGCTCCAGACTGCATAAAGCCCTAAGTACCCTGGTGTGACGGGCAGCTGACCCTGCTTTGAGCAGGAGGTTGGACTTGATGAAGTTCCTCACACCCTGCATTATCCTGTGAAGTCTGGTTTTTGGGTACCGAGACCTGCTTTCCACATTTCTGAACAGCATGATGAAAGGGACACAAGTTACATGAAAGGTTTTGGAGTTCTTAAGTCACCACGAGGGAAGGTAGAAGATAAGTACAATCTGAATGCATATCTTACTGAATTTCTCTTCCAAATAGCAACACTTAAATGGGTTCACTGTTTCTTAGAAAAAGAAAAGCCAGCAGAAAAACACTTTCCAACGTGGCTAACACTCTGGAGGCTGTCTAACTTTATTAAAAACTCAGTATGTTATGGATTAATATCCAACTGTCATAAGCTCAAAGTCTCCTTTAGACAAAAACAGCAATTTATCAACATTTGTATTACATAAAATTATGCTGAATTACAGAAGTCTCTAACAGAAATTTATAAGGGAAAAAACCTTACTCACTGTACAGTTTCTCTTCTTGTACATAGTAATGTTAATGCCGACACTTAGAGGGGAGCAAGAAGGAAGCAAAAATACTCAAGCAGACTAATAGGCAAAAGATTTGCTGCTGCTGCAGAAATACTCTGCTCTTTCTCTTATAACTCCAGATACAAGCAGCAGACCAGAAGAAAGTCTCACCTGGAGGCAGGAGGTGCTCTGGTATTTGTATGTTGACTTGGTGGGGTTTTTTTGTTGCTTTTAATTGGGGGAGAGAGAATATTAGGGATTTTAAAAAAGGCCCCAGTGGGAGACAGTTTTCCCAAAATGCCTGCTTCGCTAAAGAAAGTCCTCCCATGAACAGCCCTGGCTTCTGTATTCACCTTAGGGACTGCTGCATTTCGTTCTGAAAGACGACCCCTCTGGAGGCTTAGTAAGCTGAGTTTTGTGTTTCTAAATAGTCTTACATTAGAAAAGGGATATACACTTTATATAAAACTTTTTTGCACCTGCTGATTTGGGAGCCATTGATCATCATAAATTCCATGAAAGCCAGAATAATTCTCTTTTTATATGACCATAAGACACAAAATGAAACTAAGGGCTTTTTACACCTGAAGTTCATCCTCCTACCTCACAATATACCTGCTCCTTACCAAATAAGCTTTTTTTACTAAAGGTGGAAGTTCCTTTAATTTGAAAGCACACAACCAAGACAAGTCCTTGCTGATCAATACTTCCAGGCTGTCTCTACTACTATGGTGAGAAGTCTAGGGGAGGAGTGCTGCAGCAGAAGAAAAAAAGAATTCTCCGCAGGAGCACAAATGGGAACTCGCAGAATTTAAAAATAAAACAGACGCAATGAATTAATTGATTCCATTGCCAAAATGTTGTGTGATTAAGCTGAAGATTGTGGCTTAGTTATGAGTTTTGGGGCTGTAGCCCCAAAAACATACAAAATCGCCTTCAAATTCTCCTGGTAAGAAACACAACTAATTTGTTACGAATGAGAAAGGAAGCCATGCAGCAATATATCTCCTAATCAAAAGCAGGAGATCTTCTATGGAGAGTTTTAAGCCATAGCCCACTGAATTGGAACACAGAAACACGCTACCATGAAACAGAGAGACCAAATTCAAACTGCTGAAGTGCTTGAAAAAAATCAGTTATCTGTTCAATGCCTCGCATCTCAGACACTCCCTCATCATTCCTCACCCCCTGTTCTTCCTCCTCTTGTTTTCCTCTTTCAGAAGTAAACATGAGAGAAAAAAGGAAAAGGAGATGCTATACATACCTCATCGTGCTAATAAAAAGAAAGCAAATAAAGCAAATAAGAAAGGATGAAATTGTTTATTAAATACCTGGTTTACCTTGTGCTCAGAGTAAACAGCTAGCTGTATGAAAGTTCAGAAGCAATATATATTATCTGACTGATGTTAATAAATGCTTTCTTATGAATTGATAAAGATAGGAACGTACTTTACTCCTTTACAAAAAACATAACTGGCACATGACTAACTTGCAATTAAATGTAAAGTATTTAAAAGCATATATTTAGAATTTTCCAAAATACTTTCACTCTCTATTCCTACTGGTAGCTGTCAAGACATCCAGGCACAGCTACACAACATCTCTGTTCAGGCATTTAATAATTGAAGTTGCACGACTTCTGGAAGCAGCCACAACACAAAGGCAGATTTAAAACTTGAGTGTTACTGAGTGTTTGAGAACACAAGCTTTTAATTATGGTCTAACCTGTTGCTCTTTGACGTACAATATTTCTTGCTTTCTCAACTCCTGGGGCTCCAGAGGTCGTAGCACTTCTGAATCTCATTGGCTCCACAATTTCAGGATGACTTTTCCAGCTTAATGAGAAAGATCTTCCCACTACAGCTGTCTTCTGAGGCTCTAAAATGCCACCTTAGAGATAAGGAAAACAAAATTCTCTAGCGTTGTATGCTTTGGCACATATTTTTCCTAAAGTATGAACGGACTTACAAGCACTCAGACATGAAAAATACTAACGTCTTAAACAACATAGATGAATTTTTACTATTATCAAAAAACAATCACCACTTCAACTATGTGCATCAATTGCAAGGTGTCACATAAGTGTAGCTGAAATACTGTAATAAATTTTAATATACAGAAAACAATGTTTATGTTGATGACTATGCCAGACTACAGCACAGGAAACCACGTTTCATTTCTGCTACACAGAAAAGACTGATTTTAAGCACATACTAAAAACTGCTAAATAGCTTTCTTCTATTGACCCCAATTACCTTTCCTCCCACAATGAAGGATGAGAATACATAAATCTAAAGCACTTCACATTTGATTAAACAGGTTATTATGCTAGATTAAGTAGTGTTTAATGTTAGATTAAATTAAATTCATTTTGAGTTTAAACTTAAATATTTAACTTGATACAAAAAGCACTGAAGCACAGAGACTAACCTTTTCCTCTCTGCTTTTTTTCTTTTTGTTCACTGAGCTTATCCAAGGGTAAGTTTGTCATTTCCACCCCATATACGGTTCTTGCTAGCACTGCTGTTAGAGAGTCCATGATATTGGCCCACTCGTTTATGAGCTCCTCCCAGTCCGTCAGGGCAGACAGAACACTGAGCAGCTCATCCCACAGCTCCCGAGAAATGTAAACACTCAGGTTTGCTCTGATCCAAGCTACAATGAGGGTCTGAGAGAAAAGAAACAAGTGACATCTCATGCATTTCTGTCAAGATCAATTCAGCACACCAACATCAACCTGCATTTTGAGAAAGTCAACACTGACCTGCATATCAGCATTGACTATTCATGATGCACAGATATTATGCATAGATATTTTTCATCAAAAAAAACATTCCCAGAAACTGGTGGGTAAATAATTGTGAGAGTTACTGACTACGGAAATCTAAAAATTCTGAAACATATGTTTCAGGTGGTCTATATGTTCTCTGGTAAACTGAAATAATGTGCTGTATATAGTAATAATAGAATGAAGAACTGTCTCTTATTAACTCCTTATGGCAACTTTCCAGTATCTGAAGGGGGCCTACAAGAAAGCTGGAGAGGGACCTTTTACAAGGGCATGTAGTGACAGGACGAAGGGTAATGGCTTCAAACTGGAAGAAGGTAGATTTAGAATAGGTATTAGGTAGAAATTTTTCACTCTGAGGGCGGTGAGCCCCTGGCGCAGGTTGCCCAGAGAAGCTGTGGCTGCCCCATCCCTGGAGGTGTCAAGGCCAGGTTGGATGGGGCTGGGAGCAACCTGTTCTACTGGGAGGTGTCCCTGCCCATGGCAGGGGGGTTGGCACTAGATAATCTTCAAGGTCCCTTCCAACCCAAACCATTCTATGGTTATACCTACAGAATGACTGTAGTGATTGAGCTACACCCGAGACACTCAGCCCTAGATACTGTAGCTGACCATGCAAAGTACAATATGATGTAGAAATGTTTTCATCTCATTCAGTGTGATTCAGTTTTTACTTGGCAGCTGCACTTCTAGGAAAACAGTTACATCAAGCTTACAAGATAACTCATTGAAGATATCCCACAAAGAGACTGTGTGACTCCCTGTTCTATCATGGTTTGTAACAGAGCCCTGAAGAACAGATCAGATCAACTGCTTGTTGCACCTGGAATCTGTCTCCCTCTGTTAGGAACAGTTTACAAAATAATTACTTGTATTACTGCAAAGGAAATTTTTTTCATGTTTTACAAGTACGTTTCATAGTACTGTGCAATAGTACTTAACTAAAACTATGGGTAATCATCATGAAAAATCAACATAAAACCCAATCAAACAAAAAAGAACCCCAAACACTCACTCGGAAAAGTAGTCCCGACATGCTTTGAGCGAACATATCCTTTATTTGGTTTTCTTTTGGCTTCTGCATCACAGCTTCTGTTATTCTAAGGAGTATCTGTAGCATCTGTTCCCTGGTTCCAAAACAAAATTGTACTTTCTGTTCACATGTTCTATTAATTGTACTTGTTAATTTTCATGTACCAAAACCCCTCTTAATTCTCCAGTAATCCTTACACATTGAGAATGTGATCACACCTCAGACTTCACAGATCATTTGCAAAATAACATTAGTTGGTTGTGGACTGCAAAAACTAATTTTTCAGAAGATGAAGTCAGGAATGAAAACACCAGCCAGAACCTTGAAGCCACATAGTACAATGATGTAGATTCAGCAGAACCTGCAATCTCACAAATCAATTTGGAGGCAAGTGTGACTTACATATTAAGGTCTACCCCTGAGAAAGCCAGTCTTCTCCCCCTACCCAGTAATTGTCCCATAAAGTTTAAATATTGGTATTTTTCTTTTAAATGATGCAGAATGTATTAAGCTTACCATGTCTTTTTATTCATTGATAGTTCCATTATCATGCGCCTAAAGATACTCAGAACTGCTTTGCAAGCATCAACTTGCTCCTTCAAAAGCACCGGGACTTCAACGCACGGTTCCAGTAAGAAAACATTCGCAGAGTTTGTCAAGAATACCTTCAAGAGAGATATTTACATAGTATCAGAAATAATAAAAAAAAAAAGTCAAGACTTAAAATAAAGTACTTGTCGTCCTCCAGCCAAACCTTTCACTTTCCTTAGAGCAAGTTTCATGTTTTACCTATTACTTTATTTTTCCACATCATTCCAATGAAAAGTCAAGTGGCATTGCAGACCCAACAACAGCATACATTGAACAGTATGGGTTTTGTAGGTATCTCTTCTACTTGGTCAGACAAGAGTACCAATCCTCAGGCTATTCATTTCCTGATGCTTGAACGTATTTCCTAATGCTTGAGCAACCAACAATATTTCCAATAAATTAGGTTCAACGAGAGCAAATGTACAGTTCTGATTAATCCCTAGTACCCACAGTAGAAAAAAAAAAAAAAAATGAACTTTCTGTTTTAAATAGATATGTGGCTCTAATACATGGTCACATGGTTTAATATTAATTTTTAATAAGTTATAAATGAAGTTCAAATCATATCTTACAAAAACCATCAACTGCTGCTAGTTTTCCTTAATCTCAGAGACTATATTATAATCTGTCATGTAAATCATGTGATTACATAAATTACAGCCTTGTGATCTTTCTATACATCACACCTGAAAGGCAGCTTGAGCACCAGCTTTAACATTTTTGTCCTCATCTTCTAATATACATCCTCTGTTAACAGCACTGGTAAAGGAGTATGTTCTTCCCCAGCTGGATGAGCGCTTATGTCCTGAATGGTCAGAGGAAAGCTTTCAAAAACATGATTCAATTAGTGACAAAGCAGAAAGGAATATGTCCATATTCATTCAAAATAATTTAAAAGCAAAAAACGACAAACTGTCATGTCCTACATTCATTTCAGCAACGAATTAATGTCTGTTATTTCTTAACAGACAGCATACAGAATTTAAAGGTTCATAAAATTTTTTAAGAGCTATGTTATTTAAAATATTTTATATGACACTTTGTAGTCACTGATTATAGTAATATTTGAATTTAAGCCTGGCAAAACTATACATCCTTACAAAAAGAATCTGTCAAACCTTATAATACTATGTTTTTACAATCTGAACCTCCTTCTCAAAAGGAGTTCTCAAAACTCTTTAAATAGCTTCACAGTGTCAATAGTGTAAAAGTCAACTTTTATTGATGGTTCAATATAGGACACTGAAAAGATGATGCACAGATTTTGTATCTACACTTTAATTTCCTAGATTAAGGTGTCTGAATCCAAATATTTCATCCAGTATATACAAATTAGATATTTTCAAATTCTTAAGTAACTGCCACCAAAAGGAAATAGTCCTACATGCACCAGGCCAACAGACATTGTAAATTTTAACACTGCAGAACATATTAGAATTTCTTTTAGTAAGTTGTTGCTGTCATATTTGCATAGACATGGAATGATCAACAAATTAGATTTTTCAAAATAACTGCAATTTTTCCCTGCACTCAGTAAGGGCTACTGAACACTCAGTATTTATTTAAATTCTGGACCTTAAATAAAAGCATTTTTTAATCTTGATTTTCCTCACATTTTTTAAATTGTTAGTCATTACAAAGCGAGTTTAAAACTTAAGTCATATCTCGTAGGTGAGCAGAATAAAGCAAATAACACTGATACCATACATGTTTACCATCCGTTTGCACTGCCGAATCCTCTAAGTTGACAACAGCATCCTGATTGTCTTCCTTTTTGTCTGGCTCCTCCATGAACACAGGCTTCTCTTGCAATATCCACTTTCGATATACCTTAACCACTTTTCGTGTTGCAGATACATCAGAAGGTGGCAATAAAAAAGCCTAAATTGGAAAGTTAACTAATTTTACTGTATATAGGACACAGATGTGCATGCATAGATAAACCTACCTACACACCACCACCCATAGGTAATACAGCTCAAAAAAGAAAGGATACATATTTTTTACTTTTATGCCTGTACTAGGAGTTATAATTAATTAACAGCCTATGCATATACCTACGTCATTCACAATTCCATAACTATTAATTCCAAATTACTTCCACGTTGTATTTGTTTGCTTGGTTTTGCTCCTTGCAAGCTCTCTAACTTAATGCGGATTCATCTTACAAGCCATTACTAGCCATAGAGGTCTGGCAGGCTAAACTTAGGTACTATGCTACACTTTCTGGAGAAGATGACTTCATAATGTATCAGCTGTATACGATGTGAAATGCCATTTCAGCAAGTGTAGGTAGAGACAAGACAGTAAGCTGCGATGAAGACAACAGTGGCTAGCACTCAATCCTTTCTCACTACAGTTTTGGAAATCAACACAATGAATTTATTTGCAACGTGCTACCCAATGTCCATATTTTGGAATCTTCCTGTAAGAATGTCCTCTCTGAAAGCTTACAAAGGCTAGAGCAGCTGCTTCCCCACATTTCTGGAAGTCTTAAGAGACAAATAAAAAAAAAAAAAAAATAGTCACAGAACACCTTTGCACTGCAGTGAACAGGCACAGAAATCAATGTCTGAAAATGTCATCTGGTACAAAAAAAGCGTATTTGGCCAACAAAAAAATATCAATATGCATTACGTTATAAAACCACTGAAAGAGATGAAAACACATTTACCATACTAAACATAGGTCCTTCCAACTATGAAGAGATAACCCACTCCCCATAATTAACAGGGTGAAAAACTATAGCATTTTCTATACCTAATTTAGCTGCAAAACCATTACAAAAGTGTATTGTTCAGATTGGGGGAAATCTTTGCATCACACAGTACACTTCCTTGTCTCTCTAGCCAGCATGAAGTGAAACATCCAACAGTTGATTTCAAGAGAAACTAAAGGCTCAGCAAAAGCAAGTTTAAATATGCCATACAGCAAGTATGTGAAATTACTGAAAATGTCTTCACAGACGTTGTCAACTTATGAAGGATGCAGAAACTGAAGAAGCCAGAAGCTAACTGTTAGAATATTAGAGAAACAACAGCTTATCAGCAAGATGAATGGCCGCTACACAGAATGCTTTCAGAAAGGCTAAGCACTAGGGTAGAAAGAAAGAAAAGAAAAAAAAGAGTAGAGGAATTCACAGTGACTAGTGAGATTCCTTTAAGGGAGAGATAAGCACAAAACGGATCCAAATACCATTATCTGCTCCAATTACCGAACACTGATCATATTTAAAAAAAGAGAAAAGTGCCTCACATTCGCCCTTGTTCCCTGGAAGCTGGTCTAACCTTACATACTCGTAACACACCATGAGAGGGCAGCATGCCCCAGCAGTTCTTAACATACACAAAAGTCATCCTTGCTGTCAAAATGCCATCCATCCCACTGAAAAGCACAAGGAGTTCCTAAACATGCCACACGATACTTCATAGTAAAGCACGTGTGCTCGCTCAGCTGCTGGAGAGTATCTTCTGTACATTTATGTGACCTGGAACTGCTGCTTCAACCAATTTCTACTTTGGTACTGGACATAAAAAAAAATACAAGCCAAAAGACTGGGAACCTCCAGTAGGCCCACATGTATTTTTATCCCAAACGATTGAAAAGAAGTCAAATTAATGAAAAATACTAGTAGAAGCAATCAGTGTTTAAACAGACATTAAACACTGACGCTGATCACAGGAACAAGAATCTTACTAATTCAAATAATAAATTTGCAAGCTAATAGCTCTTTACACACCTTTAAATTACATCATAATACCAAGAACAAAAACGGTGGCCCATTCAAATAAGACACGTTGCCATCTGGCATCAGCAACAAGCTTCAGTTCCTACAAAAACATCATCATTTCATCATTAAAACTAGACCTAGGAAGGGTTCCAAACTAAAAGGGTGATGGTGTTATTAGCATCAAGTTTGACCAGTTACCTAACCAGCAGCCTTAGCAGTGTTCTTTCTCATAACCATGACATTTCCTTTAAAAAAAAATAAATACAATAGCAACAAAACATACACACTTACTTGTCGAAACACCTCATTAACAAAGTTAACGTAGCCCCGAGTGGATAAGAGGATTCTCTGCACCATCTCATAGACAGTCCGATGCTGCTCTTCGATGCTGCAGAGGCTGGAATTGCTGAGCCTTCTGTCGGACAAGGTGCTGCTGTTAGAATGGCTTCTCTCCTGCTCGCTTGCATAAGACAGACTGGTTTCCAGCTCTGTGTTTTTATCTTGATTTACAACACCAACAGTCTACACAGAAGAAAACACACACCTAATTAAATAACTGAAATAGTGTACACCAAAAATCTGGAATACTTACGTAGAACTCAAAATACTAGTGTTCTTTACACAACACACTGGGATCCCAGCAGTCAGGAAGTATAATTCTCTGTCCACTACTTAACCCAAGAAGGAATTTGGTCTTATACGCTACATGATGTACACCTTCATATGCCGCCCCCCCTTCCCCCAAACCCAGAACAGCTGACTGACCTGACTGCTCCCTTTGTTTTTGGGGAATGAACAATCATACCACTATACACGGCTGATATTCTTACGCATTATTATTCCTGGCAACTCTTTGTCAGGTTTTGTTCTGGCATTGTATGTATTTTGCAACATCTCGAACCATGTCTGGCTAAAATGATCCAGCCAGGAGAAGACAGAGAACTAAAAAACTGCTTTTGAATTACCAGAAAAAGAACCCCAACTTACAGTCACTCAAAGCATCGCCCAAATGCAGTTCTGCTTCATGTTTACATTAATGAGGCTGCCCTCTGTTTGACCAAGCGAGCAGTAACACAGCAGTGATAACATCTCTACTGCTTTTCAGAGTTAACTTTTTTTGGTTAGATGCCTCCACACCAGCGAGGCACACTCCAAAACCACTAAAGAAGTCAGCATGTATGAAAAGCTGGCACACAGCTGCAGCTAAGTGATAACTTTTGACCGGTTTCCATTTGCAGGGCAACAATACCATTACTCAACATAAGTATTTATCTGGTGTCAGCTGCCTATAAAATTCAGTGAAAATTAAAAAAATTCTTTTTCCAGGCTATGTCTGTTGGAAATATTTTTCTAATATCTCATTGTAAACAGCTGCTATAATCAAAAGGAAAACAAAGCAGCCTTTGATATTGCTGGGAAATGGTCCATGGCACAAATAAGTTTGACAGTTTACAGGTTAAATTCCTAAAGTCTAAACATAATACTGATGAAGCTGGTAAGGCATGCAGCTATGAGAAAAAAAATTCTAGTAAATTACTGAAGGGCTTCCCTTGGAGATTCCCTCCTTCATCGAAGGAAAAAAAAAAAAATCATGTTCATCATTTATTCACTTAGAGGTAGCGTTTTCTTTCCTGCTTCAGTTGCCATGCATTGTGATCATTTGCAGAGTTAGCATGTACATAAGAAAGGAGAAGGTAAACTTTAAAGCACACCTGAATAATTTTAGGGAGCACTTCTCCTCCATTTTTTGTATTCTGAACAGCAGTTAAATATTTCTTTTCAAGAAAGAAGGTAACAAGCCACTTAATAAAAACAACTCGAGCTGCCATATATGGGATTTTTGTGCTATAGACATTTTCATTGTTTCGTGTTGCAGTGATGTATACTGGTCTTGGCCTTATATCAGGAATATCTGGTGAGATAAAAAGAGAAGATATAAAGAAAACCTAATCTTAAAAACCGTAATTGCTTCCAGATTGTAGTTAAATGTATTGAACATGTCACCAACAACATTTTCTCCATATGAAATAACAGATGCAATGACTGACTGTTTTTATTATATTAATGCTTACATTCTATCGTAATTTTATTACCCCTAAAGAAAAGCAAGAACATAAAAGCACAGACCTTTCCTCAAGGCTATAATTTGTATCACACAAAACAAAGGAACGCAAAAGAGAAGGGCTGCAAAAAGTAGAGCAAAATTTGAAACAGAACAACTACTTTTACTACAATGCAAAATAATTGTATGTTTCACACAGTTTTATCAATAAAGTACAGTAAGAAAGAGAAGATGTCTCTGGAACACACCATAGTGCAAAGATTAAGAAGAAAAAGGATACTTAGCGCATTGGAAAGAAGTAAACTCAGGTGCAAAGAGCACTGCACAAACTGAAATAAAAGAAAGCAACCACATGGGAAGAAGTGGAAGATTGCCAAAGGGAGGTGGATTGGGTCATAACTCATTCAGATGTTTAGATTTATGGAAAAATCAGCTGAAAAACATGGAAGGCCTGGGCTCTAGCTGCGAACAACACAGCTGAAGCGGCACTCAGGTGATTTTAAACACTAAATATTAAACTGCAAAGGACAGGAGTTAAAAGTCAGAGGAGGGAGGGGAAGGATGATGAAGAAGAGGCTGCAGTACACCAGGTGAGTATTAATACCACCGCTCCTATGGACTGCAATACATAATTCAGTAGAAAATTAGGAAAAATGTGAGCGTTCCCGAAATAAACATGCTTTTAATCCTACAACTGTAGATGTACATCTCCATTTCCTTTCCTTTGGCCCTTCCTGCTCTTTTTCTGCACAAGGAAAAAAGAAGTAAGAGTAACTAAGTTAGCTACTCCCTCACACTTGGGCAGCTTGCTAGTTCTTTTGGGGATTAAAAAAAAAAAAAAAAAAATATCCAGAGAGCATGTTCTGTCTTCATTACATATCACAGTTAGAGTCCTTGCTCACTCGATATAAATGCTAGGCCAGTGGAAACGTCCTTACGAAAGGAGAATCAGCCCTTATGCAGTGATGAGCAGCAGCAGCTTCCTGGACTATCTCAGAAAAATCAAAATTTGTGCTATAAAGAAAATAAAAGCATGAGACAAGGGAGGAAAAAATCCTCATTCAACAGAACTGTAGTGATAAGCCAGCAGGTAACAGGGATGCTACTGAGAGCAGTCACCATTATTTCTTTTTCTGCATAAAAAACAAAATTCAGTACTTACCAAGAACAGGTTTGTAGAGGTTGGTTAGCTTTGTAAAAGATGGAAACAAGTGAGGAAGATAGTATTTTCTAAACAAGGTAAAGAGAAACTTAAACCCAGTGTCTTGGTTCTCCTTATTCTTCCACTCTAGGCTTGCAGCCTTTGTCATGGAGTTATAGAGAAACAAAAAGTTTTCAGTTAATGTGTTACACTGACAATCATTCCACATTGAATACAAAAGATAAACAATTACACTTTAACAAGAGAGATAAAAAATTAGGACTGCCCCCCAAAAAATTTACAAACTGCAGTAAGAATATAAGATATTACCAGGAGGGCTTTAGCACATCAAAGAAAGCATGCTCATTAGAAGCAAGCATATCTGTGCTGTTCTAATGGAGTGAAGCACAGAAAATGTCATATTAATGTTTCTAACAAATTTGCTTTTTACCTGTAAATTTAGACAAAGTTACTGTGGGCTACACTTTTAGCACAAATATACATTTCATCAGAAACATACTCAATGCCCATGTTTAATACAGTTTCATACACACATGCAATACTCCTTTGCAAAATTTGACTTGAGGCACAAGTAATTTCCACTGACAGGGAACAGGCTGACATCTAAGTTTGTTTTTAAAGGTACTCTTCCATTCTTGCATAGATCAACACCAAAGTCATACACGTACTTCCAAGTTGCTCTTTACAACAGTTTTGAACTACAATTCCTTGGAAGACTACAAAATTTTGACAAAGAGTTGCTCTTTTCATGTTAAAACACCTTTAATTTGGAGTAAGTTGCACATAACCAATACGGGTGCGTTTTCCAATACCATTTCTAATAAGGTAAAAGTAGACATGCCGACAGTGAAGCACTTTTTCCACTGATGACTTAAACCTACCTGGGTTTTAGTCTCTTACATTACTTCTCTTTTTGTGACACTCAAGTGAGCACTGAAAGTGTTCATCTTTTGACACATACTTTAAATTTAGACCCAACTCTCTTTTTTTTTTTTTAAGCAACATCAAAAGACTATAGGATTGATGCTTTTTTTAGTAAAAGCTCTTAGAAAAGCCTAGCCAACTGTATATAGCAGACTATTTCGCTGAAACTATGTCCAAGATAATAATTTATTAAGTTAAAGAAAAACTGACTTGTTTACAACAATCGTGTGAGATTTATTTACGTATTTTCTTTTAAACACATTTTCTTATTTTAATATGTACTAGATCTTTTTCCAACTCTCTAAAAATTGTGGAACTTGTGAAAGTAGGACATTGCAAAATGCACGTGCAGAGCTTAGAAACAAGACTACTGTGTTTCTGTATCATTTTATTTGTTATGTAAATAAACTGAGACATATTAAATTCTACCCTGTTGCAGACATAAGTTTTCTTAAAGATGCAGATTTGCTTTACATTCTGGCTCTGAGCAATCATTCTGCACTTGCATCAGATTATTTTAATTTCATCTTGTCTGCAGCAAGAAGGTTACTGCCCAACTGCGCTCCCCTTTACCGAGGAACACCAATAAATATATGTTGATGAACCTCAATGCAATTGGATTTATAGTGTAGTCAGTTTTTTTAGATCCCAAAGACATAATAAGAGTATAGAAAGAACAGTAGAAAAAAAAAAAAATTAACTGAAGTGTTGTGAGACTCTGATATGTGAAACAAAGAGTGCCATGTAGGAAGTTGATAATTTCATAGAGCTACTTTTCAAAATAAAGCATTTATTCAAGATGACAAAACCTCTTCCAAATATCATTCTGGTCTTGCCTTTTGATATATATTAAAAAAACGTATCTCAAAGTATTTAATTATCTTTTGTCTTTTTTAAAATATTAATTTCTTTAGTGTTCATTGTCTATATAGCTTCCACTTTATTTAAAATGTTGCTTAATTTGTACTTTTTCAACATATACATTATCTTAATTTCTGTCCTGTACAGATTAATCTGATCTATTTCTAATTAAAATTTTTGATGTACATGTTACTTGCATCCTTTTTAAAAAGTATCTCAAAAGCCATTTCTCCTTTTTTATCTCTTTCTCCAGTGGTCCTTTACATGTCTTCTCAGCTATGCATGTGTCCAAAGGGAACAAATTACATCTTTCCTCCTTATCAATTTTCTAAACACAACCACAAGCACATAAACAGTTATCCTGCAAATCTGAATAACATTCATTAATTCTTATCACAAAAGTGAAAAACTTATTTTCACCAAAAATGGCACAAAGTACCACCTTTGGGATGATTTTCCTTTTAAAAAAACAATAAGAAAGTGCAGAAGACAGCTTCTTCCTGGGAAGGGGCAAAACCAGCTCCGTATAAGTACGGCATAGACTTTATTTTCTACCACAAGTACATTCCTCCAAATATGAATAGTTAAAAACATATATCCTCCGCACCTGAATTACCATATATTTTAACAGTAGCTGAAGAAAATAGCAGGTTTGGTCTTCAGCAATTTTCTCTCCAGAGACAGCTGGCAAAAGTGGGGTTATTTCTTCTGGAAAAATCTTAGCTAAAATAAAAAGAAATTGTTTTAAACATAGAAAACCTGAAAATAGTTAAATAAAAGATATTTTCTAGAAAAAGATTAATTTGAAAATAATCATTAGCATGCTACTAAGCTGCACAAAGTCTAAGTCCAGTAACTGCTTGGGCTTCCCATATTTTCCCAAGTCCTACTGCAAACAATCAAGAATGGCACCAACCTCTGATTTACTGCAGTTTGGAAGGGTTAAGACAAGCAATCACAGCAGATTAACCAGTACACTGTAAATCTGCACACCTACTAGTTTTGCAGCAACATATTAACATAGCTGCATCTCAATTAAAAAAAAAAAAAAACAACACAACAAAACCCAAAACCAACAAAGAAACAACAAAACCCAACAGTTCCGAACTCAGAATGACAAGATCTGAAGGCTGTACAGCTGCAACAAATACAGTAGCTTGACAAATTCAGTACATCTCTGAATTATAAAGACAAATGTTATCACCCATGTGAAATCTTCCCCACAAGAAACCCTACAGCTCCACAACGACCTCAGTGGAAGGGGGAGGCAATACAACCATCAGGGAAATTCTGTTCACTTACTCACCGTCTGGCGAATTAGTAGGACTAATGAGGTTATCTAGTGTACAGGGACCTCGCGAGGACATAATGGGTGGAAAGCCAGGCACAAGGCATGCAAATATTAATATCTGCTCTTCCGCACAGTTAGTCTGAAGCGCTTGAAGCCAGAGAAGAAACAGTCGGATTCCTTCACATCTTATCTACAAGGGGATGATTTTGTAGAAAATATATTAAAACAAATTTGCATGTACAGTAACACAGTTAAATAGTTAAGAAAATGCAGGACGAGTCCTTTCATCCCAGCTATGTGCTTGTCAGTCTTTCCACCATACCAAGAGTAATCACATTATTAATTTAATCATGAGCAGAGAAGTTTGGGAAGCAAGCTGTACCCAAGGCAGTGGCACTCCAAGGAGACAGCATTACCACTCCAACTTCAATCAGAGGCCAAAAAGCTCTAGTTCCAGTCCCCCAGTTCCTGGGGCCAAACGCATCTTGGCTAGTCTCAAGACTCAATCTTAAAAGGGGCTCTGAAGTACAACAGCAAGTGTAACACACAACCAGGCAGCTGCCAATAATTCGTGCCCTGCTAAGTCTAAAATTTTGGCCCCACAGAGGTCAAAGCAAGCGATTGTCCTCAACATCACTGGGGTCAGAAGATCCTCGTGAAAACCAAGACGCAACAAAACCACCCAAGGTAATGTATTCAGCAAGTTTACGAAGTTTATTTATTGGGGGGGTTTATTAACAAGATACAATTTTAATTTTAGCAATGCATTTAGAAAAGGAAAAATGGATTTAAAACTCTTTGGCAAACAAGAAATCAGTATGTTTAACACAGTATACTTAGTGCTAAAGAGATCTGAAAAAATAAAGTATTAAGCAAAATATACTGATACCTTTTCCAGATAACTTTACAAAGGTCACTAGAATAGCAAAACAACTAAAGATGACAAATATTAAAATAATCTAGGATTACAATATGAAAATTTGTGATTAAAAGGTGAATAAGTAAAATTACAAAGCCTGAAATATGTGAAACACACTGATACTGGAAAACTCTGAAGCAAGATGCTTCATAACAATTAAAGTGAAAAGAAATATAAATATATCATCAAATAGAAATACCTTGAGAGCATTCCCAGTGTGCAAAAGTTTCTTCAGAATTGATCCTAGATTAGAAAAATTAAATAGGGACATATCAGATACTAAGATGATCACTTTCCATCAGAATGTTTTTTACAAAATACTACAGAAAAGGCTAGTTTAATGCCATTCACTATGTGGCTACTGCACTGGTGTTTAAGAAAAAGAAAACTATGGAGTGAAAAAAACCCCAAAGTGAATCTAATTACAATCACCATCAGTATTATAAGATTAAATATAATGTATCTTTACAGTGAGGTACTTTGGTTTTAGTCAGATGACAATTTCTCAAATTATTTTCATTAAAAATAAGGCATCTAGAGGAAATTTTGACTTACTAGATTTGGAGAAATTAAGAAGTTCAACTTGTAGGATTAACACATTCAAATACACTAATATTGACAACAATGATAAGAAAAAGATGCTAGCAATCTATGTCTATAAAACACAATATTAAGATTGCAAAATATTTTAATTCTGGTTTTAGAAATAGCAGGCTAACTGCCCTCAACTTCAAATGTCTGACCTAAAAATCAGAGAGAGATTATACACCAAATGCTGAAGTTAAAACATGTTTTTAATCCATTTCTGAGAAAAATAACATGACGTAGCACTCAGCTGTTACTTCTCCTGGATTTGTGAGTTATGTACATTCCTTAAATGTGATCCTTCGCAAAAGATCTCACTGTTTCACAGTATTAAATGGAAATTATTAACATATATAGCAAATACATATTAATGCACATGAACATTAAGCAAAAAGCAAATCACAAGGTACAGCTGTAAATAATTGCACCACTGAATTTTTAGCTCATTTATTGGACACAGCTAAAAAGTTATCCACATATGACTATTCAAGAGAAGCATAAATATAAAGAATATATTAGCTATAAAACAACTGACTAAAACCAATTCGTTCTGGAATAATTCAGATGAAATGGTAGTAAAGTGGTCAAGCAGACGTCTGCTTTTATTTTTGTCAGTGCTAACTGGAAATGTGACAACAGCCCTTTCCTTGACCTTTAACTTCCACTCATTATTTCTTCTGCAACAGCAAATTCATTGTTCTGATGAAAAACATGGCAGCTGACGAAATATTGCTGGAAACCAAACTAAACAACAACAACCAAATACTACTTAGAAGAAATATAACCCTCCCAAAGCCGCATAAAATTTACTTGAACAAACAGCAAAACAAAACACTGTGACCACTTTGGTAGCATTCTGAAGCAGAATTTTCAAAGTAGTGATGAATCAAAGATGTTTTAATTCAGTGGAAATTATCAAGTTAAACTACTTCATTGGATTTCAAGGTGGTTTGACTATCAAAATAAATGCATTTAACCTTTAAATATTTCTGCACCCATTTGACTCTAACCCATTTGACTCTAGCTTTATTCAATCTGTTTAAGTGAGGAGAGGAATAAACTAGGAAACTAAGGAAAAAAAAAAAAAAAGCAGAGCCTTATTAACTCCAAGACTTCTCTCTGCCAGGCTCCTCCTATTCCTTCCCTTGCTCCCAAAGCCAGAATATGTATAGTAAATACCACAGGAGCACGGGGAAAGAACAGATAGTCTCTCTGTTTTACTAAGTGAATGCCTTTCATAGGTATCTTGTGTCTGTTATGGCCAATGTCATATTCTAACGGGATGCTTGGCGAATCCTCCATTATATGACAATCAGTGAAAGACCCCTGGGGCCAAACTTGCAGAAATACCATGTATTCATAATTCCACTTATAAAGGCCAGTAAAACTGTGGACCACTAATTAAAAGAAAAACGGTTCAAAAAGAGCTACTAAAAAGTTTATATTTTTGTCCTTAATCTCTTTCCTTCACTATCCCAGCTCTAAACCAGAAATTCCTCATTTAATTCCCACAAAGAGTGTGACAACTGAGTGTTTCGCAAATATTAACGAACTAAACTGCACAGAGAATACAGGAATATCAGAGACAAAATTAAGTTCCTGTGCACTGCAGCAGTCCCACGGTTGGCATTCAGTTTAGCACAGCCTGTGCTCAACTACCAAACAGCCACCTATTCACAGCATAAGTTTTTCAGAATGAATTTCCAGGAAGCGGCAAGGGTCAAGTTCAACACAGCATCTATCAGTAGGCAAAGAGCAATATTTAGTACTACAAATTTGTATGGGCATCTCGCATATGATCGCTTGCAAAAGACTATCATAATACAAATTTGCAAGAATCACATACAGATTCCACAACCCTCCTCAATCTTAATTTTTGGTGTTAGTCTGTGAATACAGAGGGAGACCTAATTAGAAAAAGGTGTGTTGGTTTATAACCCAAATCATCTTGATAGCTTCTAGCACATGGAAGAGAAGGCAGGGAAGAGGACCCAGGTAAATCCAAGAATATAATAATTTAAAGAGCATTCATGCAAAATCAAATTGAAGCAGGCAACCAAAACCACATAAATCAAGGAACACACAGAACTGATACAGCAAGTAAAAAGATTTTTCCATATGCTTTGAGAATTTTCAGCTGAAAGTCTTGTATGTAAGCACTATTTGTGTATGGGCAATACTAAGCGATTCTGGGGTTAACAGGACTTACAGAACCAGGGAAGTGACTACAGAAAACATTGATTTTATTTGTACTAGAATGTTTTTAAACCATTCCTTCTTACCTATACTGCGAAAATGCCATCGATAAAAAATCCTCTCAGGTAGTAGCTGCAATATTTTCTGCAGGAAACAAAACTAAATAGTCAAATTTTCCGTAATAAACTGGCTCATTCAAAGGATAGAGAGAAACTAATACACAAGACATAAACGAAATGGTAATATATACATAGAGAACACAATCAAAAGCAAATACCTATCATAGTAAGGACCCCTGCTCATCACTTTATGCTCTTGTTATGGAGAAAGATACTTGGAACGGTCCTGAACAAATACCATGACACTGTCATGAACCGCCTTCCCTTTCCCACTGCCTTGCAAAACCCTAGTATTCCAGAACATAAACCAATTTCTAATGAAGAAGTTGCAGATTTCTAAGAAGCTCATGTTGGGTTATATTTTTCTGAAGTGTCTGGTAATGACTATCACTGGATTGATACAGTCCAGATTTTGAGCTTCTGTGGCTTAGGTCTGTCTTTTCATCAGCTAATGGGGTCTGAGCTCCCAGCTAAGGCAGAGATGAACAGCAGTGCAGTTATTTTTACTGTGAGATGATTTACCTGTGTTTTCAGCTGGTGAGTGAAACCAAGCCAAATTACACAAAGCTAGACTAATTTAATTCACAGCACATGCAGTTAATAAAGCACTTATGTGGAATAATATGTAGTGGCTTGCCTCTGTAGTTTTGGACTGATCCTAACAGAGGCAGATCAAACAAAGAAAGAGGTTGTGGTCAAACCCATTCCCCTTTAGTTTTGTTGCACTACAGGGCAGTAACAAAGCAAAG
Source organism: Vanellus vanellus (assembly GCF_965231255.1). Lineage (NCBI taxonomy): Eukaryota > Metazoa > Chordata > Aves > Charadriiformes > Charadriidae > Vanellus > Vanellus vanellus. Next base: position 1,473,968 of record NC_138907.1, read on the forward strand.
CAATTTAAACATATGCTTAAGTGCTTTCCTGAATGGAGTCTTATAATCTTAGTTGTAAAGAACAGTTGGGGCTACCAAACATTGTTCTTTGTCAGTTTAGTGGATAGTAATGCTATTAAATAACCTGGATAAAACTATTTGGGGGGAGGGGGGTGTCTTACTTGGATAAATATGTCCTTTTAAAAGTACTTTAATTTAACAGGCTCCAGGCTCCTTCCCTTTTTCAAATTATTAGTAGCATAGACTAGGGCTTGGCAAGTAGGTGTATTAGTAGCACAGGACAGCTAACATCGCTGCTCAGCCTCTCAAAAAAAGTGAGAGAACAAACAAAGTTTCACGTAGATTTCACAGAAAAACGTGTCTGGATCTGACAACTCTTCAGCCATTGAAATATGAAATTAAGAAGATATATTTAATGAGAAACTAGTTTTCAACATCTACTTTTGGAAATAAAATTACACAATGTTACAAGTGACTAACAGTCAGAGTGCCTTCTAATTATCAAACAAAAATCACTGGAACAAACTTCTGCACAACAAAGCGCCATTTAGTTTCCAGAAATACTACATGCAGGATGCAAAATGAATGACAAGTCATTTAAGCAACGGTGACCCATTTGTTGGTCTTTTGCACATAAAAGCTCACAAGAAGAAATAAAGCATCACAGCCAAGAAAGCAAGAATTGGCATTTTAGGCAATCCTTCAGAGATGGCCAACACATGAATCATTATTGCTGTTAAAAACAGTATGCTCAAGAGATGGAATAAGACAGACTTTTTTTAAATTTTTTACAACAAAGTGCTCCAGAAATTATATACAACACTCAGAATAGAGTCTTTTTGAAAATGGAACATTCCTTTCTCCATGGCAGAAGATGGAAGTCATGACAAGTTCATAGACTTAGGGAACTAGACCTCAGGTCACACAGACAGACTGGTCTTCTTTCACATCTTTACCATCTCCCCAAATAGTATTTGGCATTTCTAAAAGTTTACCTAGAATAAAAATATAAATTGGGCACATCCCTTCTATGTTCTCATTGTATTTTGTTTTAGCATTACTCCCACAGCTCCCTCCCCAGGACACTGTGGCGGCAGGGACTGAAGGAGCGGGCAGCTGGTGGCCAGAGGTCTAGCTCCCTGTCCATGGGCAGGAAGAACGCGCTTGGGATGAAGGATCTGACTGGCTAAAAATGAGGCCATGATTCACATTTGGGCTTTACCTGTTAGTTAAGGACCACGTTTCTGCCAACCAGATTGCAGGATCCACAGACAAAGAATTATCATTATCCATCTAAATATTAAAATACTAGCAGTCTACCACTTCTCAATGCCTATTTCTGACATTAATCTTTACTTAACTTGGCACAGGGCAGAAAGGAGCTTCTAACCTAAATCATGAATACTTCAAGTCACTGCAAAAGTGGTAGCACTCTGCATGCAGAATTTGGTCTGTATCCAGGCACACGTTGGACCTATCACGCACCACATGCCCAAAGCACATGAGGAAAAGCTCCGTTAAACAAAACCTTAAGACAAACTGGCAACAAAAAACTGTCTGGATTCAAGTATCAGAATACACTACAGGGAGGAACCTTCATTACCTCTTCACATTTATTATGGAAAACCAGACAAAAACACATCATTTAAATCACTATAAGAAGTACAGTACATCGCTAGAGCAAAACCAATTTCCTTTTACAAGCCACACTAACAAGATACCTTCAAGCTGGTCTTTGGATGTAAATTCTCTCTCATTTGTTTCAAAACACTAACTTTTGAGAATATATTGTATTAAACTTCAAAAAAATCAAGCACCACTTCTGCATCAGAACCTTTTATTAGAAATTTGTCAGAATCTGGCAATACTCCTAGCAAAAATGCCTATGTTAGTATATTTCAGATGTTACAGTAAAATGCTTTACTGTAAAACAAAAATTATATTTAGGAAATATATGTCTACTTCACTTAAATGTCTGATGTATACTTAAACACCAGGCATGGCATACTCATGTATTATGAATGAAAATTTGTGAAAGTAATCTGATGACGTACAAATAAATTTTCCTTAGTTGCCAAAAGAAACAGTACATATTTCCCAAGAGCTTCAGCAATGCTCTTAGAGTAACTTTACAGTTCACACATCCCAACTGATTCAGGATCAAAAATGAATAAACACCACTTGTTAGTTGTTTCAAAACACAATGGTGCATTGAAGGAAGCTGGGGTTTACTACACTCTGCAAGATGCAAATCACATTATTTGGGAAAAGCCAGAGGCACAATGGCACACAGTAAAGGTAGCATCTTATACGTTACACAATTTCACCTAAACTTGAACACAAAGGTCACGCCAAAAAGTGAACTGAGGTGTAAGCTGCATAAGCTGGTAAGGTGGCAAAGCTGCATAATAAAGAACCATTTTAATAAAGAACTTAATAACAACTTGCACATCCAAGTGGCAGTGAATTTTAGGTTGTGTCCAGAGAAAACCTGGAAAACAAATGCTGCTGCAGAGTACAACCACCACCAGGAAAAGCAAGCTTAATCTCTAAATTGCATGAAGCTAGGAGGGTTGGGGAAGAAAAGAACATGCTTACAGTATTTTTTCTTTAAAAAAAAAGACAGAATCAAACACCCTTGTCAGGTGACCAAATCAAAACAATTCAAGGGTTGAAACAAATAGTATGAGGACAGAGTTCCTATCTGAGGAAAGCTTCCATGTCTTTTCATATAGCAAAAATCGAGACACTTAAGTCACTTCCCGTGCCATTCTCCTTTTCAGCATCTCAAATCCGAAGGAGGGGGGGGGAATATATATAGATGCACTTTGAAAAAAATGCAAAAGATGTTTGGTAGTACTATGCAGGTGCTTAATCACAATAAACAGAAGTCATTTTCAAAAAGCAAATTAGATTGCTAGCATCACAGCTACCTACTGAAAACATGAAAGCTTTGCAGCAGATGAGAATGAATATAAATAAGCTAAATTCAGCGTCCACACTTGCTCCTGCAATGAAAAATAAGTTGTCATGGTTAAAAGTCTACACTATTAAATAAAAACTTCCGAGGTTAATTCAAAGTTACTGGTAGAATACCTTTTAACTTGTAATTTCCCCATGTGTGCATAGAGTCCCCTGACTAAGATAGTGTTACAGTGTGACATAAGATCGCATAAGTCATAAACAAGCTCCAGTTGTCCTTTCAACTTAGCATTTCCAAGAACATTTTCTACACCCTCCCAACCCCTGGTGTTCTAAAAAACACATATTGCTATTCCTATAAAACAAATGATAGTTTCTTCCACTCCAGCCTAGACTTTCAGCAATACCGCTGTGAATCCAAACTGGCTATTGACATCTTGTTTCTAGTTTCACAGTACACTAATAAGAAAAATTTTAAGAAACCCCACAGTGCGAAATAATATTGCTTTCTCAGAAAACACATAGATCTATTTAATGCTTAGTGCTTCGCTGCATCTATATGGTAATCCATTATAGCACACTTGAAATAGAAATTAGGTATTACTACTGATCAACACATCAGGGTATCTGTCAGTTCTTTTAACTGATTATCCATAGTTCTTTTTCTTCTGGACTTCCTGCATGACTAGGAATAATGTTAAGTTTAAATCTTAGTTTACACAGGATGCTGCTTTTTGAAAGATATATCTCTCTCTTTTATCAAAGTAAAATAAAAAATACCAAGGTTTGTATTTCAACAGATTCACTCTGACTTAACCAATACTGCAATTTCTTTTAAAAAGCCTTTTATTTTCACCGACTTTGTTGGATCATAGCACAATTGGTAGCTTTCTGCCTATTACTGTGTGCTGCGCTACCCTGTTGTAGGACATCAAGAAAGCTAAGGCTGTTACCAAATCTTACACTGAAGATCCCTACAGCCTGAATATTTTCCAGCTTAACTTACACGAAAGTGAGACGATAAGCATTGTTGTTCTGCCTTCCAGAGCTACAAGAAGCTGTTCTGTAACATGCCATGCAGAGTCTCTTATTAAACATCAACAAAAACAAATGTGTTCTCGCTGATTGAACATGCTCTCAGAGGCAACAGCAGTGACAAATTCTGAGTAGCGTTCATCCCAGGAGAATGGATTCTGAGAAAAACATTTTTTTCACTACAACCTGTACATGATAAGGAGTTTCTATTAGTAGCAGGTGGATCTACTTTAAGCCGAGCCAAATGTAGAATAGCTCTCCTGTGTCTCTATGTTCAAGTACTGTTCGGTGGTATCTCCACAAGAGATTCAGCGTTCGACTACTAAAATCTGCAGTAATTTAGAAGTTTTCCAGCTACTATTCACTGATCTAGACAAAGCCAAGAGCCTGATGAAGTTAGTATGCCTGCAGCAGTTCAATCTAAATAAAGGCATCCTCCATCTATTGCATCAATAAATTATTTACCGGTACTCATTGAGTGAAAATGTCTGCCCGCAGCATGCAAGGCACTTATTCTTGCCCTAGGCATAACATTAAACAGTAAGATCTCTGAAGTTAAACATATGCAACTTATAGTTAGAATTTACAACAGAATGCTGTAAGAATAACACCAATGTTATTTTAAGAGCAATAATACATGAACCAATTAGAATTATGACAGAATAAACCGTAAATGGTTCAAAAAGTAATTTTCTATGTGTAGGAAAGAAGGGCTGTATGCAATTTTATTGTCATAAAACAAATAAGCCATTTTCACTCTACTGAGCTTAAGAGTCAGCCAACCAAGTCTGTGTAACAGACTTGAGGTTAAACAGTGGAACTGGTGATCACAGTAGGCACAGGGAACCAACTGAAAACCTGCAACAGAACCTACAACCTGAATTTAAAGCTGTGACTCTTGATCGTAATTTGACTTCAAGTGTAAAATAATCTGCAGATGGGGAAATTAAGCCACTGAGCTGTACAGACATGAGGAAAATGCAAACAGTAACAAGAAAGTTAAATAAAGGGGAAAAGTTAAATAAAAGGGATAACCCCAAGAAATGAGAAACCACGACCTGTGGCAATAAGAACTCAACAATTACTTGACTTGATTATTCCTTGTAAAGAATTTTACAATTACTTTTCACATTGGCTAGTTTCAATACACAATGAATTTCTGCAGAATTCAATTTTACTCAGTTTTATTAAAAATGCAGCAAGTAATTAGGGGCAGCATCCTAAGATAAGCAAACAATCCTAAGATCCTTTTGCACGTTCATAAAAAAATAGCAACACAGCACTAAAGTCTTCTAAAAGAGTTACAAATCCAAAAGTACTGAAAGTTTCACTGATGCGGGTCTTTATGAAATTGGAAATTACCTGCTAAAAATCACCACTGGCTTTGAGATGTTTTAAACTGCTTAATCAGTATCTCCAATTCACACAGTAGTCTATATAAAGCAAACCTACAATGTGGTGGAAGAATTCAATATTTAAAATATCCACAGCAATGTTAATCTAGAATAAACCAGAGTTATACATTTTAAAAATTATATTTATGTGCATTACTAGGCAGTACTAAAAAAGCAGCATATATTCCTAAGGTGCGTCAGTGCACAGAGCTATCTGATAACCCACCACTATAGCAGGTGTTCCTCTGACAGAGGTAGCGTATTTACAGCGTATGGTCTATAATCAACTTTTGGAAAGGGTTCCTAACAGACTATAGCCAATTATAAACCTATACTTAATTATCATTTGCACAAGTAACTTGTGCACATCTGCAGTAATAAATTTAGGCTATACAGCTGCTTCTGTAATCATTACATTCACATTCTGATAGCTGACCAATTCATGTGTCAATGGATTTATATCACATCTTAATATTCTGAGTACGTGGCCATTTGTAGTTTATATTTAGATGTGCTTCTAAGGACAACAATACTTTATTAAAACCACTAGATACTGCTACAAAATAAAGAGCTCAAAGTATGGGTGGGCAAGTTCTAACAGTTTATTGATTATGACCTCTGGAAAAATGTTTAGTGTTACACAAAAGCCAAAGCAGACCATGAATTTGAGTGTGTATAATACAAATACTGCACAGGCTTTATATTTTTATAATTTGTATTTTATTGTACATCCTAATATTTAAATCAACCTGCTGCGTACATACTCATGATACTCAAAATCAGACCTAGGAATGATACATTAACATTTTGCTGCTGAACTTCTAAGGAAGGTCAAAACAGAGAGCTCTGCCTATTCCCATTTATAACCACAGCTAGCCTCTCCTAATTTCAGCAGGGCAAGAGGCATAGGGGAGAAGGATAGGCTTGACAGATAAAAGGGTTTAGAAGCATAATCACAGCAAAGCGAGTATGAGTTATATTAGATACCTTGCCAGAGTTGTTATTCTGTAGATTCTTTAAAAAAAATAAAATAAAATAAAAATCATGCTTACTCTGTGTCCAGACCCCAAGTTCATGAAACCAGAAGTTCCATACAAAACATCGATTTACAGAAATTAAGAGATTACAGTATAAACAAACCTTTTTGTACAAGCTATACGAAAAAGACAGTGTGTTTTTATAAATAAGGACCTGTGAAACACAAGGGCACTTTATGTAATATTAATGTGCACTGGTAAAAAATAAGCAAGCAAAAAATCCATACTGAGAAGCTTTCAGCACATGTATCATCTGTGGGAGGTGGGAATACCTAACCCACCTTCCTCTGCTATCTACTAAACTGCAGCGAGACCCAAACTATACTGACAGTATCTGAAAAACTTCCAGCAACAACAGTGGTTACTGTAAGTGACTTTGGGAAGCTTTACTACATTAGAAAGAGTATCTGAAAAATTCTAATAACATATTTCATACAGTGAACACATTAAATCACTGTAATGAATTTTGTGACTGCATCAGCGTAAGAGATGAGGCTCTTCTTAGTTAATAAAGCATAATTACAGAGAATGGAGAGAAATTGATCTACGTATTATATCAAAACCATCAGTCTGCTCTTATTTCATTACAGATGCAAAAAAAAAATGCAGCGTCAGAGGAATCAGTATTTGATGCTGCAAGAAAAGAACACTTTATAATAAAAAAATAATCATAGAATGCTAGAATTGTCTAGGTTGGAAGGGACTTTTAAGATCATCAAGTCCAACCATAACCCTTAACACTGCCAAGACTACTGCTAAACCATGGCCCTCGGCACCACATCTACCCATCTTTTAAATACCTCCAGGGATGGCGACTCCACCACTGCCCTGGGCAGCCCCTTCCAATGCTTAACAACCCTTCCTGTGAAGAACTTTTTCCTAATATCCATCCTAAACCTACCCTGGCGTAACTTGAGGCCATTTCCTCTTGTTCTATCACTTGTTACTAGCAAGAAAAGGCCAGCCCCCACCTCTTTATAACCTCCTTTCAGGTAGCTGTAGAGAGCAATAAGGTCTCCCCTGAGCCTCCTTTTCTCCAGGCTAAACAACCCCGGTTCCCTCAGCCACTCCTCATCAGACTTGTGCTCCAGACTCCTCACCAGTTTCGTTGCCTACACACTGACACAATCAAATGATGGCACGATACCTTTACGGGACCTAAAAAACTTAACTGTAGTGTACTTGAGTTCTGTGACACACAGTGCTCAGCTGACAGCTATAACAAACAACGCCCTCAAATCACAGAGAACAGTGATATAAGAAACAATATTAACACGTTCTGAAAATATACTACAAATCTGGAGATAACTAAGCCTTATCAGAAGAAATGCAAATTTGTTTTTCACATCATTTTGGCCTGAAACAGGGATAAATAATACCAATAATTACAGCTGCTGTATCATTTCATTAATATCTGTTTGGAAAAAGACAAGGCCAAAGCACCTTACAGAATATAAAATTAGATCTAAGAACTTTGTAATATTAATTGTAATAAAGCACTTTACAAAATGAACTGTTAACCTTTCACATTACTCCGTTTTGATTAGTATTTCTTCTTTGATATGTTGTTTGATGTTATTGTTGAGGGGCCAAGCTATGTAGCTGATGTGTAAAATTAAGACTTCAATAAGTTACAACTGAGTCGACTTAGTTTTCAGAGGATTTGTGGAAAAGGCATTTGTTACTTTTGCTTAATATACACACTAGGTGTCACTCAAGAACAGCAGCAAAATACCCACCAAACTATATCAGAAAAGGCAGAAGTCAATTCCTTTCATAAATATTTTTATTGATTTTTAAACTGTTAACCCACAGCACCTGGATCCAGGATTTATGAATCCTAAGTAATTACCTATTTAGCTAATTAGAAGAAAACTCTAGGAAACCTCTGACTCATGCTGACATCAGATTAAATATGGCAAGCTTAACAATCAATTAGTTTTGTTTCCTATGGCTTAGGATATGAATGTTTAATTACTTGGCATTTACATTTTTTTCTTGTCCCGTGTTCAGATGGAGGTATTCTTGGTCTGTGCGTTAAAGGTCCTCTAAAAAGCTCTTTTCCCACAACGCATTAAGTTATCAAACGTTAAAGAGTTATAAATGGATTGCAAAGTTACTTCCAGTAGGTGAACACCATGAAGCGGATTGCCCCAAATTTCACATAAATATCTTAAATGACGACTTCTTCCTCAAAGCTGCCAATGCCTAGGCTATAATATAATTCTCCTCGATTGGGATCCAAAGCAACACTTTGTTCATATATAACCATGTTTTTTTTTCTTCTTCATACCATACGTTCTCCTGATGTTTTTAAGCAGTATTAAATGGGCAGTTATTAGCCATCCATTTTCAAGACATGAGAATGCATATTTATTCAGTTTATCTGGGTGAGTAATCATTACCTATTTTCCATTCAATGACATAGCCACAGAATTGTAATTACTTATTCAAGACCACAGAGTAACTGTATTAATGAGCTCCAACTAAACTGCACAGCCTTGCTCAGTAAGTGTGGTGATACCTTCTCCGCTGCGGGTGGGGAGGGAGAAGGAAGAAGAAATTTCTCCTGCCACAAATATGGTCCTAGCAGCTACATGAGCTCATGTTCTTTGATGCTGCCTCATGCAAAATCCTAAAGCAGACTCTTTTACTAGTAAAATAAGTAACAGAAAACACAATTCAATTTTCAGATTTCAGTCTGAAAATGCAGTCTTGTAGTTAAGGGAGCAAAGGGAGTGAGAAAAGGAAAAAGGAGATTAACTTCCTACATCATAACAGTCAGAAGATGAGACCAGAATTTCCTGTCATCATTTTCATGGCCATTTTTTGTATTACAGGCATGGTAGCTTAAACAGCATCACCCTTATTGTCAGTATAAATATTATTCTAACTACAAACTATACATTAATGCAAAAATAGGAAGCCATATACTTCTGAGGTTTTTGGGTTGGGTTGTTTTTTCCATTTTCAGAGGGAGTGATGAGAGTTGAGAACATTTAACTTTCACTTTAACTTGAATTTTTAGAGTCTCGTTGAAAGTTTGGCTTCTTTTCCCACCACCCCTACCAAAAAAAACTCAGAATATAAAGATAACATTTCTATGATGCAATACTCAAGTCAGAAGTTAGTAGTTGGATTAACAAAGACAAATTACCAGAAAATGTGTGTATTTACCCTTAAGAAAGAAATCAGGCCAATTATTTACCTAATGAATTGTTAAAAAAAAAAAAAAACCAAACAACTAATGGCACCACTGATCTCTGACATCAGAGACAAGTAGAGCTTATGCTAAGACTTCTGGTGTGCAGTATAAAAACTTTTTTATATGTTAGGCTTTCATCTGGTCCAGTGATATTTTCTCATATGCAAATATATTTAGGTAACAACTCTAATTAAAGAGGTCCCTTGGACAACGATCTATCATAGTCTATTCTTTAAATTAAAGGCATCCTAATTTGATTATGCAAAAGTTAACCAGCTAACATTTCCTCCCTAGACACTGCAAATGCTATGACTACCAGGGCTGGGAAGGATATGCTTCTGGAAGTGAAAGGTGCTCCACTGAATTTAAAAAAAAAGAAAAAAGTTAAACAAATCAACATTTTATACACTCAGATCAAACTGATATGCAGTAGCTGACAGCTCTTGTCCTTTTATTTTCCTTGTGCTGCAAAAGCAAATACTGCAGTTACAATAGATGCCTCCGTCTGAAAGAGCCCAAACTCCTGCTGTAACACATTTAAAATAAACATAACACTGAACTTCATACTGACAAAGCATAGGGAAAAAGTACTTTCATTTTGAACTAACCTTCCATAAAATACAGAAGGAAGAACTTACTTAATTTAAAAAAAAGAAAAGAAAAGAAAAAAAAAAAACTATTTTGAAACCTTTAGCCTACCAGAAGGTATGAAACCATTGATCACTTGTTCCCAAAGCCTACTGAAAAGAACAGGACACTTTCAAAGAGTTGATCCTCAGTTCCTTAGGACAGATATATTACTGCATAATTTTCAAGTCATTTTGATAAAATCTCTTAACTCTGGATATTCATTCAACCAACATTCCCATTACATAATAAAATTTTTATTGTCTGAAAACTTAATGCACACCCCAGCTCTTTTCTGCCTTTCTCCTTGTATAGTCATGGACACTTACTGCCATTTTCATTAATACCTCGTTTCACCCCTCATTGTAAAGGTGTAAGTAAGCATACGATGACAATGAGATTTAAAATAAAAATCAGTTTCATTGCATGGAAAACTTACTTCAAAAAGAAAAAGAATGGAGTCCAGCTCCTCCCTTTGTGATTTATTCCCTGGAAGACAGAAAACAATATTGTTTGCTATAAATATACAGGATGAGACAGATGGCAAAATCACGCTGCTGTTATTCAACTGAAGTCAAAGATGTTGCACTTGGTATATTTTTCTTCACCTTTATCTAATATCAAAAGAGCAAGATGTTTCCAGACTTCAGTCCCTCTCTCTTGATTACAAACGAGGGACAACTAGAGTCCAGATCTGCAAAGCATTGTCCTTGTGCTCATCTCCAAGCAAACAGCTATTCCTACTGACATATCTTCAACATCGAGATTTGTTCTGTGCATCTCTAACAAATGTTTCAGTTGAACAGACATCTGCTTAATTGTAGGATGAAGGACTTCAATACTTCAAAACAAGATGAGAGGATACATATATATAAACGCACAAGAACTGCTTTTTTTTGCTGAATTGACACTTAGCATAAAAAGGTATTTAGAATTCTTTTTCAGTTTCTTATAACGTTTTAGAGAGCAATTTTCCATGCTCGTCTCTTCTGATATAAAATTAAAATAATTACTGCATGAAACTATTAACAAATATATATAATTGTGGACTATATAATTAGATAAGCTCTAATAGAATGCTTTTTGAAAATAGTTAGGGAAAACTGACTCAACTATTGCTGGCAAAATTGTAACACTTACCTTTTTGTTTCAAGCTATTTTCCAGTGTTATGAAGTTTTCATAGAATATAAAATAAATTTGAGAATAATTGTTCTCAAACAATTGCTTCAGGTCACTTCCATCCACAATATCTGAAAAGAGGAACAAATGGAGTTATTACACAATAGCAGAAAGCTGAAAATTGTTGTCTTCCTGAAAATTCAGAATTAGAGAATGACATAAATGCAATACAAAACAATCTTAGTGACCTTCACTAAATACTATATACTAAATTATGATTCCATCCTTGCAAGTAAAATAGGGAAATTTCGATTTTCACTTAATTTATGAAATTTTGCAGTGTGGTTTAGGTTCATTTGTTTTCCATTTAAAAAAAAAAAAAAGAAAGAAAGAAAGAAAGAAAAGCAAAAAGGATCGGGTGTGCCTTAGCTATCTAACCAAATGGTTTCTGTATCATTAAAACAAGCAAGTACCGTTGGAAAAAACAAACATCAGCAAAGACTTCTGTATGCAAATCACAAATCCATTTTTTTAATTTATCTGACAAGCAGATCAATTCAGAAAACAGCATATTTCCAATTCATTTTAAAAAATAATGGAAACCCAACATGCATCACTTCCCTAAGCCTTAATTTAGGTCTGAAATTTGAAATAAGTTTCTTTTTTAAGAAAAAAAAAAAATCTAATGCTTTCTAAACCTAGCACTTGCAAAACACATTTTAACTTCATCTGTTTGCTCTTTATTGTAACTGATTTGGTCAAGAAAATATAGATGACTCCAGCCAGAATTAAGAGGATAAAGGGCAAGAATTACTAACAACACATCTTCTCATTGATGTTTCACGACTCAAGAAGCCCATTCATTAATCAAGACAAAGCTTATTACAACAAGACGACCCAATAATAGCACACAACTACAGAAGAAAGAATGGACAATGTTTTGGAGTTTCGGTTTGTTTTTTTTTATTTTTTTTAGATTAATACCTTTTTCAGTTGTAAGGCCTTGTTTGGTTGCTTGTACTATGGAAACGATTACTCCATGGAAACACTTTACATGATATTTGTTTCCTACAAACTACCAGTCTTGAATTTGCAAGCTAAGTGTGATTATTCCTCTCTTTGAATGTGTTCTGTTAAATACAACTCTATGAGAAAACAAGGCTTTCATTTACAAGGATTTCATATGAAGGAATGAGGTCATTAAAAACTAAACAAAAAGGAAACTTTCCCTTTAAATTGTGAAAGGAGGAGAAAGGAACAGCATAATCCAAAAAAGTAAATTCTCCTTTTCTATAAATGTGGCATTTCATTGGTGACTCATCTGTTATTCTGATGTAAGCATGCATTCTTACAGCTACATCCTTTTCCTACTGAACCCTTTTGTTCCTTATATTTCTTCGCAAGATATATATAGGAAAACAATTTCTAACCTTAAAAGAGGCCAATAACAATACTCCCATTTACTACCCTAAAAGCTGACATTCACTCGGAAAGTAAGATTTTCTTGCTATTCTGCATGCAAGTTGTCATCTGGATACCACTGCCCACTTAAAAAAAAAAAATCCAAAACATAACAAATAAGCCACGCATCCAATAATTCCATTGCTCACTCAGAGATACAGCTTTCTGGGACATTTCACCACCAAATTCCTTATTTTTTGCATACATTAAGAAAACACCATGTCTCTACTCTTTCACCACACGTGTTCATGCTGCTGAGCAGTGGAAAGCAGCACTGACCATGAATGCTTCATCCTGCTCCTCTGGGCACAGGAAAGGCGAGAGATGTCTTTGCCAGCTAAACCAACCTTTGGCTGGCAGAAGGACCAGCCACGCTGGTGACAACACCCTTTCCAGAAGTCACTGTCCCCTCTACGTCACGCCAGGTTGTAGGGAAAGCACATCCAGACAGGCAGCACCACAGCAAGCACAGCTGAGTCTCATGCGCTCCTTTACTGCTCTCGCTCTGGCTCTCCCCACAACCCAGCTTCTCTCACCCATTTCACCAAAAAGCTGTCACCACAGACAAACAGAGACCATGACAAGACAGACTGCCTCTCAAGAGGATTTACTAAAAGCTGGAAGGAAGCCTAAGACAGTAACTTGGATCACTACCATACAGATGTTTAACTTGTAGCAGGATAAGGCTCAATCTTCTGTTTTTTCAAAAGGAAACACCAGTGAAAGCTTCCTGCACTATTTATCATTTAAGAAAATAAGATAAAATACTGACTTTTGGCAAATCACACTGACTGAAGAAGTATTTATAAGCATTCAAGGAAATTAAGCAGCAAGGTTGGGATTGAATAGCAGGTATTATGTTATATTTTTATATTTACTCATAAATAGCTCTCAGATTACCGCTGTTGAAAACAGTCACTTAGCGAATCCAAACGCCTGAGCACTAAAATCTAAGGCAAGCTGACAAACATTATTAGCCATCAGATACAACAGTGGCTTTCCAAAAACATATATAATCTAACTCCATTCCCCAAACAAGGATAGGTGATCCATTGGCTAATGCTTCCACTTAACACTTTACAGCAACGTACAGGAAAGAGCGAGACATTCACAAGGGTACACATGATATTTCTTCTATATGAAATATGAAACAGTTGGCTCATTAGATAACTGCAAATCACCTTACTTGCCTTACTAAAGTTTAAAATTCAGGGAAACAAACTACTCAGGTACCATTTAATAAGAATCTGAGTTTACTGACAAGCTCTCATTAGTCTTCCTTGTATAAAAAAAGAAATCTAGAGGGGACAATAATCATGTCTTTAGCACACCAGCTTTCCTTTTATTTTCCTGTTAACTACCAAATATTACTGCAGTCATTTAACTAGTTAGAAATCCTCCCTTAATTTAATGAACTTCCAAATTCACTTGGCTTTATGTTATTTATACAAAGTTTTCTCAATCCTGAGAGGTTTTCTTCATCTCAAGTACCTAAAAAATTAAAGAAGATGAGGAGACAACTTTGCAGTCATAGCCTGGTTAATGATAAACTTATATTACTAGCCTCAGCCCAGAAACAACATACAATTTTCACTTACTTTCAAAAATGAAAAACAACCAGTCCCCCACCCCTCTTTTTCAGATTAGAGCTTTAAACACTAAATAAAAGCCTAGAAGATAATTTTCCTTTATTTTTTTCAAAGGAACGTCAGCATGGAAACACACCATTACTAAAAAACCTTCCAACTAGAACAATTTCTAAAATAATTTTAACACCTCAAATTTCACATGAAATCTAAGGAACAACAGCTGTTCTAAATTCAGCAAGAAGTTTAGAACCATTCACTTTTGAACGTCTCTAAATAAAAATTTCTACTAAGCTTGTATTAATCTAGCTGTACAGAACTGTGCAAACCAAGACAGTGCCATAACTCAAAAACAGCACTACTCTCCTTTCTTATCTCATTTTTGATTGAGGGAGTTAAATGAAAAAAACATGTTTTTTCTTAATTTATATTTTTTTAAAGAAAAAAAGATTAAGCATTGCACTTGGTAACCTAACAAATTTTGTATTTAATCTAAAGTGAAGTCTGTGTTTAGCCATACCAGGTCTACCATATATTTGTCCACTGTTCAACACAGAAAAGAATAAAAGGAATGGACATAAGCAGTACCCCACATCTGTTAGCAGTAGTACTCCTAACACATACACCAAAGCACAAAACATTGCCATTTTCCAGTTCAGGATTTAAATAACTGTTTCTTCAACAACATGATTGAAATACACGTAAAGTACCATAACTCTGAAAAGAGTCCAGCTTTTACGCACACACCCAGGAGTGAAGTGCCACAGCACAGGCTCTGAAGTGCACATTATTAATTCAAACACCAGCCTGCACCCAGGCTTCTGATGCACAATTTAGTCCATCAGTACGCTCAAAATCAAGTGTGAGCACATACATGGTCTAACAACCCACCCCAGCAAATATCGAAGTTCAGCATCAAGATAATCCACAAATCTGTAAAACAATTTGGGTTTGGCAACTGCACCAGATTGGTGCTACTATCAGAACAAGGTTATCACCCTTGAGATTATTCAGTATAAAAAAATCCAGTCCCTTAATTCAACTTAATTGTTGTCACCATCTTCCAGGCAGCTCGCAGTACATTCTATAGCAGCTATGGGTATGCACGCATTTTTTCTTATTTCTAAGTGTAATCTGAAGGTGAGACCAACTTAAATCACCAAAGACTGTTTACAGAGACCACCTATAGACTTAACGTTTTTCCAGCCTTAAACAAAGTTCTCAGACAAATCACACTGAAATTAATAACAACGCCACAAAGAAAAGGCTCATCACCTTCATGAAATAAAAACTTAAATGATCGTGTGATACTTCATCCCATTTTATGCATGAGCAAAGAGTGACATCATCTAGATTACTGGAGAACCACAGCAGACAGTAGCTGGTTTTCTTATTGCATTGTTCTTCATAAAAGATACTGCATCATGACAGAGCAATTCTTAAAACCCGAAGAAAAATTCAAGAGAAATACATAAGCCATGCAAAGATGTTAAACTAAACACTTTGATTGCACTTGAGAAAACATTGAAAGAGATGTTTAAAAAAAAAAAAAAAAAAAAGAGTTTTTTTACTCAAGAACAGCCACAGAAACAAAGTCTTAAAGAGCAGAAATACATTTTTATGCTAAAAAGGTCCCACAGAAACTGCGCTGGGAAACAGGGTAGAGGGCTTCATTAACCAGAGTGAACGAGCCAAACCTGTACGTCACCACCAACATTTCCAAGACCAGTATTTTTCAAGTCTGTCCTAAAAAAAGGACCACATTATTGACACTTCCACACACTGTATGTGGAACAAAGTTCCTACTGACTTTACAGAAGTTTTAAAAGTTAGTACATCTTTATAGCAATAAAAACAATAAAGGAAATTTTCTAGTATTTACCTAACACAAGTGAACATTCACTTTAAAATAATGCTGTTATTATTCTGGTTAGCGTATTGTATTGTTATGCAGGTAGACTATCCCACAGAAGCAGAAACTGAGATACTAAAGGGCATTAGAGACTTGAGAGATGTTACAAGCAACACAAATTTAAAGGGAATCTTTTCTTTCAGTTTGAGTATTGGACAAATTTACACAGATGGTAGTTAAGGGACCTGAAGCAATCAGAAACCAGGTGTTATTGATCCTGGTATTCACACAACCCCTTATTTATGGAAATATACATTCCTTTCCCTCATCCCTCCCCTATTACCATCTTTACTCTGATTTTTATCCTCCTACATCAGTAGGATCTCAGAAGACTAACTGCCATTTTATTAGTTTTAAATCACAGGAATTAAATAGTAAACAAAGGAAAAAGATGGCATCTTCTAAGGAAACATAAGAACAGGAGCAGTTATTTTGAGAACATGTGCCGCTATGGCCTGAGTAAAGCAGCTGAGGACGGGGAGTGAAATGATTGGGGTGGGAGGAACAGCAAGACACACACATTCCTACCCCTGGCCAGCACAAGTAATGCCACATTTTGCAGGGGGAGAGGGGAAAAAAAAAAAAAAAAAAAAAAACACACAAGAAACATCTAACTATTTTTGAGCCTTTATACCAAAAGTTTTGTTTTCCTTAAATACAGGAGAGGTTCTTACCATCCATTGCTTCATCTTCTGTGCAAAAACAACAACACACTTGCAATGATATCTGTGAAGATTCTATCTTCAAAAAGCCACTGCCGTATTATCTAAAATGTTTACACTGACATTCTCAAAAGCAGATATCTTGGGAACATAACCAGAGCCTGCTTTGACATAGTCCCTGCAATAAAACATACCCACTAGAAGACAGCCAGCTGTCATATCACAGTACTACAGCCAACACACTGCTAATATGCTACCCAGCCCTCTGGCACCGATAACAATTTTCACTTAAAACCAACGTTCAATAATAAGTTTAATCAAAAAATCAGGTCACTATCTCCAAATATAACAGACACTTGGAAGAAAACGTATTTCCTGAGAAATGACGGGTGTATTTTTCCCCCCCCTTGCCAACTGGATAATAAGTATCAGTACAGAAAACCACCAGACAACACTACCTTCTGTACCATCTGCTTTGGGACATAAATTAATTTTGTCATGCTAATAGGCGTATTTTTCCATTTGTTCCACCAGTCAGGTCTGTCACAGGAGCCTGACAACCTCCTCTGTACCACACAGGCACACAAAAACATAATGCTCCCGTTAAGATGGGTATAACCAAGAGCCATAGCAAGTCCAGTATTTCATCTCAAACTAGTCATGTCTTGGTTTCAGGCATGTCTGAGAGGCTGGAAGTGGAACATTAACAGAAAGTTGCTATATTTCTTATTTCTTCAAGTCCATTTATTTTAGTGGGGCTGGTGGAAAAGGAAGAAATTTAAGGTCTGTTAGCTCAGACTACAGTCTCTTAGACCAATATTTCTCAGGACAGTTTCCCAAAACATTCTAAACCTCATCTCGTAAAAAAATAATTTCCCAGAATTTTTTTTTATAATGAAATTTGGCATAAATTTAATAGTTTGTACAGTACATGAGCAGTAAGACATATACAGTTAAAAGGCATATTATAATGCAGGTAAGGTATCATCTCCTGTCTTTTCAAATTCTTGCCCTTAGGCACTTAGCTACATGGCACAATTGAAAAAGAAAAAAAAAAAAGCCCACAAAAAAAACCCAACAACAAAAACAAGCAAATAAAGTATTTTATACACCTCCAGTACAAGAAGTGTACACTTTTTGTCTCCAGAGGGAGATTAACACAAAATTGACCACCAGACTGCTAACTATGGAGATTTTTAACATACACTTACAGAATAGAAGGAATTTATACCCAGAGCAGTCATATACCCTTCACTCACAGCTAACTCCAAAGCAAAGGTTCAATACCATTCACAAAAAACATGAAGACTGCAGGTGCTGAGAGACTCCAACGTGAGCCCCTCATCTCCCACCACCAGGCACAGAGGTGAGAACTGCTCTACTTGCAAGTCCAAATCATGAAGCTTAGATATCTACAGATTGGGCATGTCAAGCTTACATGTATTGTTGCTCAAAAGATGAGCAAGACCTGGCCACTTTACGAGCGTGAAACTTGTGGATTTGTCCAGCAGTTCAACCACTAATCAATTACCCACAAAAATCTCTTTTTCAGATTCGCTAGTTAAATGCAGTAGATCACAGGGGAATAACATCTTTAAATCAGTGATGGTTACTCACACCTGTAAGAAACACATCCCCAAAAAAAATCAGTAAAATGCCCATAACAAGGTACACCGTCACAGACTCTTATACATTTTCATGGTCTCACCGAGTACAACTTTCTCAAAGGGACCATCCCAAGGGAGACTAATCACTACTCTTCTCGCTCAGAATCATACTCAGTGCCCCACCACAAAAGCTCTTTGCCTTGCTACAGAACATTCAACGCTTCTTTTGCATATTTTCTCCTATCAGTGGAACATCACAGCAAAAAGCTTTTAATCTCAAACTCAATCTCGAGCACCGCCGACAAACCCACGCTGCAAACCACAGCGAGGTTCCTCAGTGCAAGTCTTGCAGCCTGGAGCACTTACCAGGTGGAGGACTGAAAGGGAGCACGTTTGCTCTGCGAGGCCCGAGCTGCTTTCTGGGCAGTAACATGGGCTCCATGCATCCTTCACACC
Organism: Vanellus vanellus; assembly: GCF_965231255.1. NCBI lineage: Eukaryota > Metazoa > Chordata > Aves > Charadriiformes > Charadriidae > Vanellus > Vanellus vanellus. The sequence continues at coordinate 1,492,992 of NC_138907.1, forward strand.
ACCAAAAGCAAGCACGTAGGGGTCCAAAGAGAACAACATGAATGCTGACCAACCAGAGAGCCGCTCCTCAGCAGAAGATACAGTGCCCAACTTCTGCTCTCTCTTGGTAAGCCACTAACCTCAGACCCTCTCCTCCAGCCACTTCTCACTGCTCGTAAGACAACATCTTTGAGGCTCCTACACACCTGACAAACTTGACTGAAATGGCAGAGTTAAAAACTGCTAGAGTACAGAAGAAGTACAAATCACATCATTTTTTCCTCCTTGTTTCTCAGAACAATCTAAACCAAATACTAACACTGTCACTGATTCTCCTGAACAGTGCACAAAAGCTCTTAAGAGTCTTTTCCCGCTGCCGTTTGCTGACTAACAGAGCGAAGCCACCCAAATCCTTGCAAATCATAGCTCACTGGTGAAATACATCAACTGGTTTCAATGTTCAGAATAAAAAGACAAGGGTTAAGGCTTCAACTGTAAGTCGACATTACAGAAAGAGGTTCAACCTTGCCAAAGACGTGGGAAGGGCGCCACAAAATACCATTACGTTAACCCCCCCCTTTAAACTTTTTCAAAAAAATAAATAAAACCAACCAACCAAATTAACACTGTTGACAAGAGCAGAATTTTGATGAACGGGTCTTCTGAAGAACCCTGCAGGAAATACATTTATGTACTATTTCGTACCCAAAGAACAATGCTGCATCGCAAATCCTTTCACACGGGGCCACACAAGGTTCCAAAGCCAGGAGCAGCAAAAACACACCAGGAACTTTCTCTAACAGCTCCTGCGACTCTGAAAGGACACGCGCCGCTACCTTCAACAGCCACAACCGGGAGAGCTGACAGAGCTTCCCCAAAACTGCAACGCGCACCCGGAGAAAGCTGAGGAAACCTCAGGCAGAAAAGGGTATCTCCAACAAGGGCTGCCCCTCGCAAGTTCTTCTGGCTTCAATTTTACCCTCGTCTCGAGGAGGACGGCTCTTACCCAGCCGCCCCCAACCAACAGCCTGAGGGAACGGTCCGAGGCGGCGAAGCCTGCCCAGCCACCCGCCCGCGGCTCCCGGCTCTGCCCCCGAGGCGGGGGAGAGCGGCTCCCTCCCTCCCTCCCTCCCTCCCGCGCTGCCCGCGGCCCCGCGCGCTCCCCCTGAGGAGAAGCCCTGAGGGCAGCCGCGGCCCCTCACGGCGCGGCGGGAAACGGGCTAGCGCCCCGCCGGCCGCCCCATCCCACTCACCCAGCAGCGCCCGGAGGTGCTTGAGGCGGGTGAGTACATCCCGCTTGGGGTCCAGCGCCTTCTGGGTGGATTTCCTGACATCGGCGTGGCCCTTCCTGGAGAACATCCCGGCTCGGGGCGGGCGGCAGCCGGCGGCTGAGGGGAAGCGACTCCCCCGGCGGGTGCGGGCCGCGCGCGGGCGGCTGTTGTCCGCGGGAGGGGATGAGGGCCCGACGGACGGGCAGGTGCGGGGGACGAGCGCCCGCAGCCCCGCCCCGGGCTGCGGGGAGGCAGGGAAGGAAGGAAGGAAGGAAGGAGGGAGGGAGGGAGAGCGTCCCCGCCGGACAACCGAACCCGCCACCCGCCGCCGCCACCGCCGCCTCACGGGTGGGCGTGACAGCCCGAAACCGGCCGGCCCCGCCGCCGGCTGACCGCCCCCCGCCCGGGCCGCCGCACTGCGCAGCCGCGCCGCAGCTCCCCCCGCGGGAAGACTACAGCCCCCAGCGTGCCTAGCGGCGGGCGGCTCCGCGCGGGGCACGCCGGAAGCTTGGGGCACCGTCGCCTTTGACGTCACGCCAGCGTCGCCCTGACGTCACGCCGCAGGGCCTAGCCGCAGCGCCCGTCGTGCTCAGCGTGGCCGCCAAGGGTGGCGGCGGCTGGAAAGGTCGGCTGTGTGTGGGGCTGGGGACAGCCATGGCCGGGGCAGGGTGCCCGGGGGGACAGGGCGCAGGCGGGAGAGCTGCGGCAATACCGGAGGCGGGGCGGGGCTCCCGTGGGTGTGAGGTGGAGGCGCCGTTGGGAGCTGGCACCAGGCCGCGCTCAGGTTGATTTTCGGGGAAAAAATCTTCAGGTTTTCAACAGCCCCTTGCACTGTAAACACGTAAACAATACGTGCTGTCTCTTAAGGCCTGTGACACATCGGGAAGGCAGAAGATGGAGCAGATTCATAGTTATGAAACAAGAGTGGGATTTTCCCCAGAATTAGAAGCCAGCGGGGTTCCGGTGAAAGGCCCTCAGAGCCTCTCAGTAAAAATCCTGGGTAGAAAAGTAAATTTAAATACGTTCCAAGTCAGGATGAGGTCCCAAAAATAGAAAATGGTGTGTTTCAGAGAAATAGATTCTACGTATACGTCTTAGTTTTTAACAAAGCTATTTAAAATTTTAATTTACAAATCATATAGAGAATATTTTTCAGCCATGAATCACAGAAAAATAAAATGTCACAAGACTTAACTATTGTTAGGACCGGAAAGCATATCACTGCTGCATCTCGCTTCCTCTGAGCCCTCTCGGGGATCGTTTCCTCTGCGAAGGCCTGGAGTCACCAAAGCAACACATCAACAAGCCCTAAACACATCCCGCTAGCGAGAGGACAGTCTCACCTTCTCCGCGGTTGGGACACCCACCTGTGGGGTGGCCACACCACAAGCGAGAGATCAGGGAACGGGCCTGGGTGAAGATGAACCTGGCGAAATAAATAAAGCAGCAAGGGGTGGGAGTTTGCGGTGGAAGAGGGTGCTTGTGGGCGCCGCTGGTTGCGTGATGCGGCTGCGGCCGTGGCATAGCTTTTTGAAGCACAGCTGGATTCTGTCTCCAGCAAGCAAAGACTGGCCGTGTCTCGGTAGTGCTGCCCTGTAGAGTCACCAAACGTTGTGGCATCCCTGCTGCTCTTTAAGAGCTTGCTTCCTGGAGTCATAGGAAGAGGAATAGTGCTGACATGCAACATTTTAAAAAAAAACACTTTAATCCTTTTTCTTATACAAAAAAATTTGAGCGCATGACCTTGGAATCAGACACAGAGAATTTATTGTCGCCTAATAGTCCATTGTTTTGGAGCACGTTTAAGGCTTACAGTAATTCATATTGCATATTCTTCCCATAACACAGTTACACAATGTCTCATGCTAGAAAAGTTATAAATCGCCAACAGTTGTCTAAAATTTTTGGTCACGTGTTGCAGACTGAATACCTTCAGCTTCCTGAGAAGAGCAAATTGGGTCATTCCATTTTTTCCCTTTCATAGCCACAAATCAATATATGCAGTTGGCTGAGGAAGCGCATGGCTAAAATCTTGGCTTGCTCTTTTCTTTTTTCTTTTTTTTCTGCTCCTTTTATTTTAATTGACTTAGGAAAACAACAGCTTTCCGTTTGTCTCTTTTGGCAATTTCTGATTTTTCCATGTTTTTGTCTTTTTCTCCTTTCTAAAAAAAAGAAAAAATCATTGTTGCAGATAAAGCAATTGTGATTATATGGCTGCTTTAATGTCTAATAACTTTTGTGATAACTAGGAAAGCATTTTGGTGCTTAGCACCTAAGTGCATAGCTTTAGGCACTCAGTGTTTTAAAGTTTGCCAGGAATTCTTCCTGTGAAAAGCTCTGCAGAATATAGATTTCATTACTTGAATCACAGCGCTCTAGGAGGGCAGTCCTTTCTTTCCCTATTAGGTCCTGGAAAATGTGGTAATGTGAAAAGCTCAGTAAGTCAGCATCGTTTAACATTAGCATAATTAGAGTGGTTTGGGTTTGGGGTTTTTTTTCTTACTTGTGTGCTTTAATCATGGTATTAAGGTTATATGAACTCAGCTCCTGCCCGCCAATGAGCTATGGGGAAGAATAAGCACCCCTGATGCTCTATATAGATGATAGGGAGTTAATTCACTGTAGGCCAGGACATTAATGTCTAGAGGTTGGAGAGTTGACACTGGTGGGCGAACGTGTTGTGATATCCAGCTGCAAGGAACCAGAGGAGGTTTGAAGACCACCTGTTTGTTTCCAGCAGTGCTGAAAAGCCCAGTGCAGGGCAGGTGGACCAAACTCAATCCTGCTGCCATTGCGGTTAAAGTATTAATGTGCTTTCTGCTTAAATGAAGACTAAATCTGATCTCTGTATCGCTAGTGGCTCTTCTGAAATAAGAAATAAGCAGCCTGGTAAAGGGACAAACATTGACATAATTCAGTGGATTCCTGTGAGATGGGGTTTTGGCCACTTGGCTGTGATGAGGAAAATGTCAAAGCTCCCAGAAATTAAGACACTTCCATATGGGATGTGATAAGAGACTTTGCTTCTCAAAAGTTTCTTCTCCTAGTTTTCAGAGTACATATTACTTGGAAACACACAGTCTAATGAAAGCTTTTAAAAATGGAAGTTATCCTAAAGATTTCTGACAATTTTGCTGTTCATTTTTGATGTGTCTCTGCATTAGCTGAATCATCACGGTACCAAACTGAATAATAAACCATGCATGTTCTAACTCGCATTTTCTTCTGCATGTAATGTGTGTAACATGAGTCATTATTTTGTTCTGCATGTAAATGCACCACCATACGTTAGCTAATCTTTATGGTGTAAAATTCCTTTGTCTTTTACTAGGAACAAGCAGTCAGCGTAGCAGCAAGGTGAAAACGCATTTAACAGTTTCTCCTCTGAGTCTTAGGTAAGCAAATACATCTAAATCAATATATACCTTTAGGAACTCAGAATTATATGCAGCTGACCTTTAACATCATAAAATATAACTTTTCAAATGATTAATTTATGAGTTGGTGTAGCATAATGCAAACCAGAAAGCCCAGTAAACTTGCAGCAATGATTTCAGCCTGTCTAGGGGAACTGCTTGTTAAATCTTATGACTTGTGTTTTTTAACGATATAACAGTTGCAATTTCCCAGAAAGTCAGATGATGCATTTCCAAAAGTTGATGCTTAAGGTAGAATAATTTCCTGAAAGAGATTTGGTCATTCAGCTTTCAAGATCTGAAATAAAATCTATATAAAGCAGTCATTTAAGGGGACAAAGCAGTAATCACTTATCAGAGAATTGAATTTTTAAAGGTCACAGCACAATGTGACGTCCTAAGTGAGCTGAACATACAAACCTAAGTAAGCACGGCGGTGGTGTGAATGGATTCAGTATTCATTTAGATAGATCCCTCCCTCGTGCAGGAATCTGCCGGTTTAGCTGTGTGTTTGTTTGGATAATATGGTGGGCAGACCCCCACGCCTGCTGGCTCCAGTGGAGGAAGACCAGCATCACATCAGTAGAGGGGAGATTTCTGGGAAGTTGTAGCACAGCCAAGACCCCACAGACAAAAGAGAAAAATGATGACCTTGAAAATAGTGTCACTGCAGTGCCTGCCCTGCGGAGGAAAGCCTGTATAAGAAGCACAGCCCCTCTTGGCTGCGTGCAGTCTTCCTGTGGCAGAGAGCTATTAGAGAAGAGACTATTTTGGGCACCCATTGCATATAAGCAATACAGGTAAAGAGCAGCACATTTCCAGTCTAAAATAGAATGGCCTAAATTATTAATATGCATTTACGCTACAGGCAGGCACGCTATCCCCGAACTGCGTGGCTCATGTGTTTTGTTCCTCCCCTCTTGGAAGCAGTGCGGTACTTCCAGGGAGTAATAGGGTCAGGCCAACAGTTGACAGCCCCGCAGCAGGCATTCCCTCTGCCGCTTCTTGCAGCCGGTCCCAGCCACTGATGCCCAACGCCTGCCTTTGCCACCTCTAGGACACTGTTAGGGATGCACGGGGCAGGGAAGCAGAAGCAAAGTGCATCGTGTTGGTCTTTGGTTGTGTTTTCTGCACTTGCTTCTGGGCTGCCAGCTGCCCCTGGGCGCGGGCTGTCGGAGCCCATAATGCAGCGGCAGGATGTGTCCCTGGTGCGTTTTGTGCTGGAGGGATTCATCAGGACACAGATCGTATGAAGGGGAGGGTGCTGAGCAGTGCTGCCCCCAGAGAGCTTTGCCTTGGAAAGGAAAAGGCTTCCCGAAATTCTCTGGGACACAAAAGCTGCAGCTCCACTGCTGTGCCCTCCAAGGAGGGACGTTCTCCCACACCACTCCTGTGCATCCACTTGCTTGCACTTCTTCCCAATGTCAGGCGTGCCCAAGGCCTGAGCACCATCCAAAGGACGGAGGAAAAGCTCAGCAAGGTCTCTCAAGCCTGAATAGAGCTGCGTGCCTGCGCAGGGACACCTCTCCTGCCCCAGGGCCATCCCTTTGCTGCGAGTGGAGAGTGACCTTGCGAGAGACCAGGGCAGCACCTCTTACGATCCTTTTACAGACCACTCCATGGCAGTGTGGCTCCTGGAAGCCACAACCTGCTGGTCTTTGTGCCTTACGCACTCAGCTTGTCACGGATGACTGACCCAAGACCTGAGGGTACAAGCACACGTTTCACATTGTCCTCATTCCATTTCTAAATTTCTTTCTGATGCGTTATGTGAGAGCGTAGCAGTCCTGAGGAGTGAAGGCTATCATCATCTTGCTTCTCATAATCTTGAAGACATGCTTACTTTCTAAATTTCCTATCAGAAAGATGACTCAAATCACATTTTAGTGATCTGAGGGCAGTGACTGACCGTAGCGTATAACTAAATGTATCGAACAGAATCATAGTCAGGGTAATAAAAAAACAGGCCGTGCCTCATTTGCTTTAATCTTTTGACTTCAGTGGGCCAGGAGAAGCAGGAGTTGGCCTACGTTTCTGTGCTTTTAATGCCTTAAGCTCCTTAGCCACAGTAGGGTGGAATCTCTGTCCTGTTTTCTTACCTGCCATAAGCAAGGGCAGGTGGTGGTAAGAAATTCTGCCTCTCGCTGCAGACTTTGTGGAAAGGTGAAACCTGCCACTGCAGCGGTAAATACGGCTGCCTGAATTTCACTGGACTTGATGAACAGGCAAGGTTACTTTTCCTGTTGAGGCTGAAATTTTAATGACGGAGATTACATTACGGAACTTCTCCGCTTACTTGTGTCAATGTAACACTTTATAATGAGCCCAGAAAAAAAGGGTAGGGGAAAAGTAAATAAAAGAGACTTGCCTCCTAAGTAATGTACAGGTGAGATAATAATGTCCTTAGCATAGGATGCCAGTACTGATTATTTGTCCTTCAAACTAAATGCTTCAAATTAGAGAGTTATTTTTTGCATCCCCTTGCATACCCTTGGTCTGACACATCCATTAAGGCACGCTAGCTTCTTACTCCTGCATTTGAATCAACTCACTTGATGCTTCCCGACTTAGTGCGCAGTAGCTTGGCAGAGCTTTGGTACTGTGCCAGCGTGCGGCATCTGGAAATGAGACTCCGCTCTCTCAGACCTGATATGACTAAGCATGTATAAAAGATTTTTCCAGCTGGCTCTGAATTTGATGGGTTTATTTTCCTAACAGTGTTCCTATAGGGTGTGCAGGCATGGATTCCCACACCTACAAGATACTGCTGTAGCCTCAAAGCCACACTATTAGTGCTTATTTTCTCATGTACATCTGGCTTTTCCTAAGTCTGCTTTCCGTGGATCAACTTCTGCAAAGGTTCAGAGTTTTGCTGGGTTTATGAAAGCAAAGGTGCCTCATCCGCTTACACTCACTGAGGATCTTCCCCCAGTGACTCTTGTTTGGCAGCCAAAGGGTTTCTTATTGTCCCTTTGCCGGTTGCAGATGAATTAATGAATTACAAGTGTCCCAGGGGCTGGCAATGCAAAGGAACTCGGGAGAGGTGTGACCAGGGCCCAGCTTATCTGGTGGGTAGAGAAGAGCAGTTCAAAGGTGCATCTGCGAAGGATGTGACCTGAAAAAGTGTGCAGACTTCTCAGATGAGCACACTACAGCCTACAGGCTTCCCAGAAAACAGTTAATTATTCAGCATGAGTTACTTATTTAGTCTTTACTTCACATGAGTTGAATATTTACCTTAGGAAAAGCAGACGGGACTCTTTGGTATACAAAAGTACTTCCTCCTTGGGGGGGATTTGGTTCTGGTTTAGGCTGAAAGTGGTCCATGCCAGGTCTAGGTTAGCGTATGGACTAAGGACTAGCAGCAGTCTTTTGTCCGGTTCCTTAGGGGATAGGCTATAACCGTACATCAAGACCTTCAGTCATGGGGTCAGCACAAGTTATCTGCTATATCTGGTTATTCCCAGAAGATATAAATACGGTGGAGGAATCAAATGCCAGATACAGATGTCTGAGCATAAGGCTGTGCAATTTTCCCTTCTGGCCATAGCTAGAGCACCAGGTGTGAGCCTCTGCACGTGGCAACAGGGATGCAAGGCGTGGAGGCTGGCAGGGCAGGGTGGAGGTCGGCGGCCCTTCAGAGGGATGGCAGGATCTGGCCCTGGCCCTGTTTTGAGCACATCTTCCAGCAGGCTGCAGGATGGCAAACAGCGGATGATGGCACTGAAATAAACTATGCTGAAATAAACCATGCTGAAATAAACCATGGGTAAAACTGGGAGCAGGAGTGTCCTAAAGCGGAGCAGTGGTTGGGAACTGGGTTTTCAGAAGTTCCTAACCCTGGAAATCTGGCAGTAAAAGGGAATGGAGCTTCTGAGTGCTGGGCTATTTACGAAAATCTGTTGGAAAATTTCTAACTATTGCAGCACAAGAAGCATTAAAATGGCATTCATATAGCAAAAATGATAGACTGGAAAAAAACAGTGTCGAAAAAAGACATCAGACTTCCTTCTGCCAGAATTTCAAACTGTGTATAGAGGGAAAGAGAAGAATTTATGTCTATGGATGGAAAAAAATCCAAAATAGAAGGAACATGGATTGCATGTCCCTTGATGCCTTCCGAAAGGAAACAGTGTGGAGAATGAGGAAATTTCATGCAGTAAAAATATCAACTCACTAAGGAGAGCTCAAACTACACTTGCAAAAGGTTGAGCTGCGTACAGAGGTTTATTGCAAGTTGTGAAAGCCCATAACCTACTGCCCTGGCCAAGATCTTTCCATGAGGAGGTGTTACAGCTCAACTTGCACTGGACTAAGAAAGCAGACACGGCTTACACTGTAAAAGCAGGAAAATCCCTACTCTGCTTCCCTGCTCTGTGTGCCACAGTACAGAGATAAAGTGCTGCTTGTCTCAACCGCACTAAATCCAAGATAAGCGTTGTTTACTTCACCCCTCTCCAAGAGGAAAGGTCACTCGTAGTCTCGGTAGAGCTCCAGCAATTTCCTCCTGGCAGCGTTCACCTCTGCCCGCCCTGCCCGCCCGGCAACGGCGGAGGTCCCGGGAGCCCCTGCTCCCCTCCTTTGGCTGCCTAGCTGTATCTTGGCTTTCGGGGACATGTCTTAACCCTCTCCCTGCCGGCCTTTGCCCCTCTGTCTTCCCTGGAGCTGACTCTGAACAGACAGGCAGAATAAGTCAGCCGTACAGTCTTAAAGAGCAGCGAGATGCTGACAGTCAGACTTACAAAAATACTTCTGGTCCTAAGAAATGATGCACAGAGGGTAAGAAGTAAAGGTCATTTTTTAGTACGTTACAGACAAAGTGTTCTCCCGTATGTAATAAGAGTCTTCTTTTTCCTCTTGTCCTTTGCTCTGCTTTCTTGTTTTGGTTTTTATATTGCCATATATTTAACCTAAGCGCTCTTTTTTTGACTCAACAGTATGTTCCTATTTTCATTTTTTCTCTCACCTTGTGTTTGCTCATTATCTCTCTATGAAACAATAAATGAGGAAGGAATCAGTTGGCTGAGATCACCCTTGAGCTGAGCTTTGTTAACATCAAGAATGACCATACTGATTGTCTTAACCCTGAGTGCAATTTATACCAACAAACCAGACTTTATCTAATGGCTATATAATATGTTAAATTCTCCTTCTGAAAGTAGAATCTCAAATTCTCTTGTACATAAGGAAGAGAACAAAAAACCCTTCAAAATAAACCAGAAACACACAAAGCAACCACTGGCCACTGACGTTAGACAGTTTCTTCCTTCTTTTCTTCCTTTGCAAATAAATTACTGCAGAAAGCAGTGCAGTAATTATAGCCTTCAGAAATGGCTCAGGTTTTCCTCCATCGACAAGCATGACAAAAAATAATAAAAAATAATTTTTACCAACACAGCTGGTGTTCAGATGAAATTATGTGGTTAGCTTTGAAACGATATTAAAAGAGAAATTTTAATTAACCTGTACCACTGAGTCAGAAGATAATATCTGATGCATATAACAGGCATACAGACAAAATAAGATAAAATAATTTTTTCCAATTAGATATATGCATTACAGACAATGTTGTAATTAAAATGTACTTAATGTCACAGGAGGTCCTTTATTATCAAAATAATTTGTAGAAGGACTGTGGAAACAATGTGATTATTATCCATCCCTCTGAAAAAAAAAAAAAAAATCTCAAAATTTACCAAGAGCCCACAGCATTTCCAATTTTGGAGCAGATACTGGTACAGCCAAACAGCTGGACTCTTTTCCAGTGCCAAGTCCATCAGTCACCAGAGTGTGCGTAGATCACCCATTTCTTGATGCATTTCTCTTCCATGGTCCCCTGGCAGATTCCAGCCAGCCAGTGACATCCCTGTGCTGCTGCGTGGCTGGGAGCAGGGTGCGCCTCCAGACGTGAGCAGATTTCTGTGTGGGTCAGAGGGAGGGATGCCACGGGGATGCCACAGGGCACTGCGCTGTTCTTCGGCTGGGAAAATAAATCTCTTTTTTTCTTTCTTTCATTATTTGCTTGTAGAGCTGCAACAAACCTGAGTGATTAAATGTACTGGGGCTGATTCTTGTCTCTACTGTGGCCCTTCCAAGGCACTGAGGCCATGAAAAGGGGTCAAAACCAAGGAAAAATTATATTTATACTTGCTTGAAGAGCTTCTTTTCACTTTTACATCTCTTGAAGAATTAGTGAGGGTCAGATAAGCACCTGTAAGTAAATCTGGGTGCATTTCTCAGGAAGCTCAGCCTCCGAGAGCTGTGTTTGTACAGTCAGAGAGGCCAACACAGCCGTAGGAACATAAATGTAGTCCTTTGCGATAGGCCTGGCAAAAGACGTGGTGAATCCTCGGGGAACAGCAGCCAGGTGTGAGCTCTGCTCCTCTGCCTGAGGATGTGGGCACTGCTGCTATGCCATTAAATAACCTCTCAGCCCATGTATTTCCCCATCTGAGAAAAATAGTGTCAATGCATCTCTAACTAGCAAGGGATGATGGCTTCTTGGTATAGACTAATTGCCAATTTTCAGTAAGGGAAAACCTCATTTTACCCAGGTGATACCGAAACATTAATTCCAAGGTGATGTAAAGATGTCATTCTGCCGCCTTGCACACTCCTGCATTCAAATATTCTTTTTAACGAGACAAGCCAACACTTGGAGGCTTTTTGAGACTCTTTACCCCCAGGCTGCAGGGAAGCCCCTCACTGCTGGTTCAGCTTCTGCTCTCCCCCAGCAGCCAGCATTGGTCCTGGGTACCAGCTGCTCTGGCTGGAGAGCTGACCCTCTGCAAAGAGGTTTCATCTTTGGGGAAAGCTGGGTGCCCCCGGTGATGCCAAGCATCTCACCCATTACTTTAGGAATAGCCTGTGCCTCAGCTTTTGCTGGCAGCCAGTCCTCGCGGCTCACATTAAACAACCCCGAGGTCCCAAGGTCTGTTCCCGGTGCCAGATGCTCACTCTGGGGCCCAACCTTATTGGTGCTAATGAAGGTTTTGGCAAACTTCTCCATCTGATTAACATTTCCCTCTTGCGAGCCACCGTGCTGTAATTGTGGGGGCTGTTTTGCTGTTCCTCAGTCAGAGCTTTTCTCATCGCCACTTTCTGGATTTGTGCCCCTGCACTTGTAAAATTCCTCTTGAAGTCAATGGAGATTTTGCCTGAGTGAAAGAAGAACCCAGCCTCATTACGGGGTGCGTCTTATCCTAGTGACATGTCTTTCTGGGAAGGATAGAGAGTGGCGATCAACCGTGATGAAGTTAATGTTTCTTTATGGAAATACTTATTTCTTCAAATCATAAATAATAAGTAAAATTGCTGCAAAATTTATTAAACTGAAGGAATGGCTTGAGGGGAAAACAACCCCCCTAGTACATCATCAGCTGCTTCTTTATCTCCCCTAGGCTTCTCCACTTCCCCGTTTTCAAAAGAACAAAGAGAATGTGCCAAAGCTGCTTTGGGATTTCAATGAAAAATAATGAGAATTCATTGCTAATTAGGGCTCCAATTAAAAAAAAAATGATCTTTGCAGGGACACTGTTAATGAACTTGTAAATTGCAGCTGCAGACTTGCATCGCTATAAACATTCCCTGTGTTTGATTCCGTTCGTGTATGCAGAAGTGGTGAGTGAAGGCTGCTGGTGCGTGCACCGGGATGGCAGCCACCACTTGGCCCCCGCGCAGGAGTCCAGCAATCCCTGCCGGCACTGGCTGTGCAGTCTGCTTTGCGGTCACTTTGGGGACGTGAGCGGCGTATCGGTGCTCGTGGGGTGTATCACAGAAGTGGGTGCAAAAGGCAGCAGCATCGGTGGCTACTCTCTCCATATGCACAGGGGTCCCCTGCCCACAGCCTGGCTCGGGGCGGGAGCTTGCTGCAGCCGTCGTGCTCAGCACAGATAACCCTTCTTCCTTCAGAGCGGGGAAACGACCCCCTGTTTGCGGACAGCCTGGCACTCCTCTCCGCAAGAATGTCCCACCCTGCCCCGTGCCTCTTTGCTTGGTTGGGGCGATCGTTCTCTGGCAAACAAAGACAGTAAGCCGAGCCAAAATAAAGAGTAGAAAAGCGAGCGCTGGGGAGCAGGGAGGATGGAAAGGGGGATGTTGGCCATGCAGTGAGGCACTGTTATGAGCTGGGGCTGGCCGGGGTCTGTCCTTGCCCACCGTGGTGCACACTGTGAGGTTTGCCCTTCCCACCAGTGCCTCGCCATCCTCGCTCCCCAGGACCACCGCTGGAGAAGTGCGGTGCAGCGTGCACGGCCGTGTCTCCTTGCGTGCTGGCGATGGCCTCGCAGTGCCCAGAGATATGGACGGCACTTTGGAAGTGGGAAATGGCAACTGTTAATGTGGGTAATTGCTGAACGCTAAGCTGAAGGTTTAAATTAGAATGGCATTCATCTCACAAAATATTTGGCTTTGTAAAAAAAAGAAGAATGGGAATTCATTATGTATTTCTGATCAGTCTTAGTTCAATTAGAAACCTCTTTATTTGTTCATGTAGTACACTGTTGAGAGTGGTAGACAATCGCAGGTACTTCAGGGTAAGCGTTGATGTGTGACTGCATCTTTGCTCGTGACAGCAAACAGCCCAGTCATGTAAATCTGCACCTTTATGCACTCTAAGGGGCATTTTAATTAGGCTAAACGGCTACCACAACCTTCCTCCATAGTACTTGTTGGTTTCCGACAGTGGTAGGCTGTGTGTGATGGGCTACAGGTCCAGGTCAGGGAAGGTGAAACCTGCATAGAAGTAAATGAAGATGTAAATGTGCTGGGGGAAACATCACGTTCTTTTTTTGTCCAAATGCTGATTCGGGTACAAAGCAAACAGAGTCAAACCCAGTCATGCTATAAATCCACCAGCTACGACAGCGACTGCAGACCCGGCTGCGGGAATGCACGGGTGTTTCGCACTGGGGAGCTGGTACCCAGGCAGACTGATGCAGCTGCAACAAACCCCTGCTTGCGTGATTGTGCCTCCCTCTTTCTTGGCTTGCCAGCATTTGCCAGGAGGCACATCCCCATGGTATTTTGTGCCAACACCCTGTTTTCCTGTTCCCATCGCAGGAGGGCTTTTTCTCCTGGGTGTACGGTATGAAACCATTGGAGGGCAATTAACGGAGGATCTGGAACACTCCTGAAACCCGATCAGAAGTTGGAGATGGCAAAACATGGGTAAAATGCATGTTAATTGTACACATTTTCCTATGAACTAACAATGAAACAGAAACCCACACAGTGGTTGATGCTGGCAGGCACCTCTGGAGACCGTCTAGTCCAACCCCTGCTCAAGCAGAGTCACCCAGAGCAGGTTGCTCAGGACTGTGCCTGGTTGGCTTTTGAACATGTCAAAGGATGGAGACTGCACAGCCTCTTCGCACAACCTGGGCCAGGGTTTGACCACCAAAAAAAGTTTTTTTGTATACTTAACTGGAATTTCCTGTATTTCAGTTTGTGTGTTTCCCTCTTTCCCAGGGTTTGAAGAAAAAGTTGTGGTGACAGGAAGAAGGATAATAGGGATATCCCAGGCTCTTGGGCAAGAGCCTCTCCCAAAATCAAACGCAGCTAGGTGAATAAATAGTGCGTGAGACGTGACAGGTAATTATTTTGCGAGGTCTTTTGCTCTGGAAGAGCTGGGTCGCCCTGGGGGGCTGCACTTGAAGAGAGGTGCAGAGAGCAAAAAGGGGGGCTGGCCAGGAGGCAGAGGTGTCTGGGAGCAGGCTGGGAAACGCAGGCCCTGCAAGAAGAGGGGTTTAGGTTGGCTGATGCAGGATGAGAAGCCATCTGCTCCTGCAGTGGTCTGTCCTGCCTGGGAGTCCATGGGTGCAGTTGTGCATGGACCTGTGCCACACTGCTGGAGTTATTAGGGGGGGAATGGTTGTCTCCAGCTCTCAACACACTCAGGTTTTGGGTGTGCTGGGGGATAAAGGTCTAAGGGGTCTGTGGTGCCAAAGTCCTACATGTCCTGCTCCCAGCTGGAGCCCCAGGCTCAGACCCTGGCATTGCCATATAGCCCCAGGCATGCACAGAGGGTCCTTAGAGATGCTGAGAGACAACTGAGAGAGTTGGTGGTGTTTAGCCTGGAGAAGAGAAGGCTCCAGGGAGAGCCTTTAATACTTAAAGGGAGCCTACAGGAAAGATGGGGACAGACTTTTTAGCAGGGCCTGTTGTCTTAGGACAAGGAGTAGTGGCTTTAAACTGAAAGAGGGAAGATTTAGACTAGATATAAGGAAGACATTTTTTACAGTGAGGGTGGTGAAACACTGGCCCAGGTTGCCCAGAGAGGTGGCAGATGCCCCATCCCTGGAAAGACTCAAGGTCAGGTTGGGTGAGGCTCAGAGAAACCTGATCTAGTTGAAGATGTCCCTGCTCATTGCAGGGTGGTTGGACTAGATGACCTTCAAAGGTCCTTTCCAACCCAAACTATTCTATGGTTCTATGATTCTACGTGCTGAACCTGGCCAGGAGCCCTGTGCGAAGCCAAGAGCCAGCCTTGGCACCTCTTTGCGGGGTTCCTGTGCCCCAGTCCTTTCCTGAAGTACATTGCTGCAGCCCAGCGGCAACCAGCTCATTTGTTTGTTCACATTGCCTGCCTGTGCTTAAGTTTTTCGGGGGGATTTCTCATTTCAGTCTTGGACCCCATGCCTGGGACACTAATTCACCCCCCACCTCGCCGATGCACCACGTACAGAGCAGTAGGGATGAAGTGCAACGTAAATATCAGGAGTGCAGGGAGGAAGTGAAACATTTCATTCTTGTTCTGGAGCTTGGTATTCATTTTTTCTATTTCATCCAGATGCATAGATTTTATTTCTGGTAGTGTCTCACAACTGATAACATACATAATGAAGCCATGCAGGGGCATCTCTGAACATAGACTTTTTCTACATATAAAAATGTACCTGAAATTTTGAAAGACTGAATACTCATTTGCCAATTTAAAAAGAAAATGGAGAGAACAAGAGAAAGAGGCTCACAGAGTTGTAAGTCTTCATAGAAAACTGATGGAAAAGCACATGTACATTTAGAATGATGTTGACATTTCTGAAATAAGAGATGTGGTGTTTTATCTAAATTATACCAAAGCCCTTCAAGATAATGTGCTGTGTAATAGCTACAGTTTTAGACACTATTTCATTTTCAATTTTCTAGACAAAAAGCATGATTCTTATCCACAATTTCAGTTCAGTGTTCGACAAATTATTAGCATATACTTCCCAGCTACACCTAATGTAGAGAAAGCAGTATTCTAGGGGAAAAGGCTACATTTCCACCTTCCCCTCCACCGGCTTTGTCAGCATTTTGTGTTGCATAGAGAGGAGGCAGAAGTTTGTAAAGCCCAGAGTGCAAGGAGACATGGGAGCACTGCAGGCACTGATAAGCCTGAGTTGCCCTGAGAAGCATCACCTGGGCACCCCCAACCCCTGCCCATTGGTTTAGGAGCTCTATTTAAGCTCAGGGCCAGACCCCCCCCTTTCCCTTTGTTTGAGCTGTGCTGAGGGGGTGTCAGTGCTTGGCTCTGCTGCTGGTTCTCCTGGCTTCTTCACTCCTTCTCCTGGCTGTATCTTGGACCTGTACTGCAGGTAGCTTCTCTCTTGGTCTTTGGACTGTACCTGCTGGTTGCTCCCCTAGACCTGGTCCGCTGGCCAGGCTGGGTCTGGGCTCTGAGCCTGCTTGGGGAGGTGTGGGTGCTGTGGGTGCCCTATGCTGCTGTTTCTTCTCCTCCCTTGTGTATATACTCTATATGTATTTGCAAATGGCTCCTTGCTCCATGGCCCCACTAACTCCAATAGGGTGGGGGTAACCTGCTTGCATCTCAGGCTTAATATATCCCTCCTGGTGCAGGGTGGCTGGTGAGGCTGGGAGGAAGAAAGACCCCTAGACCTGCTGAATGCTGTAGTAACCCCCTTGTAATTCACTCGTGGAGCACGCACAGGCAGGTGTTGGTGCTTTGAAGGGTCCTAAAGCACCACAGAGCAGCAGTGAAGTCCAGGCTGACTGGAGAGGGCCCTCAAGTGCTCCTCAGGAGCCTCTTGGAGGAGTTGTTTTGGTGTTTGGAAGTAGGTCCTGAACATGTGCATTTATCCCCCCTGTGCAAGCTGTTCCCATCTGCAGTGCTGGCCCCAAGTGTTTGTGTGTGGCTTGTGCTGACAGGTCTGGGCTCATGTTACAGAGGGGTTTTCCTTCTCTTCTGGCAGCTGAATAGGTATAAATCCTTTTGACACCCACTTGGCACCAGTGGTGATGCCACTGGCCTGGCCTTGTCTTTATCTGGAAGCAAAGCGCTGTGAGCTCTGGACACCGTGATACAGGTGAACCTCACTTGTACCTGCAGTGTGTTGAGGCTTGGTGAGAGGTCTCTGCAACGGTGTACTGACTCAGGGTTCCTGGCTCTGGAGGCAGGGGGATGCAAGATGTAAAATAATTATCTGTTTTGAAGGTGCTTGTCCCTTTCGTGTGGGTATCCAAGTGAATCAGTGTGTTGTGCTTCAGGATGCCTTTGGAGGGGCAATGAGATAGCCTGACCCCCCCTCCCCGGAGCCCTTTGGCCTCATGCTCTTGTTTCCAGCACTATTTGACCGATATTCTAGAAAAGTTTAGCGGTGTGGGAAAGTTATTTCCCAATCCTGTATGCTGGGACACATCTGCAGGTGTGCTTCATGCTAGTGATGCTGAATAAGGAAACCTGGAGCCCTGAGTCAGAAAAGGTCTTTAATTCTCAAAGAGCAAGCCACCTTGAGAGAGTTGGCAAGGTTCAGCAAATAAGTTACATGATAGATGCCACGCGCTTATCTGAAAGGTGTTATTTCTACTCACAGCTGGTGAAATAACTAGTGTCCTGGGTGCGGTGGGATGGTGAGCCTGCTCCCTCTGCAGGGAGTTTTGACTCCATTGATATTGATTTATCTTCAGTGTAGAGGTAGAAAAATTCCTTTCTGCTGAGAAGTCTCTTCCAAGATGCCGATGAACAAAGTCTAGAAAGATGTTATTTTTTGTGTATGTACTTACAAGTAAGTTGTCCTCAACAAAAATGGGAGTGTAGCCACATGGGGTGGAGGTGGTGCCCTAGCCCCCTCAACAGCTGGTGATCTGCTGAGTGGAAGGAGGAGATTTCAGCATACCTTGTAATTAGCAGGGAAAGGAGGGTTTTCATGACAACCGTAAAGCAACAAAAATACAAATTAAACTCTGCTAGGAAATTAAATTTAAGGAACTGAAATAGTTTCCTTGGCAAGCCAAGAATAATGCTGGCAACACTCGAACCCGTTGCTAAGTGAGGGGGCAGAGCAAGAAAAGGATAGCAGTAGCTGTGATTATTATTGCTACCTTAACAAATATATATATTAAAGGTAATAAAAGTGCACTTTTAAAAATGCAGCTTCCCAGTGTCACAAGGATTTATTTGTTTGTAAACAGAGGAAGGGAACCAAGGATCAGTAAAGCCTTGGTATGCATATTAGAGGTAATCTGTGGTCAAAATAAATCTGTTTATTCCTGTTGGTCACTAGGATGGTTATTCCCCCTCTATAAATATGCAGGGAGATTTTTCTTTGCGAGGTTTAAATGGGTGCATGTGCTTTGGTAATAGCAGCATGTGATCAGAAGGGGGAACTATTATAAAGAACAGCTAATTGCTGGGCTTGCAGGCAGTGCAAGTGAAATTACTCTCATTAATCTCTGCCTTTACATTGAGCGTGTGGGCCCTGATCCAGCTTCCCGTGAGATGGAGGCAGAGCTTCCCTCAGACTGCAGCGGGTGTGGGATCAAGTCTGTGCAAAGTGTTCACTGGAGGAGACTGAGAAAGAAATGGAAATTGCTGTATTTTTGTCCTAGTCTTAAATGATTTACAGTATTACCTTTGGCTTAATGATCTTTGTCTGTCTTTGTCAAATGTTAAGATCATGGATGGAAAAGTGCTGCACGAGTCTTAAATAGTTATGGAAAATGCTTTCGCCTCGAATAGTGAAAGCTTGCCCCAAATTAGTTTTTTGTGCATCTTCTTGGACTAGCGTAAAAGTCACATCATTGTAAGAAGCCAGGGCATAACAGAAATGCTTCTGTAGTTAAAGTTACTGACTAAATTAAGTGACCTGCTATTTTGGGGCAGGTATTCCTTTCAATAAGCATGACAGGGCAGAGATCCCCAATACTTTCCGAGTAGCTGTATTGCATGGTATAGCCATCCTTACAAAGGATGTTAAAAGCATAGATCCTTGTGAGGCAGACCGACTTGCTGGCTTGGATGCAAACTTGGCGTGAAAATATAACCTGTTTACTTGTGAAAGCATATCTATCCCAGTGTGTATTGTGATCTCCTGAAGATACAGTTGTGTGTTGTCAGATGCAGTTCACGTGTTACCCCTGCAGACTTTGCTACAACCCCTCTCTTCCAGCTTGCTCGTGATCCCCTCATTCCCCAGCTAATTGGAGTTTGCTTTTTTTATACGCTCACACAGTGTTAAAGAAGTTTGCACAAAAGGGGTTGATTTTTTCTTAAACATACCTCTCTGCTCAATAAGAGGATCTTTGCTTAGTACAGTACAGGATTTCCTATCTGCTTGTCAGTTCACTTGTTATGATGAACCAAGAATATTTCAACCTTATGCTATAGGATGAATAATAGTTCATCTCGCTAATTGCAATGATTTCCAGAGATCTGAGAATCGGGTACCAGAAGATCTTTAGGGATGAGCTGGGGCTGTTTAAGTTGTACCTATCATCAGCAATGGAGTCGAATCAAATCTGTGAGTTCACTTTCTGTAGCGTGATGTTTGCCAGAGACTGGACAAACTGGAATGTGCCTGTAACAAAACTCCTGGAGGAGTCAGGAGGTCTGTGTGGTTCTGCAGGGACATGCCACGCTTTATCTCGGGGCTCACTTGTGGAACTTGGGAGGAACTGCAGTATTCAGGCTGCTCCTGAACAGAGCCATTTTCTTATCAAAGGTCTTCATTGCAGTGTCAAATGAAGTAAAAAATGCATGGGGAAAGTCTGGGGAGGGGGGGAAAGGGGGAGGAAATCTGAGTTTTGAGTTTGGTCAGGTACTATTCTTATACATGATACTCACTGTCCTGAGGTCTCAATTCAGCATGGGCTTAAATGTTGTTTAATAGTTTGACTTTGACATGTAACAAAGCACTGTGTGTTTTGGGCTTTACTGAGGACAGTTAACTGACAGTTGGACATGAGTATGTTAATATTTAGGTTTGTCTCTTAAACAAACTTGGCCAAAGCCAGACTATTTTGCTTGTGTAGCATCATCAGGCATATGTTGCTGAAGGGGTAGGATGTGGCTCTAATTTCGATGTGCAAAGTTAAAATGTCTAAACAAGCGTTATGCTACATTCTAGCATTTGAGAGAATGTGGGGATTTTGCTAGGTTTAAGCAGGAACTAGATGAAATAAAACATGAACATAAAATAGATTTAATCTTAATACACACATCTAAAGCCAGCTGTGTGATCTGGTAACTAGAGGACTGCAGGGACACAGCTTGAAGAGCCTGTCCTGGGTCTGGCATTGGTGAGGGACGTTGACTGCAGCACTGGGCTGCTGCATCCCTGACTTGGGTGGTGGCAGCAGCAGTTCTGACTCTGCTTTGTGTAGGGCCAAGACATCTGTGGTGAAAGGTCTTCTGAAGAACACTTTTCTGGAGTGTTTGTACTGTTTTTAGTGTAAACAATGCATTTGCTTCAGTCCTTAAGGAACGAGAGGCATAACTGGATGACAAAATGATTAACCTGTGTAGAGAATTTGCAAAATTAGATCTCTGCTTGGTTGTCAGGCCAGACACTTGTGCAGCCAGAAAAGCTTCAAAAATTGTTTGTAGTGTAAAAGATGATACTCTTAACTACCTGCTTTAGCTGGTACCACTATAGTACACTATAATTTGAATTACTATTTGGTTTTCTGTCTTACAGTTGTTGGCAGCTCCCATACAGAATCCTTGTTTTAATGTTTATTTGAATGTTTAATTACTCTATAATAGCACAAT
The DNA here is from genome assembly GCF_965231255.1 of Vanellus vanellus. Classification (NCBI taxonomy): domain Eukaryota; kingdom Metazoa; phylum Chordata; class Aves; order Charadriiformes; family Charadriidae; genus Vanellus; species Vanellus vanellus. The sequence goes on from NC_138907.1 coordinate 1,513,646, forward strand.
AATTACTGTGCAGCTACAGAAGAATTACATGGTTGTCTGTACTCTGTAAACCGGTGTCAACCTCATCTGCAAACAAATAATTATGTGGCTAACATACCTGTTTAACTTAAACAGCAATTAGCAGAGAAACAGGAGAAATGGAAAAAATGCAGTTGCTGCTTTTATAAATGATCTCATGCGCAAAATTTAGTTCCCTGATTTCTTTTACTACCACAATGTTAGATGATATGAACTGGAACCAGGAAAAACATTGCTATAGAATTAAAGGCTGATACAGCTACCTCTGAACTGTGTAATTATATGCAGTGTTATTTCATAGTCTGTTATTTCTCTAGCTGCAGGCTGTGATCAGGTGAATGAAAATATTTCCAAATAACTTCACATGTGCTCTGGCTGCATCTCTGAATTTTGGGGCCCCTTCTAGAAACCGGGAGGAAAACCACAAGGTGGCAATGTGCACAAGGAAATAAAAATGCTCTGAAATCTGCCTGAAAGCTGCAGTACTCCTCAAAGATCAAATTATTCAGCCTTGAGATTCAACTATATTGACATTTGTCCTGTTACAGGAGTTAGTATAGGATTTCAAGCATCTTCTCCACTTTAGAAAGATTTTATAAGTGTAAGAATGTAAACTTGTTTTTCCAAGACAAAAATAACAATGCTGTAAGGGTGAACATCTCTACTTACTACCTTGTTTCATGCTGGTAGATATCTCCAGTAGATTTGTATGTTTGCTTTAGGTTCAAATGTTCCCCATAGAATATTTGGAAAACATGTTTTCTTGCGTTGCCAATTTCCTACTTGGAGATCTGTTCCAACACAGCCTGTTTGTGCAATTCTAGCCTTGCTGGTGCTCGCTCTGGGTATGGGATGTGGAAAGAGCATGGCAGCTTTTGACCCACCAACCCCTCCCTGCCACCTTCCCTTGCTTTTGGTGGGGAATGTTTCTAGACTGGAACCTGTGGCGGAGGAAAGATGGCATTTCTTGGGTGCAGCAGCACCTACTGACAGACTCTCTGTTTAAGCAGTAGCATAACCATGATTGAGACAAACCGGGTTTATCCAGTGTAAATCAATTTGTGGGTCTGGTTTATCATCAGGGATGCTGGGAAACAATCTTGAATGATGTTTTCTCCTAAAGAACGCTGAGTTTGTCTGTCGTATTGCTTTGGGGCAGGCCAAACTGGCTAAATCCGAGGAATGCAGCTCAAAACCAATTTTCCAGGTTATCCTGTCACCGCAAGAGCAGTGTGTGCCCAGCTGTGACTTCTATACCGCTTGGCAGCAGGGAAGAGATGTGTGATGTTGTGGGATCTTGGTGGGGTGATGTGGTAAGCTGGAGCAGCTCTCCTGTGGGCAGTTGTCCTTGCACTCCCTTGCACTGGCCACTGGCCATCCCCTGTGTTAGCCACGTCTGCTGTTCTGGAGCTCTGCCTGGCTGCTGGGGCTGGGACCTCTGTGCCAAGGAGGGCTCAGAATAGGCAGGGTTCAAGGGCAGTGGCAGCAGTTGGAGTGTTGGCATGGGAAGACAAATTCCCTGTTCCGCTCCCAAAGCGGTGACCAAGCTGGAAGCCATCTGTGAGGTGCCAGCCTTCAGGGGCTGGCCAGGTGCTGAGGAGGGCTGGGGAAACACGGGCTTGGGCTGCTTTTAGGAAATGTGACTTCCCGTTAGGTACCCATCAGTGGGGAAGACTCAGACTTTTGTCTCTTGATGCATGAGTTCTGGTGAGAAATAGAGCAGAACTGACCTGGCTTTGGCTTGCTGGAACATAAACATGAACTGCAGGAAATTTTGATATGAAAGGTCAGTGATCACCTTCCTAAGAGATGTTGGTTTGTTGGGGTTTTCTGTTTTGTGTGGTTTTTTTTTTTTTTAGGGAAACACTATCCACAAAATCACTGTTGTCAGGTCTTTCAAAGCAGACCTATTTCATACTGAGAGTATTTCATACTCTGAGGGAAGGAAGGTACTTGGTTCCCTGCTTTTTTTATGAACTCCTTTATTTGCTCTTCAAAAAGACTCTTTACAGCCCCTTCAGGACCAGCAGTGTGTGGCTCTGGGATGGGAGGCTGCTCCAGTGCTTCATGCTGTGCCAGGACAGTTCTTCAGCAGCAGGGATGTCTGCAGTCCAAAACTACAAATCCCCATCCAATGGAGACATTAGCAAAATTAGGAGTTTAGCTGTTATCCACGTTCTCCTTGAAGTCCAACCTAAAGCATTGAGATACATTCCTGGATTGTGAGTCAATCCGGTGCAAGGGGAATGTTAGTCTTCTGGCAGAACAAACGCTGTGAATTATTGCGTGTTTGCTAATCTCGGGGCCGCTTATTTCCCTCTGAGTATCTCCTAAACTCTTTGCCCATGAGAAGCCCTGGCCCTGCTGGGGAAGTGGCTGGTTTTACTGCCTGTAACCACCAGATGGCATCACGTCTGAGTGATGGGAGCCGGCATTTGGGCAGAGTCAGAAGGAAAGAGCTCAGCTTTGAGTTTTTCTGGGCATGGTTCCAGGCAATAATATCTTTTCCCACCAGTTGTGAGGGATCTGAACTTTAGTTTGCGTGAGAAGCTTAAAGCAACTGTTTAAAAAGCAGAATCCCTTTTCGAGTTTGTATGGTGCTTGGGGGCGAGCTGGTTTGCAGAGCAAGGCTTCCAAGCAGTCAGCTGGCGGTAGGCAAAGAGACTGCACAGGAGTGCATAGGTTCCCTGAACCTGGTGGGGCTTGGTGTGGGTCTGGGGCTTTCCTAAATGGACTTGATGTAGGCAGTGACCCTGATGTTAATAGCATGTGACAAGCAGGGCTTTAAAGACATTGTAATACATCTTGGCCATGTGGAGAGCGGGACCAAACACCTCGGAGCAGCACGGAGCATGATTTTTACAAAGCTTTGACCAATGTTGCAAAGCCTTGCTGATGTATCTTTCACATCCAGCACTGGCCACCTTCTGTAGGCGTTTCCACCCCTCTGACCATTATTCAGGCATCATGGTGGGGACTTGCGGCTGAAATACCACCAGCCAGTTCCCAAAAGCTCTCTCCAAATCCCCTGGGAAATGCCCACAAAGCCAGCTCTGGGGTCTTGAGTCCTAAACCCCAGCACCCACACTGCAGCAGCAGTCTCCGGGCAGCATGAGGGGAGATGCAGACACTGGGGCCAGGGCATGCTGTGCTGGGTGGCCCAACAGCAGGACAGGCAACTGAAACCCATCCTGCTGAGCCCCAGGCTAGACCTTGCTCTTATCTTTCCCAGCTTCTCTGGTCATGTTTTTCAAAATGATTATATTTTGCTGTTTGAGCATTTTTATGTGTAGTTGTACAGCTTCTTTGGAAATGCAAGGTGATGTCCCCCAGAAAGCATTTAAGGTTGGTTTTTTTTTTTTTTTTTTCCTATGGAAAAAGCCAGCCCTTTAAATCTGGCTCTCTAAAGATAATATTAGTGAAAAGCTGCGCTCTTCTTGGCACAGCTCCTTGGTAGGGGCAGGTCAACAGGAGGCGAAGCTGCACACTGCCCAATACATCCACGAGCTTTAGCCACTTGATTTGAAACAATTGTTTTTTTCTGTGGATTTATAAGGGCTCATTTCAGCACAGAAACAAACAGCAAAGATGATGTTCACTTACATTCATCTGTGTCCTGCAAGAGAGGAAAGCAAGCTTCACCAGCCCAGATGATTTTCAAAGGAATTGCAGGGCTGGGTGGGGAAGTCGGGGGCTCTTTTCTGAAGAATAGAGCCCTTAGTGTCTGCGCTGCAACACTATTCCCCTTCTGTCCGTCTGTCTTTGGCTCTTTGTTATGTCAACATCTGTAGCTGTGAGTAAATAGCATAAGGGGAGAATACATATTGTACTCCTGCTAAAGCAGCCAGGCTGGGTGGGGGCCAGATGACTGCATGAACTGTGCTGCCTCTGTCTGAAGCGAGGAGCTCTGGAGTAAATGCATATATAGGGCTCCCAAAGACCCTCGTTTTATGATGAATGATATTGCTTAGTGCTTCATTGACTGGATCCTCAGCCTGTGCAAACCAGAATAGCCCTAGTGTCAGTCCTGTGGATGTGCTGGTTTACTGGCGCTGAGCACCTGATGCTGTAATCAAGACAGGACACAAGTACTTGTCTAGCTAATCTATGAAACATTCATGCTTTCTCTTTTCAGCTCCCTCCAGATATTTTTTTCAGCTATGCTGATTCTTATAAATAAAAAAAGTAAATATTTATAATTGTATAAATGCTCAAAACCGCTAGAACTCATTTTATCAAGAAGGACTTAAAAATCCTGCCCTGCCTGCAGCCAGTGCCACCTCCTCATCCTCTGCCCAGCCAGTTCCAGGCAAAGTTGGCAGCAGAGCTGGTCTCAAAGTGAAGGAGCTTTGCTATTTTTGTGGAAATAGGCAGCTGAGGGAGAGGGGACGGAGATGGCTAGTGAGTGCAGAGGGGATGGCTGCTGTGGTCTTGGCTCTTGCAGGCCCCCAGAGATGTGGTGTGGGAGATTGACAGCAAGACGCTTGCTAGCGCTGGGGCTTACAGAGACCAGCTAAATGTCACCCAGCTGCAGGAGAAATGCAGCCCAGGCAGAGCACCTTCTCTGAGTGGTTTGCTATGCATGGGGAGCAGCTAGATAGTGCTGACATCGGTCCATGTGGCATTTCCCTGCTCAGGGAGCCAACTAATGAGCAGGTGATCATCTGTTTCGGTGCAACCTCAGAACATGCTCTTTCCAAAGGGAAAATACGGTCACAAATACTTGCCAAGTAAATATTGTTGTCAACTATCAGGCTGCAAGAGTAAAGTTTGAAAGATGGGCTTCATCTCTCTTCTTCATTTGGCTGCTGTTGTATAGCTCTTAAATCAAAATGCCACCTTCCTTGGTGCTATTTCTGGCAACCCTGCCCTCTTCTGCACAGGGCGTGCTTTTGCTGGGTTGTACTGTGTTTGAACTGTTCTGCTTTACAGCCGTGTTCTTATTGAAGGGGTCAGCACACCTCATATGTGAGTTCAGCTTATAGATGCTTTTGTTTATTTGCAGCATCCTTGCATCTAAAGATGTCAGGACAACTACATTCTAGTGCAAGGTGCTGTGCAGGCATGTGGTATGAGGAATCTGTCTCCAAAGTGCTGATGAACTCGTTAGGCAAAGGGTGAACAGGATCCCCAGGGAGCCACCTGGGGTCAGGCAGCAGTTCTGGGCATGGAAATTAAATCTGACATTGCTGGCACAAGCTGAAGGCTGGAGCTCAGGTGAAACGTGCTTAGATAAAATTTTGCTTAGACCTATGATCAAAAAATGTGTCCTGTAGCTCCTTTTGAACACAACTGTAATGTTAGCGGCTGGGAGTCTGCGGAAATTCCAGACTGCTTGGATGAGCAACTTGTTTCACTTACCTAAGGGCATGTTTACATCACAAGTCATGGAAGTTGAATCAGCTGTGCCATCATGAATCTTGCTGTGGGACCATCTGTCCTGCCTCAGCTAGGTGAGGGGTCTCGTGTGTTTCCTCTCTGCTGTTCTGCCATCTAGCTGTATGTGAAGTAAAAACATTTAAAAACAGATTGATTCCACAGCCTAAGGAGGACTATGGGTCAGTTCTCGCTGAGTAAAAACACACTTTTCCCTCATATTCAGTTGAGCTATTTCCATACCCTCTGTTAAATTAGCTGTGTAATTATTCCTTCCGCTGAAGTTTGCATTTGTTAGCTTCCACAGACTGCATTTTGTGTGTATGTGTTGGACTAATATTTCTCTGTAGCACAGTCGGCTAGCTAGGAAGGACCCTGGCACTGGATTTGTCTATTCTAAAAAGCATTAGAAAGAACTGGCTGGAAGACTCTGGCTCCATAACATGATTTACAACTTTCCTATCTTTTTTTACAAGGTTAGAGAGATGAGAGGGTCTTCAAGGGAAGTTCTCCACGGAAAATCCTGCCTGCGAGTCCTGATGCAGCAGTGAGTACGCTGTTAGTAGCCATCATATCACCAGCTTGCGTCTAGAAATTCCAACACTGGCATTCATCTTTCACATCTGAATTGCGTACATATATTACTTCATAAAAAAAACAAAACCTGAGGGTGAGAAAGCACCTCTGGCTCAGCATGATCTGTGATACAGGACAGTTTCACTTCCAGTGTCACTGACCCTCTGTGACACCGCTGGGCTATGCTTCCAAAAGAGGCATCCAAGGGTGGTGTGAAGTCATCCCTTGGTAACTGGTTCTGGCGGTTAATACATGATCTTTATAAGTGAGCATCTCTGTTCTGCAAGCGTCTGAAGGGTGGCACAGCTGCCCTTGTGCAGCTCATCCTGCTGGGCTGGTGTGCAGTGGCTGAGATTTAAGCAACCTGAGCCTCTGAATGGGGTGTTGGACTTGAACCACAGATTTGAGTGCTTTTCCTTGGTTTTGCTATTGCACAATTCACCTCAACCAAATCCTTTCTGTTTAATTTCTGCCTCTTTTTCCTTGGGTACTTAGACTTTAGTCCCCTTGGGGCATGATCTGCTTCTCATGAGTAGTCCATATTATGCCTTGCAAGATCTCGGATGTGGCCTGACAATATTGTTGTAGTGCAACAGCTTAAGGGAATGGGCATTAGCGTTAAGGAGATGTATCTGAGTAAATACGCATATGTTCCACTATTTACAGAACACTTAATAATTTTTGATAGCTAATTAGCGTTTTCTCTATTTTGACATTTTCACTCTAATATAATACATGCTACAAAAGACGGTTCCTGTGGGATAGGGTTTCCTTTGCTTTAAAAGGAGCCTTTACCTGTCTTTTTTGTTCTGGTGCATTCAGAGATGCTGTTTGAAGGCCCACTAACCATTCTCTTGGTTGCAGCTGGTTTTCTTCCTCCTTTGATGGCTTGACAGTAGATTTTGTTTCCATTGAGCATAAGGGGAAGACTTTTAAAAGCACAGAGGACTGTAAGGAACCTAATTTCACTGGGAGGTTGGGTGCCTAATTGCCCTTTGTGCCATTAAAAAAAATCTCCCCATATGTGTTTTATTTTGTTTGTGGGCTTTTCCCTCCCCACACAGGCAAAAATCGATTGATCAATGTTTGTTACAAAGTTATAAACAAACGTCTCTGGTCTCACTGATGCATTGATGTCAGTGCAGTGTGTTCTCCTTGCTAACAAAATTAGTTGCAAAGTCAGCAGGAGGCTTGTGAGAACACAGAGCGTGGGTTTTGTTTGCATAGCACACAGGGCTGGCTGCTACTTAAATAACAAATCATCCCTCTCTGCTCACAGATCTTCTGATGGTGGTGGTTTTTGGTTTTGTTTTAGCAATTGCTTGAATAAAAGGTCATTTACTGCCTTATTGAGGGGGAAAAACAACAATGTAAATGTACAGTGGTGTACTGCACACTGGCGTTTTTCAGCGGGTCCACAAAGGAGGTGGTGTGCGGGAGCTGTAAACAGCCCCAGCACACCACGAGTGAACATGTGGCTGTCAGCCATGGGTGCTGTGGGTCATGTGGGGTGCTCAGCACCTTCACGGGACCCAGCCCTGCAGAGAGAGGTGGGGTGCTCGGGATGTTCAGCACCTTCATGGGACCCAGCCCTGCAGAGAGAGGTGAGTGGGGGAGCTGCCAGTCAATGCAGCATCCCATCCTGGCCCTGTGCAGGACCTCCCAAGTAGCAGTGCCCTGGAGAGGAAAGCCAAGTAAAGGAGAGGTGGGGGGAGGAGGGCTCCGGTGCTGACACCACTGTATTTAGCTTCTCTTGCCCCAGTGAGATCAGTTCTAGCGGGTGCTGAGTGCTTGGTCTCAGATTAGCAAGGTGCAGATGCCATTGTCGCTGGGATGGGGTGTATGCCCAGAGCTGAGTGTGTGGTTGGTGGATCGGGCATCCTGCAGGACCAGGCTCTGGACAAGGTTATTCTGCCACTTGACTCCCAACAGGGCATGCTGACAGGGACCTCGTTCACACTATAACTTGCAAAACCAGAGATTGCTGGTTGTGGTCAGGCTGGGCGACCACCTCACCTTTAACTGTTAGTGGTTCCAAATGTGATTGGTCCCTTGAAAGCCTTGGGCTGGAATGGCACAGATCTCAAACACCTGGGTGAAGTTGGCTGTCACTGGAGCAATGATGTATTGGCGCTCTAACCAGTGCCCCTCTCCATGTGCTCTTCCAATATTTGACCTACACATTTACCAAGACTCATCCTTGTTAAGTGCTCTGGCAGAGACTTGGTATTAATGAATGCTGAAGCAGATGGTGTTTGCCACCTTAGATGTTCCCTTTTAACCCCTGCCTCCCACATGGAGCTTCCCGCTGGGTGGGAGCGAGCAAGTCCCCTCCTGACACCCTGCTGAGGCCCAGGGGATCACACTGCAGGGGCAGGTGGAGAACCCTGGGGGTGAGCTTCAGAGCTGGGTGGGATCACAGACCCAGGGCAGCCTCAAGCTGTATCCAGTTTCTGCTGTTGCCTGTTTGCTCCTCCAGTGGGACTGCTGCTTGGTGCAACATCCCCACCATGGGTGCTGCTTCCATCTGCAACCTGTTTGTGGCAAGACAAGCAAGTAAAAAGGGTTGGGTACTGGCTGTAGTGGGCATCTTTGCCTCCCTGTCTGGTCTGTGGAGCAAAACGTGCCTGGAGGATGGAAAGACAGCTCGCTGGCAGTTCTGTATCTTCTGCTTGCTTACAGTTTATTTCTGATGAGCCTCTGATCTACTGTACTCTTACAGCTTTTATCTTTCTCTTTGCCTGCTAAATTTCAGTCTTTTAAGTCTTGCAGTAGTATTAAGCTGTCTTATGTTTTGCTTCACTTACATTCAATATTTACATGTTATTTTTAATGTATGTAAACAACATGTGCTGGTAACACTGTAACAAGATGTAATTATCACTTCCTCCCACCTCTTTCTGCTATGTTTCTTGGGTTTCTGCTGTAACAGCAGGAACCAAAAATTTGCAAAATGAAGAGATATATTTTTAATTTATGGGAGTTCTTAAAAGGCTCCTTTAGGTTCAGATTAAACCCTACTGCAGGTTCAAGGGAAAGTTTAAGAAAATCAATTTTCCCAGGCTAAAAAGAGCAAAACTACTGCAGTTTATTATAGTCTCCTTTGTTACTTGAATCAATAGGTCTGTTCCCATGAATGGCTGAATTATCTTTTTTTTTTTTTTTATGTAATGTTAGTATACACACAGACTTATCTCCTCCAGACTTTGTTGTTGAACCTGCAGTAAAATATTTTTGATCACTAACAGTTTCTTGCTCTTATCCTTGTTTAATTTTTTTTCTGTAGCTGAATCTTGCTCTGGGCTTGAAATGTGGTGATTATTCCCTGCTGTGGCACTGGCATGAAGTATAAAACTGTTTCAAATAAATTAATGTTTTTCCAAGAAATAAGAAATGTTGAGCATAACAGTAGCTAAATGCAGCACCACCATTTGGGTTTCTTTTTGACTGGGAATATTTTCAAATTGTCTGTTCCAGAATCACTAATAGTGAGAGGAAGCACACCCATCTTAGCAAACACCCTGTGTGTTAGAAGAGACCTTGTGGATAAAATGTATCTGAGGAAGAGCTAATTAAGCTTGTCCCATCCTGAATGAGGGTAGGTATTTCTTTCAGTGCTGTGTTGGCTGCAGATGCTGTGAAGAGCCCTGTCCCCTTTTCCCTCTGCAGGAGGAGTTATTTTCCTTCCAGGAATTCTCACCCCTGGATGGGGATGGTACTGTTTGTATGAGTAGAGGTTACAGACTTGTAGCAGGTCGCGTGTGCAGGTACCCGTCTGTTAGAGGTGTGATGGGAGGACACTCTAGTAGGAGGCTTTTTATTGTCTTTAATGGTTCTGCTGTCTTAATTATGATATTGCAAATTGCCTTGCAAGGACATGATCCCTTCAAGAACCAGGCAGGACATGCCTCGGAAAGGCTGACTTAAAAACAAAAGGCTTTTTCTGTTTTGTTTCAGTAATTCACACTTATTACTGCTTTGTATTTTAAGCATCACTTTTCCCACTTACAAACAGTTACATTATTAAAAAGATATTTTCAGCTGATAGTAACCTTGGCAGTAGTTGTCAAGGCTAATAGTTTGACATTTCAGATCACCCACAACTAATCAGCCGAACGTGGCAGCACATCCGAGAGCGCCATTAGGGATGCGTGGCTGCAGCGCAGTGTGCCCAGGCAGTGCTGGCAGCTGCTCTGTAACCTGTCGCATCGCCCTCGCTGCCTGGGCACGTGGCAGAAGAAAAAGGGCTTTCAAAGGGCTGGGGAGCCCCCAGCCACAAGGGCATGAGCTCTGCTCTTGAATGGCATGTATGGTATGCACCCAGTCTTCCCTTCCAGCTTCTGCAAGAGGCTTTCTCCATCTCCTGAACAGCTGGAGTTGTGGAGACCTTCCACAGGGTCTCCTGCCTGTCACCCAAAATGATCTGTGGCCAATGGTTTCCACAGTTGTCTGCCTTTCTGGAAGCTCAGGGAAGTTCAAAGAAGCCCCGCATTGTGTCTGATCTCTCTAAAATCCTCCTGGGCCTGGGAGCCTAAAAAAAGGAACAAATAACTGTCTTGCTTCTCAGGTATTCTGCATGGCAGAGTTGCTCAAGATATTTCTTAAAGCATTTGAGCTTGGTTTACTGCTAAGGAAATAGCATTTCTGCTCAGGTGCTGCCCAGGCTTTGTATCTGCAGTCTAGTGGGGAAGAGCTTGGTACCCTTTGGAAGCCACCTGAGCAACTGTGGTTCTGCCCCAGGATCTGATGCATGCCTCTCTGGGCCTCTGATTTTACCCAGGAGGGGGGGTGTTGACAGACATCTTGTTCTCCAAAATGCTCCGAGGTATATGATAAATTAGTTTAAGCACAAGTGTGAGGTGGTCTATAGCACGTTGGAGTGCAGGGCAGGTGGGTTCTGGGCTGAGAACCAGCTTGTGCAAAAGTCTTGATGTGGACTTGGGACTAGAAAGGGGAAGAGTCCTACCTTGGCATCTCGCTAGCTGGCCTCTGCATGATGGTGTGGATACAGACAGTATAGGTTGACCTGCATAGGCCATATTCTGTTTCCTAAAAAGCTCAGCTGATGCTGCGTTTCCAGGGATGGACCCAGGGTAAACCCTCATCAGATAGCCTGTTGTCTCCAACAGGCAAAACCACCCTCCCTGGAGTGTCTCCACTGGTGGCTTTTCTTTGGCCCACTGGGAACCTCTGAGTAGCTGCCCTGGTTTCACGAAGGGCACAAGCACCTGCCTGTCCTTGCTCTTATTTAATAGGACAATGCTATAAAGACAGAGTTCAGGGCTTCTTTGTGGCTTTGTAAGGGGCTTTGCTGCTGCAGAGCGTGTCCAAAATGCACTGAATTGGCAGAGAAAGATGCAGGTGAGGTCTCTGCTAATCTCCACTTAAACCTTCAAGTGATTGAAGTAGCCAGTCTTAGTGATGGCATGAAGAAGTCAGTGTTGTGTGTGGTTCCTCCAGTGCCCACTTAAAGGGAATGTGTTTTCATGGACACAGTTCAGCATATAAAAGACAGGTTTCCGCCTGGTTACAGCACCTTGGAGTAAATGATGAATGCTAGGACTGTTTTCTTTTTTCTATTTTTTCCTCTTCAGAAACAGTGAAATAGAAGTAGTTTAATATGTCTGACCCTTCTGTAACTAAATATTTGCTTGACACCCAGCTGAGATCACTGAAGAAAAGGTGCAAGGTGTTTGCAGAGCAAATCTGGTGTCACAAACAAGCTTTTTTCCTGAGTCTGTCCAAGCCTGCAGCACTGCCCATATGTTACATATGAAACCGGAGGGGGGGCTGTATCAACCCATGGGAGAGTGTAGGTCTCATTTCTAGTTGTCGCATCATGGTAATGGTCTGGGGAAGAAATTTGTCTGGGATAGATATGTTTGCTTTTTTTTCCTTGACACTCTTATCAATAAGGATGTTTCAATGATATCTTTATTCATTTTAGGTGGGGGTTTGTGAAGCTTGGAGCATAACATCTTTGTGTCCCTGATAGCTGGAGCCTGGAAGAAAACTTTGATTTTTCTTGGTGCCCATGACCACTGGCTCCTGATACCAGTTGGGATATTTCAGCCTTCTGGGGCTAATTATCTGTATTTCAGCACAGACTTGTGGCTCCTTCAGACAAGCATTTAGAATCCAAAGCCTGTCCGTTCTTGTGTGCTCTCAGTGCAGTCCAGCTCACATGCTGGAGCTACTACGGCAATTAAATTGTCCCCATATATATTTAGTATTAGACTTCTAACCTAGCTGTTATAAAAATACTGTCCGTATACATATCATGACTTTAAAAGTAGCAAAATAACTTGCAGGTATCTTTTCATTGCAAGATTCACCCAGTGACTGGTGACAGGCAGCATGTTGGCCAGGAATGGTTAAAAACAGTTGATTGACTTTAATGTGGAGGGCACTTAACAAGAACATGCATCCTATTTATCTATGACTGGAATGTGGAAAGCAACAAGTGAGCCAGAACTGAAAGCGTGGTTTAGTTGCTATATGCCTCTACTCCTGATGTATAGGTACCATTTTCCTGCTCTGGATGTGGAGGTATTGCATCGCTAACTGGCCTTATGTGTTCCAGACGCATAAAAACCCTCCAGTGCACAAATTTCGGAGGCATTTGGAGCTGTGGCTGGAAGAAGGAAACTATGGGTAGATGCTGAGAATGTGAGGAGTGAGAATCTCCAGTGTAGTTGGTGGGAAATCCCCACTGGGGTATCCTAGCATGTCTTAGTCCATTGCTGGGAGGATGCCTGGGTATCTGGGCCACTTTTGGCTATACCCCATTATTCAAATAATGCCTCTTCTCACTCATGTATGCCCCAGGCAAATAACTTGTTAGGGAGTTGGGAGAAAAACCATCATGTCAGCTATGGGTTTGCGTTGCTTTTCAGCTGCTGCTGTTTGCAGGCACCTTCTACTAATGGAAACGCTTCTCCCTCTTTTCTACCCTTTGACAACTGTTTGAGTTTTGGGGAAAGAATAAGGAGAAAGCATGAACTAACATCTTTGTTTTCTGGGGTTTTTCCTCATTGGCTTAATTGCAATAACATTTATATCGCATAATATAGTGCAGCAGGGTTGTAATTTTCCTATCATCTAAATTGCAGGCTGAAAATTGTGTTAAGAAAGGACTGCAGAGAATGAATTGCTGCTTTCAAAATGACTACTGTTAGCTGACAATGCGACTGGGAAATGGTTACCAAAGGCAGGGTGAGTTTGTGTATAATGTTAGTGAACTCTAGCATGGTGTTTCTAAACACATCTCAGCGCACACTGAATAATACATTTTTAACTAAAAGCAACTGTCTGTCTGCAAACACGCCCTTTAAAAAAAAAAGACACATTCCATATGCCTAATTCTGTGTCTGTTTATTACTGAAGGAAATACAATTAAAAGGGACTTTTTAAATTCAGTTTTCACTGTTACTTGTAAATGTTTTTATGTCCCTATGAGACCCATCAGCTCTACCTGTTTCTAAGCAGCTTGGCTTTCCTGGGGAGGTGATTTCAACAATGTTCATAAAGGGGACAAAGGGCTGCTTACCAACAGTGGAACAGTCATTCGGATGAGCTAGAGAAACTCACTGGGGTAATTTAAGTCCTTTATGAAACCCCAGTGCTTCAGCTCTGACCTCTGAAATACCTGTCTGCCTTGGTACAGGTAAGAGGTGGGCTGGAAACACTGCTTTGACATTTTGTGAAATTTTCTTCTTCTATATTTGAATAGAGGTATGATATGGAAGTGAAAATGATAGCAATTCAAAAGGTTTTAACACAGATTAAGTCATGTCTGAATATCGGGCTTTCAAAATGTATCTGTGTTCTGTGCTCATAGGAAAACATTTTTGTGGATTTTAATAGTTTCTGGGTGGGGTTTATTCTTCATATTTTGGCTACTAATAGTTTTTTTGCTTAGTTTTAGAAACACAAATGTTGTAAAGCTGGCTTTTGTAAAAAGGAACTTAATTTTGGAAAGCAGACCATGGTAGTGCATCATCTGGGTTTTCAAGCCTGTCAAATTGGACCTGGAGGGTTTGACTGGATCCCACTTGCTCAGTCCTGTGGTCCCATCCCATGTGGGTCTTGGGTTTGCATGTAGATCCTGTAACCTCTTGGTGTTTTTGGTCAGGCCCATACCTAATGTTAATAGGAAGGGGGTTGTTTGAATGAATGGGAGTGCTGTGTGATCAGGGAGAACAAAAAGCAGACAGTTTCGTTACTGTACGCTCCGATTTGCTTTCAGGCTTCTCTGGTTCAGTCAACTGCGATGCTTTGGACATGTTAAAATGCATTAAAGCACCTGGCGCATCAAATGCCCGAAGTCCTGCGGTGTAGCGGGGAGATGCTGCAGCATGCATGTTCATGGCGCCTTGCCTCTGCCTTGGCAGGAGGCGTTGGGGAGCGCTTCTCCTGGTAACGCAGAACACATGGGTTCATAATAAGTAAATGACCAGTTAATTTCATGTGACGGATGGCTTTGATATATTAGAATAATTCTTATTAATTGCTTTGAAAAACACCAGTGTGGTCATATTCAGAATGAATGCAAGCAGCTTGTAAAATCGCCACTTTAATTAGTGGGTTTTGCAAGGGTACAAAAAAGTTGCTGAACTAACTTGTCTTGTCATTGACTAGTCCAACTCTGTGTGTAAGCATGTATTATCTCCATCTTGCTTCCAAGCTTAGTTTTAGCCGTCAAGAAAAAAAATTCTGATATTCAAGTCTTGTCTTAATTTTTACATACTATGCCACAATGCCATCAGGGTTTCATTTTTTCTAAAGGTACCAAACAGGGTTAGTTTGGTAAAAAGCATACTGTGGCTCTCTTGCTTATGCTCTGGTTGGTCTGTAAATTAGTTCTGTAAACATTACTTACAGCAAGTATTAAGCTCCTTGTACCAGATAAAGGAACTAAATGTGCTGGGAATAAAGCCTCCTGCATGTATAATTCTGCCACAAGAAGTCTTTTGATTATTTAAACCTTAATTTTTCTCTTCTTTCCATGAATTCTCGCTGGAAGAACTTTTGTGCACGTCGCCAGAGCCAAGGCTGTAAAGTTTTGAAGCACCAGGTGAAGAAAGCAATTTCATGGTTCATGCCACCATTAATGTTCTGTTGTAATCTCCAGCGAGCAAGCCCCTTCCGTTTAAGTTCGGGATAATGAAGGGTTTAACTTTTCGGTTCTGTCAAATTAGTTGTGGGAGCGAGAAGAGAGGCCCGCTTCCCTTTTTGGTTTTGCGGAGATTGCCTGCACAGACAAATAAGTGAGCATTACAGGTGATTCTTTCTTTGCGCGGAGGTAGAGAGGTTCCATTTATAGCCATCAAATGCATTAAGCTGGAAGTCAAAGCCCTTAGCTTTTTGCTTGCTGCTAGTCTGGACCAGAAGACAATCAAACCATAAGGGTCATTTTCTGCATGAGCTAACCTTTTCCTCTCTTATGGTTTGAAGCCTTTGTTGACAATGAGATGCTCAGTGGGAACATTAAATTAACACTTCATATTCGTGGCTGTAAATTTACTGGCAAGCTGAGGAAAAGTCAGGGAAAACAAACACTCCATCATTTCTGCTTCATTTAGCTGCTGAATGGGGACACTCTCACCTGCAGAGAAAAGAGGTCAGGGCAAACAGGGATAATTTTAATCTGACTCTCAGCCTAGTCTTTAGTGGTGGTGGATTGTGTTGCATTCTGTGCTGAAAGTAAAGGTGAGAGCGAGGTGAGAGCAAGAAAATGGATAAGTACTATGTGAAATGCTTAAGAGACCTTGTCGCAGGCAGGCAGGGATGGATGGCTGGGTTGGTTACTACGGAAACTAGCAGGCTAAATACTATTAATTTTGCAAACTACAAAATCAGTTTGCTCTCAGATAATAGCTGCATTAAGATTTCCTTGTCAGCTGGCAGATAACACTTCATTCCTCTGCTGAAGGTTTAAAAAACTGTTTTGCTTTTACTCCGAGATAACGATGCTCTGTGGTGACTTCATCCAAGTCATGTGTTAAATGTCTCCTGTCTTTCCCAGGTCATGGCAATGGTTTTCAGGGGCTGATGGACAAATAATGCTTGTTTGCTGCAGTGCTGACTAATGTGACAACACTTGATTGTCACCGGCTATTAGTGTGTGTGATGTTGGTGCTCAAGTTCCTAAAATGCTTGGGGTGTCTTAAAATTGGCTGTTCATGGGTTTTGCCTTATTCTGTCAGCAGATCAACGTTATGAATTGTGAAAAGCGAAACCTTAATTACAGAAAGGAGTTTGGAGATCAGAATGAGATGGTTGAAACAATGTGTGTTTGATCTACAGCACTTGCGTTTGCTGGTGTTGCTAGATACCCATGTTTGTCAAAAATCCTGCAGTAAAGGGGTTCAGAGATTTGAATTCTGGTGGGTGTTGCTTCTGTGGCAGGATTCAAGCCCAATGATGAAGAAGGAAAAGGTCCCACCTCTGGAAGTGGAGTAGGGAGGTGAGGTGCCTGGGAGTAGGACAGCATTTTGGAGGATGGGGTGAGCGGGGTGTTGGCTGTTTCCAAAGGGAAACATCTTTTCTTCCAGCTCCAAGGGCAGCTCCTCCGGTGTGTTCCCCCTGGGGCAGGGCTGCTCCTGGGGAAGGGGCCTGGGCTGCTGCGGGGTCGCAGGGACCTGCCCGGTGGTCCCAGTATTGCTGGGTGGTGTGTGAATGCCTTGTGCTGCTCCTGCCTCATTTCCCGCGGGGTGGCGGGGTCAGGCTGGTGTTTAGCCCATGGTAATGATCTCGTTAGGGAGCTGAATGGACCACCGGCTGCCCCACCGGGGCTCACCCGGGAGCCGGCTGCCCGGCGGATGGGCTGAGCATCCCTGGGGGCGGTGGGAGAGCCGGGGAGAGGGAGGCAGTGAGCAGCAGAGAGAAGGAGATTAAGAAGCTGAGAAAGTGACAAGCCGATAATAGAAAACACTTTCAATAGTCGTAATCCTTGACATGCAAGGACAAATAGGAATGCTTTTGTTCTCGAATTTAGATTAACTTTCGGTTCAGGAGTAAAACTTCAAGTAATTTGGTACCGCCCGCATCTCCCAGCGTACCACGCAAAATGCAAGTTTGTAGTTCATTGCCACTGACCTCCTGGAAGTGCTCTTTTACACAATGATTGAGGGAAACAAGGCGGGCAGATGATGGCGTGGGGGTGAAATGTGAAGCACAAGATGATTTTCAAAATTATCTTTTCCTCCGTTTTGTATTGGGGTGGTTTTTCCTCTGCTGCAGTGTCCCCAGCCTGTTCACACCAAGCAGACCTGGAAGCATCATTTAATAAATTTCTTAGTGCACTTAGGAGAAAACGGGCTTCAACAAGAGGACTTTGCAAATCAGGCAGTTTGTATGGGCACACGATTCCTCGGGAAAGTCTGAGGCGGTGAGAAAAGAGACTTGTGTGGAGCGGTGACATTTTTATGTTAATTAGAGATGTTATGGGAAGTAACAGTAAAGAGAACTGCATAAAATAAAAATATAATAAATTCAAATACAACTTATTTTCGGCCAGATGGCTTTCTGATCCAATTGCAGAGAATTGCAATACAACAGTGCTACAGATATTTTAATTAACTTTTCTTGTCCACTAACAGGCTGGAATAAATGTCTGTTTACCTGTGCTTGGGAATTTGGCCTGTGAGCAAGGGTCTGGAGAGGAAAAGATGCTCCCCTGATGGCAAGAAGGGAGGAGATTTTAAGATCCTTAAAGCAAATTGGGAGGAGGGTCAATTAACTAAAAATCTCTTCGAAGGTAACCAAGTGTTGCTGGGAATACTGTGCATGGCTTCTCCCCACTGCCGTGAAAAAGGCGGCTGTGAAATAAACAGCAAAAGAAATGAGCTACATTAGCCAGACTAATGAATTCACAAATTGTTAGCAGACTAGGGGTGCCTGACATCCTTACAGAGGAGGGCAAAGGCATCAAAACACATCCCCCCTCCCGGGCATTCCTGCTGGTGGCCAAGGAGATGAGCTGAGGTTCCCTCAAAGGCTGGTGCCGAGGGAGGAGAGGAAAAAATGCGGGCAGGCTATGTGGGCTGAGGGTGGCCGGCCGGCACGGGCAGCAGCCCTGGGCTGGCAGACAATGGTGCTTCGCCGAGGCAGGGCTCCTGAGCCCGGTTTTATCTGGTGAGGATGACTGACAGCTTTACCTTGTGATTTCCTAGCTGCTGAGGATGCTGCTGTGCTGGGCACCCTGGGGAGCCCCGCTGGGGCTGGCAGGCTGTGCTGGAGGCGGGCAGGGCAGCCTGGGAGGAGGTACGCTTTTCCTTTTCTCTCTTTTAGCTGGAATGGGCGTTTGCTGCAGGTGTTTCTAAGAGGCACTGCCTCTGCGCAGCCCTCGGCACATCAGCGCTGTGCCAAGTTTCAGGACCTGCTGGGTGCTGTGCTGTCTTGGACACTGGGATGGGGTGGCTGGCACCCCACGTGCCTCCTTTCTTCCTCCTCCTGATGTGGTGGTCTCTGCAAGGCTGAGGGCATGTCCCCAGCTAGCCAGCCTCACAGGATGTGCTGCTTTGCAAACCCATAATGTGTGCTTTAATTTCTTAATCTGAGACCAATCTAAGAGAAGTGCTGTTCTGGAAAGTCTGAGGAGGATGCTGTGTCCTTTTTGAACTTCAATAGCTGATGGTGGCCTCGAGTCAGTGGTAGCTTGTGTTGGACTTTCACTCTTCAGGACTGGAGCTTGCTGAGCTCTGAGGTTGCTTCTGGGCACGGTCCTCAAATAGACATGGGCCTGACGGAGCTGTAGGAAACTTGCCTTGCTCCGAGTTAGCAAATATTCACTTGAACTTAATTTTTAATGGAGGTCAGGTTGGCTACGCTTGCTCCTTTCACTTGGCTTCCACCCGTATGTGTTTAAGAGGCAGAGGGTTGATGAGAGTATGGCGTACTCAGTTATCAGTGGATTTGTGAATTGTGGCAAAAATGGGGTTTCTGCTGTAAACCCAGATTGCAGACTCGCTGGCCATCCACTGCAAGAGCAGAAAGGGGGCTCTTCCCCATCACTGCTTGAATTTTGGGTTGGAGTCTCACATTTGACTGCTCCTAGCAATTCATAACCGTTCAAGTTACTCATAGGAATTTTGGGGGTTTAAATGCAGCCTTGTGCGGGAGGTAACACTCAACTCCCACACAAGCTGGAATGAAGCAGCTAGGCCTGCCTCATGGGCGCTTTGCCTTTGGAGAATGCTTCAAACACCAGGAGAATCTGCAGAGCTCAATGCTATGGGAACCTTAAGTCATCACTGCGGAGGACATCTGGTGTTGATAGTAAGCTCGGAGACAAAAATCATCTGAAATGTCCCATGGGGACTTTTTGCCTATAGTAGGAGAGACGTGGTCATTGAGCAAAGTGTTCCTTTGGTGTATCTCTACCCTTTTGGGGAAAGAGGGTGTGTGGATTTGGGGGAGTGGGGTAGGTGGAAGAGAGCCCAGCCTGGGATCACGGCCTGGTGGTGGGTCCCTCCAGTCCCATGTTGGACCTGGCTAAATGTTTGAGGCATCTGAAGAGCGAAGAGGAGCAGTGGAGTTTGTCTTCCACTGCCTCAGAACAGCTCTTGAATGGGTGCAAGCTGTGAGCAAGGTTGAAGCCCTACTGCTGGATGATCGTGTCCAAACCCAGCAGTGCTCCTGGTGAGCTGCCAACATCTAAGGAGGAAGGCCTTCCTCAGTGGAAGGTGCTGCTCAGCCCAAAGCTTTGGGAGCCTGGGGTCTGGCCCAAGGTTGCTGTTTCCAGAGGAATTGCTGGAACAGGCAGGCATGAGGAGTCCAGGGTGAAGCTGGCAGAGCTCCCCAGGTGGCCCAAGCAGTGGGGTGTATGGGGTGGGCAGGGGCATGGGCAGCACTGGGAAAGGATCTCCTTAGCATGGCTCTGAGCAGCCCTGCAACCTCCTCTGCATCCATGGGGTGGGCTTACATCCGCTGATCTTGCCTTGGGTGCAGAGCAAGAGTTGCTTTGCCTCTGTGAAAATATTACCATTTATTTTACTGGCCTCTTAAAAGATAAGGTTGAAACATGCAGTCCTGCAGTTGAGAAGAGAAAATAAAGAGGATCAGACACAACCCCCGTGTACACATGATAATTTCTAGTCTTGGCTTATCTTGTAGGAATTATAAGATACCAAGTAGGAAATAAATCATAATGTCAGGAGCAAATGCCATTTTCTTTCTTGGTGTGATTTGCAGCATCCCAGTCAAACAGATAGATTTCATTCCCTCTCATAGGATTCTCCCCTTTAATTGAATTATGCCCTGACTAGCAAATGGGATTCATTCTTTGAGATACAGGGAAATTACCATTTGATGAAACAATGCTTTACTCCTTTCTCACCTGCACAAACATCCTTCAGGAAAACTATTATGCAGATATCCTTGATTACAGACTATTGTTCCTTTTGATCTCTAGCTTCGTTTATCATAATAAACAGTGTAATACTGCATGAATATTATACAGTGAGTGCACAGATGCATTTGAACTGTCCTCGACAATTGTTTGCTGGCTATTTTCTTAGAACTTCAAAAGAGTTTTTTGGTTCTATTTAATTAACATGCTCTCTGCTGCAGACAGCTAATTGACAGGCAGATACCGTATCAGTGAATCGCTTGCTGTATCACAGCATCTTTATTCACTTCCTCTTCTCAGGGGTGGGGCATTTCAGAATACTTAATGCTAATGACTGCCAGGCACCCGATTTCCAGATAAATTATGAACTTCAGTAATGTGAAGTGATGGATTTCTATGCTCAAATCTGTGTTGCTACCATAAGTGAAATGGTGAGTATTACAATTCAAGATTTGGAATATTGACTCTTTTGCAACTGCAGCCGTAGGTCTTTTGAGGCATGCTTTTCAGATTTGTAGTGATAAGTGATCTTTGTCTTGAATTCAAACTTTCATTTAATTCCCGATTCTCACAGTTGAGAAGAAATTGAGAGCTTCAAGTCCAAAACCCAGAAGGCAAGTGAGAAGCCAACCTGTATAATCATTACTTTGCAGCTGATGCAATGGTTTGGGAGGGGAAAGGCTGATCCCTGGGTCTTGTGTTCTTGACACCAGCAATACAGAGATGTCTCTGCAGGAGGCATCATATTGTCAGCTGATTTGTGGAGGAAATACATAAGGCAAGGGAGGAGACTAGTTAAATTTGCACTTGTTGATTTCTTGTAATTGACTCTTGTAGGGCAACTCCTTAAAGGGAACTGGTCCCTGCCCCTGGCTGCGAGGGGTTTCACCTCCTCTAGGCACAGCAGGGAGGGAAGGTGGCAATGTGCAGCCAGGGAAGGGAAAGCACCGAAACAGAATCTGCCCTCTGGAAAGTTCCAGGTCCCCCTGGGGTGACTGTCTCTGAAGTCTTTGATTCCCTGGGCTCCTGGGGCTTGCTGGTGTTCTGCCCCTGCACTGTGCTGAGCACCAGCTCAGTTGTGTGTGTGACCCTGCTCTGAAGGGGCAGAGACCTCTGGGGAGCATCTTTGGTGAGAAGGGGCGGCTCTTAAAATGAGAGATTAATTACATTGAATAAACGGGTCTTGACAAACTTGCTAAGGTTTATGTACCTAGCACAACAGATTCTCCTTTCTGTATAAACTTGCTAGAGTGTGCTTGAAAAATGAGTGGGCAAACCTGGCAAGGTTGCTGACAAATCTGTCTCAACCTACGAGGTGGAGGGATGGTAACTAATCTGATTACAGTAATGCCATTTCTAATTAATTTACTTGGAGTAGCGACTGCTGATCTGTACCATTATTAGCGAGCTTATGCTGTTTACAGGAGTTGCAATAAATATGCAAAAATCCGCCAGCACGGTGTGAGCACGTACCTGTTGGATTGGAGGCTGGGCACTCTCCCCTTGTGTGTGGGATGATCCCCATCGAAAGCCCCAGAGCTCAGCACTGCCCGGGCAAAGCTGCTCCCCCCTCTGCGGTGGGAGCCCCCAGCTTCACACACCCTTACACAAGGGGACTTCTGCAGCATCCCTGTCTCCAGCCAGGCATCAGCTCCAAGAGGCTGGTGGGTGCCTGCCTTGACGGAGGATCTCTAGGGGCTTCCTATCCCATGTGCATGATGAGTTGGTTCACCTGCCCCATAATTACTGCATCAGTAAGGCCTAAGATGGATTTGTTCTTTAACACATTTTGGCGGTAAATTTACTAGCCAAGTGCAAAACATTGTAAGGCGTTTTGGACCAACAGGCTCTCTTTCTGAGGCTTTCTGGGCTCCGTAAGTGCATGTCTGAGGCTTGTCCGTTCCTCAGGTGTAGACCCTGCCGTGCTGCGTAACCCACCTCTGAACACCTCTGCCCTCCGCAGGCTGTCGGGCTGCCTTGCTCACAGCCCCACGCATTCCCAAGGCAGATGTATGCCATATCATTTCAAGCATAAAATCGATGCTTACTCCAGCAATATGAGAACCAAAAGGAAGAAAGCATAAAAATAATTATTTACTGATTCAGTGGCTAGTTCCATTTATTAGTTTCACATCTCTTACAGAGCTAATTACGGCAAATCTCATTAACTGCATGGAGTGGGTTGGAGAGTGGCTTTCCTGCGGCTGGCTGCTGGTGTAGACTTAGTGCATCCACGCTGGTAGTGATCATCAAGAAATCTTGATTTCCCAAGGCAACAGGCTTGATGCTCATTTACGTGGTCCCTTTCAGCACATGCTGATGTTCAGCGGTGAAGACTTAGAACTCTGCTTGTCCTGTCGGATGAATTCTGTGTGCTCCAGTAGTAATCCCACCTTCCTGAAGAGCAAATAAAACTTTAAGGCCAAACACCTTCCAGTAAAGTCAGTGTTGCATCTGGGATTAATCTGAGATTATTTGCTGTTGTTCCCAAACTGCTGCTTGCAAAATGTGCTGGTATTGCTTACAGCCACTTGAAACCACCTCCGCTACGGCTGTGCCAATGCAGAGGTCGAGATGGCTGCTTGGGCCACTGGAGACCCTTAGAGTCCCCCAACCTGTGTGTGGCTGCAGCAGCATCCCCCTTTGCCTTTCCCTGCAGCAGAGGGTAGCCCTTAGAGTATCCCTCTCCAAAGCTTGGCGAAAGGAGGTACCTCCAAAGAAAGAAGGGTCTCATCAATGCTTAAGAGTTGTTAGGATCCCTTCCATCATACAGTGACTATGCTAATCATGCGGGAGGAAAAGGGTAAATCAAAGCTCCAGTGTGTGAATACTTAATTTCAAGTAATTATCTGTTCTGTATCTCTTGAAGTGAAAGAGCCTTATATGTGCAGAGAGGCCAGGAACACCGATTCCTCAGCTGGGTGGTTTGTTGCCTCTACAGTAAACTGCTGGTTTACTGGGATGGGGACCCACCACTGCTCGTGCAATGCCTGCAGCGTTCTGTGGTGCCTGTTGTAAATCATTTTTCTCAGGGTGGAAAGCACAGCAGAAGCTCAGAGGTCCATTTCTGAGTCATGTTTTTAAGCAAAGAAAATCAAGTATTTTCAGCCTTCCTGAAACTTCAGAGGGTTTTAGGAAGGTGGCTGCAAGAACTGGATTTTTAACTGAAAACGAAGTACACCACCAGACTCCGACTGCTGGAAAGTACAGGGAAAAGGGAAATGTTCTTTCATTTGAGATAAATGGAGGGTGCTGCTCATAGTTGTCCAACAGACTGTCTGGAGTTTTGCTGTGTCTCCCCTTTGGCTGTTAGCAGGTTTGGAGGGGCGGAGAGGGCTGCGCTTGATCTGTAATGCAGTGGGGAGAAAGTCTGGGGGCTTCACTGCGGCTGGCCAGACTTCCAGGCCCCTGACTTGGTGTTTTGATTCAAACCAACGTTGTGTTTCTCTCTTTCAAGAGCCGTGTGGCGGGTGCGAGATAGCACGGCGCCGCGGGAAGGCTTTGATTGCCACAACTTTCAGCACATGCCGATGGCTTCATTTGATTCCCGACAATAAAACCCGTGTTTGACTTCCAGTCTAGAAACCGCCTTTGGCGAGAGGTTGGGCTTTGGCTGGGGGCTGAAACATGAATAGCAGCTCCAACCAGCCTTCGAAGTGAGGAAATTACATTTTTAGGCTGGATAGGATTATAGTAACAGCCTCTTTGCAGCCTGTATTTTCACAGAAGTCGAGCAAACTTTCATTTATGCTCCTTGCCTAGACTAAAGCTTAAGGGCTTGTTGCTGCTTACCCCTCTAGTGCCTTTTCGTGCTGATAGGGAAAGAAGACCGATGCAGAAGGACTGTTGTTTTCCTGCTGTGCAGTCGGTATGCAATTTACAGGGGGTAGCTTCTTTTCATATTTTTATCGAAGAGTTGAATAAAGAATATATTTTGGCTAGATGCACATGTCCTGCAATTAATCTTTCAAACTAATCTGAGATTAGTAAAGGCTCAACAGCTGAAAGTGGGACCGCTGCTTTTAATCCCAGAAGCCGGGTCCGACCTGCGAAAATATTTAGGTCCCTGTTCTTATCAATGGGTGCCGAGTGTGAAAATGTCTTTGAAGGCCTGGGTCATAAGTAGTTAGCGAACGATGTAGCAAGCGTGTTTCTTCCTGTATAAAAAAAAATCTGTTGCCGTTAGTCAAAGCCCTGCCAGGAGCCAGGCTGCCGGAGCGGCTGTGGTCAGGTTTCTGTAGCCAAGAGCGCGTGAGGGATGATGTGGCTGGCACGGCAACCCCGCGTTCGTAAAAAGATGTGTTTTCGTTGAAGGCTTTTGATGGCTGTGGCTTAATCCAGAGCATGGAAGAGGCGAAGTCCATGGCTCAAGCTGCTCGTCAGGTTTGCTTGGATGCGGCTGCTGTCATAGTCATTTGCATTTTGTGACGGCTCCCAAGACTTTGGGCGCTTGAAGTGCTGCATGTTAATGGCAGCAGAAGCAGCCGTTTCAAAAGCAAGGTCTGTTCAGCAAGGAGTGCGTTTCAGAAGGAATACAAATTGTTCTACTGCCAATTTTTTTTTCTTGACCATACAGTAACTTTGTAATTAATGTGTTAGCTGGTTGCCAATTAACAAGCAAAATTGTCTCGGCTGCTGAACGCTTCTCCACTCCCAATATATTCCCTTTTTCTCTCCTGCCTTTCATCTCTGCAGTCAGTCGGATACCACCGCTAAAGCCATCTGCCCCTTCACTCTGGGAATTGCTGTCATAGCTTCTGGTCCCTTACTGTGTCAGATCCAGCCCTCTTTGGGCTTGCCTTACTGCTTCGTGGTTTTCTTCCTCCCTTCATCTCTGATCCTGTTTTGCACACTTCTGGCTGCCTGTCTAGCTCTTTGAGATCCTTTGCCTCCACTTCACACACCAAATTCCCGTTGCCCCATCCCAGTTCTTCCCCTTACTGCCTTTCCAAGCAGTCTCCCATGCTTCACTGGTGTTTGTGAGGCAGGTCTTGAAGTTTTGGGTTTTTTTCCTATTGCTCTAAAGGCACTACTCGCTCATTGGAAATATCTCTCTAGTATGCCAGATTGTGGTTGACTCTTGTGCAGGTTTGTCGAGGGGATGAGGAGGAACTTTGGTGTTGCTGAGAAGGGATGGTGGCTTTACCTCAATGGAGGTGGGTTGGGGAGCAAGAGGGCAGGTTGACTGTCCTGTCCCCAAAAGGCTGTGCGTTGCTGTGGAGGCGGAAAAGCCTCGTCTGCAGCAGGCTGAATAACAGTTTCACTGAAGCTTGGATTGAAGCATGGGAAGGAACTGAAGATGGGTATGGCTACTGCCCTCTGATGGCAGTGGAAGCAGGTCTCTGAGTCACAGGCACCAGCAAGGCTGACAAAGAGGGTCTTCAGATGGTCTCTCCATCTGCCTTTCAGCTCTGAGGCAAGATACCTGCTTGTGCTGGGCAGCCTTGTTGTGATAGCACGTGTCTGAGATGGCCCCTCACCATGGGAGACTGTGGTGGGCAGAGTAGGGACCACACGGAACACGTAGGGTAGGGCTTGTCCAAACAGACATCTCTCCTGACATGGCTGCGGGTGGTGGGTTACCTCCACTTCCCTTCTTTGGGAAAGGATGAAAATTGGTTCTTCCAGGGCATAGTTCATCTTAGCCACAAAATAGATAACTCAAGCAGATCAAGTAAATTGTACACTAAAATCATCTCTCTTGACACTGATGGCAGGGCGCTGGTGTGGGTGATGATCTCCAGAGCTTCACTGTGGTCAGGTCAGGTCTGAGGGCATCTGATGGTGTGGGAGCCACCCCGCTCCCTCCACCGGTACCTAGCAGGGTGCAAGTGCTGCTGTGGCTCAAGGGACACCCTTGAGCCCTCTGGCTCTGCTTTCTTGCTTTATTATAGCGCCAACAAAAATCCCTCAGCGCATCTAATTCAGTTACCTATTTATTCTCTCCATATGTGTTGTGTGTGTCTGTGGCACGTATATTTATATAAATTCTTATTTGCCGGCTTCATAAAATACCCGTTAGGAGTGGGGCTGGGTGGGGGTGACCCAGATGCACAAGAGGAAATGTTTCATATCTCAAGGAGTGCCGTATGTGCCCCCCGGCAGCCCCTCCCTCCCGCCTATCAGATGTAGGGCTTAATGGGCTTAAGAATTAGAGCAGCTGCTTGGTGCGGAATTTATTGACCGACTGTGCATAACGAGGAGAATTAAAAACCTAATTGGCTGAGCTGCTCCCTGTCAGTTTGAGAATTTTTACTTTTCTTGAGGCTTGATGTTTTTATCAAGGCTCCTGGACCCTTCCCTCCCTCCTGCCTCGCTTTTCTACTTCTGTTTTATGGGTCAGAGATACGCACAGGCGGAAAGCCTGCCCACCTCCTTGGGATGATGCCACCCTGTTCACCAGTGGTCTCGAGGTGGAAGCAATGGTGTCCATGGTGTCTGGTGTCCAGACCCCAGCTGGAATTTGCCTAGCACTTAGAGTGGGTTGCTTTGCAAGGGAGGCGAGTAAAAGACAGATGTGGGGTGCAGAACCACTTCATGGGTCACCTCCCCGAGCAGCAGGCATGTCCCTTGCAGTGGCATTGGTAAATGCCCTTGCGAAGACTGGGGTATGCTCTCCCTTCCAGAATAAACTTTGCTTGGCTTCACACCGCCAGCACAAAACTAGAGCTTATTTGCTGTGTTAAGAAAGTAGGAAAGGGAACTCGCCTGGAAGACAAAGTGTGACTGAAGCATCAGTCCTGTGCTGTGCTGCAAGACACAACACTCCGAAGGCACTGTAATAGCTTTGCTTTCGATAAAGCTGGCTCATTAAATGCCTCCCTGGAGAAACCTCACCTGTGCTCTCTGCTTCCTTTTTCCAGCTGTGTACATGGAAGGAGAAAATGAGTTTGAATGTCAAAACTCTAGTTCCGAAAACCTTGCTGTGGACTTCTTCTGAGGCTGCACGCGGAGGGCTGTGCCACTGGCTGGGCACTGCTCCCATGGGCCAAAGCCTGTGTCCCCTGTCACCTGCAGGGCACAAAGCAGAGGTGGTCCTCTCTGCACCGACGAACACTTCTAGGTGCACACTGAGAAGGCAGTTTCTGTGTATTGTCCAGAGCAGCACAGCCCAAACTGAAGCTGATCCCTGTATAATGGTACCTCGCTGGTGTGCAGGACTACTTGTCAGTGCGTGTAGAGGTCTTAACCCTCAGCTCCGCTCTGAAACTGGACATACTGGCTTTCAGTGGTGAAAGGTTGGTGTTGCAGGACTTCTTCCAGACTGCACATGCTGTCAGAAGCCCACAGCCCAGGCACCCTCACGTTTCTCCCTTGAAGGACAGTGTGACGTTGCGTGTTTGAGATCTGGAAGGAACTGGATTGGTTTCTAAATGGGTTCCTCCTGAGCCATCTCTGGAGGCACTCTGGGGATGAACAGTATGGTGCAGCTTTCTGAGGAGGCATTTTTAGTTCATTTCTGGATGTTATCCAGTGCTGTTCTAGTGAGGCTGTATTGCATAAAAAAGATGAGTTAAGTGCGTCGTGTGTAGATGTGGCCACACAGATCCTCCTGCTGCATCTCATGGTAGTTGGAGCCAGGCCTCTGCTCCAGGCTCTGCCGAGCTGTCTCCAGCTCACAGAGACCAGGAGAGGTTTTTCCTCCTGCATCTCTTGCTCTTAGAGAGGCTGAATGGGCACAGAAATAGCCTCACTTAAGGCTATGTCTCATTACTACATTAAGTCAACAACCACTTGAGTATCCAAGGATTTTGATCAAAGCTAGATATTGAAAGGGGAGACAAAGAGTGGCAAACTTATTTGACTTCCACTTATTTCCAGAGCCTGTTGAGCACATGGCTGTACTCCTCACCAGCATGAAGTGTGTTCCCAGCAGAGCAGCCACCTGCTCTCTGCCTCCTCTGTAGTCAGGAGAAAGGCTCCTCTAGGACCTTCAGCCTGAGGGTGAGGGCAGCCATGTCCCTGCCTGCGTCTTGCCTCTGGCACCTGGCAAAGGAGAGGTGAGATGGTCACCCATCCTATCCCTGGGCACAGTGACCCTCTGGTGCGGCTGTTCTGCAGGAGAGCCTGTGAGCACATAGGGATGCGCTTGGGACAGGTATCAAATGTTGCTTTGAACTCAAGCGTGAATAGTCAAAAAGAAACAAATCCAAGTTGCTGATTGCTGCTTGGGTTTTGGTCAAGTCTCTTTAATTCACTTTTTTTTTAGTGTAAGGAGCAAACCAACAGCTGTCTGGCTTTTCATGGCTACTTGCAGCATCTTTTTGAAATGCGAAGTGTAATGAGTAAAAAGTAGTTACCAATGTGAGCCTCAAAGCCTGGGTCCAGTGCAGGCTCCTTGGGTGACCTTTTGCTTCAGGTGAGGTTTGCCACCTACATAACATTGGATTTTTGGGTGTTCGTCTTGCTGGGCCCAGTTCCCCTGTCTTTAGTATGGACCCGCTTCTCCCTCTGACAGCTGTGCTCGTTGAGACTGTATGTAGTCACACAAGATGGTGGTACAGCACCAAGTACCACGAAGCTGCCAGCAGAGCAGCAAAAAAGTCTTTGCATTTTTTACATGGAAATCATATCAGTATTTCAGATTCCAGTGGAGGCAAGAGCGAGGGTTTTTACTGCACTTGAGCTTGTTGTGGTCACCCCTGTATCCTTAGTCCTCTGTACCTAACGACACGGTAGTAAAAATAAAAGTAATCTACAGTAAATGTATCCTGGGTACCTCTTTCGTGATAAAAACACCTCAGTGCAATGAAAACAAAGTGTTAGTGAGTCTCAGTAGTGTCTACAAAGAGGGTACTATCTCTTGAATTAATTTTAAGTCCCCTCCAACAATTCTCAGTGTTGTTTACAGAAGGCTGGAGAACAGTAAGAGTAGCAGCAGCTTTGATGCATTTTTTTTTTTTTTTTTTCTTTTTCTTGCAGGCATGTCTCTGGGCATCATCACTTAGGGCTGAATTAGACCTGTCTGATTATTCATGCTCCTGTTACAGAAGAAGTAAGGGATGTAACAGGGCTGAGAGGTACTCCTACTTTGCATTAAAAAACACTTTTGTTAACATCCTAGGAACCCTTTGGAAATATGAAAGCAGAAACAGAAATCTGTTTTTGCTGTGGCTGAAAGGCTATTGAAACCCACAGAAACCCAAAGTTTAACATGGGAAGTCATGGTGAAGGAAGAGCAGAGCATGGGAATTTGCATTCAAGAGGGAGGAAAATGAGGGATTTGGGCAGAGAATAACTGATAGGTGCTGTGAATTCATTAAAAATAGGCTATAAAAGATACACTACAAGGTTCTGGTGACAGACCAACAAAGCTTTTTCTTCCCCTTCATTGTTTATACTGTCACAGGATCCTCACAATAGCTGATAGTTTAGCCTTGTACTCCATGGTTCATTATCTATTATTCTATTTATTAATGCATTCTTGGGTCTTAGTGATGTGATAAACCATCCATGCTTTTCTTTTATGGTTTAATAGGATTCTTCTAAAACCCCCTCCATGTTTACATAACCTTGCAATTCACAGTTATCTATCATTTATTTCCTACTTTACGTGCACTCGATAAAGCCAAGGCAGCCGAGGGGTGTTCTGGCAGCGGTGTATTGCCGATTCGCGTTCTTCAAAACAAATGTTTCCATGAAATCGAATTCAGGGTGCCTTTTTGCGGGGGTTGCCCCTCCGTGAGGTTGAGAGGAAATCCAGCTGTCATGGCAGGTGGGGTTTGGTGGCACTGGGAGATCTCCTCCATCCCTCTACTAGAAGGTGATCAAGGCTCGCGCTCGTGAGGGTCTCTTGTTCTTCAGGCCAAGGGCTGGGGGTCTCGCACACCCCCTGTGGAAGACCCAGACCCACGGAGGTGCTGAGCTTGACTTTAGCAGGAAATAAACAGGAGTTGGATGTCGATTTGATGCTTTCTCTGGGAAACACTGGGGCTCCTTTGGAGGAGCTTGGCTGATGTGATGATTTGCTGACTAGCAGAGCTGGGGCAGAACCCCCTGTTTTCGGCACTGGAGTGGTTATCCAGAACTCTTTTCGTTAAATACTCTTTGGAGAACGGAGGACCAGCATCACTGTGGGGCCGCTCGCCATCAGATGCAGAAAATCATCTAAATATGATGGCAAACCTTTATTAACAATACCGGGGAACTGGATGCGAGACCTCGTTTATGATTTCATTCATAATCCCTTCAAAATGAGTTGGTACCAGTATGTGATAAGTGGATTATGTGTTAGGCCCAAGTAAAGCCAGACACAATTAGTGCTTTAATAAACCGGTTGTATGCATTACTAACAACTAAGTCATAAGGGAATTGGTGTATTTACAAACCCTAATTAGTAGTTTGTTACTGTGATACCAAATTTAAACAAATCTGTAGCATCACTGACCATCTGGGTTAGAAATCTCTGTTTTGAATTTAATTAGGAAATAGTTGTGACAGAAAATTGGTCCTTATTAGTTAGCTAATGATCAGCATTCCCCTAATTGAAATGAAGAACTGTCTGTCGGGTTTGTGAAATGTTTAGATATGAGCAGAGACAATCAAAAAATATTCTCTCACTTAGGACTTTGGAAGCTGCAGCGATTGATTAAATACCCCCCCAACCCCCAATAGTTTAACAAATAAAATGCAAATGACCGTTATGAACGTGTGTGATAAAAATCTGGCAATTAGAGAGATTCGTGCGTTCCTGGTTTTGCTTTTAAAAATGATTACGAAGGAGCTGGGCCAGGCAGGGTGGTGTGGATGCGGCTGCTCCCCTGCCCGAGCGCGGGATGCCGGAGGCACCGGCTGTGCCTTCACCATCCTCCCCCCGTGCATCCTCGAGAAAGGCATTTCTCATCCCAGGAGTGGGAGCCGGGCTGCATTTGCAGTTGTTTTCTCCAGCAAAAGCAGCTTGGTGCCGCAGCAGCACAGAACCAGCCTAATTCTGCCTCCCGCTTATTTCGGTGGGAGTTGACCGTGTCCAAAACCTGCAGGGTCTGCGGGGCTGGGAGTCCTCCTTGGTGCACGTGCGCCCTGCCCTGAGCAGATTGCGGGCCTTTGATGGCCCATCCTAATGGGGGAGTAAGATATGTATCATTTTCTGCAAGCACACTTACAGCAGAAGTGAGCATCTCAACCTTGCAATCAAAATACAGATAGTTCCTTTAAAACACAGACTGAGGTTGCTAATTAATTTTCACTTCCTCCCTTTATAGTCCTCCACAGGACTACGGGATATTAGGATTCCTGGTAAGCTTTCCAGATTAAAGAAAACATACACTGGCACTAATAAACAACCCGATTGCTGCTGTTCTAGCGTTACTTGATACTGAGCAACTCTTTATATATTGTAACAGACAATGAAGTTTCTGTAGGGGCTTTAAATCACTTAATGTTGAAAGGAATTCCCAGACGGCTTTATCAGTCACTGTGTAAAATTGTTAGAGATCTCCACCAGCTAATAAATTTGATTTGGGGTTTCTTTTGCTGGCATTTGCAC
This sequence comes from Vanellus vanellus, assembly GCF_965231255.1. Classification (NCBI taxonomy): domain Eukaryota; kingdom Metazoa; phylum Chordata; class Aves; order Charadriiformes; family Charadriidae; genus Vanellus; species Vanellus vanellus. Next base: position 1,545,454 of record NC_138907.1, read on the forward strand.
AAACCCTCTGAGAACTATAGTTACTGTATTCTTATACAGTATTTGAATTCAAAATTGAAATGCCTGTTTCCCTCTCCTCTGGGAGGGGAAATAAAACTTTGCAGTAGAATATGAATGTTGGTTGTTTTTCTTTTTAAGCCGGTGCATTATTATTTGAGGAGATATAGTGTTTGACAAAACCATTTATTTTGTTTCAAATATTTTATGGAGTAATAAACCTAGTTTACATTGCTGCCACATATGGGGATTTGTGCCTGTTAATATGTAAGGGAGATGAGTAAAGAAATCAGTACCCTGGCCCCGCCGTGGTTTTTTTTTTTCACTTTATGACTCTGGCCTCCCTGCCCTGTGCCTGTAACGCCACGCAAATGCCACTGCTAAAGGCTGGGCTGCGCCGAGCCCTCGCCGGGGCTGCTGCAGGAGGTGCATCGCCCGTGGAGGAGCTCCTGGGGGCTCAGTAGGCAGTGCCGAAAAATAAAGGGGATGTTGTTTTCTGGGCTGAATTTTTTTTTTTTTTTTTTTTTTTTTCTCTTAACCAGCACTCACAAATTTATCATGAAAGACCCCTTTTCATGGATGTTCCCGTTCTGAATGGGAGAGAACCAGCATTTTGCGCCTAGAAAAATCCCCTCTAAGTAAAGCCAACTGCAGCTGAAGGCAGTGCATCAGCTGGGCTGCAGCCGCCCCGCCAGGAGCCCTTCTCCCGACTCTGCTCAGCCCTTATACGCGATCCGTGGCCGAGGTGCCCCCGGGCTTGCTGGCGGTGCCAGAAATGCAGAGCACGGACAACCTCTCTCAGAATAGAAAGTCACTTTTTTTCTTCTTTTTTTTTTTTTTTTTTCCCCCCCCCCTCCCCTGACTGAGAGGAGCTGGGCTGGGGTTCAACAAGCCTTGCTTCGAGCCCCGTTTTGTTTCGCTCTTTCCTCGGGCTCCCTCTCCTGCCCTGGCATCTCCCCAGGTCAGAGTCTGTCGTCTGCGAAACAGGGCCAACAGTAATTCTCTTCCAGCCCCGGACTGCTGCGGGCTTGGGGACGTGATGCCCTTGAGGGGCCGCGCAGAGTGTGTGGAGGGGTACTTGTCAGAAACCCCCGGACAGAACAGGCACTTTCATAGACTCATAGAATGGTTTAGGTTGGAAAGGACCTTGAAGATCGAGTTCCCACCCCCCCTGCCATAGGCAGGGATGTTCCCGGCTGTGGACTGCCCGGAGGCTGAAGGGGGATGGCTTCTACGGCAGAGGCAGGACGGGCAGCCCCAACGGGGTGCTTGCAGGATTGTAGCTCTGTGTATGCTGCACGGCTTTCGTACCCCCAGCCCGCGATGCCAGCAGGAGGCTGCTGGGGCTCTCATGGCTGCCGTGGCCCTCCCGTGCGAGACCGGTGCCAGCTGAGCAGGGGCAGCCCCCGTTGGGTGCGGGTTTGCCCAAGTTATGAGCTGGCAGGAGACGGCAGCAAATCCTGGATCTTGATTTTGCAACGCTGTGCTGCTTTATTTTTTTGTTTTTACGTAAAGATGTTCGCTTTAATGGATGGTTTAATGGATGGAAGGCTTAAGTTCACTTGTTTTAAAGCGATCTGAACTGTCCTTTCCTTGCAGCTTCCCGTGACAGCATGTGGGAAGCCATGTGCGAGTCTGTACGGATGTGTGTACGTATAGGCATGCGTCGGTACCTCTGCATGTCAGTGACAGCTGCTGCTCTCGCCCCTCCATTTCGGGCAAGTAATGACCAACCCACAGGCACAGGCTGGCAACGCTCCCTGGTCGCTGCTCTTGCTGGGGCCGGCAGCTCCCCCTCGTCCTTCACCCACCGACGGCTCGAGAATGACACTGATGGTCTCCAGGGAGAAGCCCATCCGTCCACCCCCCTCGAGGAGGATGACAGCTGCCATGAAGCTTTTTGAGGGGGGGGGGATAGAGTTTAATGCCCTGGAAAATCCAGGACCCTGTGGAGCATGCAGAGGATTCTGCAAATGGGGTGCGTTGCAGATGATGCTCCTCTGGTCAGTTCGCAGGCATTTGTGTCATCTGCAAGGTGGCTTTTGAGCATTTTCTATGGAAAGCAGCAGGTGGTGCTGAAATTTCCCTAGACCTGGCTCTCAGCCCCCTGATAATGAGACTCATCGTGGTCTTGCAAAGTGTCCCTCCTGCCATTTGCTTCTGGGAGCTGAATTCAGGCACTCTGGGGAATGCGGGTGTTTTTCTGCTAATGATGAGTCCAGCCACAAATGTTCCTCAAGTAATTTCAGTGTTTCTGTTGTGTACTTTCAGCATAATTTTTAGCTCAACCCCTAACTAGCGTTGGCTTCAAAGTTGGTTTAGTTTACTGTACAAGAGCCGGGTCTGCAGGGAAAGCCACCAACCCTGCCTGCGCACTGCCTGTCCCCTCCCCAAATTCATTCTTGTGTTAGTTATAAGAAAGTGCCTGCCTTCACAGCTGGCCCTGTCGTAGAGCCCCACATCTCTCCTGGGCAGTCAGTTCATATCATTTTAATGCTGGTGCGCTCTGCTACTTTTCTGAAAAGGTACCTCTGTTTTTGGATGCCTGATGGGAGTTATCTCGAGTGGGATGGTTGCCCTACCTGCACGTGCGATAGCTGCAGGAGGGTTCTTCTTTTTCCTGGAGTTTGCTGCCATAAAACAGTATGCGAGGCTGTTTCTAGGTGTGTTTCCGGTGTTTATTTTGTGCTTTAATAGTCTGGAGCAAGTGTTTGTCTGTAGAAAATGGTCCAAGATGCACAAATACAAGTAAACCAGGGTATGCCACCTGGGCAGCCTGTCATCCTTTAATGGTGGTATTTTTTTTCCCTGTTTTAAAAATATTCATCTGAAGGGGAGGCTCAAAATTGTTTCCTTGGTTGGCACCCTGAGTGATGTGCCTCACCTTAGTACCCATCTGCCCAGCAAAGATGGAGACATGGCCGGAGGACATGTCAGGGCACTGTGGGGGTCTTTGCCACCACCAAGGTCATCACCGGTGGGCGCAGGGACCCGCAGCTCGCCCGGGAGATGGATGGAGGTGCTGGTTTCCCACAGCTTGTCATTAGTCCTTGCTCTGGAAAGGCTTAGCAATTCCTACCCGGTAAATTATGTGCCATTTCTCAAAAAAGTGGATTAAATAAATGGGGCTAGAGCATGTCTTTTTTGCTCTTAGCTTTAGCGTATTGATTTGGACATATTTTCAGGCCGAGAGTAATCAATTCTTGGGTAGATGGGCAGAATAAAATAATTTCAGACAAACTCTTTGAACGACTTGTCATTAATTTGCCTTTTGCCGGGGCTCGTTGAGGCCAGGCGAGATGCGCTCAGCATCCTCCGGGCGCCGGCGGAGCGGTGCCCTGGGGATCTCCTGGGGCTGCCGGGCCGGGAGGGAGGGAGGGGGCTGCCGGGGCTAATGAATGCGCTGTGTTTGCTCATCTTTACAGAGTCACTTATTACCGCTAATTGGGAGGGACAGTTCAAACAAGCACAGAGGAGCAGTTGTCGCGGGAGCGTGACATGGGTTTAAAGAAGCGGCCGGGGAGGACCGCGCTGCCTGGCCCCGGCCCCCTGAGCCCGGCCGCATCCTGGCACGGTGCCAGGGTCGCATCCTGCCTTTGTCGGGGACCCCCTCTGGAGCCGGCGCTCCCAAGAAATCCGGGCAGGACAAGGCGTCTCGGGGGCGCCGCAGACAGACGCGCAGCTGTCCGGGACACTTTAGGAAGTCACCAGCTGACGGAAGGGGTGGGCTCCTGGCTCGGCCGCACATGGGTTCAGAGATGTGCTCCGCATTAATGCGCTGGGCATCGCCTGGGCTCGCTCTCCTCAAGAGCCCCTTTGATTTGGGAGGGCTCGCTGGTGCCGGGGAATGCTTTGTGCCTTCTTTCGGGATTGCTGGGCAGGGCAAAAAATGTTTGTGCTTGCCCTTCTGAAGGGAGACGTCCCCTCCAAGCACAAACGTATCGCATCTTTCCCAGTTAATTTTATTTTCAAGTCTTCTCATCCAAGCTCGTGTTCTTTTATTTATTGTTGCTTTCCCTAATTAAAACCTTTTGGATTATTCCCCTGCAAGCTGAGTGCTTCTTGCAGCTGCGTACAAGTGGACAAATTCCATTTCTTTAGCGGGATTGGCCTATTACCCTCATTTTTAAGAGATTTTTTTTTTAATGTTACTTGGGGAAAATAGCTAAGCATAAATGTTTTAGAAATAAGAGCAATACGGGCTTTGTTCTTCAGCCCCACTTTGGGTTTATAGAGTTGAACAGAAAATCAGAGTGGGTTCAGAAAGGCAGGTACGTTGCAGCGCGAGGGGGTGTGGGGGGGGGCAGGAGGGAACGGCTCTGCAAGGCAGTGGGGAGGGACGGAGAGCTGCTGTGCTGGACTATAACCCTGCAGGTACCAAGCGCGTAAGCCCTCGGGGTTGTTAGACAGCAAAAGCCGGGACGAAGGTCTCGCCTGGTTCCTGTGGCTGCCCTCTCCTGTGCCCCTCATGCTGCTGTGACGGGACAGGGTGGTGGTTGTTCCGAGGATGTGGAAGCGGGAGATGCTGCGCCAAAAGCACCCGCCGCACCTCTGTCCTTCCCGGGGTTGGGTCCAGGGATGTGCCTGGCGTGTCCCCCTTGGTGGGCTCAGGGCTGCTGGGGAGAGGATGGAGCTGGGGAGAGGGTGGAGGCTTCCAGGGGAAGTCCAGGGCTTCCAGTCCCCCCAGGGTTGAGGGGCTGGTGGAGGTGGCTTGGTCTCGTGCTCTCTCTTGGCTACTGTCTTATTTTGAGAAATAGGGTTTGGTTTGAGTCTGCATTTCCAGTTTCCATTTTGTCTTTTTTTCTTTTTTTTTTCTTTTAATTTGAAAATGAAGCTTGCCAAAGCAAAAACGAAAGGCTCGGTTTTTCTTTGAATGAGTAATTCCTCTCCCTTGTGAAAAAAATAAACCTCCATGTCTCCTGTTTGTAATGCAGGAAGACGGAGATTATGTGCATCTGCAGCCTGATTTTAAATATGCTCTAAAGGCGTATTGTACACACATTGTCACTGAAGAGGATAAACCTAAGGAAACAATCTTAATCTAAGAAGTTAGCATCAACTGCTAAAGCACCGGCAAAAAATTCTCCATGTGCGGCTTGAATTCTAAGCGCTAGTCAAGAGGCATGTGAGCCAAAACCACCAGTCAAAGAACGCTCTAATCAGAACAGCTAACAAGAGAAATTTTTTTCTTTTGCATGTGTGGCGAAGATAAATCGAGTTTGTTTTGCAGCCTATTCTGTTTTAGATTTCCTGTGTCATAACAGAATGAATTTGTTGTTCATTGGTACCTTAATATATAGGTTGTTGGGGAGGGTTTTTTTTTTTTTCTCGAGGAGGAAAACAATGTCCCCTTCACTTTTGCATGAATGAATTCATTTATTCTCCGTAACCTCCGGAAGTCATTTATTTTGCCCCGCGACAGCTGCAGGGTCTGTTTGTGTAGGAGGGTTGCAGGCGCTTGGCAAGACCCCGGCCCTTCCTCGCTCCCCGTGCCCAGCGCCGGCGGGGCCGGGGTTGGCCAGCCCCTCCTGAACGGCCCTTTTTTGAAGGGACTTGTAAGAAAACTGCGCTTTGCATATCACAAATGACTCCGCTCTGCTTGGGGTGAAACAGCACCGACTGCCAGCCACGGCGCGGTTCTGCTCTCTTCTCCCGAGTGATGCTCCGGACCGTGTATTTTAGTTCCTCTCTACGTACTGTGAATCACTGATGAGTTCTAATCGACAGCAATTTAATTAATATACGTGTTTTTACAGATGTTGTTCTTTGTTGTAACTTAGCAGTAACTAAGGTCCACGTGATGGGTAACTGGGATATTTGCCCTTTATTAAACAAGGAAGGAAATTACTCGCCGAGGAGACTTCAGTGTTGGCCCGCTGTAGCCCACGGCCAAGTTCAGTGAAGCCAGAAACTCGTCCTGTGGTCTATGTATTTAAGTGGTCAAAAAACCAAAACGTCTTGCCTTGCCAAAACCCTTCCAAACACCCCAAAGCAGTTTCCTCAGAGAAATGCCGTATTTTTGCAGGCTTGTGTGACGCCGTGCCCTGTGAGTTATCCTCCACAAACTTGTGAAGAGCTGTCGGATTTGACGTAGAAATGGGAGAGGGATGAACTCATGTGACTGTTGTGTCAGATGCGGCAAGGCGTCTTCTGGTCTCTTTAGACACGTTAAAAGTATCTCTCAGCACCTTCTGTGACCAGTTTGTTAAGGTGAGAAACGCTAAAATAGTCTTGTTAAAGTGTGGAAATGAAGAAGAAACCCCTCGGTAGGTGCGAGAGACCTTAAGCTGTGGGTCCATAGCCGGCAAAGTGCGGAATATCTGCTGCACAGGAGATGCCTGCCCTTGGCTCTCCCGTCTGAGCGGTACGCTTCAGCACCTGTTTCACTTCCCCAGAATTGCTGTGGAAGCCGAGCGCGTGCTATGCGTCGAGATGGGTCGAGATTTAATTCCTCCCAAAGCAAAAGACCGCGGATCACCCGCAGTCCACCCAAAATCTCCTTCCTTCCCACCACGCCTTCTCCCCTGGCACCCAGGAGAAAACCCAGGCTGCTGAGCTTTGGGCTTGCGTTGCCAAATTCAGCATAAATTCATCTCCTGCTTCTCTTCCCCCACCTGTGCCCTGGTCAGGGTGCACCACCGCGTCTCTCCCCTGGCAGGGGCTCCTGCCTTTGGGGACGGGAGCAAGGATGCTCTTCTCCGCAGGTAAATCAGTCCCATCACATCGCGGTTCAGGGGCTGCATCCGTCACCCTCCGCCTCTCGGGCTGCTGTGCGCTACCTGGGCTCGGGTGCTGGGTCTCCATGGCTGGGAAGGATGGAGGAGGTCGGTGGGCTCAGCTTGCGGCTTTCCTCATCCTCCGCCGCCAGGCTGTAAATGCAGCAGCACTTACCGGCCCTGCTAATCAAAAATAATGTGTGGCTTAATAGAACTTCTCCATTAAAAGGTTTGGGAAATAATATATGAAATGAATGGTTCGCCCGGTGAGTTTCAAACGGCGGGGGAGGGAGGGGAGCCCCGGCTCCCCCGCAGACCTCCGCGGCACCGCACACACAGTCGCGCTACGCCTAAAACTGAAGCTGGGAGTTGGTTTTGATTTTCATTTAAAATTCCAATGTCTGATGTTCTCAAATTGAACAAATGATATTTTAAAAAAATATATCAGGCTCCAACATCTGCAGATTATGATTTGCATTTTGAAATTGGCTGCTTGAATTGAACAAGGATGAATACTGTCACTCTTCTTTCATTCGCTCAGTTTATTTAATGAAATGCTAGAGGTCAACCCTTTGTCCTTAAATTAGTTACTATAAAAATCTTTTTGTACTTTTCTGCTTGTTATGATGTCTTCTAAGCAGAAGAGAAGGTTGCCATTAATTATGTCTTTGTTGAATATGGATATCTATTCATAGTTAGTTAAACAGTTTCAAACAAAATTAGCATTGAGCAACTCTAAGGCCAGCTTTAGGTTGGTTATCAAGAATTTTTTGCTAAGAGAATGCTCTTCTGCAAGTGTGCATTATCTAATATATTCAGCTTTCAGTTGCTAATTTTTTTTCCAGATGAAGATGGGCTTAATTGAGGTTGTGCTTTTAAGTTTGTAGAGCTCTTCAGCATCTCATACAAAAGCATCTAGAGGCTTTTCATTTGTCTTGAGTATGTTTTAGATGTACAAATATTATTTACTTTAAACTCTAAATCAAAAGGCGCACTGTAACTATTTTAAATAAAACATTATTCTCTGCTGAAATATATATAAATTCAAAGCGGGACTTTTTTTCATTATCACTTAATAATTTATTTGAAAGAGCTGCTATTAACAAATTTTAGGATAATATTGAAATAGCAGTTTAGTAGCTGGTCTCAAACAGGCATTTAGTAATGTAATTTACTTGTCAAAGATAGAGGATGTATATTAACGTTAAGATATAGCTCCAGTTTCATGTCTAACTCTTCGCTAAGTGCCATTTTGAATAGAGCTTTAAAGATTAATCTGCATTAGTTTTTAGAAAGGTCTCAATATGATGATAAAGCTAAATTTTTCAATAATAGCCGCGTTGGGTGGCCGTCTCTTTTGTGACGGAGTTTGGTTTATTTTTACTTTATTTTCCAGTCTCAGTCGGTGGTGCCACATGCAGTTCCCGGGGCAGCGGTGGCTTTCGGGGGCTGATGGGGGGCTGTGGGGCGGGTGCAACCTCCCCCATCCCGGGGAGGTCCCTGAGCCCTGGATGCCCCACGGCCAGGCGGGGGGGGGGGGGGGCACCCCACGTGCACCCCACAGCCCTGCCAGGACGGGGCACGTTTCTTAACAGACCCTAATAAATCGAACCACCCTGCTGCCGCGGCAGGGGCACCCAAGCTCTGAGAGGGGCCGCTGCGGGTGGCTGGGGGGCAGCAGCACAGAGGGATGCACCCACAATTTTAAGGGGCTGTACGGGCTGGCTAGCGCGGCCGGGCCGTCGTTAGCCCTTGGTGTTGTCTGGCTCGGGGCCAGACAATAACGTGCCAGGTATTTGGAAACAGGGAGGAGTAGGGAACAGAGAGGGGAGAAAAAGCTACAAGCAAAAAAAAAAAAAAAAAAAAGAGATAGATAATTAGGAAAAGTAATAAGAAAATATAAACGTGGTAGTGGAGGATTAGTCCAAGTCATTGGAAATGCAAATTAACTCCATGCTCGCTCCCAACATCTTTTTTCTAAGCTTGTATTTCAGAAAGGATTTTTCTCTCTTCCCCCCCTGCCTCCCCTTACCTCCTCCTCAGGGCAACAGCACTGCTTTCCCAGCAGCATTAAATATTCTTGAAGACGAGACTGTAACCTTGTAACGCTTTTAGGTATAATATACATATTTTTTTCATTTTAAATGCTAGCTCATAATGACATTGTGAAGTAGGGATCCCGAGTCAGCCTTATTATCATGGTGTCTCCTTGAGCTGAACCTCTGAGAAATGTGAAGGGGAGACCTTTTGGAATGAACAAATCCTTTAGCTGCCTATAATTATTTATTAAAATAGGCTACCGGGATAAAGGACGGGGAGGGGGAGGGAGGAGCAGCATTCCTTTCTCTGTACGTCCCTCCATGTAGATACACATATGTATACATATCCAGCGACCAAGTGAAGCGATTGTGGTGTCCAAGCACTGTATTTTAGAAACACAAAATAATGGATACGCAGGAAGAAAAGACAAGACATGAACAGGTCACGCTATTTTTATTTTTTTTTGATGAACCGAAAGGAGAACGCTGCGTCCTGACCACGGAGAGAGCATCCCGAGCGTTCGGTGCGGCTGCTGGGGATTTTCATGTAAATGCCTGGCGCCAGGTTGGGAGGAATGCCCATTCTGTACCTGTACTTACGGCTCCATGTGAAAAGGGAAAAAAGGATGGGATCAATGTTTTTCCCACTGTGTGTGTGAGTGGCGAAAGAGAATCCGTCCTGCTTCATTTGCTGGGCTGGGCAAAAGAAAGAAAAAAAAAACAAAACCCAAAACACAACAAAAAACCCCAAGCAAACAAAACATCCCCCCAAAACAAACAACAAACCTGGCCGTCATTTTATTTCATGAATTGCGTTGCTTGCTGCAGATTTGTCTAACTTCATTAATTGGCCAAACCAGCACGTGTTAGCTTTGTGCTGTTGGGTATTACAGAAGTAACGTAACCCTCTCTCTACGTCTTGAGAAATTTTATAAACTTAGCAGGCTATTAAAAAAAAAAAAAAATCTTTGGGGTCAACTTTCCACTTGTGCCTTTAGCTCTTGAACAAGTACTTTTATGGTTTCTTCTAATATATAGGATTTATCTGCAGCTCTGTGAAGAGCTTTTAAATTTAATCCAGCGTTGAAGTAGTAATTTGTTGCTGGCGCTTTATAACAGGCTTTTCTTTTAACTTTCCCGGGATGCGGGCTCTTTGTGCGGGCTAATCTGTGATACACAATGCCAATCTGCTCGGGGTATCTCGGGTGTGGACCTCAGATGTCCTCAAAATACGAGGAATGAAAGTTGGTGAGTGCGTTATGATCGGAATGGTGAGATGGGAATTGTGTGGCAGCGGCGCTGGGGGCGGGGGGGGGGGGTCGGGGAGGGGGGGGGCTGCACCCATCGGCAGCTCGGAAAGCCCCGGCACCATCGTGATTCCGATTGCACGGGTGTTACGTGCGTAACTTGGTCGGGCTCTGAGCTTTTTTCATGTGCATACACGGAGCTGGCGGTGTACAGAATTTATAGGAGCGCCTGCAGCTTTTCGGGAAAGTCTGTAATTTTTTTCAGTCCACTTGGATAATCATTTTTTAAATTAATTTTAAAATTCCTCTTACGTTGGTAATAACACGTTTGGTTTTTATTTTCCTGGAGGAGGCAGTGGTATGGGCTGTCCATACGAGTTTGGGGTTGTTTTTTTTTCAGAGAGGGGAAAAAATCATGATAACAGAAAAGAATCTTTCACCAACTGTTTATTTTGTTTGAAGTATACGCAATTTTTAAAATTTTTAAAGCGAGAGTTTGACCATTCTGCCTTACAGATGCATGGCTTTCTCTTTTTTTTTATTAAAAATAGTATTTTTGATCCCAGATGATTAATGAATATTTTATTCCCGATACAAAAACATATTGGGGACATGTTTGGACATAGCGTAAGCATTTGAAATAATGCACAACAAATATGAAATAGTCTCTCATAAATAAAGATACTGCAGCCACAATATTAAAAATGGGAGTAGCTCTGCCTGCCTCTCTTTTATCAGGAACATTTCTAAACTAGACTGATATTACAGGAGACTTTTTGGCAGCTATGGCTCGGGCAAGAAATGTTGATGTATTTACGTGAATTATCTCTGTACTTTATTTTTTTTTATGTCTGGGGGAAAATGATGCCTTTTATACGTTGCATAAATTTGTTTCTGGGGCACAACATCCATCACGTTTTCCTTCTCTTACAGTACCGTTAAAAACGTACATTTGGGAGCTCTGTGCCCCCAAATCTCGTCCTGGTGCCTACCAAACAGGGACAATTTCCCTATGCCGTCGTCTGCCGGGTCCTTCTGCCTTTTTCCTGCCAGCTACCGTTGCACAGGAGTTAATTAATTATGGCCCAAACCATACGTTTCCAAAAGGACGAACCGCAGCCCAGAAATATTTTTGAGCCATAAAGCGGGGAACTCGCAGGTACGGCGGCACGTGCGGAGGTTTATAGGGATGATTTAGTGAATATGAGAACATATTTTGTGCTCCATTGTTTAGACTCAAGAAGGCATAAAATCTTTAACATCTATTTATCATGTAGCTATTTTAATGTAAACATTTGTCTATTTGGATGAAGTGTTTTCATTATTAAGCTAATTTCCACATGTTTCAGATAGACTGATGAGTTCGAAGCAGAGCACTTGCTGATGAGAAACGAAATTCTGCCTCGGCTCAGCCTGCTGTCAGATACATCTTCATTAGTTTTTGTCATTCACCGATGGCAAATGCTCTATAAATGAGATGACGATCAGGTCCGCCTTGATAACTTGCCTTATCTCATTAGTTTTCACATCAAAGTTAATCAGCAATGTGAATTGTAATTGCTGGAAGAGACAATGCAATAGATCACTCGGCCTTTTTTTTTCTGTATGGCATCTTGAAACATCAGCAGGCTGGTGTGAGTAGATAGGCTCAGAAAGAAAATGATGTGGAAAGCATAATAAGCAAGCTGCTCAGAATTAATGAGCTTACCCAATAAGAAAAGAATAACCAATCAATGTGAGTTGGGCAAATATAATTTAGGAATAATTGCTTGATTGGTTGTCTATAGTAGGCTGATTTGACCACACACAAGGATTAAGAATTAAGATGTCAAGGCAAAAAATAATTTGGCAACTGAGGGCATGTAATTTTTTGTTTCCTCCCCTTTATGACTGAAAGCGATTGCTGTTTGATATGTTATTCCCCAAGAATGAAAACATTAGATAGACACACACTGGTGGCTGGTTGTTTTTTTTTTTTTTTTTTTTTTTTCCTTTATGCTTCTTTTATAGTACGAGCTCTTTCAAACCTCACTGGGGATATTTCAGTACGGGACATTAAAAATGAATAGAGTAAAAAAAAAAAAAAAATAATAAAACCCCAAATGTCTTCATTTGTAAGCGTTGCATTGAAAAGAGCTGTGAGTTGGAAGGTGCTGTGCACAAAACGCTGGTTTCTGGCAAAACAACGTGCCTGGGTGTTTGCAAAGCCCAGCCATTACTTGGTCCAAATCTGAAACGCAGTTCTTGCGGTATGCACGCTTTTAATATAATTTTCCCCACAGCCATTGGCCAATTAGTGAAGAACCCTTATATTCTTCTATCTAAACTATGGGGAAGGTTCAGCCAGAAGGTAAATTTGCTTTGATCTACATTACACCTAATTGAGTCACCACCAATGTCTCTATCCCAACATCAAGAAATGTGAAAATGTTAGATTATTTCACTGGGGATTAAACCTAATTTTCGCGTGTTCTGCATTAACCTATTAGGCTGACTCATCTGCATTGCTAATACAGCTCAGGCAGCTGTCACCGCTAAAGAAAAACATGATCATGCAATCCTTGAATGAATGATTCCAGCTCTGATTAGTGTTAGTGAAGTTAGCTGAGCCCTGGTGATAAGGCAGGAAAATTCCCAGGTTGCCAATAGCTTTGAAAATTATCAGACTGTGGGCAAAAATGTACCTCGCGGCTCGCGGGCCTCCCTCCAAAGGCGACATTATTTAAGGCCGTCTTTTTCGGCCGCTTGCATAAACGCGTTTGCTTCTTTTAAGGGGCTGATGCCAGGGGTACGTATTAAAATGCTAATGGGAAACAACCTGAGCGCAGCCCGGCGTGGAAAGCGGAGGTTTTTCCCTGCCCGGGTGCGTTAGCGTTTGGGTTTAAATGCCGTTTCCAGAGGGGAGCGGCGATGGAGATGCCAGACCGGCTCCAGCCGGGAGAAGGGGCTTGCGGCAGCCACCGCAGCCCCCGCTGGCCCCTCCGGCCAGCACGGACCACCGCGCCGCACCGCGCCTGTGCCTCTGCCAGCCCCGCTCTTTGTTCGCGGGGTGGCGGGCACCGCCGTCATCTCAAGCCGTTCGTTCCTTATTTCTTTCTACCCGTCAGATTTAAATAGTTTAAAAAAAAAAAAAAAAAAAAAGAGGCAACAATGACACATCCCCTTGAGATGGGAGAAATTTAGGAATGAGTTAGCCTCCTAGCAATAGAGCCAGGAGCCAATTTAATCCGATTAGCGCCTGCCAACAATAGATGCTCCTAACCCATTGTGGACAGAAGCTTTCACTTTATTTGTTTCTATTAGCCAAGAATCCAAGATATCGGAAAAGTGGAATTTTGCCCCATCAGATCGCTCAGGCGATCAACAAAAAACCAAATTGAGGAAAATAGCCTAATGTGTCAATATTTATCTTTTGGCCTTAATTGTCTGCGGAGAGGACTTGTTGAGTGCGCAAAGTTTGCAGCTCCAGTTTATCTGTGTGCTCTTGATTCCCCCATTGTATGGATATAGTGGCAGCTCCTCACAACGTAATGATGTTTAAGGAGGGCAGTAACTGCAGAGGCATAATAGAGGCGTTTTAATGGAAAAAGACTTGCAGTTGTCGACCAAACTGCAATGCTCGATAGAAAACGTAAAAGGGCTTTAAACTGATATATATACATATGTTTATATAAACGCACAGTTTCTTTGTGAACACACTTACTGCAGGTTTAGGCAGAGGCTCGTTCCCATCGAATTTGATAGCAAGAAACTCATTTTCAAATACTTTTGAAGGCATTCTCCTCTCCCAGACCGGAGCCCGTCGTGGCATTGATATCATTCACTACCAGCAGCATAAGTTGGCATCGCTGGTGGCTCCTCTCCTTCCGTGTATGTCGGGGGCATCCCTTTGACGAGGAGACACCGTACTTGGGCTCAGTGAGGTACCACTGGAGGGATCTCTGCTGTCTGCACCAAAGGATTTCCCTCCAGTCTGGGGGAGGCCACCCCTGGCATCAGCCTTCGTGCCGATCCCTGAGGACCCTCCAGAAAGCGCTGACCTGCTAACAATTTCCTCCCCTCGATGACTTTTCAAGGTCTGCTAGGTGTCTGGTTTTTAATCAACGCAGCACAGGAATCGGTTTGTTATAGCGCAAATGTTCCCCCAAGGCTGCTGTGAAATGCTTCACACAAATCTGCTCCAGGCTGGCAGCGGGGATTTATTTATTATTTTGTTGTTGTTAATTGACTACACTTGTAGCATCATCAAAGTAGGAAACTGGGTTGGTTTGAACAGACCTGGTTTACTACAATGCCGTGTGTTGGCCTAGTTCGTTTTGCTCTTTGTGAGCAGTGGGATGCCCTTTAGGATGCCCTTTGGCGCCGCTCTTCTCCTCTGAAACCCCATGCCTGCAACACCATCCCACATCTCCAGCTGCTTCCCAAGAGCAGAGGGAGGGAGGCCGTCTGGGAACGGCACATCTTAAATGTTTGAACCCTGCAGGGATAGTTGAGCAGTGAAGGGCAGGATTCATGTCAGCCACGGTCATCTGCCACGACGGCAGGTGGTGGGTTTACAGAGCCTGGAGATGAAGACCAAGGTCTGCAGAAGGTAGGCTCTCCTGGGATGGGTGGGCTCTCAGCAAGCACCCGTTCTCCAGCTGGCTGCGGAGGGGTGAGCTGGCCGCTGCCCTCCTTTCAGCAGCAAGGTATAACTCCAGGCCGTGGGCTGGAAAGGGCTTCGTCATCCCCGTCTGGTGTGAGTACCCAACGGAGGCATCCATCGAACCCTACCGCCTTTTCACCACCCGGAGGTTTAGCGTCCCTAAATGGTGACAGCCCCACACACCGCTGCTGGGTGGTGGGCTGTGATTCTTCCCAGCCCAATGAGATCTTCTGATTTCATCCTTCCCAGCCCAACCCTGCCAGATCCCGCTGATGGGTACTCCTACGTGTGAAATAACACCCGACCTGCCACATGAGAAGCAACGACATCTGAGGATTTAAAGGAAAACGCTGTTCTGTGCTGCGGTGATTCACTTGTGATGCTCACACAGTATCGCTGGAGCGCAGTTTTGTAGGATTTAAGAAAAAGGATTAGATTGTTGTATTAGATATGGTTAAAAGCATTATAAAACCTCATTGTTCTAACAGCCAGCCAGCCAGAAATCTGCTTCAGGTGTCTTATTTTATAATCGTCCCCTGTGAAATCTATTACCACTCTCTCTCAAAGCCTGTTTTGGCAGGCGCTTTCACAGGCGGCACTTCGCCCCTGCCGTCTCCAGGTCAGACCTGCATTTTGGGGTCCCCTCGAGGTATTCCCCAAGGGTCAGCTCGGGGGGTTGTGTTTCAATGCTGGCACTGCCAACCACAAAAATGGCATGACAACGTGTTTAGTAAAACCAAGGGGAACGGGAGGAGAGGGACACGGGGCACCGAGAGCCCTCCCCTGCCCTAAGGGACCTCCCGAGGAACCCCCACCCTGGGCCAGGAGTGCTGGTCAGGGCAGCTGGACCTGGCTGTGCCCTCGGGCTCCCAGCGCCAGGGATGTGCCGTGCAGATCCTTGATCTGTGGGGTTTTACCCCAAAGCGTCGAGTTAATTGCTGTATGGAAAAGTACCAATCCTCTGAGAAGACCTGTGCCACAAAGGTACTAAATTGTAATTTGGGAGAGGTGTGTTTCAACATCACAGGCTCCTAAAGTAGCTGCAGGCTAGAATTGCATCCTTCTGGCCCGAGTCCTTTAAGGTAGTAATTGATTCTGCAGGTGGAGGGTGAACTTACCTGCAGGGGCTGGGGGCAGCTCTCCTCTGGGCAGTTGGGTTAGCACCCTTCCCTCTCCTCCCCGGCCAGATGCTGCCCCGCGAGCCCAGAAAACAGCTCCAGAGGTAGGCACTCTTATCCAAAAATGGGATTTTCTGCCCTCTGTGTTACGGTGATTGGCTCCA
Organism: Vanellus vanellus; assembly: GCF_965231255.1. NCBI lineage: Eukaryota > Metazoa > Chordata > Aves > Charadriiformes > Charadriidae > Vanellus > Vanellus vanellus. Next base: position 1,561,380 of record NC_138907.1, read on the forward strand.
GGTGTTGACTGAGCCAACTCAAGAAAAGCTGCAGTTATTCCAGAGTAACATGTCCACGTGCAGAATATTCTGGAACAGGTATTTCGCTTTAAATTCATGCCCCATCTTATTCCAGAATATTTTCCCCATGTAGAGGAGCACTTAGCTGGGGTCTCTGCTTGCTGCCATACTGGTGATAAGATGGATTGGCTGATCTAATAGGTCTTTTCAATCTCTGATTTTGAAAGCTAAGATTGGGAAATTAATTTCAGAAAGGTCAAAACAGAGCAAGGCTATCCTGCCGCTGTGTGATGGATCCTATTTTTTTTAAATCTATCTATTGAAGAAAAGGTTAGTTATTCAGCATCCTGAAAAAAAAAAAAAAGAAAAAAATAAAGAAATAAATAAACTAAGCAGAGGGAGTACAAAAAAGTGTATAGATCTGCTGACCCATTCGCAATCTTCAGTTAATGAAAATGCCGGGGAACAGGAGCGGTAAGAGCCTGCCGAGCTGGGAGGCGCTGACCCTGCGGCTGCTGGAAGCTGAATGCTCCCAGCCACGACACCCCCCTGATGATGGCAGCGCACGTGCCTGCGGGGCTGCCCAAGGGGCTTAGGAGCTGCCGCCGCAGCAGGAGCCCTGCCGCCATCGCCATCGGCGCCCACCGCCGCCGTGCCGCGGTGGCCGGAGCGTGGGAGGTCTGCTTCCACCCCTCTCCTCTGGTGGGTGGCTGGGGGGTCCGCTGGGGTTTTTAAGGGCAGTTTGCAGAAATGCTGAGCGAATCGCAGTGGCGTTAACTGAAAACCCGGCTTGAGACAGAGGGGTGTCTGAAACGGTCCGGGGCGTCATTCTGGGTTCACTCAAGTCGCGGAGGTGTTTGGGGAGTCGTGTCATGTGTTAGTGGAAAGCTGGCCCTGTTTTTCAGTGAGAAAAGAAAAAGAAAACACAAAAGAAAGGGGGGGGGGGGGGTGTTGTCGAAAACAAAGGCTTCGCATAGATATTTCCCTTCTTTTTAGTTGTTTTCTTCCAAAGTGCAAGCCAAACAGAAAAAAGAAAAATAGATGGCTTCCTTTCTTTTTTTTTTTTTTTAAATCCACAAAATCATGGGGAGAGAAAATGGGCCACTTGGGGGGGGGGGGGGTCATCACTTCTTAATTAAAAAGAAAATAGATTTTTTTGTTTGTTTGCTTGCTTTTTTTTTTTGCCTCTCCACCTGATATATTTGGTAAACTGCTGAGCCGGCCCTTCTTCCGTCCACTTCTCCGAATATGTGACGTTGCAATCTTTGGAAGCAGGGAGAAATTAATCATTTTTGGTCGCGCTGATTAAAACTTTTCCCTACCCTAACTACACTTTGTGCGTTATACTGTGCCTGGAAGCTAAGACGTGGTAAGAAACGTGGCAGAGATGTGGCGAGAGTCCTGGGTCGAAGCCAGGCAGCTGCTGTTCCTGGGCATCGGTGTGCAGCTCCGCGTCCCTATGGGGAGGAGGGTGTGGGAAAAGAGGTACCTGGGAAGCCGATGCAAAAGGCGGGGGGGCTGTAGCAGGGTGGCTGGCGGTGTGCGACATGCTGAGGCAGCTTGAAGGGGTGAAATTCAGCCGTTCCAGAACTAGTGATGCACCTTTCCCCTTTTTTTTTTTTTTTTAAGGAAAAAGTCTACCGTAAGCACTAACTTGGCTCTCCTCTGAGCAAAGCCAAGGAATTCTGCTGACTGCTCTGGAGCTAGGATCCTGTCTTGAATACATGGCCATGGCAATGCTAATTAACACGCTTATCTCAGATGTGTTTATTTCACCCTCGAGCCTGTACGGGCCGATCTCACTTTAAAGTTCACTCTTTACAGACAAATATTAAGCGCGTATATATTTGGGCTTGTACCCATATGGTAGCATGTTTCGCACCCATTATTGAAGCTCTCCATTTCTCGCTCGCGCATCTTCCTGTTGCTTTCTGCAATCAGTTATACAAAAAAAATACGGCAGTACATGGGCAAAATAAACAAATATCTCCAGTTGAGGATTATGTTAACAAGTTCAGTAATAAATGACAATTATTAGTCAATATATACAAATGACTTAATTCTTTTAACACACCAGGCAACACTGGAGATAAAGTATAACTTGGGAAATTGGTTACATATTTCATTCTGAACAGAAGATGTGAAGAAAAATGTCAGAGCAAGCAAACACATCTGGCTCATTAACGTGATTATCTTTTCCCAGTAAAGAATCTCAAGCAGATTTGAATGGACACCAGAGCATCTCTATAAATCAGATTTAGCTCCCCACAGCAAGTGCTGGGGAAGCTGCCAGGCATCAGTTAACCTGTCCTTTGCAATGTTTCTCTTGCTGCTAATTCCAAAAACATTGGAGCGATTCACATGTAAAGACGTTTCCATAGTCCCAAATACGTCCTGCTTCCCAAACCTGATACTGGAATTAGGCGTGGATTAATCTTCTGGCATCCGGTGAAAAAATAGGAACTTAAGTCTCTGTGAGTAGAAAAATAGGTGTTTTACTGACTTATGATGACTGTTGGCTTAAATGGAGGAATCCGTCCAGTGGGGAAAAATGAGGGCGCATACGTGCCTTACCGTATATAGGGTATAACATGGGGGTACTTGATTGACAAATTGAGTATGCTATTGGCTGAGTGAGGAAGGCTTCTCTTAACGCGTCTTATAGGGGTGTGCACGTGGTCCAGAAGGCCTCCGGGGTTGGGGTTTTTTGCTGTTTACATGTGCGCACGTCTATGCAGCTCAGCAGGCTTTTAGAAAGGCTTTTGTAGGGACGTGTGTGTGGTCCCTCGACAGGGAGAAGGCGGTGAAGAGCCACCGGCTCCGAGAGCATCTCCCCATGCCGCGGGGACTCGCCATGCAGCGGCTTTCCCGCAGGACGAGTTAGCCCTGGGAGCTGTGGCTTTCCCTCTTGCGTCAGGGGCTGGGAGAGGAGAGGGGATGCACTTGGCATGCAATGCCACAGGGTCATTCACCTGAAAAATTATTAACAAGACTTTTTATTATCTATGACCCATGTAAATGCCTTCCTCAGCAGAGGAGCGTCCAGCCAAATTGTGTCAATCCTCCAGGTCTGTGCACGACGCCAAAGGAAGACGTTTATTTTGGTCGTGAGTGATAAAAAAGAAATTTGGCTCCCTGTCGTGGCTTAGGACAGCGTCTTGCTGAATTAGTCTCAAACCAGACCTGGCCGCTAAAATTTACTTTTAAAAATTGAGCACTCAAATTGACACCCGGAGATGTGTGATCTCACGTGACGTTTCCCAGGGCAAACAGTGCTGCTACCTTTTCCAGCACTGCCCGTGCGCCCCACCGCCTGTCAGGAGCCCTAAGATCTGGCTCAAGCGAAATGACCACAGGAGCTCGGAGCCGCCGGACCGGGTGGAGGGAAGCGGCTGATCACTGGACTCGTCTGACCCCACCGCAGCACCCATAACCACAGGGACTCTCCTGCCTGCAGCGGGTAACGGGATGGGGTACCCGTCAGCACCTTCCCCTGATTACAGCAGTCCTTTACATGCAGCCTGAATTGAGCTGCAGCTATTTGGAAAACCTCTGGGTTTCTGCAGGTAGGATAGTTTGCATAAAAAAAGAATGACATGGTTATTCCTTCAGGCACTTAGCTTTAAATTATCTTCTGTTTGAGAATTTTCAAGCAAAAACATTAACTCAAGCCTAACTGAGGGGATGTGCGGCAGGTTGGAGGCAGGATTGTTTTTTCACGCGAATCGGAGATGTTGACTCTACCAGTGCGTAAGTGGGACTCATTCCTCCCTCACTGTGGAGACGGGGCCAGGACTGCCACAAATCAGATTTTTTTCTGTTCGTGTACGTTTTTCTAAAAGCCCTTCTGTGATACAGAAGCTGAGCAGAGTTCTCGCATCTTGGGATTTGTTCCTGTAGCTTCCAGGGGAGTTTTGTCCAAGTCCTCCTTGTCTTTCCCTATTAAAGCGCTCCCTTACCTGCGAGAGGAACTAAGCATTTGATAATTAGGCTTGGCGTCACACGGGCATTTAGGGCTTCGTATTCCTCTGGTTGTTTTTTTTTTTCTTTTTGATGGGTCATAGGCTTTTTTGAATTCAACCACCGCTTAAACATAGCGTTTCTATAATACTTTGAATTTTTTATTAATAGTATATGTAATAATTTCACATTAAATATGCACTCATAGCAAATTTGCACGGGGAAACGTAGCGATCCTTGGTGCAGAAGTGTCCGTGGGGTCCCCAAGGCCACGGAAGGAGCAGGCGGAGCTCTTCCCGTAGGGACTGTCCCCCTGCCTGTGGAGGGGACTCCTCCATCACTGCCGTGGCGGTGTCCCCGCTCTCTCCCGGACCACACCGGCCGTCCCGCTTGCACGGTGCTTTTGAACATCTCGCGTGTGAGGTTCTGGCAGAGGGTGACGGGTGAGATGCCACAAATGGCGTAACTCCACTGGGAGTTGGCAGAGCCGGGGGACAGACGCCGTGCCGGGGCACGAGGTCCCCTGCCACAGCACTTGCTGGCACGTGGCTCGAGCTGGTCCTCGGGTCCAGCCCTGAGCGATTTGCCTGTGCAGAGGAGCCCGGCTCCGTTGCCACCGTGCCAAAAGGAAGGGCGGTAAAAGCGAATAACCTGCATTTTTAGAAAGCAAAATTCTAGGCACGCTGTCGGAGCTGCTGTTAAAGCCGAGGCACCGCTCTTCCCCTCTGCTGCAGAGCAGATGTTAAAATATTGCCCCCACCAGCTGCGTAGGAATTGGTGAAGCGGATATTGCGGGTCCTCCCCACTCCCCCCCCCCCCCCCGCTGCACGGCAGACCCCGTTAGGTGGCTTCCAGGAGGTGGTGTCTGGGGCAGATCCCAAAGAGACCCCGGTTTGGTGGGTCAGGTGCATTCCCTCGGCCGAGGATCCCAGTGGCGTGCGAGCCGCGGGTCCTTAACCTCCAGTGGATCCCGGGAACACCGGGGAGAATAGCTCTAAACCCCGTTTAAATAGGGAGCCGGGGGGAGGGAGAGGGGAACATTTATTAACATCTAATCCTGTTAAGATTTTCTACACCATATGTCTGAGCAACAGAACATGTGAAATGTGTACTAATTACTCCTGCCTGTGTCATGTGTGTATATTTTATATGCAGTCCCTGACCTTTTTGTTAATAACTTCACATTATATTCATTGACCTGAAACAAATTGAATTCAGTGGCACTCACTCAAGAATTGAATTACATAGTCTTCTTAATTGGTCTCTTATTTAAATGTGGAAAAGTAACAGTTTACCACCTGTAATATTTTTTTTTTTTTTCCTTAAGAAATTCCTGCGGAGAGCATGCGTGTGTGTGCACGCGTGCTGGGGTTGTGTCCGGGGGAGAATTACCATAGAAGACCCGAGTGTGCCGCAAAGTGGAACTCCACCCCCCCCTCCCCCCCCCAAAAAAAGTTTCATCTCTCCGAAGCAAAACCACTTGTAAAAGTCTGTAAAAGCACCCGAATAATCTCCCCTCCTCGGGGGAAAGGGCAGCACCGGGGTGAGCTGCCCCCCAGTTCCCGGGAGCCCCTATGGCAGGTGAGCATCTCTGCTCAGCGCATCTCTGCTCGTCCTCTCTGCTCAGCGCCGATCCCCGCGCACTGCCTGTCCCCCGCCTCCGCCCGGTCCTGTCCCCGGCCTGGCTGTCCGCTCCCCAGCGCAGAAAGCCAAGGCGGGGGGGACCTGCAGGGTGCCTCGCCGGCCGGCGGCCGTCCCGGGAACGCCGACCCACAGAAGATCCTCGCCCGCCGTGGCTGAAATTCCTGCTTCGCTTTTATTCTTCCGACGCGACGCCGAGTTAATTGCCAAAGCCGCGAAGAGGAGACTTACTCTTTACTTACGATATTTAACTTAAAAATGCAAATGTTATTAGTGTCCTGATCATTGATAAGAGTGCCTCTGTGCCATGCTTTAACCTCTATTAGGGGGGATTATGAGAACGTATCCACATTGGCATTTTCTAAGTGTCACTATGACAGCACTTGCTGCACAAATGCCTGGCTGTCACACTGAGGTTTATCACTAGGTTTTTTCCTGCGAATGCAGACTAATAAGCCCAGAAATTACAATTGCCTCCCTGCCGAATCTGTGATAGGCGGAAATAATGATATCAGTGCCCTGCTAATCTCCTTGCCTCCGCGCTTGGCACCATCCTATTGAGTCACCTGTCATACGCCGCTTTGATGAGGCGAATTCAATCTCTCAGCTATAATGACAATGGAGCCATTTTAATGTTTGGAAATGATTATGTGAAGGTTTCTCTTTGCTCTGTCTTGGCAAGCAAACCGGGTCAATGTTCAGGCTGTGTCTCCTGCCACCGCTAACGACTTGGAAGGAGCCGGGCTGTATTAAGTGAATATGCCAAGTTATTAGAAAGGAGACGCAGTTTCGGGGGGGGGGGGAGAGGAGAGACTCTATTTCCTTTTCTTTATACGCGTGAGCATCTCGCACGCCTACGCGGTCCCCGTCAGCGACGTACTGGGGTGCGTGTGCTCCACACGCTGCGTGCACGCAGCTGCCGGCACCTCGCGGCACCCCCGGCTGCCCCCAGCACAGGCGCCCCGCGGCCACCATGTTATCCTCGGCGCTCCGGATGCTTTTCCAGCCCTAGTCCCAAGGCTGCTACTGCAGGACGGGCACGAGGACGGGTGCGGGTGCATCCCCAGCCCCGACAGCGTGGTGCCAAGTGCGCGGCTCGGTCCTCAGCGGCTCGTTGGGTGAAGTATGATGGCACAGCGGAGCGGGAGCGGGCAAGGGACCCCAGTGTTTCACGGAGCAAAGCCCGCTGAGTGCTGGCGATGCTCGGCAGCAGTTGAATTCAAGTTCAAAGCAACTCCCACCTCCTCGGACCGGGATTTGCCACAAATCGCAAAGACCAGAACGTGTTCCCAGGCGAAAGAAAACCTTTCTGCCCAGCCCAATGGGCGCAAAACGCACTCGCGAAGCTCTGCGTTTGCACACCAGGCTGCAGGGAGCTTAAAGCCCGCCTAACTTAAAAGAACAAGCGCCAAAACCTGTTGGGAGACACCGTTAGTCCCTCCAGTCTGCTCCGGCGGTGGGTTAATAAAGGGGGGAGCGAGCTGCTCCGCTGCCAGAGGGGGGCTGGGCAGTGACGGAGAGGGTCCCACGAGGTGCGATCCCAACCCGTGTGCTTGTTTCTGTCGGGTTTGGGGTAGAGAAGCTGAACGTCTTTCATTCTCAGGCGGCCGTGTCTCTAACGTCAGCGGTCTCCGAGCCCAGGTCTCGCCCTGCGTGCACAGCGAGTTGCCCCTAAACGTGAGCTGGAATGCTTTGATTATTTATTTTAATGTAAAAGGAAAATAACTGCATTTCTTCAAGCTGTCGGAGGTCCCACGTTCACGGGGGAACGCATCGTCAGACTAAACGAGGATTTAAAGCCATCTTGGAGAAGCACAGGGCCCGTTGGGGCCCACGGCTGAGATTTCAGCGGTCGGAGTGAAATTTGGGGGCTCTCCGCGCCACCGAGGCTGCTTCCCAGGCGCTCTCTCCCTGGCATCCGTCTGGCGAAGTCACATGGGATGTGGGTAAGGTGGACGTGGCCCGATCCTGCGGAGATGCGAGAGTCCCGGCTGGAAGCGGAGCTTCTCGGGCGGTCTCCGTCGCCGCCCCTCTGCACGTGGCCTCCCCAGCTCTCAGCCCACCCTCAGGCATCGAGGTGCGGTGCCCCTGGCGCCGGGCAAGGGGATGCTGCACCCGGCGGGCCGGGGGCTTTTCTTCATCATCTTCACTGCCGGCTTATTAGTATTTATTAATATGACATTAATTTTCTGAAATCTTGACCAAGTCTTTGATAAGGGAGGAAGAGAGGAGGAGAATTTCAGATGTCAAGCTTTTATTAACGAAAGTGTTCAAGGCCATCTCTGGATGGATATTACAGGCTGCTTTCACTCTGCTCTTCAGTTTATGAAAAGCAATTGTTTAGCTGTATAGAGAGTATAGAGCAGAATCAAATTGACCTGCGTGATACAGAAAGTAGCACTGAGCCCATTTAACTAAGGGTCCTTTGAAAGAAATCTTTTTTATTATAGATGAGTGCTGAAATTATTTCAAGGAAGTGATTATCTGTCTAATAATTTTAAACGCATGACTGACTTCCACATATAAAATTAAGGCAGCCCGCGGCAGCAGATTTGGAGATAGTCTTAACGCACAGCCAGCAGCACAGTGACACAAATGCTCAGGGCTGTTCCCCCAGTATTTATTTTTAGGGATGCTCCTGGTAGGAGCCCTGCCCTGTGTAGTCAGCCTGGTGGGGATGAACTTGGTAGGGACGGATGCTTGGGTGGCATGGAGACTTGGATGGGACGGATGTTTGGACAGGACACATGCTTGGATGGGATGGACGCTTGGGTGGGATGGATGCTTGGATGGGATGGACGCTTGGGTGGGATGGATGCTTGGATGGGACGGATGTTTGGACAGGACAGGTGCTTGGATGGGATGGACGCTTGGGTGGGATGGATGCTTGGGTGGGATGGATGCTTGGGTGGGATGGATGGATGAATGCTTGGACAGGACACGTGCTTGGATGAGATGGATGCTTGGGGTGGGACGGATGCTTGGACAGGACAGAGGCTTGGGTGGGATGGATGCTTGGGGTGGGACGGATGCTTGGACAGGACAGATGCTTGGGTGGGATGGATGGATGCTTGGGGTGGGACGGATGCTTGGACAGGACAGATGCTTGGGTGGGATGGGTGGGTGCTTGGACAGGAGAGATGCTCGGGTGGGATGGATGCTTGGCTGTCGGTGTTCGGGGTACCGGGGTCCTCTGGTTTTGGTTACATCCCTGCAAACCCAGGGGAGCCCAGCTCAGGGCTGGCTTTGCCCCACACGGCTGAGCAGCCTCGGGACGCACAAGCCCCACGCGTGCCTGCGTAGCGGGGGGCTTGGCGCCACCACCCCCCCATGCACCCCCACATCTCCCTTAATTAAGGCAGCCAATCTAATTAGGGCGGCGCCCTGCCGCAGCCGCCCCGTGGGGACGCATCAAAGCCCGCGTGGGGCACGCGTGGGGGGCGGCGCGCGGGCAGCGCAATTACCCAAGTTAAGAAAACATCCCTGTAATTAGCGAGGCAACTCTAAGCACAAGGAATGGAAATTAGTCACAGCGCAATAAATTAGTCGGTGCATATATTACGTGCCGTGAGCACCCCGGGGGCCTCCTGTTTGCAAGGCTTTGGTTTGCAACCCCATGCCTCTCAATAAAGCATTCATCCCTAGGTGATTATGTTCCAGCAAAAGGAGTTTTTAACTGAATTACAAATTTTCTTTTCTAATTCTTTTGTAGGCAGAATTGGGATCCCTCTTTTTTTTCTCCTCTTTTTTTTTTTTTTTTTTTTTTTTGAAGGTCTGGGGAGCAAAGCCACTTCCCTCCCCCTTCAGCTAATAATTAATTTTCAGCTTTTCAGGGTGCTTCAAGACCCTGCATTGTTTGCTTTAATTAGGAGCAGTAGTTAAGGAACTATTTCAAAATCCCTCCCCAATTTGGAACTATTTTATCTGTCGTTTCTTTACTGGGGGAAGAAAAGGGGGGGGGGGGGGGGGGGGGCAAAGCAGGAAATTGGACTGTAGCAGCACATAACATTTGCATCAAAATAATACAGCCGGCAACAGAAAATCACAATCACATCACTCAGAAGGAAGGAACGGAATACAAATTAAAGGAATAATGTAAATTTTTTGCCATTAAGCTTCAATGACCATTTGAAATGGTGCAAGGCACAAAGGTTTTGATGAGCATCATCCAGTTTGATTATTCATACTTGTGCTTCTGCTTGAATTAAAGTAGGAGTGCTAGAGCCTGTTAAAGCAAAATATTTGAATTGGTAGTGAACTCTCACCTTTACTTGCATCCATTTACTTTTCAAATGAATACCAGATAAGTTAGTGCATTTTATAATCGGCCTGTTTTCCAGTGAGTGCTGTCATTACATACCAATTTCTTTTAGAAGTGCTTCCTAAGAAACATTAAATACTTACAAATAAGGATCTGTCCGTCACCGGCAGCAATCCTATTTGAGCAGCGTCAGGCGACTCAGGCAGGTTGCGTGCCCTCCCTTTGATGGTTGCGTGCACGACTTCTCCGGCCCCACGCGCAGCCGCCGCCGCCGCCGCCGCCGGTGTTAAAACCCGCTCGTTAGCTGCCCGCCGGGCTCCACGAGAACGCCCTGCCCGCTTTGCAAACACCCTGCCCGGCCAACGCGCGCCCTCGCCTTGCTGCTTGCAGGAGGACCTGCTTCCAAACTAAAGAACGATATTTTATTTTATTTCAATTTAACTTTTTTTTTTTTTTTTTTAGGTAGCGTCGCCACCTTCTCTGAGAAACAGAGCCGGGTCCGCAGCCCGCAGAGGGACGCGTCCGAAGGCGCCTGGTTTCGCAGGGAAGAGCCGCCCGAGTCTGGGGGAAGACCCATAGCAAAGCCTGAGCCAACGGGTCCCACCGATGGAGGTGCGTCTGGTGCGCAGGTGTGGCCGCCTCGTGCACAGGAACATCCCTAACGGATGAGAAGGAAGAGCATTTTGGCATTCGCAGGCGGCGTAGCTGCCCCCGGTCACTCGTCCCTCGCCTCCTGACCTGCAGGGTGGCACGGCGGGGGGGGACATTGTTTGCCGTGGCTGGGGTGGCAGGACCGCGCCGCCACCCTGCGCCCCGGAGCCGTCCTGCGCCCGGGCTCTCCCGCTGCCCTGCGCCCACCTCCTTCCCTCAGCGATCGCTGCTTTATCCTGTTTCTAGCGCTCGCCGTCATGAAACGCGGGGAGGAAAAATGAGAGGAAAGAACGGTATTTAATGTGGTTTTCAGGCACTGGGTTGCGAATAACGACGGATGCAGAGAAAAAGCAAGGAGAGTTGGAGCAGGGTAGCGGGAACCAGCCCCGAGAAACTTCCCCGGGGGCCTGGTGCTAACCAGCTTGAAAAAGCTGGCAAGTTTGCCGTGTACCTAAACGAGAGCAAAACCGACCAGGTGTTTGTTCGCCGTGAACTAAGAAGATATAGTAAGATTTTAAAATTGAACTTTCTGTAAAAGAGACGTATTTTAAATTAACCCGGGCTTTCTCCTTCAAGAACAACAACACCAAAAGAAATCAGTGTATTCCAGTGGTCAGGTTTCACATTGCTTATATACAAGTGCTGGTGCAGAACTATAAGCAGAGACAAGGCAGCCCTGGGAGGTCACCCGCTTCGTGTGTGTTAACACACACGCACAGATCTGGCAGATTGCACCGAGTTCCTAAGGGGGGTGGCTCGCTCCTTAACAAAAAGTCTAAAGGCAGCCTTGGACGAGGCGATAGGTTTAGTTTTTCTGGGGCGTTGCAGAGAGCACAGAAGCCCCCCTCCGGGGGGGCTGCTGGCACCGGCTGGGGCTCCCCTCGTTTTCCACCTACCCCAGGAACCCGCAGGCTCCTGCCAGAAGCCAAACTGCAGCCTCCTACCTTACTGCTCAAAATCACCCCAGCAAAAGCCTTTTGCTGCCTTCAGCAGCCAGTATTGGGAAGACCTGTAGGGCTGGGCCAAGGAGCTGAAGGATATTTAATATTCTGATGCGCTTTTTCTGCTGCAGGAAGGCACTGTTGGCCACGGGCTTCGGGAAAGCCCTGGAGTTTGGGGACCCCGTGACACAAGGAGAAGAACCCCAGGTTCCTATTTTCCCCTCTGCGTTTACAGTCCCACGCTGGCGCTACGCATGAGTTTTTCCTGACAGTCGTTTGCGTGTCGCTTGGAGGAGTCAGCAGAGCTGGCAGCACCAGCAAAGGACCGCGGCGGTGACGGTGGATGGGGCGTTGGACAGCAATTATTTTGCTTTGCTGTTCTGCTGTAACTTCGGGAGCCCCACCGCGCTTTGGGACGTACCCATTGCACAGTTAAAGCGCAGCTGCTGACGTGGGGGTCTTGCTGCCACGGACCCCGTGTCACCCGCCCAAATTCCCTCCCACCTCGGCAGCGCGGGCAGGGTCCGCTCCAGCCTCTCCGCCCCACCGCACGGGTTTGCAAACACCCCGCTGTTGGACCAACTGGGAGCTGCAGGATGTTTTACCCTGCTTCGCTTCGGCGCGCTGTAAAATGCCTTTTATTAAAATGAGGGGGAAACCCAAATCAATGCAACTGCACATCAAAACCAAACAAACCTCCGTTTTCTGCAATTTTAAAGCAATCCATCAGAAGCTAATGAAGGCCAGGTTATTTAAATGATAAAAGACAGGGGATGAATGCATACCATTGTCTCTGCCGCTTTTTCCAAGGCGATCTGGGTTAAAACCATGCTCTCGGGGTTAATTTTGAGCTGCTTTTCTTTTAAAAATGGTTTTTTTTCCTTATTGACACAGGGGGGTTGATTTATGTAATATCCATAATAATTCCCAGATTTCTGTAGATTACAAGGTTATCTCCATGAATGGCAGAGGGATGGGGTCTTCCCCGGCGGGGGCTCAACGCCGTCCTCCTGCCCCGCGCCGATGGGGAGAGCAGGGTCCGGCCATCGCCGCTTGCCCTGCCGCTCCTCCAGCGTCTGCGGCGTTTCGCTTCCCTCTTTAATTAAGGGTGCTTAATACACAGCGCTCTGGGGCGTAATTAAAAACAAATAAAATAAAAAGACGGCACGGAAAAGTACAGCCCTGCTCTTTCCTTCCCCTTTTTCCCCTTTTCCGTCTGGTTTCTGTGTCGCTTTTTCAGCTCCCCCCCACCGGGGACGGTTTCTGGGGACCGCCAGCACCAACCCCGTGGGCGCCCAGACCCGCTGCCCCCCTCCTGTTCTCCCGGCGTGGGGGCACTGTGTGTGTCCCCCCCACACACACATACAGGATGTCACATCCGTGCACATGAGCCCGGTGGTGCCAGGGGGTCTCTCCTGTCCGCATCAGCAGCTTAATAAACCAGCTGAAGAAGACGCCGGACGGGGGTCCAGCTCTCCAAAAGAGGTCTCCCAAGCCTGGAGGACCCGGCGCTGGGGCCTGGGAGCGATGCCTGCCACCCTGCCAGCCCTAAGCGGTGGCAAATCGAGGCTCCGACCCCTGACTGTCCTGAAATTTGAAATGCACCTGTAAGACGCGGGGAGGTTTCCCCGTGCCTCGGCACAGGGACACCAAGCAGAGGGGTAGGGGACAAGAGCAAGGGTGGGATGGCAGGCGAGGGAAGGTGCTTCTCTGCACTGCCGCCTCCCGTGCAGGCGGGACCAGGGAAAACCTGTGGGAAGACTTGTTACCTTGGGCTTGGCTGCTCCAGATTACTCATCTCTCTATACTTATTTTTTCCCTCCCCTCCTTCTCCTTGGGTTTTCTGCCGCTTCTTCCCTCCCCAGCACTTCAAAGCCCCGCTGTCCTTCCAGGCGTTTTACCACGTCCTTGTTATCCGGAGGCGAACTCTCCTAAGCCGCCCCGTCGGCCGCTGGCGTGCGTGTGGGCAATCACAAATTTATGACGACGCCGAGACTTTGGGGGGGGGGGGGGGGGGGAGGAAGCTGAGCGCGTTTCTGCCACAAACCACCGCTTTCAGGGATCATTCCACTCGACTGGCTGAGAAGAAAACTGCTCTGATAGAAACTATGTCATAATAGTTGGGAACTGGATAACAATGCCCTACCGATGGAGCTGATTTATTCTCATATGCCGGTGCGGGGAATTGGTATGCACCAAAGCAGAAAATGGAGCTGGCTTTTCAGAAGTGTTTAAAATCCAGCGGCTCTGGAGTCACCAAGCGATTATTTAGGTAATCTTTTGGCGGCCAAGCCATCCCGTGTCACTAAGCTCCCCACAAGGAAGCGCCGGCCGGAGGCTGTAAAGGTGCCGGTGCCTGGGGGCGACTTGGGGGGGCAAAAAAGCGGCCAAGTTTAAGAGCAGCGGCCTGAGTTGATGATGAGAGGAATGGCATATGCTATGGATTTGCTCAGAAATTAAGAACATCTGCCGAGGTTTGCTTTGGAAAGACAGACACCGGGAGGCTGCTTGAAAGCGAGGGCCGGGCATCGCTGCCCGTGCTGGGGGCGGCGGGGGGGGGGGGGACACAGCCGCTGGCGGAGCGGTATGGGCGTTAGAGGTGGGCACCCGCCACGTGCACCCGTACCGCTGCGTCTGTGCGGTGGCGGCGCGGGCACGCACGCCCGCCCGCCCGCGCGCTGTCATGTCTGTATCCCATAGGCGGGCACACAAAAGCGGTCTCCAGCCCGGGTAACTTCTCAGTGTCCTACCTCAGTTATCTTGAGGGAAAGGGATAGGACAGGGTTTAAAAGCAAGCCCGAGCGCTGCTGATGTTGCTGTCAAAGGAGAAAGAAGCCAGGGAGCTGAGAAATGCTGTCGCGAAGAGCCGAGCGGGGGTGATTTGTGCCGGTGTGCGCTGGGAAGGGCTCCTCAGGCTGAGGGACGTCAAGCAGACATCCTGGAAGGGCTGGATGTCGGGTTTTGTTCAGGGCAGGTGTGCCATAATACGTTTTGACGGGTCTGAAATTGGTCCTACAGAGGCCAACAATGAGGGTGAGCAGAAAATCCGCCCCCCCCAGGCACCCGCGTGCCGGCAGTGACCTGCTGCTCAGCCCATGCGGGAAGATAAGCGCTGCCAAGCTGTCACTCTTCCCAGCCACATCCGTGGTTATTTCGGCTTCAGCGGCGCTGCCGCGGCGGCGAGAAGAGCCGGGGCTGCACCTCGCGGGGCTGGCTGCCAGCGGGAGGGGTCTCCTCCCGGAGGAATTGGGAGAATTAGTTTAATTCTGGGTCCCAAATTTGGTTTTCCAGGGGAGGAGGTGAAGACCATGACGCAACCGAAGGCGGCGCGTTGCCCGGCGCAGCAAATATCTCCCAGTTCCTCATCCCAACTGGATGCCGTTTTTGCAAAGCGATGTTTTACGATTATTCGGATGCAAATTCACCCAGATGCTGAAAAGCAATTATTGCATAGTTTTTTGTTACTCCATTTTGCCCGGCGCACTCTGTGCAGCTGGAGTTGGCTTCTGCGATAAATGGAGGAGGTTCAAAAATACGACTCCTCTGAACTTTTTAACCTTACACGAAAGGGAGGAATTCTAAGAGCAATGGATAAAATTCAATTAACTGAGATGACAGAAAATAATCTACTAAGCGAATACATCAGGCAATTGGAAGCTTTCATACCTTTCAAAAAGGAAATAACCTATTTCTCTCCTTGTTATCTAATGACACAGGAGTTTATTTCTCTGGAAGCAGTTACAAATCTACCTAATGGGGCCTAAATGCTGTTGCCAGGCAATTAGGGGTTTATTGTGTGGCTAATTCTTTCATTTCCGTCGCCGGTGATCGTCGTTACGGAAGGCAGGGCTCGGCCCTCCGTCCCCTCTGCCGAGAGCCCGCGTTTGCACATCGGCACACGCGTGTGGGCACGCGTCCGCGCGGGCAGGCGCACATAGAGCTCTGGCGTGTGCGTACGCGCGCATCTGCACCGCCGCCGCTTACGGCGAGCGACGTGGCTCACGCGGTCGCCTTTCACACCGCCCGTCCTGGCTGGCCGTGTCCGTAAGGCCGTCCGCCCCGTCCTTCCCACGCCTGCGTGGTGGGACCGCCGGGTTCCCCGTGCCCCACTGCCCCTACCGCAGCGGGGGGAATATCGAGGGGGGAGGGCGCAGGCTCGGGGCTCAGCGCCCGCAGCCCCCGGCCCGCTGGCGTGGGCTGTTTGCTCCGGAGCCCATGGTGGTCCCCCCCGGGGTGACGGGGTGGCCGGGTGCCACGGGGCTGAGGGAGCTTTCCGGGGGGCTCCACAGCCCCCAGCCCCCTGCAAAGAGGGACGAAAGCCCTTCCTGGCAGTGGGGAGGCGCAGCGTGCCCGCAGCAGCGAGCCTCTGCGAGTGCCGGTGAACCTGGCCAGGATGCCGCAGTGGGGAGAGGACAATGCTGGCGGCAGTGCTTGCACCGTCCCCTTGCCATTCGGGTGCCACCGTCCTCCCCAGGTCACCTCCAGCGGCTGCGGCCAGTGGCGTGGGCTGCTCCCTGCAGTCCTCCGTGGATCTGCCAGCTGGGGGCACGCTGAGACAGTGGGAGAGCCACCGCCGTGCCGCAGGCACCCACCGGGGCTGTGGGCACTCTCCCAGCCCCGGCCCGGGCATCCTTCCTCAGAGCATCCACACCGCGTGCCGCTGGGCTCCGGGCTCCGTTTCTGATGATACTATCGCTCAGTTCCCTTCTAAGCCGCTCTGGCAATAATTAGGGGTCGCTAATTAAGAATACCACCAGGGTACAAGCTTTGGCCGAAATAGGGTATTTTGGCCTTTCAAGGGAACGCTGGCTACAGCTGCAACCTGTGCCGTTTCCCGCTGAAACGCTTCCAGCCGAAAAGACCGAAAGGCAGAGCTGTAGAAAGAGGGGGTTTTCTGGCGGGCAGCAATGCGGCCGCAAACCGGTGAAGGAGCAAATGCCGTTAAGCGCAGTGCCCCGGAGGGAGCGGCGGGGGAACGGGACGCCAGACCCGGACGCCTGCCCCGTGCCTGCTGCGCCACGGCCCGGCGGCGCGGGAAGCGCCGTCGCTGCAGAGCTGAGCTCAGGTCTTGTCCCAGCCCGGGTCCCTCACCGGGGCGTCAGGCCAGCCCCCCCCTTCCCAGGGCTGGGAATAGGGACACTCCTGCACCGTTCCGGCCCCACCGTGCCTTCCAGGTGGGAAGGAGGAGGTGGGTGCGTGGCTGGGGGTCTCTGGCTCAGGTGTAATTCGGTCTCAGGTGAGCATCAGCAGGTGCAAATGGCAAAGGTATTTAAGCCAGCCCCGGCAGCAGGGCTGGGTTGGGCTGTGGGTGATGTTCTCGGGGGCAATGTGGCTGCTGTGACCCCGTGCAGGGCTCCTGGGGACCTGCAGGACCATGCTGCTGTGGTTGGTACCAGGTAGGGAACAAGCCAGCGGGGCTTTTGCTGGGGGGGGGGGGGGGCAGCTCCGGCAGATGTTTTGTGAGTGCTGGAAGGTGCTGCTGGTGCTGGGAAGCCACCTAAGGGCAGGATGGGTTGTGGTGGCGCTGGGGGGGGTGTACAAGCTTGGATGGGAGGAATGGCACGCTCTACTCCTTCATCCAGCACGTGCACACATGGCCGAGCAAGTTCTGGTGGCAGAGCACGTGTCCCTCACGCGTTGGAGGCAGCAGGAGCCCTGGGCTAGAAGGTGGTTAGAGGCTCTGCTGGAGCTGCTGCCCGTGGGGGCGGTGGTGGGCTCCCCCCCGCACCCAGCGCCGGTGCGGAGCACTGCTTGGCTGGCCTTCAGCGGTGGGTTGCCCACTGCTGCTAGAGACGTGCAATGCCAAAAGTAGACACAAGTTTTCCAAAATAAGCTGGAAGCGGGGGGGGTGGAGCCAGCCAGGCCTCCTCTCCAAATGCTGAGGTTGTTCTTGGAGGTGGCAATGCGGAGCCCGGATGTCCCCCCATGATTCCTTGTGGAATTCCGTGTGGCGGTGGTGGTGCTGACCTTGGTCATGCCCGGGCTGGACGCGTCCCCAGCGGCAGCGCTGGGCACGGGGGAGAGGAGAAGCTGGAGCCGCCGGGCAGTGGCGAGGAGAGCGCGCCGCTGGGATAAGGGGCCCACCTTATCGCCCTGCGGTGAGCTGTATTGTGGCGCAGAAAGCCCATCCACCGCGCAGAGGGCTGAAATAACAACCGTTATCTCGTCATCTATTGACTGTCTTCTGCGGCTCACCGCCGCTCCAAAAGGTGAGAGCGCTGTCTGAGGAATTAGCGTAGCTACACGGGGGTATTTAAGGGCAGGGTTGCGATTACCAGTTGGGAAGGGCTGCGTTAACGAGACGATACCGCAGCGGCACACGGGGAGGGGGGAAAGGGATGCTTGGGAGCCCGGGAGCACGTGCGAGGGGAAGGAGCGGTTTGGGAGAGGCTTCGGGGACCCTGCTTGGCTGGCCTGCTGGTGCCGCTAATGACGGTGAAGTGCTTCCTCTCCTGGCGGCATCCAGGACTTGGGAGCCGGGGCTGGTGATGTTTTTAAAAATAATAGTGACTTTGGAACACTCAGGCTATTTTTTTTTTTTTTTTTTTTTTTTTTTTTGCTGCCTGGTTTGCTGGCGAGGACTTTAGCATCCTTGCACGTGCTAGCAGTTTTCTTCTTAAAAAAAAAAGAAAGAAAAGCGGAGTTTCTCGGGAAGCTCTGCTCCAGCAGCTGTGGGGATTTGGGGAAAGCCAACAGCATCCCGACAAACCTCATCCCACCGAGGGTGGGGTGAATTTAAGAGATGCTTGTGCGAGCCCCGCTGGGGAAGGCGGCTCTGGGAAGAAGGAGCGGGACGGGGCAGAGGCGCCCCAGGTTTTCAAAGCCACGTGAGATCCGTCCATGGCTCAGGGATGCCACATGTGAATTCACGGACTTAACCCGCCCTCCTCCTTCCCCACTTCTGCACGTATATTTTTATCTCGTAATTACAGGCTGCTGTACGTACAGGGGCACGTAAAACACATGGAGCTGACCCTGCAAACCTCTTCCAGGGCAGGGAGGGTCTGCCGAGTTCAGGGCCCGTGTTATTGACAACGGCGATTGAAAATAATCCTCTAAGTCAGTATTGGGGTCGGACCTTCTGTGTAAATCTTTATTTAGGCGCCAGAGGTGTCTCCTTTTCAATGCCATGGGCTGTAACGGCTCCTTTACAAAGTAAACGCGTAGGGGCTGTTAAGTCACTGGATTATAAGGCTGTCACCCACACGTGCTGAGTCCGCCCGCTTAGTCTAAACCTTCCCGAAACTTTCATTAAAAAAACAAATCTAAATGCTCAACGCATTCGTCACCCACCAAACCGGGCCATTTAAAATACGGCTTTGCCCTGCACAAAGCTGCCGGGCACCCCGGGGCCCGTGAGCATCCTCTGGCTGCTTTTAACCCAAGGTGGACCAGGGGCCGAGAACAGCGATGGCAACGGTTCACACCCAGCTGGGCTTTAACGCATTTTCAATTAAATAGATGTGAGCAAATCCAAAAGTATTACTGGAGGTCCAGGAAGCAGCTTTAAAGCCGTTGCACTGGTCTAAAGCTCGGGGTTCTGAATTTGAATCTAGAGCAATTTTATTATTATTTTTTTCTTTTTCCTCCGGGTGAGCGGACCCATGGGCCTTGACTCCCAGGGCGATGGTTTTGGAGTCGCTCTGCAGAGCCGGGTCCCCTCCGGTCATCTTCTGCGAGCGGAGGGGATGGGGAGGCTCTTTTCAGGGAGGTGGTGGTGCAGCGGTGGGTCCCGGCAGAGCCCCTCCAGCCGCCCCAGGGGGAGCAGCTGAGGACCGCAGCAGGTCGCGGGGGCGTCCCCTCGTCCCCAGCGAACGGCGCGTGTTCCCGGCATCCCGCGCAGCTGGTCGGCGTGGGCCATGCCGTCTGCAGGCTGGGCTCCGATGGAGCCGTCATCCTGCGTCTCCCGCGCCACGCGTTGTCGGCGTCTCGCCCAGACCCTGACCCCGGGGGCATCCTCCGCCGGCGCTTCCCCAGCTCGGCTCTCGCGAGCAGGGCGTGCTGCTGACCTCCGCAGAAGAAAGCGGCTGTTGGGGTGAAATCCGTACCACCTGAGGGTGTATGACCTCTGTACCCCCCGAAAGGCCGGGGTCCGGCGGGGAGGGTGTATGACCGGTCCCCATCTGCCACCGGGTTCCCCCCCCCCCCCCCATCAGCGGAGCTGTGCGGGTTTGAGACGCGCGACGTTGCGCGGCTCTCAAAGAGCACTTGCGATCCCCTTATCGGTCGCAAGCATTTAATGCGCCCGGGTAAATTAAGAGTGTGCTTAATTTCTTATCGTGCTTTTCACTTCTTATTTTTGATTGAGGAACTTTCTTTTGTGGGAATTTTTGTTTTGTGTTCTTTTGTTGTGTCAGTCTGCTGATAAAAGTGTGCCGTGGATTGCATTCTGCTGTTAATTTTCCTTTTGGTATGCTTGCTACGATGACTTATTTTGTGTCTGATATATTAGTTATCCAATTTTTGTAAGCTGATTTTAAATATGTTACTACGCAAACTCTTTTTACAGCCTGTGCGGCTTTTGATTATGAATGAGTGCGGAGATACACGCAGGAGTATTATTTATATAAAATATATAAGCGGGAAGAATCTTCATAAATCACAAAATGCTATTATCCTCGGGGTTCATGACAGCCATATCTTTTTTTTTTTTTTTTTTTTTTTCACGGAAAACTAGAATACATTAAACACCCCAGGCATTTGAAAGGGCTGTTTCAAAAACTGTACGATTGCTCCATTTATTCCATTTGTTTAGTAGGGAGCATTTAGTATCTGAAGTCTGTTTTACGCAAATAAATCTTAAAATTAAGCTTTTTAAGTAAGAATTTATTGAGGGAAGCTACTGTATCTGCCCGTAGTAGTATTATGGTTTATGACCTAAGGAATACGGTATTTAATCCTGGAGGGGAGAGCTTTCAGAAAGCCATTTTACATAAAGCTCCGCTGGCGGTCTCGCGCCTGTTTGGGAGTATCCGCCTGTGTGCGGGTACGCACGGAGCCCCCCTCGCTGAGAGGCTCTGCCAAGGCCCTGCCCGACCCGGGATGCTGCGGGAGGGAGGGAGGGAGACCGGGAGGGAGGGAGACCCGGGATGCTGCGGGAGGGAGGGAGGGAGACCCGGGATGCTGCGGGAGGGAGGGAGGGAGGGAGACTGGGAGGGAGACCCGGGATGCTGCGGGAGGGAGACCCGGGATGCTGCGGGAGGGAGACCGGGAGGGAGGGAGACCCAGGATGCTGCGGGAGGGAGACCGGGAGGGAGGGAGACCCAGGATGCTGCGGGAGGGAGACCGGGAGGGAGGGAGACCCGGGATGCTGCGGGAGGGAGACCGGGAGGGAGGGAGGGAGGGAAACCCGGGATGCTGCGGGACGGAGGGAGGGAGACAGGGAGGGAGGGAGACCCGGGATGCTGCGGGAGGGAGACAGGGAGGGAGGGAGACCCGGGATGCTGCGGGAGGGAGACAGGGAGGGAGGGAGACCCGGGATGCTGCGGGAGGGAGACAGGGAGGGAGGGAGGGAGACCCGGGATGCTGCGGGACGGAGGGAGGGAGGGAGGGAGAGCCGGGATGCTGCGGGAGGGAGGGAGAGCCGGGATGCTGCGGGAGGGAGACAGGGAGGGAGGGAGGGAGACCCGGGATGTTGCGGGAGGGAGACAGGGAGGGAGGGAGGGAGAGCCGGGATGCTGCGGGAGGGAGGGAGGGAGACCAGAGATGCTGCGGCAGCATCGCCGCCCTGCGCCGGCACCTCACTAGATCCCTTACAGAAAGCCCTCGCTTGGGTTGCGCTAATCAATAGCTGCGCCTAACAGTTTACTATAGCGTTTAATTAAACAAATTTACCTTTTGAAGGAAAAATCCATTGCGAGCAATTTAGGTGCTGGTGTATTGCAACCTTTTTTGAGGTTACTAGTGCTTTTAACCACTGTCTAAAGTGCATACGGTGTTAATTAGCATATTTAGGATTAAGTAGATTTACTATGCGGTAATCATTCTCTAATTCGGTAAGAACTATCTCTGGTGAATAGTGGACATTAATGACAGTTGCAAGGGCTTAGATATTACATAAGCACTAATTACATTCCGCACAATTAGCGGAGACTCCTCAATGTGAATCGCTAATGGCTGATTGGTGTCAGCAGCCTGTTCTGGCCGTAAAGAAACGTAAACAGTCTGCATAATTTTCTGACGGTATTAGCATAGGGAAGGAGGATATTAACGAAGTCGGGAGGCCGGGAGGAGCGCCGACGGAGGGGGTGAGCCCAAAGACGGCGTCACCCCGCCGTACCCTGCCTTGATATACACCTGCGCTTCCTGATGGCCGGCGCCGCTGCCTCTCGCTTCAAGTCTCTCGGCTCCCTTCAGGAGGGTAAAACTGGCACCTGACGGGAGTCCGGAGGCTGTTTTATTAAGCACTGGGTTTAGGGCTGCGGAAACGGCTCCTGCCCCCCAAACCTTCGGTCTTTCGAGAGCTGGGGCTCGGTTTGCTGGTGAGGACTTGGGAGGGACGCGCGGCCTGCTATGGCGCGACTGGAGGATGGCCAACTGACACGAGAGCGCTGGTTGGCTTATTCAGGGTTGATTTTTTTTCTTTTTTACTACTACTCAGCATCCGGAAAATAAAAGCGGGGTCATTTCTTGCACGACTGCATTTAGCTGCTCCGTACTTATAGCCGTTTTCTAAGATGGTGAGAAAATAGCAAAAGGTGCATTTTGCACTCACCCCCGTCGTGCGCGATAAAACTGACCACGTCGGGAGGGGACCTCTCTTATTAGTTGAACGTGACAAAGGCTTGGATGAAAGCGAGGTGGCGGGCGGGCACGTTTCGCTTCTTTAAAGAAACAAATCTTTGCCCGATTGATTTTGTTGTTTCTTTTTTTTTTTTTTTTAGTGATGTTTGGATCAGGTCCACAGTTTCTTACAAGTGGAATTCAGCCTCCCGCGTTTGTTGTGTGATTAAAATAAGGAATAGTGGTATTAAGCCAGTGGAATTGCTTTGGACAAATCCCAAAGTGGAGACCAGACCGGAATCAGGCCCTTTTACCTTTAGGTATTGGGTATTTTAAATTAAGATGGCATGTGGTTTTAAAAGGCATTGTCAGAGCAAAAGCAATTTAACAAAAGGCAACGTATCTGGCGACTACTCTTCTGCCTGCCAAGTGCTCTTCTCCGCGCGCGCATTGTAGGCATGGCAGATTACATCTTCTGAATATTTTTGTCTGTTGCTTGGTTCATTTTCATAATAATAACTTGCATCCTTCTATATCCTTTCATGTTGAAGGGCTGCAAACTATTACACAAACAGACCCGCTCCTGAGATGCAGCCGCCTCCGAGGGGAAAGACGGCCGCTTGCGGGGAGCGGGAAGCGGCCGCCCCGGCGGGGATGCAGGGGGATAGCGAGCACAGTGGCCTCCGGATGGGGTGCCAGGGGGCTTCTGGGGACCCCCTGTGGCAGCGCACCCCCCCTTACGCCCCCGGTGTATGCCTCGGTGTGGAGAAACCCGGAGCCTTCGGGTCCCCATCCGTGCTCGGTGGGGCGAAACCCGCAAAGGGCCCTGAGCTACCAGCAAGCTCTGCGCTCGCTGCCGGGGCAGCGCTTGGGCTTGGGGGGGTACAAAAAAAAAAAAAAAAAAATCCAAAGCATAAATAGCCCTTATTTTCCATGTTGTGTATGAATCATTCTGGAAGGGTGGAAGGAAAGGGCTTTGCAGCCGCCCAATGCGCGCTGAGGCGTCCTCCGCTGCTTCCCGCGGCGGCTGGAGACGTATTGCAGGCAGAGCCTCTGCTCATCCGTGTTTCAAAATGAGACCCAAAGTATCGTTTCTCCAGCGGCAGGAAAACGGCGAGCTGCTTATTCAGATCGGCGGTAATGTGCCCGAGGTGACCAACCGCTAACTAATGGTCGCCTCCCCAGGGTAACGCTTCCAAGCCCCGAAAACCTTCGCGAGGCTGCCGGGCTGCCTCCACCCCAGCGACCAGGTTGCTCGGCTCGGTTTCCCACCACCAGCTAGGATCTTGAAAGGGCTTGTAACATCTCTGACCTTATTTCCCAACAGCTAGCATGGCAGACCGTTCATATTGGAGTCTGAAAATATTGGCCTTTAAGTGCCTCGTCTAGAAACTCCATATTTTTATTTTTTTTTTTACCTTTCCGGGGCCGGCGGTTGGGCTGCCGTGAATTAAGGCCACCCTGGTGAGCAGCAGCAGCAGGGCAGGATGAGGCCAGCAGGCTTTCTGCTAAACGTGCTCGGGAAGAGCAATTAAACAGCGCAGATGCGGCGCGGTAAGCGTTGGGTTTTAGTTACGGATTTTTCAAAACCATGCTTTCGGTGTCGCTGATATATATTTTTTTTTATTATTATTATTTTTCTTTTTCAGTGTTTTGACCCGGCCAGTGAGAGCCGAGGTCCGCGCGTGCCCTTCCCCGCTGCCGACGTTCGGAGCCTCCCGACTCCGCCAGGACCGGTTTCGGGGGCCTGGAGATTAAATGCAGACCCCGGTGGCGTGGGGCGGCATTTCCATAAGTGCTGTTTGCGAAGGCAGGTGCTATTCCTTACATTATCGCCAGAACATTTAAATCTTAATGACTGGCATTGTTGTCTGGAAGACGGTGTTTTTCCTGCTGAGAAACTGCATTAGATTGGAGAAACAGAGCTCATTTCCATTCACTCAGCAGTCTCTCTAGAAATGACATGCAGTGCTTGAAACTGTTTATTTCCAAATTCAGGCCTCCTCCGCATCAGTCATCAGCTTCAATTACCAGTTTTCCGGAGCCGAGCCATCAGGCAGTCTGACACGAGGGTCCAACCTAATTCCCACCTTCTCCAAAGTCAAGAGCATAATGTGCAGATGAAAAGGTGGAAAATAGCCTGGACTTCATTAGCATGCAGAGCCCGGCTGTTCATTTGCTTGCCGCGAATGGAAGTTCTGACACTCGGCGCCTTCTGCAATATGAGAAAAGTCCTCTTCAGAGCATATGATGTCCTTACCAGCCAGGAAAGGTCATCAAAAAGGCAGGCGCTGACCTTGCTCCCTGCTCTTCATGACTAGTTTATTGATTCCAGGAACACCTCATTACATGCCGGATCAACATATTATTGCCATGTTCGGCGGCTGAATTGTTTACAAGTGTCTTTATAACCAGCAAAAGCCTTCCGGATGATGCGCGACTACACTCATTTGGATGTGACCCGCCAATTAGATGTTATCCGATATGGTGCTGTGTGTCTTGATCCCTGACCGGGCCCGCTGCCCTGCATCAGCGCGGGCCCATTTACTACTTCTTTCTAACCGCTCTTTGGGAAAGTGTCCATTAGCCTGTCAGTCTGTAAATATTTTATTTTATTTATTTATTTTCATTCTTTTTTTTTTTTTTTTTACCTCTGCTGCAGGCAATGGCGAGCGTTATTGCTCTGTCATTTGCTATGCATGAGGTTCATAATCAGGTGGGGGAAGAGGGTGGTGGTGTGTTGTGATTTGTTTTGTTTTGGGTTTTTTTTTGTGGTCTGTGGTTTTTGGGGGTTTTGTTTTGTTTTGGGGGTTTGTTTTTGTTGTTTTTTTTACGGCAGCGTCTGATAACCCACCCAATTTGCAGTCAGCGTGCGTGGCGAGCGGTGCGACTTGTTACAGAGCCGCGTGCCGGCCCTGCGAGAGAGACCTGTCATATTTTATTCAGGCGCGAGCCCGGCGAGGCCGGTGATTTATTTGCAGGAGGGAAGGCAGGAGCAAATCCCCCCTCCCTCTCCCCCCCTCCCCAGCCTCTCCCTCCCCTGCCTCTAAAGGCCCAATAACTTACCACCCAGCAAACGCGTTTTCCCCTTCTACGTATTTTTCTGTGGTTTGCATTCCCATTCTATGAATATATTGCGATGCATTATTTATCCGTGGTCTAGAGCTGGGTGACTTGGTGTCGTTTACACACGCGTAGACACAAGAATTTAATAAATGAATCAGGAGGCACGACTACTACTTTAATCTCTCATTACGGACACTTCCATGGCTCAATAAAAAAATAAAAAAATAAAAAAATAAAAAAAAAAGAGCGGCACAGCAACTCGATTAGCAAGTCCGTAAAGAGAGAGATTGCGCCAAAAAGTGGCACCGGGAAAGCGGCTTCAGGCACAGACCCGGTTTGCTTCTTACTGCCTCTGCTGCCGGTTGGCAACAGCCTTTGGTGGTGGTCCGGACCACCTCGCAGGGGAGCGGCTGGAGGTTGGGGACAATTCCCCTTTCCTGCTGGTAGAGGTGATTTTTTTTTTTTTTTTTTCTTGACGTTTGGTTTCCATGTGCGGCCAGAAGCAAATGAGAAGGGGCTCCTGCGGGTGCGGAGTAGGAGGAGCGGCAGTGCGGGGGGCGCCGCGGGAGCTGACACCTTAAACGCAAAGGAGGTGGACGTTTGCTCAGATTTGTCTCTGTTTGGGGGAAATACTTGAGAGTGAACTCAAAGCGACGCGGAAGAGCTGTTGGGTGTTTGGCTGCCCGGGGATGCTCTCCTGAGCGCGAACCAGACCCGCAGTGACCTTACGCCGATTTGGGGGTTTTGATTTGGTGCAGAATGATGGAGGTTGGGCAAGTTGTGTGGTGTGTCCCTCCAGCATCTTATCCCAACTTTACAGGGTACGAGTACTGCTTCAAACACCACCACCACCACCATAAAAAAAGTCAACCCAAACCAGAAAACCCACAAAATAACCAACTGGCGTCACCTGAAGCCGTTTGGTAGCTTGTTTGTTTTGTATCTACAGCTGAGAGATGGTTTTCTTTAGAAGTACTTCCCGTTGGAATTGGCTACGGGACAAGAGTTGTGACGGAGTGTGTTTGACCAGCAGAGCAAAGTTGGTGTAGTTGGTTTCTGCTCAATTACCATAAAAAGGGAAGACGGGGGGGGGTTGCCAGCGTGTTGGTGCCTCTCGGAGGGGTTTCTGGAGGAACTGGGGGGGGGGGGGGCAGTTGTGCTCCTGGAGCCTGAGCGTCGCTGCTGCCCTCCGGCTCTGGGTGCACCGTCCCCGAGACGCTGAAGGAAACCCCTGGCAGAGGTGGTGCAGCCCTGCAGCCGCGGATCTGGCCGGTGCGGCAGGGCCGGGATTTCCATGGGTTTTGTGGCCTGGCTGGAATAAGACAAAATTTATGCACGTATAGCGCTGTCTGCTCAAGGCTCTGCAAACATTAATTAAGTTGCCTAACACCGCTTGGCGAGTGTTAGTTGTCGAAATCCTCTTGCTGTGGTTAAATTGAGGGACCAAAGGGGCTTAAGAGCTTCCAGGGTGAACCGACAGCGGGGAAGACGCGGGGTCTCCGGCATCCCAGCTCTCCAGAGCCAGCGTTGCGTTTGCCTGATGTTAAAAACCACCGGTGCCAGGCCCAAGGCTGCCTCAAAACTCCCCGGTGCTGTCAGGAGTGGATTGATCCGAATCTGAATATTTTTTTTTTTCCCTTCACCACCCCCCTTACAAAAAAAAAAAAAAAAAAAAAAAGGAAAAAAAGAGCCCATTTACTAGCAAATCCCTGGGTCTGAGTGAGCAGCCCTGAAGCTGCAGGTGTTGAATATTCAACGGGCTGATTCACCGTGGGGAGCTTTGGGGTTTATGCTGGTGTGATGCCGCCGAACCCAGCGCCGCAGTCGGGTAAGGCCGTGCCCCAGCGTGGGTTGTCGACAGCGGGAACCGAGTCTGCAACGCATGAATCTCACTGTGGGGTCTCCAGCGCCGTGCTGGGACCTCCCTCCCCCCGGTGAGGGAACGGGTGTTTCACTACTTGGCCGGTCTGTCCCACACAACCGGCGTTGTCTGGCGGTATTTATGCTGGGATAAGCCTGCAGTGGTTTGCCAAGCCCCAGACGTCCGCCCAAATTTGGCACTTGATCCTTTCGGTTTTGTTTATGTCATTATTCCCAGATTCCTACTCCTTGCGTAAATTTTCTCTTCAAAAGGGAGAGAAAAATCAACTCTTCCGGACAGCAAAGTCGCATGGCTGCGGAGAGGGGCATTAACCTCTCCTTTAGCCTGAAGAACTTCATAATCTTCTTAAAATCAACTTTTTATTAACTTTGGAGTGACGCTTAATGCCTGGTGGAAGTGAGCAGCAGTGGCATCGTTAGGGGAACTCTGCAACTTCTCGTGTGCATAATTTAAGGTCGTGTGGAAGCCGCAGGTGCCCGGGGGTGCTGCGGGAACCACGGCACTGCCCGGGTCGGGCCGTTCCCCCTGCCGCATGCTGATGCCTTCAGCGGGGTCTGAGCCGGCGAGTTTGCAGCCCACCACCACCACGTCCCACCTTCGGGAGCTTTTGTTTCCCTTTCGAAACTCAAGCAGTGCCTCCTGCGGTGCTCAGCCTGGTTTTGGCCGCTCTGCGCCGCCCCGACTGCCATCAAAATCTGTGGGTGCAAACACAGGCGGCCGAGGGCTGGCAAGAGCCAGCGGGGCACGGCGACTCGAGGCAGTCAAGCGGCAGCTGTCGGAGGCCGCCGGCTCTGCCGGGGTCCCGCTGGGCTGAAGTCCCATCCTTTGGCATGCCCTCTCCTAACGTTCCCGTGCCCACAAAGCCAGCTGCAGCTTCTTCGGGTGCACCACCCACTGCGAAGCGACTTGAAAACCAGTTTGGAGGTCTCCTCGCAGCACGTCGCCGCCAGCAGCCCACGTGGCGCGGCGGTGTTTTGGGGATGGGGTGCTGCGGCTCTGATGGTCAGGCAGGGCTTCCCTGGGGGCCGGGGCAGCAGAGGGCAGAGGCTGATCAAGGTCAGGAGATGCCACAGCGCTACCCCTTGGTGGCCTTGCCAGGAGGCTCATTAGCAGAAAAACGAGGTGGCCACTGCGGGGGGAAACAAAAGGCATCGTTCTGTACGTTCAATTGAGCCCCACCAATGCAGGCGCCGCAATAGCAACGTGAAATACAGCCCGGCCGCCGCGCCGGGAAGTCAATTTGTTTAAAAGAGCAGTGGTGGGGTGGGAAGGGTCCTGCCGGGCGGCCGGCACCCGCTCGGCTCCCGCTGCAAACGAAGGCGGCAGATTGCAATGCGCTGGAACAAATTAGCCCTTCCATTCATCTTCATTAGCCAGGGAGTTTCGCTGGATCTGAGCTCACTACAAGCGAGTTCCCAATATCTATGTAAATCCTTCTCTTTCTACACGTATTCGCTCACGTTTGTTAGTAGGTACCGGCAGCAAAGCTAAAAGTACAAGCCATGCAGGAGAGGAAATTAGTGAGAGCTGGCCGTGTCTGCGCCGGGTTATCGTCCCGATTACGCCGCGGAGAGCCGAGTGTTTGGGTATTACCCCTGTAATTATGGTGGTTGGTTGTGCATTAAATGCGTGCATTTAAAAATAAATCAGGCGAGTCGAGCGCTATCGCGGCGGTTTGATTCATCACCGTTGGGGATGTACCGGAAGAGGTATCGGAAGGTTGGCCAACGTGGAGTTGGACCTCTGCATCCGCGCTGGGCTGGATGAAGGAGTTTCGTGAGACTGAATTTCCTCCGGAAACCAGTGGGTGAAAATCGGGATGCCCTCCTTAGGCTGAAGTTTGGATTTAGCGGGGCTGCCTTCAGCCGTTCCTCCTTTGAGACCCGGGCAGAGGGACAGCCAGGACCTCCCGAAAAACCTGTCCCCTTTCCAGTTTGTTGTGTAGGAAAGGAAGCAGCCGCGGGGCTGGAAATCCCGCAGCCAGGGAGGGAGGCTCATGCCGTGCTGAAACCCAGCAAAGAGCTCTTCATGCCTCCTTTCTGCGGGCGCCCACCGCTGCCCGGACCGCCCGGAGATGAAGACCTGGAGCCCCAGAGGTGGGGGGGAGCACCCCGGCCCCCCGCGGCCCCGGCACGCAGCTCAGCGCCTGCCAGCCTCTGCGGCCCCCTCCTGCACCCCGCCACCCCAGCTGCAATGGGCACGGGGCGGGGGCTTTTATTAATTACTGGTAATTACTTATTTTACATATTGTTATTGATGGGTTTTGGTTGCGAGTAGCCGATTATATTTAAGAGATAAGGAGGGGAAAATGTCTGCCCGGGCAGCTAAATCACTGAAACAAGGCTACAAAGCCCCGACCGCACGTCGCAGACCTTGCCAAGTGTTTCCAAACTGAATAGTCATTGGGTTGGCAGATAATTCAGAAACTATTTGTATGAGCTGTTTATCAAATTATTAACTGCACAGATGTTGTTTGGTTGAAGAGCAGCTGAACCTTCTCTCTGCCAGCCGTGGAGACAAAGGTCTGCAGGAATAATTGGAGATGTGCATGGAATATTAAATTAATTTACTGCTCTTAATTCTTATGCAAATCCTGACCTCTGATAGAGCCTATCAATTACCCTGCATACAGGGAAAAGAAAGGAGAACAGTTTCTTTCTTTTCTTTCCCCCCCTCTTCTTTTTTTCCTGTTGTTCTTCAGTTTGGTTTTTTGTTTCTTTTTCTTTTTTTTTTTTTCCTTTTTTTCCTTTTTTGAAAAGGAACTTGGAAAAGGAAATATTTGGGGGAGGAAAAAAGGCCGTTTGTGGGAGAAGCAAAGGACCGGGATTATTTAATTGAATCTCCTGGTTGCAGCGATGTCCCCTGGGAGTCGGGACGCGGTTTTTAAAATAGCGGGGTGGGGGGAGTAGGGGGGAGGCCTGGGAATGGAGGCCAGGGCCGGGCTGAAATAGCTCCACACGCTTGGGTCGGGGGGGATGGAGGGGCCCAGCTCGGCTCGCGTCGTCACCTTGGGTCGCGCGGGAGATGACTGGAGGCCCACGCCGATCCCGGGTGGGTTTCGGTGGGGTTGGGGGCTCTGCCGCTGCGGGGTCTGACCGGGGTTTTGGGTGGCTTATCTGGGGAGGGTTTCCTGCCGCTGGGAGCGGGGCTGATTCCGCCAGTAATTAACGGTGAAGAAGAAAGGCAATTTGTTGTCAAGTCTATTGTGAGAACCCAGGTAAAATGAAGTACGATTTAATTGGTCCTCGTTAAAAAGAGCTATTTTTCTAATATGGAGAAAAGGCCTCATCTCGGGCACTTTTTTTAATTGGGGTTGTGTATGCACTGTTTAGTCAATGTTTAAAAAAGACTCCGGGCCTTATTCTTTCATCATATTTTCTAATAAGGATAAATAAATAGGATGAATAATGCGATCGGTCTATCCCTCGACCTCTGAAAGACCTCAGCAGCGAAATGATGTTTCAAGCTCCTTTCGTCACATCCAATATGCACTGCCTTTCAGCTCTCCGCAGCCCAAACAAAAGCCATACAACAATATCAATTAATCATGCAGCAGGCAAACAAGGAGATTTATTCCACTACAAATAGCCTCACAGAGAGATGCTGAATGGGCTTGATTAGCATGAGAAAAGAGGAGCAAAACTCCACAGTTCAACAGCTAAAGAGCAATTTGATGGGGCTGGGATTGGGAAATTACTTGATTAGTGTCTGTCGAAGGAGAACACGATTAGGACGCGAGTCCCAGCCCCGCTCGGGGCGGCCTGGCCGGGGGGGACAAGGAGGGTAAAAATAAAAAAGGGGGGAAATAAAAGGATTTTTTTTTTTTCCTTCTCTCCTCCTCCCCCCCCCCCCCCCCCCGTAAATCCCGGGAAGCGCCGGGAGAGTCCGCTCCCCCTCCCAGGCAGTCCGTTCGGGTAATTTCATTTATCCCGCAAATCTAATTAGTAATCCGCGGATGACATTAATACCGATATAATGAAGCCTGTGATGACCAGATTAGCAGGCGCGCACTGATAGCCTTAAAGGCACATCGCACCTTGGCATCCGCGGGACCCGGGCGGGAACGGGGGAAATCTTGCTTTAAAAGGAGAAAGAAAAGAAAAAAAAAAAAAAAAAGACGAGAAAAAGAAAAAAAAAAAAAAGGCGGGGGGGACGGGGGACGACAAAAAGAGGAGCAAAACCCGCACAGGTCGGGGCTGAGCGATTACGGAGGGAGCTGCCGCTTCGCCTGCCCGCCGGTACCGGGGCCGCGCAGCCCTCGTCCCGGTTGATTCCCGGTTCATTCCCGGTTCCTGTAAATATTGCTCTGCAAAGGAGGAAGGAGGGGGTGTAGGGGGGGGGGGGGGGAAGAAGCCAGAGCCAAAAGAGTCGCTCTGCAATTTATTCCAATGGGTGGCTTTTAAGAAGCTGGCAATTTGAGACGGCTGGGTGTTATTTAGTGCAATATGAAATCAAATGATCCTATTTCTCAAATAACAGTGTCTGGGAGGAGAAGTGAATGCTCTGAAAAGGTAATTGTCTCCTGATGATATTTCCATTATACCCCAATCCCGGCCTAAACGCTATCAGCGCCGGGCTGAAATCGATACGGGGAGGAAAGATGGGCTCGTACCGCCGGGATCCCGCACCGGGAAGGGATGGGAAGGGGGATCCCGAGGCCAAGAGCTGGGGTGGGGGGAAGCATCCCCAACGTTAACACCCCGCGAACTTTGCAGGAGGGCTTTGGGGGAAAATCCTAACCCTCGATTGTTGTTGTTCTTATTTTTCCTCGCCTCGGTGCGCTGGCCGTGCCGGGTACCAGAGCAGCCCGGGGCTGACACCCTCCTCGCCGGCGGCATCTCGCTGCGGAGGAGCCGAGGTAAGGAGAAAGAGCGCGGCAGGACCCTACCCGGGGGGAGGACGGGAGGTCGGGGCGGGGGGGCTCTGCGGGAGAAGCCTCCCTGATGTAAAAATACCCCACGTTGCCTTGGGCGGGATGCGCCCCCGCGCAAACGTCCCGGCCACTGGTTTGCCTGAAGGAGGGGGGCGAGCGGGGGGTCAGGCAGGAGCTGGCAAGGGCTGCCCGCCCCCGCCCCGAGCCACCTCGGCGTCCTGCCTGCGGGGACCCCGCTGCGGGGACCCGAGGAGCCGCCATCCCCCTCCCCGCCTCGCCGCCGTAGCTGCTGCCGCAGCCCCTCGGATGGCACCGGGGAAAGGAAATCCCGACCCTTCCCGGGCCGGAGCAGCCGGACCTATTCTCCGTCTTTTCCCCCCCGAAAGCCCGACCTGTCGTGCGTGTGTGTGTGTGTGTGTGTGCCCCCCCTCCCCGTCCGGCGGAGCAGCTTTCGGGGTGCTCTGACCCCCGCTGCCCTCGCACCCACCCGAGTTTCACGCCCCGCAGCACACGGCCGGTCTCCCGTCCCGCCGTCGGGTCGCATAAGCGGCTGCCTCAAGTTATGGGTAGTTACTGTCGGTCCCCTTCGGCGTTCGGCGACGCTCTCCCTTCCCCGGAATGCCGCTGCATCTTAATTTTGTGACATACCCTGGTTTTTGAATGGGAGCGAGCGTCCCTTTCGCTGGCTGTTGCGTGCCCGCGCTGCCGAAATGATAAAATCGCCAGAATTAAATCACTCGAGGGAAACGGTGGAGGAAGGGGGGGAGGGAAGAGAAACGAAGGCGCTGAGCAGGAGGGAAAGGAAAAGCAAGCGGGACCTACCTGAGTCCGTTCCCGCCGGGGCGGGGGGGTTGGGGGGGGCATCTCCCGCCCGCTGCGGTGGCATCCAGCGGTGCAGAGGGGCTGCACGGCCCGTTCGCGGGTGGTTTGGTTTGGGTTTGGGTTTGGTTTGATTTTTTTTTTTTTTTTTTTCGGTCCTCGGCATCGCGGCGGCGGGGATCGAAAGGTGCCGGCTGCGCGTTAGCCGGAGCCAAGGTGCCAATGGGAGTTTTGCGGCAGCTCTCCCAAAATTACATCGACGCTCAACCTCCCCCCCCCCCCCATCTCCTTTCGGGTGAAGGGAATTTTCCTTCGGTTGCTTGCTTGGAGCTGGGGGGCTTCTCGGGATGTTTGCTTGCTTTATTATTATTATTATTATTATTATTATTATTATTATTATTATTATTATCCCCCCTTTTTCTTTCTTTTCTCAGCCCCTTCGCCCAGGCTGGCGGCGGAGTGGTGGGGTGGGGGGGTGCTCGGTGTGTCCCCGGCTCCCGAGGCGGTGCGGGGCGCGGAGCGGAGCGGCCAACCCAGATTTGGGCTAATTGCTGCATAATTGCTCTGAAAGGGTCGGGCGCCGGCGGCGGGCGGGCGGGCTGGCAGCGCGTCCCCGGGCACTTCGGGGCGCAGCAAATAAAGGCACTTCTGAAAAGAAAAGGAGGGGGGGGGGGGAGAAGAAAAAAAAAAAAAAAAGCGAGCAGGGTGTATTAATTAAGCAAGGATAAAGGTTTGCTCGTTTAAAAACTTTACTGGATGGTTGCAAGCGTCTGTGCTGCTCCAGGGGTGGCAAGAATTTGCCCTTGGCTCTGTAACAGCCGAAATTACCCGGGGCATGGCACTGCTGCACAAGGGGGGGCAGTGGCAGGCTGATGCTCAGGGCCGCGTTCAGATGCTGAAGGTCCGCCCCCCCACCAGGGTCTGGTCCTCTCCTAATGGAAGCAGGGCACCCTCCAGGCCACCATTCTGGGCTTGGAGAGGTCCTGTCTGGTAAACGCATCTGCAAACAGTCAAAACAGTTTGAACCTTAAGCCTCCAAGACCTTTGCTGTTCACAGATCCCACCTGCTGACCCAACTGACATGAGTATTTCATCAAAAGTAGATCTGAAACGAATTTTCGAGCACTATCTAAGTGCACTGTTGGAATATTTTCCCATCTCTTCTCAAGCCTTTTCACCAGCTTCGGCTTCAGGTTCCTATTTATGTTTGGCACAATTATTTACTGTTGCATACACTAAATGGAGCACAGAGGGCAGGGCCCAGCGGTGCCGAGCTCTGAGCAGACACAGTTTAATTAATTTAATAGAGTCTTATGCTTGTTCTCCCGCTTTTCAAATGAATGAACAAGTTTATACGTACGGATCCTTTCATTCATCACCAGAAAAACCTTCTGCACAGGACAGAGGGGAAAATGCTTAATAAATCACAGAAAAGCAGCCTGGTGGTTTGGGACAAAGAGCGAAAAATACTGCGTCTGTTTCAAAGAAACAGAGAATTGAAAGAAGCAGCATATAGTTATTACCCCACGTGAAATTTGGCCTGGCTCTACAGATAGCACTTGCTGAAAAACATACCGGCTTCTCTGGCACTTCATAGGGTCCGGACCTCCAGCTCCAAACCTCGGGCAGAAGTAAAAATAAAATGGAGAGAGCAACCAAACAGTCACCCGAAATGAGTTCGGGTTTACACATAATTCTAGCTCTGGGGAACGTGTTTATTTTCCGTGTGTGCTGCCACTGCTGTTTTGCTGTTTTAAAGAGTCACTGACGACTGAAATACAAACGTCTTTAACAGGGTTTAAATATTTTGGTTCACAGTAGGGAGGGATTTTCAAGAGACTCTGTCAACATCTGTCTAAAGGGCAGCGTCTCGCTACCCGTGCCACCGATTCGGAGCTGCCGTCGGATCTTATTTCCCTTGCCCCAAACTGCGCTAAACTGCAAGGCTCGCCCAAGTGCTTCCCTTTGTTTCAAACCCTTGTAGCTTGGAGCACTTGTTGAACCTGACGACAAGTGCATCAAAGTGGCTGACAATTATGAAATAAACAAATATCATTTGAGGCATTTTTGAGCCGAATCCAGTAATACATAGATTAGCTCATTGATGTCGTTATCGTATTGAATATTATTCATGCTTCTGATATTTCTGCTGCGCAGCGGCATTCCCTGCTCTGTAAACATCATATTATCTCACTATGCAAAAGGCTTCATTAATCAAAACAGACAATAGGCCAGACGCTCTCCCTTTGAGTCTGGGGTTTTGGATCTTCCGGGCTTTTTACCTTGTCTAAATGCCTTGTCCCTGTCAACGCAGAACGCAACTCTTCAAAACAGATTGCTATAAAATGTGGTGCTAAAAGGAAAACGTTATCTAATTCACGCAAAAGAATTTCCCAGTTATTTTACATTTTCCCTTTAATTTGTCACGACTTGTAGAAGAAAAACTTTTCCAGTATTTTCAGTCGGCACATGACATTAATCCACTCATTTGTTAAAATACTAATGAAAGAGCCGGACAGATCTCTGTCCTTTACACCTGCAGCAGCAGCAAGTGTTAAGATCAAGAAAGATGGAGCTGAGTGGCCGCCCCGCGGTTGCGCTGCCTGCCGCGCTCGTTGGAGATGGGGAACGGACGGTGGACGGGGAGTTGGGAATAATGTGGCCACGAAGCTGCCGTGCTCCAGAAGGAGGATCCTGGCAAAAACGTGGCACGGTCTTGACTTGGTGCAAAGGACCACGCACTGAAGGCGAGGTAGGACACTTTTGTGGCCAGGAAAATGTTTGGGTGCAAAACCTCCACTGTGCCTCTATAGGCTCACTGCAGCATCACAGATGTATGGCTGTGTGATTTGGGCACGGGTGCAGCGCAGGCAGGGAGACACCTGGGCACGCAGAGTCGTTTGTTCATTTGGAGAGTTTGGCGGAGGCAGAGTTGACCCCCATGATGGATGTTCTCCATCCCACCGTTTGTAACGGAGTCGAAGTCTTGCTGGTTGTGGTCTGCGATGTGTGGCGGGCTCTGCCTCGCACCGGGCTACGGCGCGTTGGGCCGAGCTGCGGTGTGCACAGCGGAGCGGTGCTCCCTGCTGTGGGACCCGAACGGGCAGTTGTGGGACTGATTTTGGCTACATATTTGTGAGCCATGCTCTTCTTTTTGGTTACTGCAGGCCTGAAAGAGATGTTTCGTAATCATCCAAAATAGCACAAAATAGTCTTTCCTGCACAGAAATACATTAGAATTGTTTCAGGTTGAGCAACAGAAATTAAAGTAGTGGTTGTAACAGGGCACTCCAGAGCGTAAGGCATAGATGATTTCAGAGAAGACGGGAATCGAGCCTTCTGACAGTCTGCTGTGAGTGGTCTCGTTCAAATTCAGCCTCTTGTCTCACGTGTCAGAAAACCTAAATTCAGTTCTCATTTCTCCAGGGACGGGGAAACTCAACACCGTCAATCTCCTCTTTCCTCTTCAGACAACAGCAGACACTTAAATGGAGACTGGTTAATTCCTTGTGCCTACATCTTAGAAAATGAAGTGACTTTGAATTACTGGGAAAGCAGAGAGTCCCGAAATCTCCCAGGCATCCTCTCCAGATCCTTGGCCTTGGGAAAGCCTGAGTCAGGTCATACCTCATCCCTTCTGGTCTTGGAGCCTCACATGGCGCACAGGAGACTCAAAAAGCACTTCGAGGTGGCTGGAGAGGGGGGATACTTCCCAGCAAATGGTCTCTAAACTGGTCCCCTCCCCATGCTACGGCATTTCCGTTGCTCATTAACAACACAGAGCCATAAACAATGGCATGTGCTTGTATCTAAATTCTCCAGGATTAAATAAAAAATCATTGATGAAGGCATTACTAGAGACTTTCAATTATGTCAATAGGCTTTGGATAAGGCCCTTACATTCTTAATAAACATTATATAGTTTTAAATGTTGTAGTCTTGTTCTTAAGTTTTTTATTTAATCAGCCATTATCGTTGGCTACTGTGTTAACAAGTTTTTGCTGGAGGAACTCATTTCACCTGTCCTGTCAACAGCAAAAACTGCCTTCTTCAGTAAGACAATGTATTTTCTATTTATGCATCAGAAACGAGTAATAACAGGTTTCAAGGCACTGTAACATTTAATAAAAGCATTTTATTACATTTAAATTTATTAAAATTTAAACATTAAATTCAACATGTTAATTACTATTTCCATGCATTGACACTGACAGTCGGAAATGGATCCACACAACTGCTCTGCTGAGATATGTTCACTGGTGTTATTTGCTCTTTGATTACTAATGTATTATTAGTGCTCTTCATTTGGGACTTGATTCATTAACAAAAAGACTTATATGGGCATTATGTAAATTTTTTGTATGTCTTTTACATAGCTACCAGGGCATGTATTATGAATCTAATTGAAAAAAAAAAAAAAAAAGAAAAGAAAATGTATTCAGTTCTGTCCTGACTTGCAGGCAAGCTCTAGCTAGATGTACAGTCGCTCTCAGAAATCAAATAAGCGCAGAGAGGAAAAACCTCTTTTCAATACATCACAGTCTGTGTTTCTGCAAATCCCTTTCCCCAGCCTGCTGTGTTTTGGCAGAAATAGCAAAATGGTGGCAATGAAATGTTCAGGCTCTGCCATATCTCATCCGCGTGTCCGCTGTATACATCGGTGCTTGCAGCTAATCGCCCCTTGTGGTTTTAATCAATGATTTCTCTTTAATGCTTTTGAAGTCGTGATTTGGTTTATTCTAATCCAGATGCTGTCAAGCCATATTCGTATTTCTCACGTTAAGTGAAACTCAGCTAAAATCAGAGAGGGCCCTTAATCTGTAAAAGCTCATCGTTATCGTTACGGCAGCAGTGTGGGGAGGGGGGGGGGGGGGGGAGTTATGCAGAGGCTAGTGGGGGGAGGCTTTGTCCAAAGACACCCTACACGAGGACACCGACAATTTCTGCCTTATATAAAGAGTTTCCCATCTTTCCTGGACCAAGAGGCATCCCCTCCATTTTCTGGCTTTAGATCAGAGTCTGGCAGACAATCTGCAGCAGGTACGTACTGTGCATGAATCCATCCCCCGGGAGAACCGGCAAACCCCGTGACAGCGATCTCCCGATAGATGTAGTCAAGGGCCACTGATGGGTGAGAGGGGAGAGGCCAAGGGTGAGACAGACAGACGATCTGTAGCACCTGTGAAGGAAAAGCAGGGAGCAGATAAGTAGGGCAGAAAAAAACTACGGCAGAGATCTTTGGAAAGTTCCCAATAGTAGAAAAGGCAGAAATGCATGATTTTTTTTTTCCTCCAGTTTTTCTAGGTGCGGCAGTGCCTTCGAGTCCTGACACTTACCTCTCCAGTCTACCGCAGACAGCAGGTTCTTCTGCGGGTGTAGCTTCAGGCTGGACCAGCCCCTTTGGCAGCGCCGCAGGATCCATCAGGCTCTGGCAGCAGGGAAGGTGCCTGCAAACCGTCACAGACGTGCTGCTGGGCACAGCACAGTGATGTCCTTAAGTGTGGGGATGCAGGGTGACGCTTTGGCCCCCGAGCCTTTCGCTGGAAGGGAGCAACACAGGCTGTCTCTGGAGGCACGCGTCGGCAGTTCCTCCCCCCCTTTTTTTCCCCCTACAAAGATATAGTCTTTTTCACTTTCTTCTCCTTCTCTCATCCCTTTTTCCTCCTGCAGGTGAGCACCCTGTGGCCAGATGCTCATCACGATGAGGCGAATTCTGCACCTTGTGGGATACTGTTACATCTCCAGAGGAAAGCAGGATGCTAAAAGCACACGTGGTTTCCTCCCTAAATTAAAAAGAGTGTGTAAAGCTATTAAGATTAGTGCACATCAATCCCTGTGTTTGAATCAAGAGATACTTTCGTTTGGCAGCTATTGGGGAAAAAAAAAAAACAACATAATTTCATTCAAAGTGCATTTAATAAGACAGAAGGAGACAGATTTCTTTGACAGTTTTACAGCTCTTATCAGATTACATTAAAATTAAATTAAAACAATCTAAAAGAAGTGTTAAGTACTAAAGGGAGAACACAAACAAAACACTCCTCTTTGTAGGCTTTCAGGGATGGGGTACTGATGTTAGTTATCAGGGATGTGAGTAATAAGATTATTCTTGAGTCAATTACGAGCCCATCAGTGTCAGTGCAGGGGATCACGTCGTAGGCCTGCGGCTACGGAGGGCAAGCGCACACCCTGCACCAAGGCAAGGAAGAGAAGGGCCAGCAGAACAAAATGGGAAGTATATTGGGGGGACCAATATATTTCCTTATATTTTGTTTAATAAAACATCAGAGCCTTTAACCCTGTCTGCTTTTCTTTCTTCTACTTTGGCTTTCCTTCTACTTTTTTCCTTCTCCTTCGTACTGCCCGCAGTGCTGGGACGGGTGAGGCCAGGGTAGGACCACCCCTGTTAGCGTTACGCCCCTTTACTCCCCACTCCCCATTACCCCAGCCCCTCCTGTTCTCTATTCTCTGCCGGGACCATTTTGCCACCATCTTCTCAGTTTGTCACCGTGACCCCTAATGCTTCCTTCCGGCTCCTCCCCAATTAGAGGGCCCTCTGCTGTGCCTTGCCCGTTTCCCCGGCTAAAAGGTTTGGAGCAAGAGATGCTGTGGGAGGTGGGCAGCCTCTCCAAGCAGGCACTTTGGCAGGGAGACGCTGAGCAGCCCACCTCCTCCTGAGCAGCAGCGCCTGTGCCACCGTGCAACCGAGCACCCCTGAGTCCCCTGCCCCTCACATGTGCTCCACTGTGGTCCACAATTAAAAAAAAAAAAAAAAAAAAAACACGACAAAACTACCAAGGTTGGAAAGGTCCACTAAAGAAATAAACTGTGCAGTCCTACCAATCTCACCTCCCGCCCTGAGCTGTCAGGTGGAGATCAACCCCTTTCAGCCGAAACCTGGAAATCTTAGTTTGGGAATAAGGTTTTCCAGTAGGTAAATATAATGTATGCTCATAGTTTTAGATAGCACCAGAAGCATTTGAAAGTTTTTATATTATTTTAGCAAGCACAAATATTTTCAAAAGCAGTTTAGTCTTCCAGAACCTAACCTGGTATGTCACTGGTACAGGCTTAAGAAAGCCAGATTCTTCGCATGTTTTGAAAAATAACAAATTTGTAGTATGCGAAAGTGTTTTCTTGTTCAATTGCCATAAAGCATTCGGCAGTTTTCTGCACGGACAATCAGCGGTGCATTCAAAATATGTGTCAGCCCGACAGAGCGCGGTTCATAGCTGACATTCTGAAATAACACGATTTTAGTTTCTCACCTCGGTGTCAAAGAGGAGACTATTTAGATGTAGATATTAGCAATGAGAGCTGTTATGAGGGACCTTCTGGGGGGGGGGGGGGGAAGCAGTTTAACTATGAAGCAACTATGAAAACCTTTTTATTTCCATTTTATCTGCCCCGTGACTGAGCAGGAACATCATGCTGATACAAAGACTCTGGAGAAGTCTTAGCACCACAAGTAACTAACTCTCAAGGAATGCAGGGGATCGTGTCCACAGCTGAGATGCCAAAGCGCCATTTTTCCCCCCTAAGTATTTTTAAAGGAAATGGCAAGCCGTGGTGGGCCTGGGTTGCAAAGTCAGGATCTGGGGAAAAAATGTCCAACTTCGGAAATTCAGGCAAGCTCAGACCCAGATTTCACCTGTCAGTTCTTGTGAAGATGTGAACTCGCACTGTGACGGAGGTCTCCATAACACGTCTTTGCTTTCAATAAACAGAAGAGCGAGAAAGAACAGAGCATCTTCAATTATGAGCGCGTTTTATATGAATTCAATAATAAAAGGCTCCCAAATCTGCAAATCCTTTGCCTATGTGTTTTCTTGAGTAGGTAAGCTCTCACATGAGCTAAAGCCTTCCATATCTTATTGAGCCATTTATTTATAGCGGATATGCAAAGGCTAAGCCAGGCAGCGGCTATGGTTATTCAAGTGACAGAAGCTAATTTGGGGACTGTTAAGTACCGCTGCATCAATTCAGCAAAGCTTTTTACTTTACATTTAAATTTGGTTTATCCGAGTTCGAGGCTGAAGGTGTTGAAAAACACGAGGAACGCTGTCGCATGATGCCGAAAGCCTGGAAGAGGAACCCGAAAGCTCGGAAGAGGAAGCCGAAAGCTCGTCCCGATGCTCTTGAGCCCCCCGAACCCCCCGGCGCTGGCACGTGGCTGGAGCCGTCTCCTCAACCGTGCTGCAACAACCTCGCAACTGCAGCTGATGCTTTCATGTGGCAGTTGTCGGACAGAAGTTCTAATGAAGGGTAATTATGATGATGATCTTGTACTAATTGTACACTGATTGCTGTTCTAATTATGCTTAAGCATTTCATAGCTATCCGCAATTTTGTCTATTGATGTGGCATTTCTTCTCCTTAAATTCAAATACTCTCGCGGTATTTGAACTTTCTTTATTGGGGCCCTGGAATTTAAGCACTAATTTGGCAATCTCTTTTGAAAGGGATCCGAGTTTTTATCTGAAAATGAAAAAAAAATAAAAACGTTTTTCTTTTCTACTTTGTTTAGCGGCTGGGCATTTAGGTGCAGGGTTTTTCAGGGCCGGTCCAGCGCTCACGCAAGGTGGTGTGGCTTTTTTCCACTGAACGATGGATTTTGGTGAGAGGACGTCAACGAGCTCTGCCGGCTAGACAAGGCGGCAATTCAGAGGAGGAGGAATCGGGAGTTTTATTGATTTTTGTACAAATGGGGAGAAGCCATTTGCATTTTCTGGTTAGTTTCTTTCCCTGAAAGACATGGTGTACAATAAACTTGGCAAAACAGAATATGGGGGCGAGGGGGGGCTCGTTACCGTAACTGTTCAGCAGCTCACAATTTGGGGGGGAATTAACTACCTTGCAAAGCCCCTATTTCCCGGCTTTTCCAGAGAAATGGAGATTACTGCCTCACCCCTGGTCACCCAACAGGCTGAGGCCCC
This sequence comes from Vanellus vanellus, assembly GCF_965231255.1. Taxonomy (NCBI): domain Eukaryota; kingdom Metazoa; phylum Chordata; class Aves; order Charadriiformes; family Charadriidae; genus Vanellus; species Vanellus vanellus. Next base: position 1,603,132 of record NC_138907.1, read on the forward strand.
GTTCTCCTCAGCACCAGCCTCTGGACTTCACCGGGCATCACACCCATTTTAACTGCTGTAGCGAGGCCTAAATTAAACAGATTTTATAATATTACGTGAAGAGGTGAGGTAACGGCTCAGGAATAACGGCTTTAAATCTGAACAGCCCCCCAAAACTCCTGCTGCGGATTTGCAGCGCGAGGGTGGGGAGCCCTCTCACAGCCCTGAGCTGTGCGCCCACCATCTCCCGCACTCCCAACGCTCTCGTTAGCCCCTCTGACGTGTTGTTTTAAGCCCTCTAAGGCTTAAAAATGCCTTAAAGGCTTAAAAATGCCGTGATGGCTTGTCGCCGGGACGGAGGAAAAAGGCCCCGCCCCCCCGCGCGCGCCCCGCCCCGTCTCCGTCCCCATGGCAACGCGGGGGGCGGGGACTTCCGGGGCGGGGCCGTCGCGGTGCACGGCGGGAGCCGTCGCTCTGGCCACCGGCGTAAACAGGGCGGCATGAGCGGGCCCGGCCCGGCGGTTCCCGGTCCCCTCCGGCCTGGCCGCGCCTGCTGTCAGGGTCTCGGCGACCTCCTGGAGAGCCTCCGCCACAGGTGAGGAAACCGCACGCCCCTTCGCCGGGGTCCGCTTCCCCGCGAGCGGCAGCGTCGGGCCCGACCCGCCCGCCGGGCCCCTGAGGGCCTCCGGCGGGCCTCGGCTCCCCTCACACCGGCCGGGCCGGGAGGGGAGGGGAGAGGAGGTGAGGGGCGGGCGGCCCCCGCGGGCTCTCCCGTCAGCCCCAGTGCGCCCGGGGGTGCCCGCGGCCCGCAGGTCACTCTCCCTCGGGGGGGCGCCGCGCTCCCGTGTGCCCCTGGGGGGCGGCTGCCGGGTCTCTGCCCGCAGGGGGATGAGGGCGGCGGGGGAGGCGGACTCCCGCCTTCCAGGGAGTGCGATACTGCTGCGGTGCGGGAAAAATTTCAATGGGGTTCATGGGGTGCTTTTGGGATGTTATTGTTTGGGGACTTTCTCCGGGGAGGGGGGAATAGTGCAGGGTCCCTGGCAGTGTCTCAGGGCACTTCTGTCGCCTCCTTCTGCTTTGTCATCTTCTTTCGGATAGTTACGCACTGTGTGTGTGTGCGCCCTTAAAGCTAGCTTATCGGTAACACCGGATTTTGATGTTCTTGCTCATTGTGCTCTATGATTGCTGTATGATTTCTGTATGAGCATATTGGGTGGCTTCCAAAAGTGCTGTAGACATGTTAGTGCTTGTCTAAGAAGTTCTCCTGAAGCACTTCTGGCAATAGTTACAAAGTGACTTGTTACTTTAAGCAAATAGTATAGATATTGGTATTTCAGAGCTGGCTAGTTGATGAACGGACATTTACAGATGTTTCTCCTACAGACATCTTTTTAATCTTTTGTTAAGTTATTTTAGGTGTTTCAATTTATGGGTGCTTCAGGGGCATCTGACTTCAGGAAAAAAGCAAGCGTATGTGGTGATGCAAGCTTTCTGAAGGGACTTTGGCCTGAGGGATCTCAATCCCTGGTCAGTTCCTCTGAAGCTGTGCGCAATTAGCGATGCTCTTGGCCTGTTACTGCAATAACTACAGTAATTGGTGTCAATTAGCGCTCATTTTTTCTGGCCAGAGGAAGTCTCTCGAGATCACTTGTGGTATACTGTTATGAAGTTGCTCTTTAAGCAGTACCTGTTTTCTGTCTAATACAGAAGACTTTGATTTGCTGGGTCTCATGCTAGCATCTCGAACATACAGATTTAGCAGAAATAACGACACCATGGCCATGAGAATCTAAACTTGCATGTAGATAGTGCTTTTACAAAAATGCTGTGTGTATCTTCACTAATATCCTGTTCTGGTCTGGAAGGCCACTTGCAAACAAAACAGGAATAATTTGTTGTTTAAAAGACTGGATAAGAATATACACAGTATATTTTTATTGTATAGAAAATATTAAAGATGTGGGCCCTAGATAGGGAAGACACTTGATCTAAACTGTGGCATTAGAAAATGAAGGGAGAGGGAAGATTAAAACCCGAGTGTTCTAGACTGCATGCTGCTTTAATCTGTATTGTTGTGTGCAGATATCCCTTGTGTTCGGAGTACGCATCTTGTGCCTCCCAAGAGCCTGGTCTGTGTGAAGCTTGGTCCCCTCTTTTGTAGCTTCTCTGTTGTCTGAGCCTATGGCTGAGATCACGCTGCATGAATGGACTTTCCTTCTTCAGCTCCTCTGAAACCTCTGGGAACATAATACATTTCAGACATCAGCTCCTCTAATTTGGTTGCACCAAAAGGTTCAGGAGTTATTTGGGGAAGAGGAATTACAGGCAGGCAGACAGCATGATTGCATAACCTTTGCTCCTTTTGGAGGCTCAGTTTAACAGGTCTTGTGATAATAAATAGATCTTTTCTGCCTGGCACACTTCTGTTGTATGTACTTTAAAATATAAAGTAAAAGATGTATTTGTACTCGGTGGTGTTGACAAACAAGGAGTAATTTTTATGCCAGAATGCAAGTTGTGTGCTTCTGTTGCCTATGGGAATTGTGCTGCAGAGGCAGTCGCCTCTTCAGAATTTCTTGAAGTAATACCTTCTATCTAAACAATTTTTTAAAGTAGAAAATTTAAAAACTTTTGTTAAATCCCTGGAGCATTTAAGCTTTTTAAGTCCCACTTAGGAATTCTGCACTGATCTAATTTCAAGTTGTCTGTTCTAAGACCTGAAGTACCCGACAGCTGTTTCTTTCCTGACTGCAGCCCTGCTTTCGGTTCACAGTTGTGCTTAAGCAAACAATGAGCCACTATTAATAAGCTGTATATGCAAGAGCTTGAATACGGTGGAGAAAGCTGCTGCTTGGTCATGGTCATGTCCCCCATCTGATTCTTGGTGAACTAGAAGGGAGTTCTCATAAATATTTCTTTTTCACCTGTTCTTGTAAATCTGTTTTGTTTGTTTTTTTTTTTTTTCCTTTAAATACTTGAATTCCGAAGTGCTTGAGAAATTAGCCACCAGATATTAAGCTTCTGAGACTTGTGCAAAACCCCCTATAACCGTACCTTAAATTACATGTTAGACTTTATTGGCCATATTTTATTTCCTAATGCTGGTACTTTGTCTAATCCAAATATAAACATTGCTGCATGTGTAGGTCTCTACGCAGGTCAGTGGTATCTGTGTTGTGTGCAAAATTATAAAGAATTAGGTTTGAGATGTCTAAGGTAATTAGTGAAATGGGGCAAAGAGTTTACCTTCTGTGTTTTATACAGACCTGACCACTTTGTAGTTACTCAGCCCTTAATCATCTTCAGGTACTGGTGAGAAAGGCAGTGTTTGAGCAGTATGGGCGATGAAGTAAATAAATTATAGTTAAGTGCTCTACTTAACACTGTGACTAACTTTGCAATTAGCTTTGCTTTTCAGACAGTGAGGCCAGATGCTTCACGCTAAGGGTGATTTACAGTACACGTGTAGGAGTACTGAGATGTCCTGAACAGAGAATGTAAACCAGGTAGGATTGTTAGTTTCAGAAATATCTGCTGGTATCACTTGCGTGTAGATGGTGGTGCTAAACAGGCCCCCTCTAAGTGCCCCCCAGGGGACCAGCCCAGTTGGCTAAGGCTTGAGCAGGCTCTGGCCAGGCTCCAGGTTAGTAAGGTGGATGCAGCTCAGTGCTCAACAGTTGATTTAATGTCAGATTGGTGCCGAGAAACAACTGTAGAAATAACATTTCTTACTTTTATGGGAAGATTGCATTGTGCCCAAGTGTTGCACAATTTTCTATGTACTTATCTCAACAGGGTATCATGACAGCAGTACTGTTACTCCTACATTATGGATGCGGAACTGAAGCACAAAGAGACTAAGGCCTGGTATCTCAAAAATATTGAGACATCTTAGTCCTGCTGGCTTAAATGGGAGGTGAGGGATCAAATATCACTACAGATCGATGCCTGGTGAAATGCCAGAGATTAGAGAGAGCTTGTGGCTGACCAGGGAATTCAATTCTGCTCTCAAATCTGAAACTAACACTTTCTCTGTAGACTGAAGATTCATGGTGGTTTGAAAAAGAGCCACCTGGATCTTTAAAAAGTTCTGAAGTGTGCTATTTTTTTGCCCATTTAAGGAAAAAGCTGATATCTGACTGTTTGCACCACTTGAACCTAATGCAAAACTGTGTAAACAAATGAAAGTTGCAGGCTGAGCACTTTGTGGTTTGTTTTTTTTCTTTTTTTCATGTAAAAAAGGAGATGGTGGTTCAATGGAACAGCCAGAGTGATCCCTGTACTGCTTCAAGCTTCACTTCTGTCACTGACGTAAAGATGCTGGCTAGAACCTTGCCAGAACCTGAGATGGCAGCAAATCTACGAGTAAAGTCTTGATTGCCTCTAATTCAGTGCTCGGACAGAGCTGCGTTGCAAGACACCGCAAGCTGTGCAGTAACCAGTTTAGGCATCCATAACGATGATACTCAAATGCTGAGAGGCTCTTCTCTTACCTGATGTTTTTTATACCGCTTTGTCTTGCCTTGAGAACACCATACTTATATATTCATGTGCTGTCTAAATAGCTGTAGCACAGACTAATGAATGGGATACTGAAAAACCACACTGGTAGAAAGGAAATGATCTTTCAGGAGCAAAGGAATGTGATGTGCTACCTGTGGTATCTGTGAGAAATAGGGTTGGAGCCAATGGCTGTTCACGTCCATCGACTTTTACATCCATCAGGGTATCAGCGTTCTTCATTGAGTCATGAAAATTACTTCTAGAAGTGTAAAAACAAGATCTTGAAATCTGCTTTTGCTTAGCTGTCCGTCATGTAAAAGGAAATTGAAAGGATGAGATCCCAGATGAAGCGTGGCTTTTAAATTGCATACATGACATGAAAACCTAATCTTGTTTCAGACAGTGGCAGGATCAGATGGATAAAATGGATGCCTTGATCTCTCAGACTAAGAAGCAGAAAGGTGGTTGTGTTTTTTTTTTCCTTGCTTTCCTCTGTGCGGGGCAACTGGGAGGAGGCAAATGTATGTGGCTATGACATGGACATGTTTGTAGGGGAGTGCACAAACCTGTAGATAGGCATGCCTAGCCATACGGGCGCATGCCTTCTCATGTATCTGCCCATATCACTCGCATGTGTACAGCCTTCCTGCCTAATAAGAATTTGATATTATGTTTTAATAAGCAACTTGGGGTACTTGCTTTGATTGTTGCAGGGTTTGTAATGTGAATCTACTGGAAGCCTCTGTCTTACCAATTGATGATTTTAATTTTTTTTCTCATGGGATGGTTGCTTATCTTCAGATGCAATTTAAAATTATTAAATTAGATCAGCTTTTACTCTTTTCTCCTCCTGAAAATAGATTATCTTTTAACTAGATTGCAGGTGAGGTGTGGAGTTTGTTCTTAAGCAGTCTGATTATCCCCATGGGCCTATACTCTTGCTTTGCTTTTGGCAGATACAGATGGCCTCACAGCATTTTTACACCCGCAGATATTTTTGATGGTTACTTATATCTGTTACCCTTTAGTAAGTTATGGCAGGTAGTGGTAGCATATCTAGATGCTAGCATACCTCTAGATATACCTGGCTTTAATGCATAAGTGTGAAATATCTACTTGATTTTAAGTTCAAATCGTTAAATAAAATACCTGGATAGCACATTGGGTCTGTAAGCCAGGAGAGAGTTTGGATTTTTTTGAAATCTGTTTTAATGTGTTGATACATTCCTATGAGAGGTTCTGGGGTGCTGTCCATTTGAACGAGTTCAGCGAAGTATTTCCTGCATTGGAAGCCGTCTGCTCTGGGACTTGGAGTGGGGAAGAAAGGGAGAGATGAATTCATGAACTGCCAGTCTCGGGGTTTAGAGCCCTTCCTGGGGCTGCTGGAGGAGGGACTTGAAACACCACTTAAGGTGGGCAGAAGTCTTTGGCTATTTTGGTGGGCCTTGTGTGGATTTATACATGTTCAGGCATCTTTTGCCTTTAAAACAACTTACTCTTCTTCCAGTGAGGAACAAAGAGAGAAGTAAAAGCTTTGAGGTTTGGTGTTTTTGTTGGTTGTTTTGGTTTTTGTTGTTGTTTTTTTTTTTTTTTTTTTTTGTGATAAGCTTGGCTGGCAGATCAATCTCTAAGACTGCCAATCTAGTAAAAATGTTCTCTCTGCTCTGAAAAGGTTATGCTCTGTGAAATGCTTTGTTTCTTGCATTTTAAGAATTTAAATTGTGACTTAGTTTTATCTTACTATATGTTGTTTGTTTTCTTCCAGTGAAGCCAAAAGGCTGGAACTAGAAAGAAAACTGATGGAATACAGAAAGTCTGATGCATACCAGTAAGCCTACTTAAAAGCTGCTTATAGGTTATTTTATTTTAGTTATAAAGACTTGGGTATCATGGAATGCTTTTAGAATGTTATCTTGAAATTTCTGTATAACAATACACATATTCATACTTTAAGTATAATGTAAAATTCATATCTCTAAGTTATTGCTGAAGTTATTTCATCAATAACTTAAACTACCTTATTCTATTAATACTGAAATTTTATTATAGCAGTTAGTAATAGCAGTAGTTAGTAATAACTAACATGCAAGTTGGTTTTATGCAACTTTCACGAAATAGTTCGTGCTAGAAAGTCCTAGGGTCTTAGAAAGTCTGAAAGGTTTAGGAAGTCCTAAAGGATATTCCTCGTCCTGCTCCTTGTGTTGTTTCTGCGTTATCTATTTAATATAAATTGCATATACATTCTGTACAAAACAATAACCCAACAACAAAAGAGGGCTGAAAAGTGTCTTATCCAGCGTTCTTTGCCCCAAATATGTTTTATAAAGCTCAGAGGTGACTCTTTTATCTTGGCTCAAGGGACTGAGGGCTAGGTGCAATAATGGCCAATCCCTTAGGAACTCCTCCTCTGAAAGAGAGCCTTTAGACTACAAAATGAGGATGTAAATTTAAGAAAAAAGAATGCCTGAGCAGGTGGGGAAACATCACATGTACTTTGTTTTGTGGTTTTATTTGATTTACTTTACTCCAACAGGTTTTGAATTGAAGTTTCTCTGAAAATATTGGCAGCTCCTGATGGCCCCTGGTTCACATTTTCCCTTTGTTGGCACTAATGCTTGTGTGGCTGCCCTGTATTCAGCCTGACCTATTTTCTTATCTGATGGGAATCTGGGTTTTGGGTGGGTGAGAACTGGTTTAGATGGATTTTCAGCTGGATTACTCCTGGCCTAATTTGCCATGTGGCCACATAGCAGATAGCATTGGCACAAAAAAGAAAGGCTTGGGGTGAGATGCCCCTTTTGGTGGCAGCATGGATTTAGGTTGGCTTAAAACAACTGTGAAACTGCAGCCTTAATGTCACAATTTGTATGACTTTCAGAGCACGTTCTTCTAAATACAATTTTCATTTTGATTTAATGTGATGTGACTAAAATATAATCCATTTAAAACAAAAGTACAAGAGTGTTTTAATATACTTATCCTTTTGAACACCAAACACCCTGTTTCAATCTGAAGTTATATAGGAGACATCCTGTCAGTTGTATAATGTAGCTTTGGACAGTTGTGCAGAAGAACGTGTCTATTCCTTTTTGCAGGGCTGGGGAGGCAGCTTCCACATAAGTGTTAGCATGTATGTGTCTGAAGAAAAGTGATTGTAATAGATGCATTTGTTTTATTTTCACGCTCTTTAAGTACAGTTTCTTTTTCCTCTGTAGAACGAAACTAAAATACATGAAGCTGAAAAAATACTTGAAAGAAATAGATGAACGACAAAAAGGAGCTCTTCTGCGAAACCAGACCTTTTTAAAGGAATTCGACCAATTTGAAGCTCATATGAAGACTTCGAGTTCAGAGATGATTCAGAAGATGGAAGTAACTTTCTATAAGACCTAATACGTTAGTGTTTGCTGTTATTACGGGGTTGCTAAATTGGTGTTGTCGAGTATTATGCACATCAGGACTTCAGCTGTTAGGGAAACCTCATCATATGTTTTGGAGTGCTTAAAGGGGTAATGTTTGGGAATTTGAAATGAACCCAAACTCTGGTAATATATGATCTAATAGACCCTGCTGTAGCTGCAGAGGTAGTCTGCATTTGGTCTACAGTAAAGTACCCTGTGCTTCTGAGTCTCTTGGAAGTGAGGGAGAACCGAGATCAAAAAAATGTGGAAATGGTCATGTGCCTGGAGTGTTAGTGATAAGGTAATAAACCAGCAGTATCTAGGTTGGGACAAAACCAAGACATGAGTTGTAATAGTTTCATAAGGACTTTGTTATAAAACTGCATTTTAGTAAGGGTTTTACTACTTAAAAATACCCAAATACATTTCATGGAAGTCGTTTCCAGACATATTTTTAATTTTGCTGGTGGGACACTCTAAATAGCCATAGTGGTTTTTGCCCCTGCTTATTGCTCTGTCTTTATCAGCAGAGGAAGTGTAAGAGTAAATAAATTGTTACAACAAATTACTGTGCGAGAGCTCTGTGGACTAAGGCTGAGCTAAAATGAGGTCACACTTATTGCTAGTTGACTGTTTAGTAATAGAGCTACTTGAACAGTGGTCATAGGAAAAAAAAAACCAACTACTTCCTCCATCGTCCTGTTGCATCACTCAGATCTTTGCTTTTGGTAGCATTCTTGCATGTACACAGAGAGATTAGATTCACGTGCCTTCAGAATTGGATGTTTTGAACTTTCCTTCTGGGCTGGTAAAGTAAAGCCTGAGGAGCGTTTTGTCACCTTGTATACTTGAGTTGTGCATCAAAACTGACATGGTAGGAGTGTGTTAGTATCACAAGACCACTTTTAAAAGGGCCAGTACCCAATAGAGTATACTTCTTGCTGTTATCTTTGTAGCACCTTTGTCATCAAAGATGATGCAAACAAGCTGCTTTTCCTTTCTTTGAGCTGACAGCAGTCAAGGCTATGAGCAAAGATCTACAGTCGTAAAAGGGGTCTTATTACTGACTTTGCTGAATGTCATCGGTTTGAGAACTCATGCTGGGATGAATTATCCTTATGAAAGAGGCTGTTGAACTAATATGTGCCTGTTCTGTTTTTAAATGACTAATTTCTTAAAAATTACAACACGTAGAAAACATGCATGGTCATTACATCTATAAAAAGAGAATAAAAGCTCTTGCGAGGACAAACAAAAGTGAGCATTCAACAACTACGTTAGCCACCCTCTGCTATTTGTTCTGCCTGTTTCACTTGTTTTGGTCCGCAATTATCATTGCGGAAACAGTTGTCAAAAGTCCGCTTGACTCTGCGGTGTTTTCTTTTAGGAGAAAAATATCTGTCTTCTGGCAAGCCTCTACTGGAATCTGTCTCCCCATGATGACTAGAACTGATAAGGAGATGGGGAATTTCTGTACCTCCAGTATGTAGTCAGTCTACCTCAATATCTTAATAGTATGGGAGGAAAAAAAGTTGTGGAAGTAAAAAAACAAAACAAAAAAAAACCCCGAACAACTAACCCTATTTTAGCAATTTCATTTGTGTTGAGATAAAAAGATCAGTTACCACTAGGCCTGAGTTACTATGATTTTTTTTTTTTCATGCTGAAGTAAAATTTGATGATTCTCTTAACTTTCCAGCCTATCAGACCCTCATTTGCAACTGTGAACAGACTTTCTGCTTTTCCTGTTTAGCCTTATTGGGGTAAATGGCTTCAGTATTTTCCTCATGGTTATGTATCATTAGTGCTAGTTGTAGGTTGAATGGTTATATTAGTTTTGACTTTTTTATAATTCGTTCAGAAATAAAATTAAACTCTACTAGTAAAGAAATTTCTGCATGTCTTAATGTTTGAAACAAAAATGATCAGGATCCATATTTAAGGTTTTAAAATAGACAGGATTTTTTTATCGTACCTCATGACTGAAGTACTTGCCATTTAATAGGCTAGTATAAGAAACAGCCAAGCCTTGAGGATTTTTGAATTGTATTAATAAGGTGTCTTGCTATTCACTGAAGAACAATTTGGGATGTTGCAAAGTGATGTAGGTTGGTAATGATCTCGGATTTTAAAAAATAAAATTGTGATGTGCTCATGCTGCTAATACGTGGAGTCAGATTTCTGAGGATGTAAAAACTGGAAGGCAAAAAAAGTAGATGTAGCATTCTTCAGAAGGGTTTTGCAGGGGCTATTTCTGTCCCTCTGCCACTACTCTTTTTTAACTTGCTGGAAGAAAGGAGGGAAGGAAACAAATTAGCTGAGGTATTTTAAGGCACTATGAGGTGGTAGTGAAACAACGCTTATTTTTGTGTGGCTGCCTAGAACTCAGTTGTGATTGTGTTTTATTTCTCTGAAATGCAGTTTGAATTAAAACAGGAACAGTGTTCTTGGAGCATACTGATTTCCTCCCTCTCTTCAGGGGTGCACACAGCTTGATCCGAGACAGTAAAATTTGGACTCTGATCCTTTTAAAAGGAGGTGTTTAAAAAGCCTGGGCCCAGGTTCCAGAAAATGTGAACGTGCAGCAGCACCCCCGGATGACAGTGGTACAGGACTGAAAGAAAAACGTGGGCTGGCTGAGGGGCTCCGATACAGCATGTGTCTATTCTATGATTCTAAGTATGTGGGAAGAAATAAATAAGCACTTCTGAAAAAAAGCGGAGAGGAGAAAAGAATCAGACTGCAACTTAAAAACAGGGGGAGTGGAAGGGGGGAAAAAGTATAAAACCTAGAAGTTAGAAAACAAATGAGCGAACCTTACTTTAAAATGTTTTTGGAAGCTTCTCTCTTGATATGCTCTGGAACACTGCACTAGGAAGTGTTATTAGAGCTTAGCCTGAAGTAGGGTTGTATAAGCAGCAATGTATTCCCCCCCATCTGCTTTGATTTTCACTAGGTGCATCACAGTAAAGGGCAAAACCCCCTTTGTATGCAGTTCTTACATTTATCTAAGGAACTTTTCTAATGTATGACCTGAAGTGTGAACCTTTGTCCTTTCTAAAAATCTTCAGTCCTTTTAACTATGGCGTTAATGCAGTGTCTAGTCCTTTTTGAATCCTCATATTATATTGATTGGACAAAAAGCTTATGTACTATGGCTAAAAAAACACCAAACACCACCTCTGCCCTCCCCCAATTTCATTGTTTTTAAATGAGTTGTCTTTGATTTTATTAAAAGTCTCTTTGTTTTTTATTAAGAACAACAAGGACTAGCTGGCCCCAAACAACTCTCCTCATGTTAGCTGTAACTTGCAAGGTATTACTGCTGCCTTCTGTCTTTCATATTAAAGTAAATAGCCCCAATCTTTGATTTTTCTCAGCTCGTGGAAGATTTTTATGTATGGTATTTGAGATGGGGTGGTGAGACCTGTTGGTGTTGATTAACATTCCCTCTGAAACACCAGTAGGTTTGTATGTACATTTCCGATTTGGGAGGCGCTGTCCTTGACTTCAGCATACAGAGCCGGTCGTTTGCGGGGGGGTTGTTAGCTGGTCTCCGTGCCTTCGGAAGTAAGGAAAAGACATAGCCAGCTCATACAGTGGCAATTGATTTCAGCTGTAATAGACCAGTGGGCTGGCTAACATCCCATCGTTGCATAGCCACATTAATAAATTCCTTGCACAACTGTAGCCCAGCTAGTGCCTGGTAATTCTTTTAAGCCTCTTGGGTCTGGTGGCTTTCACAGAGCATCTTTTCCTTGCTTCAGCTTAGGAACGTATAGTTTAGAGACTGTCCCTGTGTGTGGGTGCATGTGATTTCCCCCCTTTTTTTCCTTTTTTTTTTTTTTTTTTAATTTTTATTTAAAGCAGAGCAAGAGGGGGTATGTTGTGATGCTAGGTTTACCCTGGTTTTAAGCAAGCCTAATGCACACCAGTTTGACTAGTGGTAGGTTGTTATAACGTATTGATGTGAGTCACAGTTGTGCCATGGGTGGATCTGCAGGCAGTGTTTTCATTCATTGCTTCCATTTTGATGTTTCTATGCCATCCATTTTATTTTTGCCAGGTTAGACTTTTTTTTTTTTTTTCTGAGCTGTCGAACAAAGCACAGATTATGTATCCTCTATGCTACAGTTATGAAAAGCCCCCTTGTTGTGGATTGCATAAGAATTATGGAGCATGTAATCATTTAACCTATCATGGGAGTACACAGAAAGAAATGATTACTATTTCCTCTTTTTTTTTTTTCATAGAGAGAATACCCTTTAGGAGTGCTTTATCGTAACTAGTGCACAGTTTATTATGTGGCTGTAGCTGACAAAACTTGTTTCTGAAAGATTCACTATTTCTCCTGTGCTTCTATGCCTGCAATTTCTTCAGTAATTTTGGGGAGTGTAAGTAAATTCACTTAAGCTTTCAGGAAAATCCAGTAGTCACACTGAGTTTATTTTGAGCATCTTTAATTCTCATGGGGTTTGTTTTTGTGTCTTAAAATTTCATGTTTACGATTTTATGAACAGCTTCTGTTACCTGGGAAGTAGCAGGCTTGCTGAACGCACCACTGGAGTGAAGTGCAGAGCTGGTTAAGTTAATTGTTTTAAAGATTTATTTTCATGCATATTACCTGATGCAGAATAGGTATTGAAGTGCTTTCATTCAGGGCCGATGTAACTTGTTATTGGGGTTTACAATTACTAACAAACAGGATTAATTATAGGTGCTGCGTGTGCTTGGCTTTTAAGCAGTAGTCCTACTATGAATGCATTACATTTGGTCAATTAAACAATGTAGTGGAGGTGAAGATGGTTTATGCAGTTGTTTGTTAGTAACACTACAGCAAGTTGCCTTTCATGCTGAGTTGCTCTTTATAACATCTGCCATATATTTTTCCTTATAATAGCTCAATGAGTTGTAAGATGATGTACGTAAAACAAAAACAAATTCTAAAGCTCCTTTCGTCCCAAAGCAGCGGAGTCATTGTCTGGATACAGCAGAAATAATTTAGCGTTACAAACACTAGTTGGGATGAAACACATCTGAGTCAGCAAGTTATTACTATTTTGTAGGATTCTAAATTACATGAATAAATAAATGTGTACTAAAAACCTGCAGAAGATGGTGTACGGGCCATGTCGTTTGTTCAGGGGAGCAGAAAAATTAGGAGAAAATGAGATCTCTGGCTTTTTAAATATAGTCCAAGTAAAAAAAAAAAAAAAAAAAAACCAAACAAAAAAAAAACCCAAAACAAAACAAAAAAAAACCACGCTGCTAGGACATTACATTCAAAAGTGCACAATTTGCAAAGTATTTGTTGATTTGTGGTGGGGTTTTTTTTTGGCCTTCAATTTTACGTAATGGATTTGTTCACATTTAGGCATGGTATGGAAGAGAAATTAAAAGTGTGTTATCGCTTCAAGAGGGTAACTTGTCAGCAGAAGGTGACAAGGAAGACGAATACAACGAGCAGGTAATGCGGAAGAAGTGGGGGGAAATGTGTTTTATAACACTGATGGGCTTTCCTCTGAGCCGCTGCGTGAAGAGGCAGGCATTGCTAAGCAGTCTTTGCGTGGGGATTTCTTATTGTGGCATTTGTAGTGTGAAATATTGTTTAGTGCCTGAGTGAAGTAGAATAACCTGGGTAAAAAGTGCAATTATTTCAACCAAAGAACTAGAAGTAGAATTAAAAAGGGGAGAGAACTCTGTCTATATTCATCTTTGTGTTGGTTTTTATAATTCTTATGCCGTATAGTGTGAAAACGGTCTTGAGCAAGGAGGAAATATTCTTAATGAATGAGATTTTTAAAAATGCAGTGGTCGATTCATACAGTGTATTTATAATTTTGTGCATTTTGACCTTTTCTCAGAAGAAGCAAAAAGAGATTGCATATCTAAGTAACAGACAAAAAGACTGACAAGGAATACTTAAATATATTCTGCTATATATCTGCAGTAATGCAGGCTTCTAATCCCTCCTCCTATCTCCATATAAATGATACAGTTCAAGACCATAGCTGTTTTCTTCACTAAAAGCAGTAAAGCTCTTTTAGATGAAATGTCTAAAAACATCTTGTAATAACTTGGAGCATGCTGGCAAGAGTAGTCACTTGTGACTATGTGTGAAACCCCCTCAGCTAGTCGATATTGTAATAAGCAAAAATGGTAGCATCACTCCATTATTCAGAAAAGCCAACAGCATGCTTGTCCCTTAGGCTACAGCATTCATTAAGAAAAGCTTACTGGGCTGAAAGCTGGAAACAGATGATAACGGGATATGATTTTCATATTTAATGCATTCCTTGGAAGAGTATGTGTGCTGCAGATTGATAGAAGAATCAACTGCTACTTTACTAAAAGACTTTCTAGTTTGCCCTATAGCTACCGATGGAATCATTCAGCCAAGAAATTAACTTTTTCTCCTTTTACCTGCTTTATATATCTGCTAAGCAGGCTGCCTGGCTGCCAGTAAATGTTATTATGCAGTTAAATGTTTGGTATTTAAGACTCTTATCAGAAAAGAAACAGAGGCCACACTATTTTGTTTTTATAGTAGGAGGAAGGTTTTCGGTTTTCTTTCTTCAGTGCATTAGCAGTCGTTAATCTGAGTTTATAGGAAGTTTTCCCCATAGATTAAAAAGTTAAAAACCTTGAATTTAGAGCATTCTTTAAACTGTAATATACAAAGCAATGAACCCGAGCAACCTTGACCTATATAAGCAGGCCTCCAGCAGTTTGCGAATTATGTTTTTTAATTCGGACATATGTGAAAAGGTGAGTTTATTTTTGAATGTTAGCTTCTTCAATTAAAAGTGGTTAGTGTAGGAGACGTGGTTTCTAACCTATGGAAAAGTTTACATAAATACTAGAATATTGAAGGCTCACGGCGTGACTTAAATTTTTAAAAACCGTTACCAGGTTTCGGACAGCACAAACTTGGTATGTACCCAAATATGGCACTTCCTGTTGTTGGTAGAAGCTTGATTGTGGACTCTTTCCTCCCCTGTCCCCTTCTTTCTCCTTCTTGACTGCCTCCATAAATACAGAAGTAACTTCAACTAAATTGCGTATCGTTTTGCCTTGTCTATGTGCTGTGTCTTAGATCTTACTCTCTAACTCTGTTGGTTTTTTTTGATTGTGCCTGTTTATCACCAACTTCACCTCACTTAAAATCTGCTTATTCTTACCTCTGAAATGCAAGAGTTTGTTCTCTCTCGCACAGAGTCAGTTGTAGCGAGCACATGTGGCTAGCAGGTGGTATTTTCAGGATGCAGATTATCACAACGGGGAACTGGTTTTATTTGCTAGCACTGGTATTGTAATGGTTTCCTTCAGGGTAGTCAGGATGGCAGTGATGGTGTGATAACCTTGTTAGTGATGCATCTTGGAGACCAAGAAGGACAATCGCAGAAGCAATCTTCTAGAGATGGTCAGTATCCCAATGCCACTAGAACCCCAATGTGAATATCTTCTCTGAGCCATGAGATATGCACCCTTTTGAACTGTCAATTTTTACGAGAGTCCTTAAGCTCAGAAATCATGTACCTGAAACAGCGTTTGTCTAGAAAACCGTGATTCTCTATGAAAAGGACTTGAGCACCAGTCTTCTGAAGCCCGGTGTAACAGCAATCTAGTGTTACAAGTTGGAGGAGATGTCTTGTACTAAGGAGTTCCTTCTCTGCTGGCAGAGCTGTATAACCTAGACTTCTGAAACCTTTGTGCAATGAAGTATGGCTTCTTCAACTTCGAAGTACTTTCTTGAAGTCTCTTGAAGATTTTGGACTAGTGCATCTTGGCAGTGCCATGTCTGTTGGACAGGGCATAGGGCACCACCCTGGGACACCTGTGGGTGGCAGAGCATCCTTCCCTGAGAAAAGGGGTGTCGCCAGGCGCCTGGAAGAGAGGAACCTCTGGCTGGACTTCACCTCCCTAGCTTTCATGTGGTGATCTACTGCCAGGGGAGACTGCACCCTTTTGTAAGTCCTATGGAAGGCATTTTTTTCTTAGCTTTGTTTTCTTCAAAGCACTTTAACGATAATAAAAAAAAAAGATTGTATTTGTTACTGGAGGAAGAAGTGGGGAGCCTGCGCTCCACAACCAAAATCAGGATTAAGTGTGCTTTGAACAGAGACTTTATTTAACTCCCAGATGGAAGAACACAAAGTTCAGTAATTGGGTTGACTGTTTTAGGTAAGTCTGTTCTGTTTCTGGTGGTAAAAACAGTATGTAGGCCAATGTTATCTGTCATACTTTTGCTCTGAGAATGCAAAGGCAGTGAAGAGCTTATTTTTTTCTGCAATCAAATAGGAGTGTGTTAGAGACGTATATCTGCTATGACTCTGCTAAACATTTGGACCTGTTTGAATTGCATTTGTTTTGGAACACTACATCCAGGAGCTGCTAAATCCATAAAGTACTTGCTAGATGCATTTTAAAGCAGCAAATCCAAGACCCGAAAAGTAATTAGGAGGAACCCGAGAGCAGTGGTGATGGAATAAGCTGTGAACTTAATCTCAGTAGCAAACCTTTACTCCTTCTTAAAATAACTTCATGGCTTTTTGTTCTGTTTCTTGTTATGTGGAATTTGAGCTTTTTTAATGAAACTTGGTCACAGACTAGACGAGATGCCTTTGTTTCCTTTAAGCTGGGCTTGGCAGCTGACTCTGTATGGTAGGAAGAGGTCAGGCAATGAAAGAGAGGAGAGAGGTGTGGAGGTGACTGTAAATTGTCCTGCTGTGATTTGGGGCTGAAAAGTAACCCCTGCTTAGTATGAACAATGGTATTACGATAGCTAATTTTGGCTTTGCATAAACTGGCGGTGACCTTTTAGTAGTAGTGGTGGCAGTAGCCCCTCCTCCTAAATTGTTCTGATTGAGTAGATTTACAAAGAGAAAAAAGGCAAGTATTAAAACACTCGGATTTAGAAGCAGAGTGGTTATACTGTTGGGACCATTTTTGTGCAAGTTCAATAGTTCTTGGAGGAAAGCGTCATTTAGCATATTTCTGCTTGGTGCCCGAAGTTGCTTTGTGGAAAATGTGATTTCATCTGCGTGATGTTAGCTGAGTAGTTGCTCTTCCTCTTTAGCATGATTTAACAGGCAGGAAAGAGCAGAAAGATGAGAATGAATAAAGTGATTTTTGCCTCATTCTTATTTGCTTTGTTGACATGCTGTGAGCGAAGCTGGATATATAGACAAATAAGCGATGGCAGATGTACATTTCAAACTGTCTGGGAACCCTTCCTCATGCTGTTGCCTTCTAGAGAAGACGATGAGAAGAGCAGGAGGAGGAGGTTGCTTAGAGCAGCTGCTGTGGGTGGCTCCAGAAAGGCCAGCTGTGCCATGGACACTGCAATGAGGTCCTGATGAGCATGTCTTGGCTGCAGGATGCTGCGGTACCTAAACCACAGGCTACCAGCGGCTGTACAGTCATGCACAAGTAGAGCATAAGGGCTACACTCAAGTTAGTAACTTCAAGGTATTTTCAGTGACCTTGGTGGGTAGATCTAAACGTTGTGCTTTGGTCCTGGGTCTTAGAAGCCTTTTCAGGAATCTAATCTTAAAAGTCTGCCTGCTTGTAAAAAACAGTTACTGTTTGGATTAGTTTGAGTCCTTTGGATATTTCAGTCCCTGTTGTTCAGGTTGGGGGCACAGTGTGCTTTTGCCACCGGTTGTTTTCATTTATAGAGCTTCACTTGAGGTCCAGGCCCTCGTTTTCACACTAGGAGGCAAGAAAGGCATGCCAAGTGTTTGTGTAACAATAATACTATACAAAATACTTGAAGTCTGTGACAGTTTTCTCTCCAGAAACCAACATGCAATCCTCTAGAAGCTCCATTTGCAACATGCTGCCTGTTTGTTTCCTTAAGCCATCTCCCACTTGTGTTTTTCAGATGCCAAGGGTTGGAAGACAGGCAGGAAGTAGCACTGAGACAGCCGTGCCAAGAGGACTGTACCATCCAGCAACAGTCTTTATGGGCCACCACACATCAACCACCTTGGCTGCTGGAGGTTTGGGCATGTGGCAGAAGCCCCCCCAGCCCACAGAGAGCCACTTGGTGCCCAACTCACCTCCATGCTCTCCATCACTTGAAGGACTTGGTCCAGAGAGCAGAAGCACTGATTTAGAGTGTGATGCATCGGCGGAGGGAGCAGTGAGACATGGGGATCTTGCCACCAGTGAGGAAGGCTCTGAGCATCTCATCTCCTCAGCATCTGATCCTAAACCTGAGGAGGAACGGCTGCAGGGAAGCGTCCCAGGTATGGCAGGGCATGTGCCTGTCTGCCTCTGCCCAGTGCTGGGGCACATGCATCCCAACCAGAGTGATGGGCATGGCTGCTGGTTTCCCCTATGTGCATTGTGCTCTGGTTGAAGCACAGCAGCACTCTTCTTTCTTTTTTTTTTTTCTTCTCTTTTCTTCTCTTCTTCTCTTTTTCCTCTTTTTTTTTTTTTTTTTTCCCTTTTGGCTTGGCTTCCTCCCAGGCCGTGCATCTGGACATGCTGGGGGCTGAGCTTGTTCAGGTTCACTATTAGAAAGTAAAGATTTCTTCACTGCTGTGCCCATGGTTGCCTTGAAGTTATCTGAGCCTTGTTTTAAGAGGTTTAATGTCAACCTGCTTCACTAGAAGCACTTCTGTTTCAGGTTGATCCCTGGAGGTGTTCAAGGCCAGGTTGGATGGGGCTTTGATCAACCTGGTCTAGTGGGAGGTGTCCCTGCCCAGGGCAGGGAGGTTGGAACTAGATGATCTTTAAGGTCCTTTCCAACTCTTAACCATTCTATGATTTCCTTCTCCCTCAGACACTTGTACACAATCGTTCATCCCTTTCCAAAACTGGGATTTGGCAATGTAGACTGAGGGTTGGTATGTTCCCTGTATGTGGCTGCATTAACTCCTTCGTGGTGGTGGTTCTCTGCCTTGTTCTGGACTTTCCTGAAAAAGGCTGTGCAGACCTCCCAGCCAAGATGCTCTTCCTCTGGGATGAGTTGTATTGCCCCGGAAGGCTGTGTTCCTTCTTATTCCTCTTTTTTTTTTTTTTTTTTCTTTTTTTTTTCTCCCCCATCTTGGCTAAAATGTGTTGTCTCTGGTTTTACTGGCTTGGTTGGTTACTTTGAAGTAAGCTAGTGGACTTGGTTTTGAAGTCACAGTGGCAAAGAGATTTGTCGCTAAGTAACAGTTTATTCCTTTTTTTTTTTTTTTTTTATAAGACCTTGCAGAAATACTCTCCCCTGCTTTGCCAGTTCACATAGCAATTTTCAACTTAAAATAGTTTTCCAAGCCCCATAACAATTGCTAAAATGGAAAGTGGTGGCAACCCTAATGATGCAGGGACTCTTGCTCTCCTGTAATGATTATGGTTTTCTTTATAGAGGAAAGCTGGCATCCCGATCAGATGCTCTTCTGTGCTACTTGTGGTTTTTTTCTGACATTCCCTTTCTTGAGGTTTGTTTTTTTTTTTTTTCCATTCCTTTTTATTTCTCTAAGGAATTTTTTCCCTCTCATTTTCTTTCATCTGATGCATTTGCCACTTCTCTGTTTTAATGAAAGCCTGTCCTTTCTGGCACTGGAATGAGACCAGTCCAACCTGGCTTACGTTAGCCCTGGGCTCTGCCTGCAGCTCTGCAGAGCACCGGTTCCTCCCCGTGGGGAAGGCTGAGGTGGCCAGCATCGTGTCTGGGAAAGAAATACCCATTTAATTTCTGGAATGTGGTATCTCTACCTTCAGAGAAACTGTACAGTTGGGTTCAAAATCAAAATGAGCTTTTTTTCAAACAGCACAGTAATCACCTCAGACCGCCTGGAGGGCTTTTTATGTCTGTCTGCTGCCAAACGCGTGTTGCAAAGTGAACAGACTAATGCAGTCCAGATTTGAAAGTGTGGAGGGCTTTGGCTTTTTCCAGCCCTCCTAAGCTTGACCTTCCATGCTGCAAATGATGGGAGCTGATGAAGACGCTTGGCTGTCCCATGCCAGGAGCGAGCACACGCCCGGCTCTGCTACCGGCTTGGTGCAGTGGTGCTCGCCAGCCTCTCCTGCTGCTCCCTGGCCGCTGCTTGGCAGCAGCAGCACAAAATATAGGAGGGAACAAATCCCATTTCCCCTAGGTTAAAGAAGCAAGAAAATGGCCCCTTTCTGCCCCCCCCCCCTCCCCCCCTGCAAACTGGAGAACAAAACTCTGTTCTCCATCCTCATTTCCCAGCAAATGCAGTAGTGACATTTCTGTTGCTCAGACTTGCTTTGCCAATTTGGAAACCAGGCTAAGAGTGCATCGTGGCATCAGCTACTGTTTGGCATAAACCTTAAGTGATTCAGTTCCAGTGAAACTCCGTGACCGGGACAAGCAGAAATGCTGGGTGCTGTAGCGTTAGCAGGTGCGTGAATGCTGGTTAATTTAAACCCATGGTGAATTTTATGGAAAACGGGGAATTTCTGTGGCAATACTAATTTGTTACAGCACTAGCTGGTCCATTAACTTTTGGCATTCTATAAAAAGATAAGTAGCGTGTATCTGTTGTCTTAGAAGCATAATTCAGCCCTTTACTCTCTTGTTTTAGAGAAGGCAATTAATGTGCAGAGTTTAAAAGCCTGCGGGCATGTGTTTCTTCTGCAAGGTTTAAAAAATGTGTATGACAGTAGCATCTTCAGGTGCAATTTTTTCCCCCTAAGAAAAGCTTTTTCCAGCTTTTTCTGTTTCATCATTCTTCCAGAGATGATTTAGTGAAGTAGCTGGTCTTCATGCTGGTGATGGTTTTTGAGGAGTTCTGGGTTTGTCTCCCACCCGCCCAGAGCTGCAAACCCAAAAGGTGTGAGTGTAGGGGCTGGAGCCTCCCCGGACTCCCCCTTGCGAGAGGAGCGCAGAAAGACATGGGGTGGTGGGCAGGGAAACCCAAAGTGAAGGGATGGCAGAGGGATGCTCGCTCACACATGATAGTTGAAAGAGGTGAACAAAGAGCATAAGTAATCTTAGTGTAATTCTCTACGCTATGGTGTACTCCTTCGTCCTGCTAATGTTTTGGGGATAATTTATCATTATTATTATTTTTATAGGACCAAAGCCTCATCTGGGTAGCTGGTGGACTTCTAAGGAGGCAAGCTCGGAGAACAGTGTTGAGCTCCCGGTCCCGGTGAGCGCGGAGGAGGTGATGCCGTGCGATCCTGACATCCCGCAGGGGACAGCCTTGCCAGGGGCCAGCTGGGAGCGGGATAGGGATGCCCGTACTGCAGAGGACACCCTGCCGCATCTACCAGACCCTCCTGCAGTGCAGAAGGAGCCCTGGGTCAGCTCAGCACCAGATGGGTATGTCCTTATGTATTTTCTCTCTGCTGGTACTCATTCAAACAGCCTTAGAGGCTGTTTTCACAGCCTGGTTGATACGTAGCACTAAAGCTTCCATACAGGTCGGCAAACTTCTTGCTCATTTAGTATCTCACTACCTCTGCGCTAGTGGTTAAATGGCTTCAGGTAACTCATTCAGGTCAGACCTGGAGGAAGTAAGTATGTTTGTTGTTATAATAGACATTTGTTAAATTTAAGCAAATCTTACTTCAACAAGTTTATTTAATACTAACTATAACTTACTAAACAGTGTATTTTGTGTGAATTAAAATTTCCAGAGCATTTTGTTTGGAAATAGACAGAGAATGAGGAAAGCACAACACAGATGCATAGCTCGTCCTCTGCTACCGTGTGAAAGTGGTGGGGTTTTATTGCCAACAACAACTGCAAAACCAGAGTATCACTTGTAATATCAATCACAGCTGGATTTTCATCCTTGTGATGCCCTCATAAGACAGGGAGGTGCATCGCCATCCTGCCAGAGCAATACCCACTACGAGATGGTCCAAGGGGTTTGCCCGGGTTGCATGGGAGGGCTAGCTTTGCTTCCTCGCTGTGCTTGAACAGCCCTACGCCATCCACCATCATCCCTTCCTGGCTCCCCACCTTGTCATGCCCCATTGCTGCAGGAGCATCCTTCCCACCTTTATCTCCTGTCTTTTAGTTCTCGTGACAGTCCGTTTGCCGCCGGTTCCCTCTGCAGCACTTCATGTTCACGTCCCCCTTCCCCCCGGCCATCCTACCACTGCTTGACCCCATGGTTTTGTGACCTATGACTGCTGCCTTTCTCCTGCCTGCTCTCCCTTAGCAGCATGCTTCTGTTTCCTTGCTCTCTGTATCCTCAACACCCTTCTCCCTCCTCACCAGTGTTTTCCTGCCCCCAGTCACAACAGAAATATTGAAGAAAGCCTTTTCTGCAGGCACATGCTATATTGCAGAGGGTGCTGCTCCTCTTGGGTCTCCCTACCTTGTGCGGGTACTGTTCACATGCAAAATGTTCGTAGCTGGAGTGGTTAGCTAGATACAGGGCGGTGGCTGTACACTGGGGAGAGACCACGTACGAAAGAAACCAGCTTTTTTACCCTTGGAGAATGAGGAGTACTCTTCTGCTGGCTGGGGTTGGTTGGGTTTTTTTTGTTGTTCTTGTTTTTCCTTTTTGGTTGTTTACAGCTTTTTAATCTGCTTAATGCAACTATTCTTCCTACATTCATGGTCGTGTTGTCTTAGGTACTGATTTCAATATTAGTTTGTATTTTAATAGATGACAGTTGAGCGGAAACTAGCGGCCATCAATATACACTTCTGTAACTTTATCATTTCTCATTTGCATCAGACTGTTGCTTGCTATGGAAACATCATCTAATTTACATCTAAATAGCTTTTACCCAGTTTTTCTTTTGTATAACACCTGTTAATCATAACACTTTGTAGGGAAGTTGCATAGAGTGCCTGCCTTTGCTAGAGAAGTCATAGCTGAGCGATGGTAATTTAACCTTTTGTTCTCTCCCTGTCAACGCTAGTGATGCCTCGCTGTTCATAAACTGATGAAAATATTGTGCAACGCTCTTGAAGCCCAGCTAAATTATACGAAAGGTTTCACTGCTCGCATTATCTTTGGAGCACGATTGAAACCAGAACGTGGAGGTTTCCTCTCAGATTATGCCAAGCTGAATACCTCTGTTTCTCAAGGCCGCGGAAGTGGGATCGCCACTGCTAGCTGTTTCTGCAGAAAAGATACAAATTTTAATTTGTTCTAGCTGAGAATTAAAACGCGGATAAATTCTCAAAAATGGCAGGTACGGAAGGTCTCGTGGAGGGATAAGCAGCCTTTTCCATTGTTGAGCTTATAACCAGGTGGGCTTTCCAAGTCCGTCTTTACAATGCACGTGAAATTCAGCGTGCACACTTGAGTCCTGCAAAATAATTCATGAGCTGAAAATCTTGGGGAAAAGTTTCCAAGTAATTAGTACATGAATTTCAATTACATGAATAACACAAACTATGAGAATGCAACTCCTTTTGGTCTGAATATATCATGCCAGATCCATAGAATAAGTAATATCACAGGTCTTGCAATGTCCCTTCAGTCCATGTGGTTTTCTTCTACGAAATTCCTACACTGGCTGAAGAAATATGCAGAAATTTTGTAAAACAATTTATATTTGTGGTCCTAAATTAAAATATCTGTAGCTTGGACTTTCCCAATGCAGCAGCGTTGCTGCTGTGGCATCCGAACAAAGTATCATTCCTTGGCTGTTGTCTTTGGTCCATTTGTACGCTTTTGGTGTCTTATTTGAAATTAGTACGAGTGATGGAGAGGAAAGGAGCTCCCAAGTGCAGGGATCATAGCTCACTTGAAAGGTAAAACAAAATCCTTGTGCATCAGGAAGTCAGAAGTTTATATTTTTGCAGAAAATGCCTTTCCTACCTTACTGCAGAAATACCATTGTCTCTTTTTTTTTTTTTTAAAGTTTGGGTTTTTTTTTCCCCACAGTAAGTGTTTGCAGGTCATTATTTTACCTCTGGATGAGTTCAGCCAAATTTCAAACTGCCTCTTCCAGCTGGAGGAATGGTTATCATGATAACATCATCAGGTTATTAACCAAAGAAAAGTGATGTTGCTGTGGAAGGTTATTTAATATGAGCTTTGCGCCTTGATCGCAGTTCACAGTGGGGTGCTGCGATTTGGTACCTTATTTTCTAAAACCATCATTTTTAAAAACTAAATTCCACCTTTCAGAGCGCTGCTGGGTGGGTGCATTGATCAGAGGCTGTACGTGTGCATCTTCAGACTCATCCCACCAGCTCAGACCTGCGCGAGATCCTGGGCTGTGTGTTCAGGTCTGCAGCCCCCTGGGGAGCGGGTGGCTTGCCTGGCTTGTTAGAGTGGCACCCAATCTCCCCTCCCACCAGGTGAAGCCACCTGATAGCTCCGGTCCTTGGCTCCTTGTTGCCGGTCTGAGCTGCTGAACCGGAGGTGAAAGGCTCCGTATCCTCTTACCATTCCTTACAGCACCCGGCCCTTTCTTTAAGGGCTTAAACCCGGGGAGCGGGAGGGGGGGGACAGGGTCTCTGAGAATTAGCACAGAGAAAGATGATGACTATTTTAAGGCCTGTGCTGAGGGGGTGGAAAAAGGCAGAGCTTATGCCTGTGCTGCTTCAGCTGCATTGAAGAGGACTTAGCACAGATGGATTGTGCATTACAAAATGTAACACATAATTCAAGCTGTCAGCTTAATCAGACTGTTTCCAGGAAGCAACCTGTAAAAGAGAAGGACCTCTTGTTTGCTGACCTCTGATCCGTAGCCTGCTGCAGATTGTCATACATTTTGTTTTTCTTTATGTTGGTGTCCCTTCCTTCCCCTTCCCTTTTTATTATTGTATCCCTCTCGAGTGGCACCCTGGAAGGACCACCCAGTGGGAGGAAAACAATGGGAAACAAGCCGGCCGCTAAAATACAGGGTTTGTAAGACTGGGGGAAAAGAAAAAGCACTGTTTAACCGCATATGTGATCTCCCTGGTATTGTTTTGCTTATTAAATGTCTAGGAAACTCGACTAAATGCACAGCATCTCCCACTTAATTGTTCACTGTTGCCCAACAGCCTGATGGAAAACAGAACTTTCGGTGTAGTTTAACATGACTGCAAAAATGATGCAAGTTTTCACACACAGAGCTTTTCACTTGAGGGAGTGTAAACCAAGGTCAACTGTATAAATACGTCAACTTCTACATACGGCAAAAAAAATTTTAAATCTCTATTTTGCTTGGGGGGCTCTGCAGGCACAGGGCCAGCTGGGGCATTGCTGGTGGAGACCTGGCCTGGAAAGTCCCCAACAAAGCAGGCAGCCGGGCTGGACCTGAATAGCCATTTACACCTCTGTTCGAGGATTAGCCTAATGTATTGTTTCAATGTTTAAGTCCTAATTTGCATCATTATAGAGGTGCAGCTTCATCAAAACCCCTCTGAGATCCCGGTTATGTCCTGGTACCTGTAGGTGGTCACCAGATTTATTCCGATTGTGGAGGTGAAGGAATTAAACTACTCAGAGCAGCGTAATTTCCATGCAGCATCTTTTTTTTTTTTTTTTTTTTTTTTCCTACAGAGCTCAAGCAATGTGTTTTTTTGCTGTTGTTTGCTTTGAAAAGCTAAAATTGAGGGTGTTTGTTTTTCCAACTGGTGTGACGGGAATACGTTTAGAGTACGTGTCACAACTCGAGTCACTTCAAGCCCTGTTTGCTGTCCCTTCGCAGGCACCGTGGGATGCTGGCGGGACTCTCCTGTGCGCTGCAGTTGATAGAAGACATGGTGGTGAGGACAAGCCCCGAGCACCGCGTGCTGTACCAGGGCGAGCATGTGGGGACCATGGGGACGGCGGAGCTGCTCAGGTTAATGCCGCTTCCCTGCGAGCCGCTGCTCCTCTCCACTGCCCTCGTAGAGTTGGCAGGAGCCAGGGAGGAGGGCAGCGCTGCCTATGCCTTAACCCCATCCTCTTTATTCTTGTTTGCTTGCTGCCTTACGTCTAGCGTAATGCTTGTAGTGATTTTGTTGTTGATTGCTTACACCCTTCTAATTGAATTCAGGTGAGCAATGGCAAGAGGCTGTTACTGAGCAGCTTTGCAGGAGCCTGTTGAGATTTGAGCCAGGGGTCCTCTCTCTTGCGGTGACAAATGGCTGGCGCAAAGAGCAAGCGGGCTCCTGCAAACAAACATTGCCAGTTGCTAAGAGGCCTGCCTCCCCTTCCACTGTTTTAATGTCAGTGGAGAGCTGAAATATGGCACTTAGACGCACATACGCAAATTACTCCGACAAACACTCTTTCCTAAATGTAGCACTTTTTGCAGCCTTGCTCCACAGATACCTTAGGTGAATTAAACACTTATTTCCAAGAATAAGAGCATCGCCTTAGCTAGTAATGCTAATATGATTTACTGAGGTAGACAACATTAACCAGAAAAAAATATTTCTTCTTTGAGGTAAAAGAGCAAAGAGAATCACCAAAACCCATGTGTTAACAAAACCAGGGTCAGGGAGCCCTCACTGTCCCTCTGCAGCACGGGCTCTTAATTACAAGGATTGGGAACGGCTTTGTAATTCTATTTAAAATTATACGTCAGCCTCCATTAACTAGGATTCCCGTAAGCACTTCACGGTTAGAGGGTTTCCAGGGAATTGGGAGTAAGGGCTTCCAAACTGACCTGGCCCCTCCAGCCTACCGTTGGAAATGAGTTCCCGTGAAATAACTGCTTTGGCCACAGCATGGCTGGGGCCGCTTGGCCAAGAAGCGGTTTCACTGACTGGATGTGCACAGGTTCTTCTCTCCCTGTCAAAAAGCAAAGGTGTGAGATTAACCCTGGCGTCTTCTAAGTGCTGGATTTGACCTCCCTGTCCTGTTCTGCATCTTTCGCATCACGGATGTTTGTCCCTCAGGGCTGTCCCAGCAGTTAACTAGTTAGCCAGGAAGCCAAGTATTACAGGTTCTGCCTCCAAACTGATGCTGGCTATCTGGGCTTTAAATAAATGTTGCATGTAATACCTGCTTTATTTTGTAGCTTTTGTAATCGGGCCGGCAGTCTGAAAGAAGACGACCTTGAAGAATGTGAAGCAGTTGTCCTTCATCAGCTTCGGGCTTTATTACAGAGCGCGCTGAATGGATGCCTCCTACCTGAGAAAACACTTGATGCTAAAGGTAGAGCGGTGGATGAAAAGCAAACCAGGTATCATACACGCTAAACTTGCATGTGGGTATGATTAACATTCTTTTCTTTTCCCCCCCAAGTCTGCTCTGCCTCTCTGGTACAGAGAAAGCAGACCCGGGGCCAGACCTCCAATCACACTGGAAAATAAAGACGTCTGAGTGCTGATCTTAACGCGTCTTGGCAGCAGCCGTGTGACTCAAAATGAGAACATTAAGCAAATTCATTTATTTTGCTTTTCGTTCACTGATGGTGAATTTTATTCCGTTGGGCAGCGCTCAGGCTGGGTCTTCCTGTCTCGCCAAGTCTGCAGCATCTCCCACCCCAGGCTGCTCCAGCAGGGAGGGAAATGTATTAACTTCAGAGACCTCTTAGCCAGTAATTTCTGTGATCTTCAACGCGAGTCTCAGGCACGTAAGGATGGGGAATGTAATTTTGAGAAGCAAATTATTTTTCTGTGAAGCAGAAGATTCATATAGCCTTTAAAAACAATAAACCGCAGTTATTCAAAATGTGGCGTTTTTTTCCTGTGCGTATGCCACAAGGACAAGCGAGAACTGATTTTTCCTTTTGTTTTGTTTTTAGCTCTCTGTAATGCAATAATGAAAACAATTTCCATTCTTTCTTACTTAGCTTCTGTCTAGACCTTCTTCCCTGTTACAAGCTCGGCAATACTCAAGTGTTAGCGGGATTGGGGCACTTGTGAGCACTGAAGAATGGTCCTTTTAACTATACCTGGTTCTCCTTTCCAGGCTGATATGCCTGTAAGCACTAATACGTTGTTGTATTTCCTGAATGGTTTCTTAGGGACAAACACTTGTGGAGTTAATTGGAATTCACTCCTCTGTTTGTGAAACTTCATTGGAGCAACTGGAAAAACAAATGTCTTTTGGCAAACAAGATTGCAGTATTTGTATTTTCTACTTTAAAAGAAAATGCACTTTTGCTCAAAAATAATAAAAAGAATTGGGGGGGGGGGGACGGGACGGGGGGACAAGCCTGGGGAAGTGGGTGCCCATCAGAGTGCCTGATGGAGTAAGTGGGGTCTGCCCAAGGCTGAGACTAGGTTTAACGTCTCTGTGGACAGACATGATGATGATTGCCCCTGCCCGTTCTCCTGATATTTGTAGAGGTCACGAGGGATTTCTTACATTTTCCACTTTGGACATTTTTGAAAGAAAAAGTGTGAATTAAGGACAAAATGTGTGATGGGTTTTCCCACTGCACGTTGACCCGCTTGTCCAGATAAATGAATAGCATGGCACCTGCGTGAGTCTCGTGTATGTGGGGTGTCCCACTAACGGTGCCCGTGTTTGTTTCTCAGGCCAGACCAGCAGTGGGATGTGGACATGCTGCGGACTTGCTTGAGCAACCATGCCTTGTTCTTGAAAAAGCACCAGGTTCAGCTCACAGAAGAAGTGGTGGAGATGTTTGGAAGCCTGCTGGTTTCTGGCAACAAGGCACAGGATGGCCAGGTTGGAACTTACATCTAGTAATATCTAAATCAATGACACCTACAGAGTAATTTGCACTGTTAAGGTGAGATGAGCCCTGTGCTGCTATCGTGATCCGGTGTGTGGGCTTTAAGGGGGATGGAAAGCAGTCTGTGTTTGTTAATCAGCCTTGGAGATGGTTAGGAGATAGGTAAGGAGAGAATACGAGTTCTTCAGTTGTCTCGGGGCAAACGCGAACAGCACTTCATGCAATAAGGAAAACAGTCTCTTCAAGGTCTCCAGGAGGGTGTCTGTTTTTCACCCTTCAAACCAGTTATTTATTTAAACAAGCTCACACATTAGCTGTGGTGCGAATTTATCACAAGGCTTATATCATCTGTCTTTCTCTGTGGCTTAGTAGCTTTTTATCATGAATGATGTATTTTTAATTTTTTTTTTTAAATAGAGTTATGTTTGGTACACTGAATACGCAGAGCATTTTACAAATAGCATGCTCATTTTTTTTAAATGTTAATGCAAAAGGTTATAAAGTAACTCTTTCATCAAGAAAAAAAAAATAATTGGCATTTGGTAGTCCTGCCAGTGCCCCAACCTCTTCTGTTGCAAACTCGGAGGAGCCAGCTGCGCAGGGAGGGCAGGGCTCTGCCCCGATCCCTGCTGCCTCCAGCCCTGGGGCCACAGCCGTGCCAGGAGAGCTGGGAGTCTGGCACAGGGATGATGTCCCGGCTGCTTCTGCGCCACCCCTGTGGTGGGAATGGGGAGGTCTGCCAGGCAGCCTGCTGGTAAGGGGTTGACCCCATGCTCTGCTCCCGAAAATATTTGAAAAAAAATATTTTCCTCTAATTTTTATTGAGAAATTAAAAAGCAGCTTGAACTGCTTTGCTATATTCTAGTTTTAATAACATTTGAAACAAATAATGAAGGTATAATATTTTAGTCAGTTGTACACTTTCAATTATAGCTGGGGTAACTTCTTTTTCTGTATGTGGATAACTAATTTGTATTCTGTCCTTAAAACATTCAGTCAAGTAGAAGAGATGAGCGAGGAATGTATCATTGTGCTGATGACAGATAAACAAATACCATACATAAATTTATAATTGCGTGTAAAAACTTTTACAAAGTCAAAGCTCAATAAGATAAGCTTTATGGGTGAATATATGCAGTAATAATCTGTTCATTACTACATGTTACTGTGGCCCACATGTATGCATTTAACATTTATATTACCTATTACGTGGATCCAGTCAATTAAATATAGTGGCAGGATGCATCCTCTACTTTGGAAACACCTTATTTCCAAGCAGGTTGCACAGAACAGGATCAGTGTAAGTTACACAATGTGCATGTTTAGGAACAGTTGCTTTAACATAAAGATGTATGTAATGTAGTAGTGAACTCATAAGCAATCTGCACCTAAGGATCTTAAATATTTATGACTCCAAAGTTTGAATTTTTGCCCCGTGTTGTTGACTTCTTTCTCTTGAGAGCTTAAAAATACCTGTCGGGAACCCCACTGGACGATGGTACTGCACAGCCAGGCAGCGGGGTGAAGGTGCAGGAAGGGGCTTTGAGCTCCTGACCGGACAGACAGACCTGTGAAGTCTGTCAGCTCTGTCACCATCAGCGCTTGTGGTCCACAGAGATTTGGTGATGACCAGCAGCAGATCCACCTTTTCCTGCAGTGCCATCAGTATCTCGCTCATTCCAGCGGTCCACAGAGTCTGTCTGTCTACCTGCCTGTCTTTTCCTCATCTCTTATAACTAAATTATGTCTGTCTTCTATTCTCTTAGGTCTTACTATCAGTTTTTATCTTCTCTCACAGATCTCTCCCATTACCCCTGTTAAGAAAACTGGGTATTGTTCCTGTGAACATGGACCAGCCATAGGGAGCTGACGCGGTAGAAACACCTTTTCTGGGCGGTGGGATAGTCTCTTGGCTATGGAATCCGGTGGTGCCCTTTTCAGCCAAATTATGCTGCTGTAAGGATGAGACCCGTGTGGCTCATGCAGCATGTTAGATGTCTTCACACCCTGATGGAGATGTTGGCCACCCTTGAGTCGCCTTGGTCCCTGTGACTCTGAACGCTGAGCTTTGGTTCCGCTGGTGGGAGCCTTCCTTCTGCCTGGATTAGTTATGGTGTTAGAGTTTACAATGGTCGCTCGTATTTGGCGGCGGTGGTTCATGCCTATTTGGATGCTAAATGATACTGCAAATAGGTAAACAAAGTACTTCTAGTGTGAGAAATCCACGCTGAGATAAACAGCTACATGGGAATTAATTTATTTCGACAGCAAAGATTTCCCAATCCTGCCTGCAATTTAAGGCATTCTTCACATAAAGAAAATGAGACTTAAAACCCCAGTTTTTTTGGTTGAAGTAGCAGGTTGTTCGCATCGGTTTTGTAGGGATGCTTCCTGTATGCAGGTTTAATAGAAAAAAAAAATTCAGTGACCTATTTGCTTAAGATGGAAAAGCTGCCATTCTGGACTCCTGAATAAATATGGATTAATGAGGAGGGGGCAGATGCAGGAGGATAACATCTTTCTCATGAGTCCAAAATATTTTGGCTTGAAGCTGTTCCCATACTCTCAGGTCAGTTACAAAACCTGGGGTTCTTTCTGAGATGTTGGTCCTCATCGCTGAGACTTATTGTTTTATTATCTAATTGTTTAATAAAACAATTTTTTAATTAGAGTAGAAATTTTAGTAGATTTCAAAGACTCGAGCCCATATTTTGTGCTACAAAATAAAACCAAAAGGAACACCCTACAGGTAAAGAAGAAATAGGAAGGATGCCCCAAAAGCCTCTGCTGCTGTTTGAGAAATAATAAACGCCAGGGAGGATGATTTCTCCCGCTCTCCGAAAGAGCTTTATAAAGCCAACACAGGTGGATGGTAACCTAAGTGCTTGCTTTATTTGAAGTGCTTGCTTTATTTTAAGCCTGCTTTTAACTCAGCCATATTTACAATACGTTGCGCTCCCTGTAAAGGTACTGGCTTCCACCTTAATTTTTTTGTGTGAAAAATACGTTTGACTACGGAGGTCTGAATAGCGCTGCTGCAAAAGGCTGCACGCACAGGCGGGAGAGGACAAACTTTATGAATGTGCAGGAATAACATGGATTAAAATCAGAACCCCGCCTGGTTGAGGCTAGCTTGGGCAAGCTGTGCATCGGGTTCTCTGCCTTCGGGTTCGTCCTCTCGGGGGTGTTTTAAGCTGCAGCTATTGCTAATGCCGTGGGTTAACTTGCCTTATTGCTGCGTGCCTGAAATGGCGAGGTTTCTTTTCAGTCTGTTGCTGTTGCAGCGTATTTGATACACCCTTCTGTTTTGCTTACCCTGAATATGTGAGGCAGGGACTACTGAGAATTTCCAGAAAACCTATTGATTAAAAGAATAATTCAAAGTTTGTGTTACTTCAAGGCAGAACGCAATTCCTGAGCTAGTGCCGATTTAACTCGGAGGTAATTTACCATCTAACAAAAACACCCTGGAAACAGATTACGCAGTGAAGTATAGATTAGCCTAAATGTATGTTGGAAAACGCTCGAGACGAAGGATAATAGGGCTGTGGTTATTTCTATTCTTTTTAATGCTGCAGGCTCTACCGGTGTTGAGAGAGGTCCTTCCAGAAGAGTGTGGGGATAGGTCATCTGTTCAGAATAATGAATCATCTTACAGCTTGCCATCGATCCCAAACGACGGCGGGGAAATAAAGCAGGCAAAACACGCTACCCGGCTCGCCGGCGCGGGAGAACGAGGTAACAAGTGTTAAAAGGTCTGGCTGTGCGCTCAAAGTTATTGTCCTCTATATCTGTATTTTCTATCCAAATCTGCAGGGGACTGTATTATAGCGACTGGCGAATGAATGTATATTTCTAATGAACATTGGGGGGGATTTTCCTAAATATATCAGCGTTGTTTGTCATTCTTTTTACTTCTTAAAATGAGCAATGCTTATTGTGACTATCTTTTCTGCAGGAGTAGAAAAGCAAGCCTTGTGGCAGTTATTAAAAATGGATCTATAGGTGTGCATTTATTTAAGAAATGTCGGTCGTCTAGAAATTGTGGGATATATTCATTGCCTTTTATTAGAAAGCCAGACTGGAGAATAAATTTTCAAAAATAAAAGGGTTCATGCTGAGAAAGGTGTGTGGTGCCATTTCAGAGCTTAGAAGGTGAGCGGGTTTGTGAAAACCCAGTTAATTTCTTCAGATAAGGAAGTAATATATTAGTCCGGCATAATAACTGGCGACGGCAACTTGCTCGCTCTGCTCTCAGAGCATCCCTTACATCAAAGTCCGGAAGAGACAGGCAATTAGGTTGCAATGCTCTTTACACAGCAAATGTAAACAAACTGCTTTAGGCCTCCTAAATTCACGCGACTTTTATCCGTGGAGGAGACGGAGACTTTGATTTAAACTAATTTTCCGCGGTCGGTATGATATACGCTGCTGCTGTCGGGCTGCCGGACGAGATCGCAGAGTTACTGTGGGTTGTTTGTTTCCTAAATCCCATTGGGTCTTAAATAATTTAAGACATTTGGTTAGCTTGTCCTTTTCTCTGGAAGCTACAGCGAGGCAGGCTAGCCGCACATACGAGGAAAGTTCACAGTAGGTGCCTCTTTTAAGAACGGTAATGGATAGTTTAGATCAATAAACAAGAGATAACAAAAGTGAGAAATTAAAGGGAGTAGGGCTTAAAAGCAAACAAACCAGTCTGATCACTGCGACTTTGAAATGTGTTTCATTATGGTGTGTTCACATCCAGAAGTCACAAGCTGGTGTGAAGATGAGAGCAAGGAAGAAAGCGCGGTCCAAAAGATTCCTATTACAGGTAAAAGTAATGGCTGCATATTAACCTCGAATCCGGTATTCAACTTTATTATATAATGAAAACATGGCATTTTAGTGGTTTGGGTCCACTAATAGTGGGTAAATTCAGCTACTACATACTGAGCGCAAAGATTAAACGTAAGATCATAAAGTCCACGCTTATGTTAACATAAACCAAGATGGAAAATAACAGCGCCTATTTAATTCCTTGTAATCATGTTATACATTTAAACCATGTGAATATCCTGTCATTTAGCCTTTCAGGTCCCAGTATCAGTGTTACAAAGGTCAGTCTCCATGGGGAAGATCCAGTAATTATATGGCAAACTACAGATGTTTCTGATTTGATTCTTTTCTTTTCTCGAGTAATTGAATGTGTATCATTAGAATAAACGCAGGGAAAAACCCCGCGAGCCGGGAAGCCGTGCCTTTGCCTCTGTTACAAAAGCTGCCCGATAACACAAAATTTTTAGCAATAAGGTTTTATCAAGACGTGTTCAGATCCTCCCGCAGGACATGTGTGAGGCTTGCTTAGGATCCCGAGATGTCGCTGCTTTTTGGTCCTGGGATATCAATAACGCATTAGTATTCAGGGCAGGGCTCTCCGCGATGAGTCTCAATTTGCTTTTGCCTGATTTTTGTAAAGTGGTGGGCTGCTTCCTTATAAATTTTGATGTTTGGCTAAATATTTATTTATGCAGGTGTGTACTCTGACAGAAGGGTGCGAGGGCATCTACTTATGCAACGCTCGCTGTTGCTTTTCTGCTCTTTTACGGCTACGAAATAGCCTGTCTTTTGGAGAGCAATTCATTTCTCTATAGAGGTTTTCCTCTGCTGCTTTTTGAGCCTAATTTGTAGCTGAAATATAAAAACGTGCTTCTTGTATTCCTGAATTATACTGCAGCAATAATATTCCAAGTTAGCCCAATAAAACTTAAATATTTGTTTTTTCTAGAGCGTAGAATGCTTTCTGCTTTCCTGCTTCTTAAAATGTCCTTCAGTCACACGTGGCAACATATTTTAAAACACAAATTGCATTGATTTTTTTTTTTTTTTCCAGAGGAATTAAAAGGAATTAAAAGCCACTTAAATCTTTTTCATGAAGCAAACCAGACTTCTCATTTGAAAATTAATCTAAAATTTTGCAAATCTTGGCATTGGTTCAATTTTGTTTGTAATGCAAGAGGATTCAAATTTGAGGATTGGTGTTTAAATTCCCCAAACTGCGGAGAGTGCCAGTAGCAACAACATCGGGAATGGTGACTCCCTCCAACTAATGCCACCACTGATACTATTGGGGTGGTTTGTTTTGTTTTGGTGTTGGTTTTTTGTTTTGTTTTTGGTTTTGTTGTTGGTTTTTTTTTTAAAGAGAACACTGGCTCTTGAGTTTGGATCTCCATAGCTGCCAATGCTTTTGGTTTGCTTCTCACCCTGAATCTTATGACTTATCAGTACTGGTTTTAGCTATGATTTCGCATACAAATTTGCAAGGGAATTCTCTATTGTAGTTTTTCCTGCTGGGGCCGCTGACGGTCTGCGTGGCTGGTCGCTGTGTTAGATGTCAGTTAGCCAAAAGCCAAGCCACGATGGACATCCCCCTTTCCTACTTCTCCCGTAGCTTTCTCACTGAATGGGTATGCAAATACTAACACTTTCTATTTGTAAAAATGCTGAGAAACTCTCCCCAACCTAAACGGTGAAACCAGTAACTTCAGTTTAAAATCCGTTTGGAGTCTGCTTTATTTACTGTTTCGCTGCAGCATGTTCCAGTAGCCAGTGGTCACATTGTCTCTAGGAGTGAGGCTTTTCATATCTCACTTGAAAGCAAAGTTGCTCCTTTCAGATGCGATTCATCTTCAGCCCATGATCTTCTCTGGGCTTCTTGTTCTCTTCTGGCTCCTCGCCC
Organism: Vanellus vanellus; assembly: GCF_965231255.1. Taxonomy (NCBI): domain Eukaryota; kingdom Metazoa; phylum Chordata; class Aves; order Charadriiformes; family Charadriidae; genus Vanellus; species Vanellus vanellus. The sequence goes on from NC_138907.1 coordinate 1,638,238, forward strand.
TTCCAGCCTGTTGCTTTTTTTTCTTTTCGGCTCATCATTATTTGCTATGGATTGTGGCCCCGGAGCTCTGAAATTGTTCTGTGCCTAAAATAGAAGCAGCGTCTGTGTGTTGTCTTTTAGGCTCAAATGATTTGTTTGAAGGCTTGGCTTTGGGTTTAGATAAACTGATATTTAATGTCCATTCTATATACGATCATTTGGCTGTACACCTTTTCTCATCTTAAGGGATACAAATTTGGGGTTTTTTTTCAGTACTTGCTGCATTCTTTAAGGGCTTTAAGTGTTGGTTTGAAACACTGGAAGCCTTGGAGCTTTTAATGGACTTCATTGTGAGAACTGAGTGGATGTGCTTCCAAGCAGTCTTCTATGATGGCACTTTACAAATGCTCCTGTAGTTTCGGTTTATTTTTTTTCTGTTACAGAAAAAAAAAACCAAAAGACCCAAAACACTTACTTATTGTAGTATTCTGTAAATATTCCAGAAATATTTGTATTTTTTCTGTAATGCCTGTGGGGGGAGAAGGCGATAGCTGTGTGGCTTTGGGGAAAAGGGCTTTAGAGTCATAGCTGGCGTGGTGTTGGATGTCCCTTAGAGACAGCCTGTGTTGGTACCTGAAACCGCTCGTGCAAGGACTGACTTCACCCAGAGCTCTGCTAAGCATCTGCTGAGCTGTTCCCATCCGTGGCAGTACAAGTGAGCTTTTCAAACCCATAGTCAACTGGGGGCATGGGGGCGATGTAACTCTTAGCACAAAGATGGTTTCTTTCCTAGAGCCGTGCCGTAAGCTTGTGGAAGGCCATGTTGTGATAATTGACTTGAAAAGGATTGTGTTTTGTGTATCGTCTCACCCAGAGAGGAGTTAGTTATTAATAGCAATCTCATTTTATACCAGGTTATATGAGGATAGAGGAGGATATGTGGATTTGTTCTCACTTTCTTCATGGATGCTTTGTTTTTTATCGTGGGAAGACGTGTAAAAGAAACTGTTCAGCTTTTTTTGCTGTTTCTGAGGTAGGACAATAATGTGAGATTAAAAAGAAAGGATAAAATCCATTATTTCCTATTTTGCTGCATGACTGTTTGAGTCTCATTTATGAGTGGGAAGCTGCTGATTTTATTGAAGGGGCAAGTTTGTTAAATCATTAACAAAACCAGATTCTCTCTCTACCCTTCATTTATGTCTTTGATTTAAATAGACAGTAAAGCTATAAAGCATTTGAATAAAAATGGTGTTACTTCTCCACTCATCAGGCTTCACTTTCACACCATCTTGAATGTCACCTTCCAGCTATAAAGTCTCTAATGTAGAAATAAGGAGGAAAAGCCCTCTTAAGAAGAAAAAAAAAAAAATTAGCCGTTTTTTATATATCATAGGGGAACATGAAAGAGCACAAATCCAATTCTGCTTCCCTTTTTAGGTCACCTTTAATGAGCCAATAATCCTGCCAACACTTCTCCCACGCCTACATGTCCTTCCTGGTGAGGTCCTTCTTTGAGCTTGAAGCTAAAAGGTTCCCAAGGTTCCACTTGGAGTGCACTAATAAAGGCATTAATAAGTCTACCCAACTTTTTGCTTCATTTGATATCAACCCATTCGCAACTGCTGTTATTAAAAAATTTCCTCTGTACGGGATTAATCGCTCCTGCTGTTGTGGTCTGACAGAACTACCTTGGGACAGTGCAAGATTGTGCATTTGGCTTAAATTAGTTTGGATTACATACTCCTGTAGGTGATATTTTACGCTGCTTGACTTAAGTTCCTGAAAGACCTCGGAGTCTTTATATTTACAAATTCTGGGTGAAAATTCTTCTTCGATCAGAGATGCAGCAGCTTCTAGAAGTATTCTAACTGGATGGCGTGGTCCCCTGGGATTTCCAGGGGAGCCCAGGTGTCATCCTAGTGTCTGCTCTTGAGAGGATAGTATTGTATGTTGGTATATTATTATGATAGGAATATTTATCTATCTTTTTGTTGTTGTTGTTTAAAAGAAGGACAGAGAGAGCTGGTATTTGACCTGCTTCTGGGTACTGGTTACTGCAGCGTTCTGCTGAGGTTTTAATTTGGAGATTTTTTTTCATCTATTAGCTCTCCAAAGAGTGCATCCTTCTATTGGATTTGCAGGTAGCCTTTGTCTTCTCTCTGTATGCAAGTGTTTTGCTTTATTGCAAGGGAAGTAAGTGCGGATAAGAGCCCATATACAGCTGGTGCTCACACCTCTGGTCCCGAGGCAGAGGTGTGCACAGCGGCTGTTTGTGTGCTGGCAGTGGCACGGCAGCTGACAGCCCACCTTTAATCCTGCGTAGCTCTTTGTAGATTATCAGCAAATGCAGTAATTAGTGTTAACGTGGTGGAGGAGCTCGTTTAGATTTAAAGATCCTCTGGGCAGGAGCTGTTGTTAGTTTCCCGTTTTAGTACGGGACCTAGCAGTATGGCAGCCCAGACCTACCAGGACTTTTGAATGTGGATGCAGTAACTAATGCCAAGGTAACTGTAAAACTACACAGCTTGCAGGCTCAGCTGATCTTGATAATATTCCTTTCAAGGCATTATTGACTTTGAAATCTAGTGACAGCTGAAATACCCAAGCTGCTAACTATGTTAGCGGTGATAAAAGTACCCAGAAAAAGCAAAGTTCCTTTTGGTGTAGGTTGTCGCTTGCGTACAGGAGGAAAATGCAGATATGTGTCTGGGTTGAGTCTGCGAAAGCACGGAGGTCTTTTGCCTTCTAACTACCTCCGTTTGCATACAGGATTATTGATTGTTATTGGAAATAATGGATGATAGCTCTTTATAGCTTTTGAGTGGCATACAGAGTGCTCTTGTTCCTCTCCTGGTGGAGCAGCACCTATTATACTACTACTACGGCTCGCTTCCGTGCTTTGTCGCTTAGGTTGAAGATTTCAGTTTTGCCCACACACTGTATGGGCTACGCATGAACACAGTGGTATTTCTGTTTTCCCAGTCTGCATTTTAAAAACCAGCAATGTTGTGACTTACCTTTCCTATTTCCAGACAGGCAGAGTCAAGCACTTGGAAATCGTTTGTAGAAAGATGATTTGGTGTCTGCACATGACTCTTCTATGCTGGGACTCTAGCTGCAGTGAAGGGCTTTAATGCTGGTTTTGATGTTTAAAAAGTGTGAGCTTCCTCTGTGAGAGAGGTAGTACAATTAGCAAGATATAAATGTTGCAAGTACAAGGCCAAGAGCTTTCTTATCTCTTCACTTGCAGAAAATTACATCACATCGCTTTTTTAGCTGCTGAGATGTTTGGCTATAAATTGATAGATGCTGCAACCTAAGCTATAGGGGGAATGCATGCAGAAAATATCTTCTTTTCAATCCTGTGCTGGTACAGTATGTTCGGGGTTAAAGATCAATTTAACTGTTTGGCAGAACAAAATAATAGTGGTTCGTTATGCAACGATGGCGTTCTTTTCCTGGAATTGTTGGCTAAAGAAGAAAACTACATCTATTTTGTTCAGAACGAAATTGTAAAAGCTGACATGAAAGCTGCTTTGACCCATGCTGACTGCACAATTAATTCAAAGTTGAAAAGTGTGGAGTGTTTTTAATTAATAGTGGTATCGCGGATCCTTTGCTAGTTCTGAGTGGAAGGAACAATGCATAGGGAAGAAGGCGTGAGGAGCGCTGTGTCGTCTGGGACACACCAGCTCCCATTCTGCTGCAGTATTGCTCAGAAGACTGGATTAAGAACTCTCCATTATTGACATCCCAGTCCGAGTTTAAAAGAATTCGGTTTTATCAAGCTTCTTCAGTTGTTTGTGCCATACAGGCTGGCTGTTCAGACTGAGTAAATGCTCAAAGCACCCCGTCTGGACAGCTTCACCCCTGTGTGCCTACACTGCTTCTGGGGTGTCTCCAGAACATGAGAGCTAGTGATGTGGTGAGGCCACTCCTTCCAAAAACTGCTTAGGAAGAGAACATGAAACGGATGGCATCTGCCTTTTACCCGGTGTAGCAAGAATTTACCGAATTTGGATGGGAAGGGAGAGATGCTTTTTAGCAAGCCTAAGGAGGTGTTACGAGACAGCTGTCAGGAGCTGCTGCTCTCCAGCAGCACTGTTGCAGCCCATGGCCCTCCTCTCATCTCTGCTTCTGCTCCCCAGTGCCGTTGCTCCCTGCTGAATGATTTCTGTGTCGCTGGCAATTCTTTTATCAAAAGGTTTCAGTCTGCATGCTGCTGACGTGCTCTGAACACCTTCCCCCCCCCCCTCCTTCTTCACTCAGGGCATCTTTCTTGCCAGGGTGTCATGTTCTGCTGTGTGCTCAGGGAAGAACACTTGTGTTTCATGCCTCCTGCTGTCCCCAGCCTGCAACAGGGAGGATGAGCTTGGCTGTTACAGCATGGCAAGGTAGATACTTCTAGCAAAACAAACAACAGAAACACACGCAGGTGCCAGAATAAAAGTGTCACTTTGAATTAAGTAGTGTTTAACCTTAAACACAATGATCAGTTTTATGAAGGAAATATACTGATCTGCATAAGGGGTTTATGGCACGATGCAGTTCTATAAGGAGTGAAGCGCTTAAGAGTTTTCTCTTCTAGCAGTGTATTTCTTGTATCTTCTCTGCCCTGTACGTTGCACCAATCGCTTGTGCTTTCTCACAACGGTGAAGCAAGTTTTGCCGTGCGCCCAGGTTGGGCTGGTTTTGTTGTCAGCACCGCACGTCTGTAACCGAGACTCTTCCTTTCCGCCAGCTTACAATACAGACGTGTTGTTGAAGGCAAGGGGATTAAGGGGATGAGCGGGGTAAGAGGAGGTGAGAGCCAGGTGACTGCTCAGCACGCAAAGCGGCAGTTGCTGCAGACTGACTGGTTATGTGCTGTCAGATGCTTCGTGGGTGCTGCAACCCAGAAGAATCCCCACGGCAGGCTTTCCGGGGAGGTGAGCTGGTGGGCTTAGGAGTTCCTAGAAGGATCTCACATCCTACGTACCTTACAGAAATGGAAGTCAGCACAAAGATTCTCAAAGGACTGGACTAATTGGCAAGGCGGTCTGGTGTAACTAAGGCAGAAGTGGGGATTGGTAGCCCAGCATTGTATTATAATTGACAGGTAGGGCAAAGCTGGGCTCTGCACGGTCTTAAAGGTGAAGAACAAGTAGTTTGCGTTACTGTTCAGTGCAGTGAAGGAAGGAGAGCCAGTGCAGGCACAGAAAGCATGGGGGAATGGTCTTTTGAGGTTGGTATGCGTGAAAAAGCCATAAAGAGAGCTGCATTACAACAGTGGGCCAGTTGGAGTTTTGGCAGAGCTGGGAAAGACCTGGACTCTGAAGTGCCAACTGGAAAGGTGTGGTGGGTACGCCTGGATCAAAGACGGGCTCCGTGTCACTGCCCCGAGGGATGGCAAGAGCATTCAACAGCAACAGCGAGTGTTACTCGTGCACAGGTAGAAGCACTTCCCTGAGTTTGCAGATATCCTGCTGCAGGGCAGCCCATCCACAGCAAGCTCGGGGTCGGCTCCCTGCTCAGGGTGGGGTTCCCAGGCTCAGCCTGAGACAAAGGGAAGGCTTCAAGATGCACACACCGATGCTAACACCCTCTGAAGCTACCACCATCTGCTCTGTAAACTCTCTACCTGTCGTAGTTGGGATGGAGGAAAAGCGTTCAGTCCCCGAAGAGACTGAAATGTGGGGGATGCATCCCTCCGCACGTGCAGGGCTGAAATGGGAAGGGCGATTAGAGCTGATGAGTTGTGCAGAGGCCGTTTGCTTCACAGTCTCCTTCACTCAAGGAGCAAGCCGTGGACATGCCAGAGCTGCACTGGAGGGCACACGTAACTGGGTTTTGAATGTCTGCAGAGTGTTTGGCCTGTGGTGTTCTGTTAGCCACCCACAACTGGCTTTGTGTAAGGCTTTCTGGAGGCAGAGGGATGCTCTCCCGAAGGAAAGCCTGCGCTATCCCCAGGCAAGAAGTCAGCACGTGGTCTCAGCCACTTTGTGTTTTCTAGTTGGAATCCGTGCCTGAGGAGTCCTGAAAAATACACCTATGATAAGTGCTTTACTGCTGGAGTGAAAAGCAGTTTCTGGGAGTTAGGACTTGATTAGATTAAATTAGCTTTTTTTTTTTTTTTTTCCCCGAAGTAACGTACAAACAAGTGTGAATATTCGTTCCTTTGTGGTCAGGGGTTTCTCAGTGCGTGCCCACAGCGCTCAGTCTGCAGCCCTGAGCTGCCGTCAGTCTCGCACCCAGGATTTCCGCTGTGATCTCCGCAGGTCTTTGCTCCACTGCTCATGTACATCATGGGGATGGGGGGTGTCCCCCCCCCTTTTTTTTTTTTTCATTCTATTTTTTTTTTCCCCCTCCATTCTTGATTTCTTTCTCTTTTCCTTCATACGTCCTCTGGGAAGCAGTCTGACTTTGTTCTGCGAAGCAGCGCGCTGCTGCCAGCGCAGCTCCTGTGCCCGAGCTCGGCCATCTCCTGTGCCCGTCAGACGTCTTCCACCTCTTTGGAAGTGCCTGAGACCGAGCAGGATTTCTGCCGCTGAAATCCAAGTGCAGAGTGGTGCGATCCGCTGAAGCGGACTGGTAACGTGCGTGGCCAGTTAGAAAGTAGGAGTGTCCAAGATGTACAGAAATACCAAATTGTCCTGGGCTGGAATGAAGTTGGTAACAATTAAGGCTTGTTTATAACTTCAGTACTATATATATATGCAAAGTAGCCTTTTAAAGTGGGATTTGTACTTGAGCATCATGTTCTTTGGAAATGAGTACAAAGATGAGCAATTGTACAATTCCAGTGAATGAATTCATTTACCTCTTTTTTTTTTTTTTTTTTTTAAATCAATCTCTACAGAATGGAAATGAGATACACAGAGCGGGGAGAAAGGAAAGAAAGGAAAGCATGGATAAAAGATTTTGAAATAGTTGGGTGTTTGGCTGTTTAAGTCATAAAAATCCCAAGATTTCTGTCTCCCAAATGCAGTTGTATTTCAAGAGAGTGGTTAAAATACTGATGTATCAAATAATATTGAGATCTGTAACTATTCAAAATAATCTACATTTAAGGGGAAGGAGGATAAAAATAACCTTGCTTCTTGATTAGCTAAAGTAAACAAGAATTCAGGATAAAAAAAAAGAGTAAAACCACCCCAGAAATCCTTTAAGTTTTGCTTAAAGTTGCCATGATGCATTACAGCTCTTAAGAGAATCTCAGTGTTTGCTCTTTTCTTTTCTAAAATGAGGTAAAACGTGCAAAAACTTCACTATTCACAACAAACATCATCAGATCACTTAACTGATAGCGAGGGAATCTTGTTTTTCTTCTGTTTTTTAACTAATTTCCACCTAACTGAGCAAACTATCTTGAGGCGGATACCCTAACTGCGCGGTGCGTGCTCCTCTCTAGACTTTGTCATCAAACCAAGAGCGTGGCCATTATGTGCATCTGTTTGAAAATAAGAGTGTGTTGCTGCTAGGGACTTGCGTGTTGTTGTAAGGTCCAGTCATTATTATCTGAAAATTTACATTTCATGTTTTTACTTATCAGGTTGGGATAGTGGCGATAATAGTTCCAAAGCAAAATCAAGCCAAGAAATGCATTTGGAAACTAGTTCTTCATCGAATGAAAGAAGTCCTCCCTTCTCAAGGTAACGTTGTTAAATCCTTTCATGTTTGAAACGCTCTGTAGAATGAGGAACACGGACAGAAAATGACTGTGGTTATTTTATTTTTTCATTTGATCTAGGGTTAAGGTTCATATTTATGTTTATCTAACAAAAAGTCTTAAACTTTGGTACACCTTAGAAAATATTTGTGCCAAAGCCAAGTATTGTTTTGCAGCTGTTGTTTTCTCATTTTAAGACTCAATTGACATCTCAGTGAACCACAAATTAGCGTGTACAGCTGCTCTCAGTAGGGCTACTCAGGGGCCAGACAATAGGAGTTGTCAGGAGAGGGGCAGACATAAAATATAAAGTCTTCAAGAAATAAAGTGGTGGGTTTCTTCTCCTTGTATCCAAGACGTAAACTAGCTGTAACTGGATAACGCTTTTCATGGGCTCGGGGTTTGAGTTGTTTTTTTTTATATTTGATACTGGGGTATTTATAACATGCCCTTCTTGCTTTCAAACTGAGTATGTTTTAATTAATGGCCTCCCATGTACCTAAAGGATGCAGTTTGTTCTTTTTTTTAAAAAAAAAAAAAAGAAAAAAGTTGGTTTGTGATTTTTTTTTTTTTTATTATTATTATTATTTTGGTTGTTTTTTTTTTTTTTTAACTGCAGCAGGTTCCTGAGCAGTTCTGTTGGATGTTCCTTGTATTCTTCATTGGCATGTAACGGTAATCAAACACCAGCAATCAAATTGGTGGTCAAGAAGCAGCAGAAAATAGGATATAACACAGCTATCGCATGAAATATTGGCTGGGCTTTAGATCCTTATCTGCTCTTATTAGAACAGCCCAGCAAGTGGGTGCTGCTGCTACGCCACCCCTGGTCTGAAAACTGCCATCAATAGCACTCAGGAAGAGACTTTAAAGCATTTTGATAAATTTTTAACTCCTCCTGTTTATACAGCATCGCTATCTTTCTGTTGCTTTTTATGCTGTTATTGATGAGGCCAGTTTTGATATGGGAGACGATTCCAATTTTGCAAGTGTTGTGTGAAAGTCACAGTATTTGTGTAATTCTTCAAGTACAGTAAATAAAGACAAGCCGTAACACAATATTGACGAGTGGCATTCATGCTTTTCTTTAGGATTAATATTTATATTGCTATGAAATGCGAGGGTGCTACTAGAGGTGAATTTTTAAATGTTAAATTTTAGTCGTTCACTGAAGCCTAGGACAGCAGAAAGAGAAGGATCGGGCCCTGAAGAACTTGCTTACAGGATCACTGTTAAGCATCTGCATAAAATATGTATCATTTAAAATGAACTATTTTTTTTTTTAATTAAAAAAAGTCTCCAGGCATTTTTCCCCTTGGATGTTGCACCACTCGCTAAAAATGCATTCAGCGACTTCTGTGTTTTTCAGATGCATACAGGGTTTTTTTTGCTGGTGTGTTTTTTTTTTTTTTTTTTCCAAATTATTATTTGTGATAGATTTTAAAATAATTCGCCCTGCCCTATAATTTCATGCCTTTCAGCACAGAGAAGCAAGTGTGCTTCACGCGCTGATACACGACGCTGCTGCTTTAAAAAATAAACCAAAAACCTCTTGCAACGGCTCGGTTAGTTTTTCTAACCGAGTCCAAACTAATGCCGGCTTGTAAACATGAAGTTTGCTACCAGCCTTTGCTTTTGGAGACTTGGCATCCGCTCCGCAGAGCCAGAGAGCAGCAAAAGTGGTGAGAAAGACGGAGGAATGGAAAGGGAGGGTGGCCGGCGGCTTGTTTGCGGCCAGGACGCAGCGCAATTTCTTCGCCGCTCGCATTTAAGCGCTCCACTTACTGCAGTCACTTCTCGGGCTTTATTGCTTTTACAAGTGGTCTCGAAACCCACTACTTGAGAATAAACATAACTGTGTAGCGCTGCTGTGGTACTTTTTATAAATTCTTCTTTGCTCCGTTTTGTCACTGAGCTGATGAGTGACCTCGCAAAAGACCCTGCTGGACCTAAATAAAAAAAATGGCTTCCTCTGATGTCCTCCAGACAATAATTATGATGTGCCAGTTAAGCCCAAACTACAGCTGAGGGATTTTACTTTAAAGCAGAGGCTCGGGCGCAAAAATGCATTTATAGCTCTTTGTCTGGCACCTCATTATGTGTGGGCCTGATTCATTAAGTAATTGGTTTGCAGTTGTTTACATGAGTATTAAGGCTTTCTATTCAGCAGCCTTTGAGAGATACATTGTGCAAATGTTGCATGTTATGAATGCCGAATGAGGGGCAGGGGACCGGTCCTATTGGCTAAACACTGCGCTCTGTTGAAAAGCAAGAGAAAGAGATTGGGTGCTGCTTTGCATAGCAATGACTTTCTTAATAAGCTTTACAGATTAATACACACAAGCCATAAAAGATGCAAAGAGATACTCTTAGCACATTTATACATGCTCATTTCACTATTATGGTACTGGAGACGGGAAGAATTGAGGGCTTTCATATTCGGTTTTTCAGTGCGTGTCTTCAGTGCATGAGACTTAATAGAATCCGATGTTTATTGTATTATAAATCATGGGGAAGTAGGCAGATCTGCAACAGTTTATTATTAAAGATTCTTTCAATGTAAATCTTTTTCTGCCATTGTATTTCCTACAGCAAAATCATTTTGTGGTTGAGTGGGGATGAAAGGCATAATGTACGAAGGAGTGAGTCTTAATAGGAAGCTGCTCTCCGAGTAAAGACCACTTGTTCCCTTTTGTTCGGAGGTGCATGCCAGAGCTTCCTCTTCTCCCGCAAATATCGTCCTGCTCTACGCTTAGCTATAAAACTACTTTTGCCTGGCTTCGATTACTTTACCGAAGGAATATTTACCCGCGCGGAGATGCAACTTTTGTTTGAAGCGTTAGCGTCTTGCAGCAGCAAAGAGCGTCTTAAATTACACAATTACTTGGGGGAAAAGGTATCAGAAGTCAGGACTGAATCTCTCCGCGAGAGCGGGCGGCAGGCGATGTGTGTGGCATCTCGTGGTCCTGTAGCAATGGATGCAGCCAGTGGAGGTCACTAGCTTTCTGGGTAATTCTGAATTTTTGATGCAAGCAGGTTATTTTTTCTTTGACTTGTTTGCGCTGTCTCGTTTCAAAATAATCTGGAGATCAAAGGTGCGTTATCGACTGAGAACCAAAGAACAATTTTTAATTTGCCAGGACGCAAACACAGTGGAAAGTATTTTAAACTTTGGTTAATTTGTCTTCCGGAAGTAATCCGCTCTGGTCTCTGAAGGCTCTTTTTTAGTTGAAAGCTGCCTTTTACCAAACACAGATGTAATGATATGCAAATAAAAATTGACAGATTATAATTCATCCTCTTAATTATTCTCGGGGGCGATGTTGAACACGGGTCCCGCTGGCGCCGCTCTCGGTGTGGCGGCGGGCTGGCCATCGGGGGGCACTCGGGCTCTGCGCAGCCCAGCGCCCCGCATCATCCCCCCGCATCTCCCAGCGAAACCAGTTCTGACATTGCTTAGCTGACTGGGGGTGGGCAGAACCGCCCGGTTTGGCCGGGGCTCTGAGGAGAGGCTCCAAAGGTTTGGGGCTCTGAGGAGAGGCTCCAAAGGTTTGGGGCTGGGAGCGTTCAGGAGCTGCTTAGCAGGAAACCTGGAGAAAGCAGCATAGTGTGTTTCCAGACTCCTGAGAGAGGAGCACCCATCCATGAGCACATACCTGATTGTCTTACACTTCTGCCTTACTTCCAGTTATCAAATCACTTCTGTAAGAAGCTGACTGTAAATTCAGGCGCGTTTTTCTGACCTTGCAGATATTTCTGTGAGCTTTGTATGCTAAATCTTAACAGCCGGCTGTTGCAGAAATAGTAATGTTGCAGCGTGATGCTCCAGGAATATCGGTGGGGAATGGTTTGTGGGAAGAGGCAACAACATCTATCTAAATATATTGCGTGTGTAGTACAGAGGAAATGGAGTCTATTTTTACGGCGATGCCCTATGCTCTTCTGACACGGTTTCATCACAGCGCTGTGATGCGGTCTTTGTGTTAGCTGTTTCTCTGGGTGAGGATGGGTTTGTTTTGTTTGTTTGTTTTTTTGTGGGGTTTTTTGGTTTTTGTTTTGTTTTTTTTTCTTCAGCCTGGTATTTCTAAACAGAGAATGATCTTAAACATAGCTTGATACAGATCTTTGTATCCTAAAATAAAGGCCATCCTATTTGCAGTATAATTACTTAAATTCAGTATTATTACTCCAATTCTGGCATGATGAATGGATTTGTTGGTTTATACTGACTTTCCGGGGCAGGGAATACTTCTGTGATACCCAATTTCTAGTAAACGATCAGCAGAAAATGATAGAGCTGTCAGGCTTCTGCAGGAACTGGCAGGAAAGCGTACGATCACGGGGGGGATACCCAGCTGAGACTGTCACGTTGGAAGCACTGCCATGGAGCAGCCTGGCTTGCTTACTACCACGATGCTTTTAGATGTTTTCAAAAATCGTGGGTTTTTTTTTTTTTTTTGAAGATGGATCTGCCACTCCGCATCCCCATGTATTGCTGGGGAGAAGCTTCATCGCTTCCCTCACTGAGGGCTAATAAGCACCACCCCGTGCAAAAGAAAGGCTTGATTTGGTTTGCGTGGGGTGCTGCCTCGGCAATGCGTGTGCAGGACGGAGGCGCGCAGGCTTCGAGCCTCTGACAAGATTAGCGGGAGTATCTGTGTTCCCCAGGCCCCTGCACCCTGCGTTTTGTTTGGTTTTCTCATAAAACCTGGTATTTGGGTGGTGATTTTCTTTCTCTTGCTGCTTGGGTATTTTTTGCTGGTTTGCTGTTGTGCATTTTTCCCCTTTGATGTTTGGACGCTTTTCTTTGTGTGGGTTTGGTTTTGGTTGGGTTTTTTTGGCAAGTGGGTATCTTCCCCCCCCCCCCCCCCCCCCCCCCCCTTTGGTGTTCGGGTGTCTTTTTACACTTGACACCGAAACACAGAGGTTCAACAGGTGCTTTAGCTAAAAGATATTCAGGCTAAAGCAAACACTTTCTGCTGTTTTTCAGTGAGCCACCTCTATTAACTTGGCTCCTGTTGGTCTGGTATTTTCCTCTTAATATTAATTTTCTTTATGGAGGGGAAAATATTTTCTTGGAGCTTTTTCATTTCTTATTGTTGCAGCATCTTCAATACAAAAAGCCTGTTTCATCAGAGCAAAGGAGAGATTAAAAGGCCCTTTGAAGTTAAACTGGTTTGGGTTTTTTCTTTGTTAGAGCCTGGGTTCAGTTTGGAATTATTTTAGGGAAGAAGCAAATGTGTAAATGGATATCGAAGGGTCACAACGGGGGATTAGTCGAGGCAGTGAAACTGGCCTTACTTCATTTATACTCCTAAAATTTCTCCGCGGAGGTCTGTGTGGTTATTGTGTGCTCAGTATACCAGATGATAACTTTCATGATTGAATTTGCCGATTTCTGAATACAAATGTTTTGCAACGTAGAGGTCTTCTTGCATCTTATCAGCCTTGACTAACACTTCAGACGTAATTCAGGAATTTTATTCCCTGTTACAAAGCTATCTTGCAGCATTTTCCAGGCTTGGTTTGGCGGAGCTGCGAATTCCGATCTGGCCTTTCTGATGTCCTAGCTCCATTTTCCCCGTATCTCTCTGGGCATTTCTCTGCGTGCCGACAGCTTTCATGCCAAGCCTTTGCTGACACCCTGTTCCCCGTCTCTCTCTTTATGGGCCGCTGTGTCACACGAACACCCAACTCCCGGCGTGCAGCGCTACGGCTCGGTGCTGTGCTTGGAGTGAATCCCTCTCTTGGGCATGGTAGATTAGCCCCAGGAGGATGAACCCCAACAAATGGATGGGGTTTGGTAGAATGCAAACATCTGTCTTTCCCCCCTGCTTTCCTGTCAGCATTGACCTTTTTCTTCATGGCAAGCTGGGGAAGAAGAAGGAAGGTTCCCAGACCTTCCTACGACCGCGGTGAACTTTGTCCACCACAACTTCTCCATGAGACCACTGGTCTTCAGCCGGACCTAGAGCACCTTGCAGTGCTTTGAGTTGTGGAAGAGGACCGAGCCACCTGAGCGCTGGGCAGTCCTCCACTGGTGGTCCTGTGCTCCATGTTGCGCGTGGTGGTCCTCAGCGCAGCAGAAGCTCTGGGCCCAAATGACCAACCCTCTCCTGTTTGATCTGGGCTTGAACTGCGGGGAGAAGCGGAGCAAAAAAATCACTTCTAGGGACCTCCTAGCATGGCTGAAGAACGAAACCCCGTACGCCTCCCTTGACGATGGGAGACGAAGCAGCAGGCAGTGGGAGCGGTAGCTGCCAGCTGCCTCATCTTCTTTTACTGAACTACTTGAAGATAAAATGGTTCTTGTGCAGTCTGCCACAGAAGTCACCTCTCAATTTGTAGCTCAGCAACAAGTGGTTTCTCGCTCTACACCCAGGGGAAACAGAGTTGCATCCTCTTGAGCACATTTTTATGGGCTAAGCCTGGGATACGTGGAGCACCTCCTGGGAAATGCTGAGGGTCGTGAAATCTCACCAAAGTGAGCACGAGTTAAGGGCATTCGGTGTATTTCAGGACTCAACCCAGAGGCTCTGACTTAAAATACTCGCTGGAAATACTGTCGAGTAAATGCGTTTGAATGAGAAGTTGAAGTGTAATGCAGCGTCGGGTTTGACTATGAATTAAACGGAAAGGTGTTTGGATGGCATGCTAACAAACTGTCAGATAAATATTTGAAGGCTAACATTTTACAGCTTTTTACTTAAAGAAACGATAAGTTAATAATTAGTTAAGTCGCTGTTAATACTCAACTAGTACTGTTACTTGTTACTAGTATGTAAACCTCAGTTTGGCATCTCGGTTAACTTTGGCTATGTTTAATATTCTATTTCTGGGAATTTTTGTATATCTGCAAAGAGGGAGGTTGTGTGCTAATGGCATTCACAGCTTGTAGAAAAGGAATGTGATCTAAACAGTATGAGCTTTCTTTAATTAAAAAGGAAAAGTTGCTGTAACGTAATGAAACTTCCCCCTGCTTTAAGTTTAGGTTTCCAGCTGCAATCCCGAATTCTTACTGAATACAGTGGTATAAGACAAGCAATGAATCCTCTCTGCTTTTTTTTTTTTTTTTTTATCTTCTTCACAAATGCTTCCACAACAGTAGTTAGAATGTTTTTAACTCCCCGCTTTAAGCAATTATGTATTAGCTGCCATGTCTTTCAGTGAAATGCAGCAAATTTTTGACAGCTGATCAAGTCCTGTTTTGACTGCGGCAACAGCTTCAAATTGCAGCTTGACATTTGCTTATATTTTACTAGTTCGCACAGTAATGTCACAAATATCTCCTATTTGATCTTCCGTATTAAAATCAGCTGAAGCTTTATTTTTAGAGCTTATTGCAGGATTGTTAATATAACAGTTAATTCTCCTCCATCATTGCCCCTATGTGATTATTTCACAGCGCTAACACAATACGCACGCTACACACAAAAGATCAAAATGATTCCAGCTTGTTTGAGAGATTCAAAAGGGGCCTGTGATGCTCTAGACACAAGAGCAGTCATTTAACAGAACGGAGTCGCAACTGCATATACATCAAGGTAGATCAAAGGCAGCCGGGAGATTGCACATTTACATAGGGACGTGGAGGATGCTATGGGAACCCAGTGGCTGGGCTGGAGGAGTACACGGGCAGGAAGGGGAATAAGGAAGTTCAGTGAGCATCAGTGGGGGGTGCTTTTATTTTTGTTTGGATTTTTTTTTTTTTTCTTTACTTTCTTTGCATTATCTGAAAGGCTGCAAAAGATAGATGGAGCTCTGATCCTTTGTACCCTTAATTCACTACTGGTGTAAATCAGCGCCGTTACCAAGGAATGACTCCAGTTCACGCTGCCTGAACATCTGGACCAGCGTCTCTGCTGCATGTTAATTTTTCCACCTTTTAGAAGGCATAAAGGTGAAAAAACACTTGATAAAATAGTTGTTTAAAAAAAAAAAAAGTAGTTACAGAAGTTACTGAGATCTTTTTAAACCATCTCGCAGTTTTGGGTTTGGTGGTTTGGTTTTTTTTTTGAAGTCAACTGACTTTCTTTTAATTTTGTGCTGATTATTTGAAATCTTTCTCTTTTACAGGACTGAAACCAGAAAGGGAATGGTAACTGCTATAAAATCCAAAGGTAAGAAACAAATGTTATGCTACTTAAAATCAATGTCTTTCTAAGTGTAATTTGTGTTGTAGAAAACCTCCAAGAACAACACTATGGAACTGTGTAAAATAGGAGCATAAGGAGATGGGAAAGCGGGGAATTTCTCTGCCTCAACACAGGACCCAGCAGATAGTTGACGATGACAAATTCTGGACCAGAGAGGATATGTTTCATCATGCATATGATGTGGAAGGAATAGTGATCTTTACTTCAGGGTTTAAATCAAACAGTAGCAAATAGTAGGCAGGAGAACCCAGAGAAGGAAAAAGCTGACGTTTTCTCGGCCTTCCCTTTGAAATAGGGGTTGCAGAAGCGGGTGGGCAGCAGCACGTGTGTTTGCGCAGTTACAATAGGTAGGTGCACAAAGGTGCCTGTGCACCCGCGTGTCTGCATCTGGAACAGTTTTGTTGTTTGGGATTTTTTTCCATGAGAAAGCAGACTTTCTTTTGATTTGCTGTTTGGGCCCTGCATGTTTTTATTCTCCCCTGCCTTTCATTTTCCTCTTTTAAGCACCCGTAAGGACCAGTGGTGTCTGAAGTAACCTCTAATGGGGCCTCCCGTAAGCGAAGCCAGTGCTGGGAGCAGGGAGCTCTTTGCCCGGAGCTCAGCTTTAGGTGCTGTGCAGTCCTGAATGGTACAGAACATGTTTTAGAGGTGTGGCATCTGAGCTGACTTAAGGATGCCATAAATGATGGCTGCTATGGTGCCATTTGAAAGGCGCGCTCACGTCCCCAGCCCATTTCCTTCTCTGCTAGGGAGTTTCATTTTTTTTGGAGCCTTTCGGTGCGTTCAGCCTCTTCGCGGGTGTTCGGCGTGGCAGCGAGCGCAGGGTGCAGCCAGCACCGCTCCGCCGTTCCTGGCCGAGCACAGACCTGCCGTGCAGGGGGCCGGGGATATAGGATGAAAGATGCAGCTGCTGCATTTGTAGATAAGATATTTATATAGCTTGTGCCATCAAAAGCACCGAACGCACTAACAGCGCCTCAGTCGAACATGAGCCGAAATTTCTGTACGAGGTCTGACAGCCTTCCTTCTCTCCTGCCGCCTGAATCCCTATTTCTGAGTCTTACGCCTCATCTGGGGCGTCGCGGCTATTGCGCTGGCTTTGGACAAACGGCAGCACTCTGGAAGTGGTTAGGAACAGGCAGACAGCGCAGCTCTCAGAGCGACTGTGGACCTGACTTACGCTTCCCCATGTGCCATGCTTTTCACTCCCCGCAGGTCAAGTGAATTTACATATTCGGGAATCTGTCAGGCACTCCGAATTTCAATGTGACTGTTTATTTCAGTGAAATTGTTTGCTGATTCCCAGAGCTGTTTGTTCGAGCCATGCAGTTGTTTGAAGTCAGTCTTGCCTGTATTTGATCCTAGCTCAAAGTGGTGATTTTTCACTTATGACATCATTGCCATTTTTATGCCAACTCTGTGATGTCATGCTCTGATTGTGACTTCACTGCAGGGTCAAGTAGGGGGAGAAAGTGCAACATAATAGACAAAGCTCTAATTCAGGCAGCAGCTGGTCAAGTAAATTGCTTGGAGTGGAAATGTTCTCTCAAGCTACCTTGAGGAACAATGAAGTGGGACCTCTGAATGAGCCCACTGTTTGGCCACCGCAGCTCCGTTATCGGAGACCACAACGTGTTGACAGCACGCTGTGTCGGAAACGCACCATCTTCAAAACTCTGACCTTCTCCATAAGCCACGGTGTCTGTCTGCCTCCAGAGAGCTGTAAAATGACCATGTCTGTGACATAAGTGACATTAACATGGAAAAGACTTTATAATTACTTCTTTTTTTTTTTTTTTTCTCTCCTCCCCCTCAGCTTTCTGGGGTGAATCTGACGACAGCAGCTCCGAGATTGAGGCTGCTTTGCGCCCACAAACTCACAGCACAGAAGCAGACGACTTTGATGACTTCTATGATTAAGATTCCCCCGCTCGCTTTTGGGAAGAAATAAACAGTATCATCTTGTACATACTGAGAGTGCCTCTGTCTAAAGAGCAGCTCATCACTTTATAGTCAAGGAAAATTTAAATACTAAATAAATATTACCTGATACTCTACATGGCCTCCTTGTATGTGTGCTTTCTCTTAACTGCTAAGTGTTTTCCTCCTCTGACGGCAATTCTGCCCTTTGAGACTGAGCCTTTTTGTGATATATTTGTTTTTTGGGGGACTAAACGAAGAGGCGTCCCGAGACGTCCTCTTGCTCGGAGATGCTCGCCCAGTGTTCATCTCTGAGCGTTACCACCTCAGAGGGTGGGGGCTGTCTATAAAACAACCTCCTCCTCAGGGAGGGAGCTGTGTCCTTCGCACAGTGTCCTGTCTCTCTTGTTCCTGGGGCTGGGAGCTGCTTGTCCGCAGTCCCCTGCTCACAGCGAGCATCTCCTGCCCGGTGCCAGCAGGAAAGCTGCAGGACGCAGCCGTGTGACAGGTCACCCTTCTGCGTGGGAGGCACGAAGAGGCTGTTGCAGGTGAGGAGTCAGTCAGCAGCGATCTGGAATTGACAGCAGTATTCCATGGCCAAATTGGCGTGGCCTCTCTTTTGCTGGAAGCGGCTCAGCGGTGCCACTTCCTCTGACCTCCGCTTTTGTTGCGCTGCGAGCGCAAAGACCATCCTCTTCTGACGCTTGTGTGTATCCTCATACTTTGCCTACAGAGCTGGATGTGGTTTTGAAAAAAGAAAGCAAGCATTCTGGGTATGCATACATATGCTACTTGGGGCCGGCTGGCATGTTTGATCTTTATCTTCTTCTGCAACAGATCAAGAAGAAGAAATGCATAAATCGTACATTTCTAATTCAGCACATTTTTGGAACAGAGCAGCATTTACATGTGGCGAGCCTCAGTGATTTTCTGCTTTCACTTGCTTTGTAAAATCCATGCTGGCATTGCTGTATGGACATCACAGTAATTGGATGACTCTAGGAGCTTCATACATTTTTAATTTTCTTCTTTTAATTCCTTTTATCTAAAATTAAGTTCATTAAACATGAGATTTTTCTTTCGAAGGGAGAAACCAGGGGACATATTTAAAAAAAAAAAAAAAATCTGTTCATAATTATGATAAGTTCAAAAGCAAAAAACAGCACCCCAATTAAACTCCGCTGCAAAGCAGTACTGCATCTTTGAATACAGGCACCGATCTTAGGGCCCAGTCCATCAAAAACAATTTTAAAATGGTAACAATATTCAACTTAATAAAAAGAGCGTGTAGTCTGAGACGAGCTCGAGACTATGAAATCGAGGCTCACAGAAGGCCTGAAAATGAGAAGAAACCCATCGTGGAGATGTCTGCTGGCTTGCTTTTAATCCCGTGGTTTTCAGTCTGACATTGGCAATGGCGCAGTGTTGAATATTCCAACAATTAGAAAGTCGCCTGCTCCAAGGATGGAGCTGGGCGGGTGTATGACCAGTGCTGATGGCATGTGAGACAGCTGGACTCGACTAAAGGACGAAAGCTGGGCTTCACTGAAGGCTTTAATGTCCTCCCCCACTGTGCCGGGGTTTCCGTGCCCGTTCAACCACAGGCTATTTTGGATTAAGGCTCCCATGATCCCGCCCTTCAGAGGCTGGCTAGCTGATACAGCCTTGGCCAGAAAACCAGCAAAAAATCCCTCCCTCCTTCCCAATTCTTACCAGGCTGACTCCCCGTGTCCTGTGGGACCACTGCCCCACAGAGAAACCCCTGTGGTGTGTGATAGGCAAGTTGGTCAAGGGATGGGAGGTGCACAGGGAGGAGAAGAGGAGAAGGCAACCCACAGGGACAACGGGAGGTCTCCTGCTTCCCAAAGCAGCAATTCCCGCGTGCTGGGTGGTAGCACAGGCCATGCCAGGCTGCTGGAGAGGGTGGCACAGCTCCCAACTCTTCATTGCTTAGGCCAGCCTCAGCCAACACTCCGATATCAAAGCCTCAAGGGAGGGGAAGCATGGGAGATCGTGAGACTGTCCTGCAAATTGTGACACTTGAAAACAAATTTCTGCAATGCAATGGCAGTATGACCAGCAGGGCTAGCACCTGTCGTGCTGCTGCTCTTGGTGGACCACCAGGTAGGTTTAGGGGCTTCTCAGAAGTCTTCTCCTAGCAGAGTGCTGAAGGCTTATTTTGCGTACTGCAGGCTCGATGTCACCCAGGAGACCTGCAGCAGAACCGATGTCTGAACCCACCATCCGAGGGCTGGTGCCTGGGCCATCGCTCCTTGCTGCTTTTTCCTGATCATCCCTAAGCCGCGGTAATTCATTCCTGATGGTCCTAGCCATCTGCTAAATGTCAGCTCACCAGTATGTCACACCACAGACAGACTACTGCTACGTGATTTTTCAGTGAATGTCAGACGAAGGTTCATCTGGAAAAAGTCTCTCTAGCAGCCTGCGCTGCTCAGTAACATTGCATCAAATGCACGGTGCCTTTGTAGTTTTAAGCTCTTCCTGAGTGATTCCGGGTTCTTGATGTCAGCCCACTTTATATCTCCTTGCACGATACAAGGCGCCCATCAGCAGTCTTCAGTGCTTTCCACTCCCTCCGTCCAGCTCAGCCACAGACATGCAACCCATGACAGATGACAGATGGCTTTGGGAGCTTCTGCTAAGGCAATATCTCTCTTTCGGTGTTTAAGCGATAGCCGAGTTCCTCCAAAGCATTATTTATTATACTCTTATTGTGCACAGACTCATTAGATGCAAAACATGCTGCCAGTCAACTTTATTCTGCTCCTTCACAGCTGTCATACTGGCAGCCCGAAGATGATGACGGATGATGCTGATGGACAGGGGGACTGTAATCAATACAGCCTTAACAGATTTAAATCAGCATGCCACTCATCTATGGAAAATACTGTAACAAAGTCTTCCTGTATTCCTGCTGTTCTGTGCAACGACTTGGTGCTATGTTCTTTTTTTGGCGTGTCATAAGCACACAGGTGTGAGCTGAAACTTTGGCTCGTGCCCTGTACGTCTCCTGACAAACACAAGTTAACACATCGGGGATGACAGAAAAATACCGGACGAGTGCCATGATCTGGTGAGCCGAAACGGAGTCTGTATGCGCAGGCAGCCCTGACCCCGAGGCCCCGCAGAGAGAAGCGTGACACGCAGAGGTGGTGGCTGTACTCAGAAGAGCTCGAGGAGCGTAGGACCGCCGCTGCCTTCGGCCGCTGATAGGGAAGCCAATGGAACTGGCGGTCGCTTCCAGGAGAGAAGGTCACAGTGAGACAAAGGAGCTCATCGCCACTCCGAATCGGACGTTAGGCAGAAACTGTTACTGCTGCTTGTCAACGAGATTATTTTCCTCCAGTGGCAGGCTTCTGCTACCGCTTCCTGCGCGAGAGAAGACTTTTCAGTTCGCTGGTGCGCACCTGGCGCAAGGGCAGTCCTCCCGCTCCGCTGCCCCTGCCTTCCCTATCTTGGTCTTAAAAAGTTGGGCTTTCCTCTAGCAGTTACCAGGCAAACTCCTTCACCGAGGAGGCCAGGTCGTAAGTTTCTGCAGCGTGAGTTTTGCTTTAGGATATTTGTAAGGGTTTGGGTTTTGTTTTGTTGTTTTTGTTTTTGTTTTTTTTTTAGCAAAATGTAGACTGACTTTCCAAGGAAACGTTTGTTCCCGTATTAATTTTTTCAGCGCTTGTTTACGCAAGTAATTATAAGATAAGATGATCACATTTCATTTGCATTTGCTAGTGCCGCCGTCTTCTGTTTTCTTTAGCATTATCAGAAAAACAACTGATTGCCCATCAATACAAACAAAATATTAATACTAAGCTGTCTTACTCTATACCGAATTCCAGGAGGAGAAACACTACAATAGGAAACTTCAATCAGGGTACATTTTGTAAGGAACAGATAAAGGACAATCTTTAGCTGATAGCACAGATGTGGTGCCAATACAAAGTTGCTGGAGAAATTTATTCAAGTCACAGATTTTATTAAGAGGAGTGACAACAGAAAATGGCTTAACAACAGCTAAGTGAGGCTAAGAATAATGAGAAGTACAATAGTGGGTTAATTTGTTCTACAGCAAGGTAGCAAGGTTCCTCTCCCCTCCCCAAATCAGCAGCGTTGACTCAACAAGCACTGCTGAGATTTTGTTATTTTTGTTAATGATTCCCAGGCTGCTTTTTCATGTCCTTGCCCCCATCACTGCCCTCCTAATGAAGCTGGCGTATAGTGACAGGACACAGCAGAGCACAAAATCTTCCTCGTGTTAATCCCGTTTAATATCTGGAGGTTTAATTCCATTTGAACATCATCAAACGGCTAACTTAATAGTATTTGCTTATGCAAGGGGCAAAGCGATGGGACGGGGTTTCTTTACGCTGCTTGTTGCCGACTGTCACGAATCTCACCAAGCCGTTTTACCCTCTGCTGCTTGGGGCAACGTCCCCTCAGCTCCTGCTGCCCCTCCACCCTCCCGCCAGCGCCCCGACCCTCCTTTTAAACCGCTGCCAACAGCTCCTTCTCTCCGTCTGAAGGGGAAAAGGCCCCTTCCAAAGCCTCACCCTTCGGTCCGGTTTCCTCACGGCGGAGGCAGACTGGAAGGGGAAGCGGCCCCACCGCGTGAGCTTTGACAGAGCAGCCGTGCCCTGAAGCACTTTTGCCATCTGTCTTCTGCCTAAACCATCCCACAGAACTGGGAAACCATCTCAACATGGGCAAACTAATTTTATTTTATTATTTTATTTTATTTTTAAACAAGGTTTCACACAGGACCTTTGCCTGAAAGCAAGGATGCCAGGCGGTGCTACCTCACACGCGTCAGTACCGCCTCAGGCTTTTCCCCTTCACACTGTCATCTTTGTACCTAAGGAGCCCCCTAACAAATTCCGGGGCGCGGTGAGGCCGCGGGCCCCTTACGGCCGGGCAGGACGAGGGCAGCCCGCGGCGGCGCCGCCGCCGCCAGCTCTCCACCCAGGCCGCCATGGCACCCCCGCGCCTGCGCTCTCTGCCGCGCCCGCCTCTAAGATGGCGGCCCCGCCGCGTGCGCCTCACGTGACCGTCCTCGTCATTCCCACTCCCCCCCACCCCCCCGTCGCCGCCGCTGCTGCCGCCGCCGCCTCCGCCGCGCGCGCTCCCCCATGCTGCCCCGCGCTGCCCTCTGCCCCCGGAAGCGCTGCTCTCCGCCTCACCCGGCACCGCCGCCGCCGCTCCCTGCGCCGCCGGCCCGCTATGGGAGTCCCGGCCTTCTTCCGCTGGCTCAGCCGCAAGTACCCCTCCATCATCGTCAACTGCGTGGAGGAGAAGGTGAGGCGGGTCGCCCCCCCCGCCCCCGCCCCGGGGTCCCTGTCCCGGGTGTGGGCTCGGGAGAGTGAGGGCCGGAGTGGGGCGTTTGAGGCAGGAGCTGGGGTGGCCTTCGTAGCTGCACGGTTTTGTGTGAGATTAAGAGGGTATCTTGGTGTACGTACGCTTTCTTGGGCTCTCGTTTTCCTAACGTTTGAATACTTCTCAGTTGTATCGTTTTCAGATCTTATTTGTTGCTTTTGTCAGTCTTTTCTTTCACATATTAGTCCTTCTGCAGCTTCCTAGTTTACTCTTTGTGTTGTGTGGTTTTGTTTTGTTTTGTTTTGTTTTTTTTTTAGCGCATCCAACACGGGCTGTCATGCTTGAATCCAAGAAAGACTTAAAACAAGTCTGTGGTTGTACTGTTCAGCCTCGAGCAACTTCAACTATTTCTTTTTTTGTCTCATTGCTGCTATTTTCTAGTGTAGGAGAAATACCTCCAGCCCAAATCGGAAGCTGATTTTTTCCAAAGGCATTCTCTAAAATCTGGCTTTTCATAGCAACAGGAGGTGCTTTTTGGTGGAGAAAGACTTAGTCCCAGCCTAGCTGCTGGGCTCCACAGGTGGCCTTCGCTAACCCGCCGCTTGTAGCAGTTAGGGTTCGTTGATCGCTTTAAGCTGGCCGGTCACTGCCTTCGCCTTGTATTTATCCTCCCTCTGGCACCAGCACGTGGTTATCGGAGGAGCCCTTTCTAGGAAGTAATACAGCTGAAATAACAGTTTGTTTATTTGTTTTTGCTAGGCAGGTTCTCAGATAGGCTGGTTCCTTTGTGCGTGTCACCGCAGCCATGCGAACGCCTGTGCCACCCTAAGGGACAGGGTCAGAGGTGGAAGGTGACAGGGATGATGGGGGTGTTGCCTCAGTGACAGCACACTTACACTGGATTTCAACAGATGCACTCTGGTAGCTCTACAGCGTATGTGGCAAGTTTCTGTCTTTGGGGCTAAACTTTTCTGAGCAGACGAACTCTTGAGTTCATGCTTCCCAAACAGTTTTTCCTGTATACTTTTCCAAATAACTTGTATCAGCTTTTGTCGGGACGTACTAGCTGGGTTCTGCTCTTCTTCATAATACTATTTTTGAAAGTTCACGTCCCTGCACTGAGCACGTGCTGTGGCTTCTGTCTTTGTGCTACCCCCTGTCCTTCCCTGGGAGAGGTGTGCGTCACATTTGGGAAACACTGTGCTGCAAAGGAGATAGAAATGTGTGGGCAAGGTAGAGAAGAGAGTCAAGTGATTGAATTATGTATTGACGCTGAGTTTTATTTTAACTGCATGTATTACCTGCCTGCCTTCAGCAAGATTTCAGTGTATGCAAATGGCAGGCAGATCAGTTTTAGTATTCAGTTCTTGTTGCAGTCGGGGTGTTTTTGCTTTTCAAATTCAGGTCATGAAACAGAATCGTAGATTTGGATTAGTCAAATGTTGCACACTTCAAGCTGTGAGTTACTGTTTTGCTTTTATTATCGTTGTCGCTTCAGTTAGCCTCTCTCAGCATAAGAGAAGTGTAAAGTTTATTTTACCTGTAGCTGCAAGAAGTGAATTTTTTACTCCAGTGGATAGATAAGATTTGAGGATTTGTCTGCCTGGGGGAACTATTGTAGGAAAAGGTGGTTTGTGGGTTTACAGGTACAGCTTATTGGTTGCTCATATGAGTGCTTATTCTGGAATAAGCTGTTGGCAGCAAGCAGTGATTGTTCTGGTTGCTTTACCAAACTTGTTTTTTGTGACTCTGATGTGATCTGTTCTGAGGATCTGGGTAAACCTCAGTTTAGAGTGCTCTTGAGGACAGCGTGTCATGTTCGCGTCAGCCAGGGAGAAGTGGGTGGCAAAGGTATCTGGGCGAGTTGGAGAACGATGTGTCTCTACCAGCTATGCCTAATGGGCATGTGAGTGTTGACACAGCATTCGCCTTCTCCGAGATGGGGCAGTGGATCTAATGTCTGAAGGTGCGTGCACGTATCCTACCTGTTGTCTTCTGCTCACGCTGGTTGATTTGCTTTATCCCCCTCGCACCAAAGCGTGGAACTGACAAAGGTGAACGGTTTGGTCTTTTGCTTATAGTCAGCGTCACAACTGGCTGTACGGTCCAAGCCTTTCATTCACCAAATCCCCCTTTCCTTCATTATGTCAGAGGTTGACTTGTGTGAATGAACATCCATTCCGGCAGCAAAGTTAGACTGTGCAGGCAGCAGCTCTGTCAGCTGCCTGTCACATTTATGACCAAGCTGACAAGGCAGCCTCGGCACTCGGTAACAGCAGAGAGTCCACAAGGTGAGGTTTAGTTGTGGTGTTTTGAAGCAGTGTTCTTCTGATCAAAAGGATACAAACAGAGTTTTGACAATATAAAGTAGATTCTTTTACACTTTTGCCTTTACTGTAAATGGTTGTTTCACGTTTTCGTCTTGCAAGCTTGTCCAGCTGTTTCTGGATAGTGCTTTAAGATCCATGTATTTAAAAGCAGTCACAACTTAAACAGCAAATATATCCGCAATCTGTAACAAGTACATTTTTCTTTAAGAGCAGAAGACTTATCTTTTTCATCACATTTGTAAACATTTAGATTAATCTTTCTTTAATCAAAACTGCTCTGTGCTTAGGTAAAATGAAGGTTTGTGTAATCTTGGTTTTACTGAGTTTGTAATTGTATGTCCTTTTTTTTTGTCTTTAATAATTGAGCTTGTAACAGCAAATGTTCTTTATTAAAAGAAATGGAAAAATACGCCCAATTCCATTGGGCCAAATTAGATTTACCATAACTGAAGTGTCAGATCTTGGTGTCCTTGTCCACGTTGCTTTGTTCCAACTTAAGAGCACGTTGCAATTACAGTAAGGACAGCACATGGATAAAAAATATTCATTACAATTTTTTATATTCAGATCTGAGAGCTGACTAGGACAGTAGTGAGAAGCTGTAGTTTGTCTTACTGTAGATGAATTTAAACTTCTCTCACGATGTAATCAGCTCTATGTGTATTTTAGGATTGCTTATAAATCTCTCTAATCAGAAATTTTGTATCTCCCGGTAGCTTGTCTCTTTGAAATATTAAAAAGTTGATCCTTGTTCTCTTACCTTGCTAGATTATTTCTTTTTCTTAAATCTGATTAATCTTCTTCTTAAGCTGAGCAGGAAGAATAAGAGGAAGATCTTGAAGATAATATAAAATCCAGGAGAGAATATTCTTAATCAAATTCATACGAATTAATAAAGCTGCAACTAAAGTATCATATTTGAAGATCTATTTTCAATGGTTTCAAAAGAGGCTGTAGATTAAAAGTGAACAGTTTAGTTATATCGCAAGAGATATCACTCCCAGATACTTAAACCTTTTACAAGGCTGTTACATTAAAAATCTGATAGGTTTATGAGGATGTAATGATAAAGTTGCTGACATAGTGGTATGCAGATGAAAACTGAATGGCTTTCGAAGCCATCTAAACCAGATCATACTTATTTTGCTTTACCTTCAAGACTGAAAATAAGATCTGTGACAGGGGCAATTTTATTTCCCATATCACATAGTTGTAAGCCTTTGATATCTTCTGAGTCACAGTTAGCGCTGGCAAGAGGTTTGATGAAAGATCAAGTAGAACACAAGGCAAGCTTCTCGTCCTGTTATCTGATATAAACCAGAGCAAATACTCTTCTTTTACAATTGTAGGTCTTGGTTGCCCAGAGTAACTTTATTAAAACCGCAAGCTACAGTACAGTGTTTGCACCTGACAATTAGTTTCTGCTAAAACCAACTGATTTTTTTTTTTTTTGTGTGTGTGTGTGTATGTGTGTTCTGGAAAGTTCAGTAAAGGGAGCAAACAGTGGTCAAGATTTCATCTGTCAGGATTTGACTAACTTGGATGAATAGTAGAAGAAAGATGTGAATTAGCAGAAAATGTATGTGTTTTAAAGAAGTAAAATAGAGGGACTTAGTGTTCGTTTATTTTAAAAATGACTTCACAAAATTGTCCAGAAATAATTTCATACACCTATAACTGTGAAAAATTTAAATACCAAGTAAAGACTTATTTTGCTTTAGAGGTTTTCATTTTTGCCTTTTAAAACTGGGATAAGTTCAGCTAGTTCTGCTGCTACTCTAAGCAGGAAAATTGTAAGAAAGTCAATGGTATAATCTGTAAGGGTTTGGGTTTTTTTTCCTTTTTGAATCTGATAGTTTGAGCTCTGTACCAGAGATGCAGGAAGCTCATTTAATGAGTAGTGGGCAGCAAGTCTGCAAATCTAAGTTCAGAGGAAGCACTTGATGATAGTTCATCAGCTAGCAATAAGTTTGACATGAATGAAAGAACCAGCAGTATCACATGTTTCAATCCTGTCTCGTGCAATCCTGTGATCATAGCCTTTATGTAATAACATGACGTTCATTTTTAAAATTTGGCTTTATACCAAGCTATTCAAGATTACACTTCATGTCAACTTTACGATATGTTATAATCCTCTACGGTCATAATTTCTCTGAAAATTAATTTGCCTTTTTCTTGATCAGCTCATGTTTCTTCCATCACTGATGCTATTGGTGTTTAATTCAGTGGTTTATATGTTTGGCTGCTGGTATTGCTTTGAAAGGGAGAATGCTGAGTTGCTCACAGTCACTGTGAGTGTTGCTAGTGGTCTTTCGACCAAACCAAAAAAAAAAACCAAAACACAACAACAACAAAAAAAAAACAAAACAAAACCCCAAACAAAACAAAACAAAAAAGCAAATGTATGGTGAGGAAACAAAATTGAACATGGTTGCTAGTCTACCTTGTAGAGGAGCTACTCTTTGAAACACAATCACCGGTGTTTCAAAACTGCTTGCTTTAATGGCTTGAGAGAAAGGGATGAGTGGTTTTTTATGTAGGTATTATAGTGCCAACTCCAGTCCCTGAGTCTGATTAGAGAGACTGTTCTCTTCACCTAGATAGTTACTTGTCATTGACATGACAGCATATGAAAAATAAGGTATTATTTATTACTTCAGTTCAGCTGAGATTTGTTTTCTTTGTGCTTCTGGGTTTACTTTGTATGGCTTATTGTAGGTGTTCAAGAATGTCGAAGTAGTACAGGAATATGGGTGGCTTACAGGTGGCTTAGGGTGATTATAATTTAGCATCAAGTTTACCATCTGCACTGTGGCCTGAGGGGAGACCTTATTATGGCGTACAAGTATCTAAAGGGTGGGCTGAAGGAGGATGGAGCCAGGCTCTTCTCAATGGTTCCCAGTGACAGGACGAGGGGCAATGGGCACAAGTTAGAACACAGGAAGTTCCGTTCAAATACACGGAAACACTTCTTTACGGTGAGGGTGACGGAGCACTGGAACAGGCTGCCCAGGGAGGTTGTGGAGTCCCCTTCTCCGGAGATTTTCAAGACCCGCCTGGATGCAGTCCTGAGTAATGTGCTCTGGGCAATCCTGCTTTAGCAGGGGAGTTGGACTAGATGATCTCTAGAGGTCCCTTCCAACTCTGAAAACTCCGTGATTCTGTGAAGCTGGGAAAAGTCCTCTTTCTAGTTAAATATCTTTGTCCTTTGCTCACCGGGTTGTGCTGATATACAAGCTGAAGCTTGTCATGCCATCAGCTGGGCTCCAACGTGTCATCATCCATAGGTGAATCACTTTTACTGCCCTGCCTCCCCTTGTTGTCTTAAATATCAGATTGCAGTGAGAAAAGGCAGAGGTGTAAGTTTATTTGTGGGTGTCAATCTGGGGAACTAACTGTTTAAAGTAGAAAGATTTTGATGGTTCTTAGTTGTCATGTTAAAGTTATAGCATCGTATTACAAACTTAGAAGTCCTTTTGCTAAATCTTGAGGGAGTCAGAATGGTCCTGGCAGTAGAAGGAATTGCTTTCTTGAATGACATGAGGTATGGAAGCTTGTGTTTGTAATACGTGCCAGTCAACAGAAATTAACCAACTGTGCCCTAACACATCGTAATATCTT
Organism: Vanellus vanellus; assembly: GCF_965231255.1. Taxonomy (NCBI): domain Eukaryota; kingdom Metazoa; phylum Chordata; class Aves; order Charadriiformes; family Charadriidae; genus Vanellus; species Vanellus vanellus. The sequence goes on from NC_138907.1 coordinate 1,667,223, forward strand.
CTAGCTGTGCTAGTTTATAAACATCTTTAAAAAAAAAAAAAAAAAAGTGCTATTTTAATAGCGTAGGCATGCACTTTCAGGTAACCATGTGAGTAGCTTGTTGCTATCTTTTTTTCTGCTGCCTTTGAAAAAAAAAAAAAACTTTTATGAATCTGTACATTAATGCCTCTGTTGGTAATTTGTGATACTTCTCTAATCACGTACTGAAATATTTGTTTTGACTGTGTTCACAGGCTAAAGAGTGCAATGGCGTCAAGGCTCCAATCGATACAAGCAAGCCCAACCCTAATGAGGTGGAGTTTGATAACCTGTATTTGGATATGAATGGTATAATTCACCCTTGTACACATCCAGAAGACAAGTAAGGCATTTTTTTGTCTCTTCTACAAACAGGATTTGTTGATAGCATTGCAGATGTTAAATTGGATGCTCTCGTGTTTTAGGCCGGCACCCAAAAATGAAGATGAAATGATGGTTGCGATTTTTGAGTATATTGACAGGATCTTCAACATCGTAAGACCAAGGCGACTTCTTTACATGGCTATAGATGGAGTAGTAAGTATAGATATATTTAGTTCCTGGTAATGACTGTAAAATTAGGGTAGGTGCCATCTGCTCTCCTAAGATCCTTTGGGAATTAGTTTTGTAAAATGAAAAACTACAGGTAAAATATACTGTTAATTTAATTTTGGTGAGGGTAATTAAAATTATTCATGGGTTTTGTTGTCCACGGGGTTATATGAGCTGGCTAATGTAGTCTATTGCAGCCTGGACTTTGCTTCTGAAAAGCAGGAAACTTCCATAAGACGGTAACACTCTGAAACTACTTATTTTCCTCTGTTTTGTGGCTTTAGTAATAATTTATGCCACGGGCTGGGGAAGACCAGAAAACCATTTAAGCAGGTGCACTTCAAATGGGCAGTGACCGAACTGTGCTGGGGAATGTTTCACAGACCAGCCTTAGGGCGCATTTGAAGCTGAAAGCTTGTCTTTCTCCATACCCGATTCTCATCTCTCCTTGGTACATCAATTGGTCTAATGAAAGATACCCCCTCTTAATATCTGTGCTGTACTGAGTATTTTTCTATCCCGATTGCGTAGTCTCGCTGAGAGACACCAAAATGGCCTCGCGGGCTGCCGGTAGGCCTCTTCAGCTTTGTTTGCTTTTCTAGGCTTTTCCGTTTCTCAAAGGTAAAATGAGCATCATTAAGTAAAAATATTTTTAACCCAAATTCAAGTGCAGGAATTCCTAACGTGCGTGTGTCTATAGAAGTAATCCCGACTAAATGTTGATGTATCCTTTTAAAAAAAAAAACCTCACATACCTACCATAAGTAATAGCTCACTTCTGTCTGCTGTAGTATTTTTATTTTCAAGAGAGTTATGAATACAATTGTAGGAGTTTCTTGTTGGAGAAAGGGTATGTAATAAATAATGCTTCCCGGATATGTCACTGTAAGTTTCTTTTTTTTTTTTTTGGAAGGGGAACTTTGAATCCTTGAGCGTAGTGCATTTCTGAGATGGGGGTAGAGCTGTGCGTGCTGCTCAGGGCTTACCTCACAGAGAAGCTCAAGAGACCCGTTTAGAAACATGTCCAGCTCCCTGTGTATGAGAGCTAGTGGTGACGCAAGGGAGGGACAACAGAAATCCCAGTTTCGGTTAGAGTTTAAGCTGATGTTTAGTTAAACGGCTGTATAGTCACAGACTGACCGAATTCAAAAGACTTGTCCAGAAGGGAAACGATTGTTCAGATGCAATAATCGAACCAAGCATTATGATACCTTTTTTTAGGCTCCACGCGCAAAAATGAATCAACAGCGGTCAAGAAGATTCAGAGCATCAAAGGAGGGCATGGAAGCTGCTGAAGAGAAGCAAAAAATAAGACAAGAAATTCTGGCAAAAGGTAGAACTGTGGCCATAGCTGAGGTTTTTCAAGTGAGGGTCACCTTGTTTGTTTAGAATGCTTCAATAAGGGTTAGAAATGGGTTAGGATGTCTTGCTCAGTGGATATTTGCCTGTGCATTACTAAGAGAAGGAGGGGATAGCAAAGCTACAGAGGATGGATCTGTGTTTTCCAAAGTTGAGAACTAAGATAAAACAAAATGTCACTTTTTTTTTTTTCTTCTTTTGTCTTCTGCCTGAAATGGATTTGTGTTGAGTACTCTTAATTCATTTAGAAAAAAACAGAAGAGCAGGGATAAATGTAGAAGTGGGAAACTAACCAAAACTCTTATAGAAGGAAGTACAAATCTGTAGGGCTTGATGAAAGGAGAGTTGAGGCTCCAAAGCAGGGATCAAGTGAAAATACTACTGCACGGGAACAATGAGCAAGGGCAGTTACTTGACAGTGGAAAATGCTAAACGCAGCGAGGAAACAAAGTCAGTGCAACTTTGTAAGGGCAACTTTCATAAGTGACATGACTCGAGTGAACGGAGTGTGTGTAGCTGAAGCATGCTGCCTGGGCTGGAGCAATTAATTCAGGTGACTGTGTAGGAGGAATGAATGCTGTAGTCCAAGTGAGAGGGCCGTCGTGTAACCTAGGTAGAGATTAAAAAGGGAGGACAAAGACTTTTTTAACATTTCTTCCTGTAGCATTTCTAGACTACGAAGACCCTTTATGAAGCTCAGAGATGAGAGAAGTTGGTGTAACCCTGTTTGTGAGCCCAAGTGAATAGATAGTGGAAACATAGGGGAGAATATGTAAGAAAATAATTATTTCCTAATGTTTTATTTCATTTAGCGAGCTTAGTTTCTTTGAGATTTCTTTCACAGTCTTTTGACAGAATAGGTAGTGAAATCGCTTTTCTGAAGTAACAACCACATTTGTAAATGTACTAATACCTTATTTTACGATGGAGATAATATAATGGTAAGAGCTGTTTTAGTTTTGTTGGGGTTTTTTTTGTTTTTGTTTTTTTTTTTAATGAACTAACTTTCAATAAGTGTTAATTGTTATCAGGGGAGCCATCTGGGTTTTTATCTTGCAAAAATGTTTTTAATGTTCCATATTGATTTCCTTCTGTTAAATGTTTTTATTGCTCTAGGTGGCATTCTTCCTCCAGAAGAAGTGAAAGAGAGATTTGACAGCAACTGTATTACCCCAGTAAGTAATCTTGCACTTTAACCAGCAATTGCCAGTGTCTCAATGATGGTTTAATTTATTTTCTTCCGTCCCTTTTTAGGGAACTGAGTTTATGGACAATCTTGCTAAATGCCTCCGCTATTATATTGCTGACCGTTTGAACAGTGACCCAGGGTGGAAAAATTTGACAGTAAGTTTCACAGTTTCATACTTCAGGAAAATTAAGGCTATCTATTAGTCTGGGTTTGGATATGATTGAAGAGTATAAATTTAACGGATTTGACTCATCTTCTGGCACTGTGCTGTTATTCATAATGGACCAACTTGCAGTTCTGCTGGGGCTTCAGAGATACATTTCATCCTAATGACACAATCTAACAGCACCATTTGTTTTGGTTTCCTTTAAGAGCAATGAAAAGATTGTATAGTAGAACCCACAATTTGATACAATGGGAGACAGGAATACTTTTTCTTCTTTTTGGGAAAAGTGTCAAGATACGTTGTGTATGTATTCTTTTCACTATTTCCTTTTTAATTCATTTGCTATCTCAGGTAGGCTGCATTTTCTCTGTTATTCTAATGATGGATGACAGTAGATGACAGGCAACAAAAATAATACATGTCAGCTTTCTTGCCTTTCTGGACTTCGAGATTCTGCCCCCCTATTCCTCAACCACTCCACCCCTACTGAGTTTTGTTTCTAACAGCCCTGTGTTTGCTCTGTACAAGGAGGCAGAGTAGTCAGTCTTCTCAGATGCAGCTGTCTGTTGTATTTTCCATAAGTTGACTGTTGAAGTGGTTTAATTAGAGGGCAGTTGACTTTGCTTAGTTCCGTCCATCAGACATGCATTTTATAAATGCTAATGCTCTGGACGTGGTATTAGTGTATCTGTGAGTTTAGAAGATCTAAAGGGAAATTGGCATATGTCTGCTTTACCTGTTAGTTCTCTAGTGTGTATTTCTATTGCCCTGGTAATTTTCAGGAAATTTCAAATATGTTAGTTAAGGACATGATAATTTCAGTGGTACTCAAATTAATATGTCAGCTTCATCCTATAATTAGCAGAGAAAAATTGTCTATTCGTTGGTTCCAAACTCTTAAATAATTTCATTTTGAATCATAATATTTTAGTTGAAACTACAAATTAGGATTTTGAGTATTCAGAAGTCAGATTCAGTCTATGAACTATGTAAGTTGTTTGTTTTTTTTTTTACTGTGGCAGTGTAAATTGTTTACACGATCTGTAAACATTTCACAGGTTATTTTGTCTGATGCTAGTGCTCCTGGTGAAGGTGAACATAAAATCATGGATTACATTAGAAGACAAAGAGGTAAAACTCAAATAAATGTGAACATTTGTTTTTAAATTAAGGTATGGTTGGTAATAATTTATTTTACGTGACTTTGGTTGACTAAATGTAATTTTTCTTTTGTATAGCCCAACCAAACCATGACCCAAACACTCATCATTGTCTGTGTGGGGCTGATGGTGAGTTCTCTTTTGCTAGCAATGTGTCCTACTAAGCTTTCCTGTATTGTTTTGTGATTGAGTTGGACTGTAGTTTTTAGGTTCTAACTTGTATTTGTTAGTTTTTGAAAACTCTGTGTAATATATGTGGAAAGGTCTAGCACTGTCCGTAGCTGGAGGGCTAATTTCACTTCGTTGTACTATCGCGGTAGTTTGTGGGTTAGCACATCTGTGTGTTCACACTTGCTTAAGGTAGAATGTACTCTGCTTTTTAACTTAAAAAAAAAAAAAGCTTAATAGTGTTTATTCTTCAATATATTTTATTCTTCTCTTTTGATTGGTAGCTGATCTGATTATGCTTGGGTTAGCTACACATGAACCAAACTTCACCATAATTAGGGAAGAGTTTAAACCAAATAAACCCAAGCCATGTGGTCTTTGTAACCAGATGGGTCACGAGGTTAAGGATTGCCAAGGTTTGCCCAGAGAAAAACAAGGCAAGGTAAGAATTTTGCTATTTCTAGAAATTTTCTTTATCTTTAAGCTAATTTATGTTTTAATGAGATCCTCAAATTGTTCTCGCTGTTGGATTTTGGCTGAAACATGACGCAAATTATATTACTGGAATTACCTAGCTTTCCTCTGATATTAACAAGTAAAAATTGTACTTCTGTAGCACAAAAATATTATGCCAAACCTAACGTCCTCACTTGTGGCGTTTTGTTGTGATAATTTTTCTACGGGCGAGAGAAAATGATCAGTAACTTAACAGAAACGCAAAGTAGTAAAATGCATGCTCGGCATAAGAACGTGAGAAACTGTACTTGTATGCCTCTGAACTCCTCCCAAACTAAGCCTTTAAAATAGAGCTGATGAAACTTTAAGGCAAGCTTGGATGTAATGCAGCTTTCCTTTATTTTAGCATGATCAGTTTGCAGACAGTCTTCCTATTGCCGAACAAGAATTCATCTTCATCCGATTATGTGTTTTGCGAGAGGTATGTTGAAGCAGTTACTATATCTGCTTTATATTAATAATATTTTTAAACATTAAAAAGTTTAACACAGGGTTGTCTAATGTCCTCTTTTGTGTGTGTGTTGCAGTATTTGGAAAGAGAACTCACTATGGCCAGTTTGCCTTTCACTTTTGATTTTGAAAGAAGTGTTGATGACTGGGTCTTTATGTGCTTCTTTGTGGGAAATGACTTCCTTCCTCATCTGCCATCTTTGGAGATCAGGTAGTTAAGAATATATCTCTTCTTTTTTTTTTTTTTGTAAGTATACCTGCTGTGGTTTTAAATAGTAAGAATCTCATGCTTTTGTATGTTTGTTTTTAGGGAGGGAGCAATTGATCGCTTGGTTAACATATATAAAAATGTGGTGCACAAAACTGGGGTAAATTTTTTTTTTTCTTTTTCTTTAAAAATATCTGTGTGTTTGCTAAAAAAATAGACTTGTTTTTCAACTATATTATTTTCTAATTTGCAGGGGTACCTCACAGAAAGTGGTTTTGTCAACCTACAGCGAGTCCAGATGATCATGTTAGCTGTTGGAGAAGTTGAAGATAGTATTTTCAAAAAGAGAAAAGATGACGATGTAATTTTTTTGTTAAATTCTTTGAGTTTGTTTTCATCAGTCGCCTTACTGTTAGACTGTGACGCTCCTTTAGTAGAGTAAGAAAAAAAACCACCACCCCACAACTTTGTTTGTTTATTATAATCTCTAGTGAATGCCTCCATATTAGAAAAGGAATTGTGTGCTTCTAGTGGAATTTCTTTTCTGGGACTGCAAGGCCTGTTTTTCTGATTGTTATCCCAAGTAACAATGAAATGAAAACTGTATGTGAATTCTGTTACTGCCTGCAGCTTTTTGAATAGCCGCTGTGAAAACTAGAGGAGGAATTGTTTTGTAATTTGCTGCAACATGTGCGAGCCATGAGCAGGGGTGCCATACTAGGTAGGAATTCAAAGTGCTTTCTTGCCTTGCAGTCCCTCCTGCCATTTGAAATGTGTCTGGGGATTCTTGTTCTTTTGGTCTCTCTGCAGTTTGTCTGTGCGGGTTTTTTTTGCAGACATAGCCCAGTTTATTCATTAAGTGCAGGGGATAAAAGTCGCTGTGAATGAAAGAACAGAACTGTATTTGCTATCCAGTCAAAAAATACTGTGCCAGTGCTGGCAATTTTATTTTTTTTTTTTATAATTGTCCCAGCCTACACTTCTCTTGAAGTGGAAATGCCAGTTTGATGTTGAAGTTTTCAGTTTTCTTGCCCAAGAGTAGTATCTTTCCTTGAGCCTCTTCTTTTCCTCTTTCTAGGACTATTAAGGTATCTCCTATTTTTTTTTTAAAGATTTTTTTTTTTTGGTGGCTGTTCTAGTGCAGGCAAAGAGCTTGTGTCCTTTTGATGCTGATGTCACCTTGACGTAAGGCGATAGCTAAGCTTAGTAGATGATATAAGCCATTACCGAAACTGCGGGGCTTTGAATACACAGCTACGTTTTCTTCCCTATAGGTTTGCAGGGTGGTGTAAAAATTTCTATCCCATGTCTGCAGGGTTTACAGACACAAGAATTGACCTATGCGTTATTCAGAACATTATGTAAAAACCTCATGACTGACTGACTTTATTTCTCTTTATTCTCTATTTAGGATAATTTTAAAAGACGGCAAAAAGAAAAAAGAAAAAGAATGAAGGTAAATTCTTTTCTTTCACAATGCAAAAACTAGCAGGAATTAAAATGTACACTATAGCTTTCAGCAGATTTGTTGGTTGAAGCTGCAGTTGTAATCATGGTATTTTCTGGCCTGTCTGTAAACTATTTTTAAAGTTTTGGGGTTTTTTAATGGGTTTTTGTAGATCGGAGCTTTGAAAGAAGGAATTGCATATTAAAGGCTTCATAAAAGGGAAAGGAGAGAGGGAGTTGAATACGCTGGATGATAGTTGTATGTTGTGTCCTTCAAATCTACACAAATCTGCACTTTCATGATTATTTCGCAGTGCTTCAGCATGGTGACTGTACAGGAATTGCTTTTCCATACATTAACACAAGTCTCAGCAATCGTATTGCTGAGGGCAGTGGAGTTTAGCATGAGAGTTTAGGTTTAAATACTTATACTGGTTTGCATTAAATGAATGTGCTTGATTAGAGGCATGTTTCCAAAAAAGCAAGGAAGGCTTACCCCCAACTATAGTTATCTCACATTCTGCCTGCAAGCAAATCAGTGTTGCCAAATATCTCTCAAATGTAATAGACCAGCATTAGCCTTTGTGGAAATGTGGGTCAGAAAGGGCAACCATGTAAGCCGAATTCTTTAAAATAACTTTATTGGAAGGATGTTTGATTTTTCTTAATATTCTGATATTTTAAAAATGGGCTCTTGTATGTTGACGTCAACATAGCTTTCTCGTTGGTTAGGACATTCAGGTACATGTAGCTTCCAAAACTTCCAGGGTGTATGACATCCCCACTCTGAGTACTATCTAGATCTTGTGTTTTATTTTTTAAACTGACTGTCTCTATTAGAATCATAGAATCATAGAATCAGTGAGGTTGGAAGGGACCTTTAAGATCATCAAGTCCAACCATTAACCTACCCTGATAAAAACACCACCACTCCTAAACCATGTCCCTAAGCACCTCATCTACCCTTTTCTTAAACACCTCCAGGGATGGTGAATCCACCACCATTATTATTAGAGTGGAAGAGGTTACTCACCCTGCTTACAAAGACTACATTCTTCCCAGTAAGTCAGATGAAGACTCACTTCCCCAAAAACCTGCCTTTCAGCCCATATAGAAAGAACACGGGCGCGAAATGCAGGGTTTGTTTGGTTGGGTTCTTTTTTGTAAAGAGCTTAATAAATTGCAGGAATTGACTTGTGTCACATCTGGTTGAGATTGTTAAACATAACTAATTTAAGCTGAACTGAGTGAATGAGTAAATTATGCTTGTTTTATATAGCATGTTAACCTGAAAATTGTGAGAAAGCATCATCACGCTGCTGTGGAGATTACACATCTTTTTCAGTATACCTGTGTATGTTTATCTTCTAGAGGGATCAGCCTTCCTTTATTCCTGGTGGACAGTTTTCCCCTCAAGCTCTGGGAAATCGATCTAGCCCTCAGGCAATCAGTAACCCTAGACAAGCCGCCTTTGAGATGAGAATGCACGACAGGCAGAATTCTGTAAGTAGATGTTCAAAGGTATTTACACATAGAAGGGGAAATAATCGCATCCTGTGTTACTCTGGACACCTTTTTCTCTACCCCATCAAGCTTTCTTGAATAGCAAAAAAAATTATTTTTAAAGGAAGTGTCTTTTAATAACCATTTTTTGTGAGACTACTTGAATAAAACTGGGTTTGTTATTTTAATGTTTGGTATGATACTGCTTGTTAAATAATTCTGGGAGGGAAAGCCTAAGGTGAATGTATCCGAGTCAAATGTGGTGGCTCTTCCCCCTGGACTTGTTTGGCACTTGTGGAGTAGAACCTCCTGGGAGTACAGGGTTAGGAGCTTCCTCGGTACGTTTGTGAGAGATGCAAACTGAATACATGAGCTGGAGGTCTTTTAATAGTCTTTTTGGAATTTGTATACACACACAAACATAGATAACTGTATTTTGGAAATCTTTGGAAAGGTATTAGAAGGTGAGGGAAAACTAGAAATAAGTTGAGTGCTCTGTTATTCTTGATTGTTAACTTTAAATAACAATTATGACAAATACTTTCTTTCTGGGCGTAAATCTTCATCCAAACAGTGAACAAATTTTTGATTAAAGGTCCTTTTCATCATAAAGCTGTGTGTTCTGTCTCTTATGTCTAAATAAATAAAAGAAGCTTTTTCAAAGTATAATTTCTGCAATTTTTCCCTTTTAATCATGAAACTTTCGCATGTGGGTTAAGCCCATCAGTTCTTCTATGGAACTGAAGAAGTTTCTTTTAGACTCTGTAATATTAAAATAGTTAAATTTGAAAGGAGTTTAAAAGATCAATTGTGAGAAAATGTAGAGTATTTCTGCCAGTTCTGAATTACAAGCAGCGTTTTTACAGTAGCCTGCATATGCCTTTTTCACTGTTGCTGTAAAATGAAGTTGTAACATAAGCTGTAGGATAAACAGTTGTATTCCAAAACTGGAATATATAAAAAATTGCACGTTTGATCAATTTATACTGTCTTGTTTATTACATCTTTTTCTTTCTCAAATGCCTGTATGTATTAATGCCTGCATTGTAATACAAAAATGTGTTTTTCTTTTCTTTTGCTACTTGACTTAAAAGCTACACAATCCTTAAACTATTGCCTTGAGTTTTTGGGGAACGCAAAAAAAAAAAAAAAAGCATGTCATTATCACAAAGCTGTTAATTTTAACTTGAATTTAAAATGCTTAATAAATCCTCCTTCCCCCCCCCCCCCCCCTCCGCTATTTATCTGTAATAATTCTGACCCTAGACAACTTCATCATCTCCAAATACCAGCCTCACTTCTGATGGCAGCCCATCGCTGGCAGGAGGAATTAAGCGAAAAGCTGAAGATAGTGACAGTGAACCTGAGCCAGAGGATAATATCAGGTGAAGCCATTTTTTGTAGCACTTTGTTAGCAAATTGCTGAAATAGATGCAGTCTAATTAATGCCATTTAGCTTAGAGCAGCAGTGCCTTCAGATGCTTTTCTATGATCTTTTTATCCACCGGTAATTAATGTGGAGGGTTAGAATATTCCGTAAATTCCAGTGAGATGTGTAAGCTATAGCTGTTAAATCTAAGTATCTAGATTAGTATGCATGCAGGTTTTCGTCCTCCAAGCCACTGCTCCCTTTGAGACCGAGCACTAGATTGGCTAGACATTCACTGTTCAGCTTTGATTATGTGAGCTGAATGCCGCTGTTTTGCAGTTGAGTTTTTGAGCTGTTTAACCCATAAAATTCGGTCACGTTCGCATGTGCAGTATTATTTATCTTGACTATCACAATATGTTTTCCTCCCTCTTTGATTTGTAGCAGGCCCCGTTTTGTCTATGATGGGTTCTTTAAATGTCTTAGGATGGCTGGTCCCTAGATGATTAAGGGATCGGGATTTTATGAGCATTAACTGACAGTGAATTACCAATGAGCGCCAGTTTATCAAAGGTTTAAATCAAGCTATCGCCCTTTAAGTCAAGGGTGCAGGCCCTTATAATTTTTTGTTAAAGGTTTTTGTCCTGATAAACGCAACCAGTAAGTTTGTTTCCTGTAGAGTCAGGGGACACAGGTGGATGTGGGAAAACAATAAGGGTTGCTTCATGTAAAGTACTGATCGCTAGCGTCCAGCACTGTTGTCCTGACATATTTGTGACATCTAGCCCATCAGATCTTCCAGTAGCAGATATTCTAGCGTGTAGCTCCATCCTTGCTCACTTGGCTTGCTTAAACTCTTGAAAGCATTTCTTGGTTTCTCCACCTCCTCATCAGTTTGAATCGTCTGTGGTCTGTGCCTACTGTTAATCTTCACATAATATTCTTGAAATGTGACACAATGTGAGCACATTACTCACTTTTTTTCCCCTAACATTATACGGTTGAGCTGAGGGATTCAGATGCTCGTCTGTCAAAGGTGAGCAAGTGGTTGTTTTCCCCTGCCCCGTCCGTAGACAGACATAAGGGGGAGCTGTGTGAAGTAAGGATAAATGATGGAGATTGCTCTTTTGACTCCCAATATCCATCTCTGGCATGAAAGATTGAAAATCCCTGTGTAAAAGGGAACTCATCTGATGTGAGTCAGCAAGCACGGGATTCCCGAGTTGCAGAGAATTCTGCTGGTAAGCATAGCTTGTCTGAACAGCAGTAGAATATAGAAATCGAGCTGCTGCTTAGTATTTATTTGCTTACTTTTTATTTTGAGTAGCAGAGAAACTGTATCGCTTTTCTGTTGGAGAGGGACATTAAGAGTAGAGGAATGAACTTGATGTGAGAAGGTACTCTAGTAAGACAAAGATTTTGGCCTAGGGTAGATTAAACAAAATAAGGAGGGGGAAGAGTTTGTTCTCATTCTGGTGGTTGGAAGAGGTAAAGAACAAAGTTCAAATGGCAGGTTTGGTAGGAGATTCCAGATAAGAAAGATAAAATTGCCGGCTAGGAACAATACTGTTCTGAAAAATCCTGACAGCAGCAGGCACATGTTTAAAAAAATCTATCCTGCTCCTAACAAGTACTTAGAAGACGTGTTTATCAGGATGGTGGCTTCAGAATCTCATCTGGAGTTTCTGCAATGCCAACCGTCAAATTTTATCCTCTTGCTGTCAAGAGTCAGTTTTTATGCTTTCATTGAAATTGTGTAAAAACGAGAATTGAAGTCAAAAGTGACTTTGGCTTTTATTTTAATTCAGATATGTAAATGTGCATATATTAACATGTATTGACATCTAATTGTGTTTGTTATGCAGGTTATGGGAAACTGGTTGGAAACAGCGCTACTATAAAAACAAATTTGATGTTGATGCATCTGATGAGAAATTCCGCCGTAAAGTTGTACAGTCCTATGTGGAGGGGCTTTGCTGGGTTCTCAGATATTATTATCAGGTACTTAAAAATTTCTTCTCCGAAACTTCAGCTTTCTTTTGTGTCTGCACCCTATTTCTTTTCAGGAAATACTAATTATACGTCGCTCTCTTTTGAGAAACAGTGGATTTTTTTGAAGATATAAAATAAGTGGGTGCCCATTCTATTTGACACTCAAGATTTGAATGCAGTTTTTGTTTCTCACGTACAGTAACGGCGCTTGTTAGTTTATTAAGGACTGATGCATATTTTTCCTTTGCAATCCATAGCCATGCGTGGTGAAATTACAGATGACTCAATGGGTGAACAAAGGACAAAGCCCGTGAAATGCTACTAAGAATTTGAAAGGAACAGAGTTGTCAGTCTCCTTCATAGATCGTAATGATGTTCTATGAAGTGTATTGTGATTGAAGTAATCTGTATCTGATTTAAATCTTCTGATAATTGAGACGTCAGATTGGTAAGAGATTAGTCAGACATGTTGGGGTTTGTTGCACCGGTGCTTAATAACTAGCTTCGTGCCCTGAAGACAAAGTAAATTATATTTTGTGTGTGACCTGGGAACAGAATGTGCCTGAGCCGATGAAGTTTATCTGCCTCAGCCGGGCTTTGTGGCTTGAACACGGTGCCACGCTGATAAAACTGCACATCTTTCATAGGTGGCTCACACCTGCCCAACTTAGAGCATGGGCAGGGCAAATACCTCACGTGCCAGCAAAAAGCTATGCAGTCTCACAGTTAGCTTATTTTAAGGTGTCCTCCTTTCCACCCCCCCACCTTGGAACAAAAAGGGAGTGTGTTCCCTTCCCTTCGACTGTATGAATTAGTTGAGTTTGGGCTCCGACTTGCATGTTACAGTGGATGAAAATCACAGAGTTTAAGGTTTGCAAGTCTGTTGCGGTTGATCTGCAGGAGAGCTGAGCTCTCCGCATCCTCGACTTCGCTCCTTTTGCAAAGGACAAATGTCACCTGGACACCTTTATGGGTGGAAATTGCCATGGTCCTCCACACAGTTTAGGTCTGCTGGAAGCAAAGCGAGGTCCTGTTAACTGTGGCAAGGTATAGTCATAGAACTCTGTACGTGCCCATGTGCCTCCAAAGCGTGTAAATGAGTCTTCAGATTAGCTGTAGGTGTCTGCTCGCTGGTTAGCTGTCAGGGTGACAATACAAAACCACTGCAAAAGGCAGTCTGGATTTTAAGGGAAACTGAAGGGCTTAGAGGAAGGGAGTATATTGCAAAACAGATAATATTTACGAGGTGACCAAAATGTTTGTACTTACTTGACGATTGTAAAATTAAGTTTGTTTTATTCAAAGAAGTGTGCATGGAGTATGCGTTCGTTGCTTTGTCATCAGTGGCCACGGCCTTGTGCAGACATCATCATGTGCTTTTATAACTGTTCGAACCAGGGTTGCGTTTGCATGTGTGCTGTTGAGAGATTTGAGGTTCTAAATGTGTAGGAGCTGGAAGACAGGCATATACCAAACTCAAAAACAATATGGGCAAGTTCCTATGCAATACGCACTAGTTTAGCTTGTAAAACCAATTTAGTTATTGGGGTGCATGTAGGTGACTCCTTGTCCTTCTGAGTTAGTAGATGTTCTGGCTGAAGTGACTGATGCATATAGAAGTGATAGATGATTACAGTTGCAAAGAAAATAAATTGGTGAAGTTGACAACAACTTCAGATTTCAGACAGGACCGTAGTGCTCTCAAGAAAATTGAGAAGTAGTGCCAATAAGACCTCAAGGAAAAGTGACTGTACAGAAAATACTTTCTAGTTTAGAAATATTCGAAACGAGAACTTGATGAAAGTACACAAATGTTTAGGGCCTTGGTTTTGCCATTTTGCTTCATATTCAGATTACTCGAAAAGAAGGCAAGTCGCTCTCTAGGCCTTACAAAAATTACATTGCAGACTTAAAATAGTGCAGCAATTAAATACTTGCCCGTGCTGCTCTTTGTACTGGCATAACAGAACTAAGTGTAGGCAGGATAACTGTAGCCTGCTGTACACGAACAGTATGTTGTATCGGTATGGAGCAGCAGTCAAATCACTTTCTGCCCCTATGGAAGTTGGATTAGGAAGCTGTTGGACTGGAGGAATTTAAAAATTGGTTTGCTTGGGGTTTTTGTTTATTTTTTTTTCTTTTAACCATAATAAGAATTGCTTCTAATAACTACTGCTTATTGTCCTTAAAACTTCTAAGAGAATACATTATATGCTTTTCTATTCTTATAAAAAGCCAATCGCGCAGGGCATGTTCCACTAGTGGGAACATCTGTTTGGAGAGGATAAAAAAAAAAAAATAAAAAGAAAAGAAAGCAATCCACCTGGCTTTTGAAACATACTGAAACCATCTGAAGAATTGCATCTAATAATTATGGTTTCTGTAATTTTATACCAAAAATATCGCTGGAGGAGCCTCATTGACATTTACTTATTAGAATTGGAAGTCAAAATAGTAAGCTTTTGTTTCAAGTGGTACTGCTAAGAAAAATAGCTGAGGAGGTGAAAACTTGACTTAGACCTTCTAGAGCCACATTTCCTTTACAGAGTGCATTGTGTTCTGATGTGTTTTGAGTTTACTTTATTTTCTCCTTTTTGAGGATTATTTTGCCTCTTTCAAGTGAATGCACTTCATATTTCCCAATATTCAAGACAGAAGAATAAGAGGGGAAGAGCAAAATGTAACTCACAGTGTGTATTAGTGCTTCTACCGAACAGAAAAGTAACAGTTAAAACCAGAATACTTTTCAACCTGCAACAAATATTGTTCACATTTTCAGACCTTGTAGAGCATATCGTATGAGAGTTCTTTGGTCTCTCACATTCCCAAGTTGGCGGCGTGGTTTTGCATTGCAAAACAGCAGTGCAAACTATATGCTGCCAGAAAAATACTTCTCCTGTTCCTGTTGAGACCTCTGTAATGGCTTTCTGACTGGTACGATTCTGCTGTTTATACAATTACAGAGAATTTGGAAATTCCTGCTCTGTGTCATCTGTGTGTATTTCCCTCTTCCAGCTGTGGTAGCAGCTCTACACGGCTTGAAAACGTGTCCAGTTGTTACAGGCTCCTCAGCTTAGCCCCAGGGACTGGTTAACTGTATGGATAGACTGTGATTTCCTACTCTGCAAGACATTTTTTGTGCCCGCTTTTATTGGACTTTGCGCACGTGCTCGTGTGGTGGGTTTTGGTTTTGTGGGTTTGTTTTGTTTGTTTTTTTGTTTTTTTTTTTTTTCTCAAGGGGGAGGAATAAGGCATGAGGTATGTTACGGTGTCCTGAAGCTGAGGTTAAGATTCTGCTGTAAGGTCTTTTGTGTCGTTATGGTGCTAGGTCCTGTCTCTTTGGCTGTCTCCCTTAGTGACTCAAACCTAGCCCATAGCAAGAGTACTTTGGCATAGAAGTCTATCTGCTGTTCTGTGCTGCCGAGGAAATGCCCGAGGTCTCCATTCACTGTCCAGTGAACTCACTCGCTCTAGTCTGGCTATGAAAAGTTAAGTCCCAACCTGAAGTCCAGAGTACCTTTAGAGGCAAGAGCTCTTTCTTTTCTAATCATGGGGACTCCTCTTTCTCCTGGTTGATGCTGGGCTAAATTTTGTCATCTTTAGTGACTGGGCTATGTGTTTTGGTTTTGGTATTTATTTATTTTTTTTCTTTTCTGATTCGTCTGATTTTCTTTGTCTGTCCTAGGGCTGTGCATCCTGGAACTGGTATTACCCTTTTCACTATGCTCCGTTTGCCTCTGACTTTGAGGGTATTGCAGACATGCCTTCAGATTTTGAGAAAGGCTCAAAACCGGTAGGGCGTCTTTATTTATTTATTTATTTGCAGTTTAGCAGCTCATTAGAAGTGTCCTACATCTCTTGTTTAATTTCAACAGTTTAAGCCTCTTGAACAACTTATGGGAGTATTTCCAGCTGCCAGTGGAAATTTTCTGCCACCGACATGGAGGAAGCTCATGACAGATCCGGTAAGAATCCTTGCGTTCCTCTCCGTAAGGTTATGTCGTCTTGCAGTTGTGTGAGCATGGCTTGCTGCTTCTTAATTCAGGCAGAAAAAATAATGGGAGACCAGGAGGGAACGTTTTTGGTAGCTTGCAGAGATTCTTCAAAGATCCATAAAAGTGATTCTTAGAATTCAAATGTTTCAGTTCCCGACTCTCACACTTGAGTAAATTATTTGCTTCCTTAAAGAAACCTTGAAAAACTTAACTGGGGAGCAGATACCTTAACCCAGTTACCTGGAATTATTCTATCCTGCTTAATTTCTTGGTTTGATACTCTAAGTAATGGAAGTGCCCAACCACACTTTGTGTTTAAATGGCATTTAACAAAAAGATGTTTCTATTAGTCAGTTCTTTTCATCCTTCTTAGCTTTGTCTTTGCTCATCCTCTGCAAAGTACAGTGCTACATAGCATTCTGGATCAATTTCATAATTGGCTTTAACAATTTTTTTATTATTTTCTCAAATACAGGAATCAAGCATAATTGACTTCTACCCTGAAGATTTTGCTATTGATTTAAATGGGAAGAAATACGCTTGGCAAGGTGAAATTTCAACTTTTTTTTTTTTGAGCTGTAGTATACTGACCTTAGTTTTAAGAATCTATGTAAGAATGGGAAAAAAAAAATGGAAAATTATCTTAGTGAGATAAAGACGCAGCAGGGCACTCAGGTAATTTGTGTTACTTGGTGTGGGGGAGAGGTATTTTGCAGCAGGTATATTTTTGAAAAGAAATTAGTATGAAGAACAAATTATGATTCGGTAACTGATTTAGGTTTGGCAATGATTATTAGTCATTTCAGCAGCCATTCTAGATTTGTTATTTTGTCCTGAACTAGATTAATCATTTTTCTATTTTTATCAGCCTTACTATGTAATTGTCTTTTGTCTCCTTTGCATTTAATTAATGGATCTTGTTCTGTTCAATCAGTGGCTCATTAGTACCTTGCGAAAAATACTTTGGGGAATATAGAAATATTCGGATGCGTACAAAGAATGAAAAAACAGCTACAGTATTTAATGCAGCTTCTTATTTATTATATAATTATTATATAATTATTTGGGCACAAAATGAAACTCATGAAGTTCCTTCTGAGCATAAGAAGGCTCATTTTTTCTCTGAGGGTGGTCAGATGCTGGAACACATTGCCTAGAGAGGCTGTGGAGTCTCTGTCCTTGGAGATATTCCATCCCCAGCTGGACACAGTCCTGGGCAACCTGAGCAGCCCATAACTATGCTGGAGCAAAGGGGGCGGACTAGATGATCTCCAGAGGTTCCTGCTGATGTCAGTGGGTCTGTGATTCTTCTTTTGAAGTAGCCACGTGAATATCTTACTTGGGAAAGTGTTCCAAAATCAAAGAGAATATTCCTAGGTATTACGAGACGTGTTGTGTAGCAGGTTTCCCCTCTGTAACTTGAAGCCCTTTCTTACCCCTATTGTTATTCTGGCAACTTTCCTTAGTCCTTTTGTCCAGTTATCAAATCTACAGTCTAGAGCAGTAATGTTTTAAGTAGCTCCCACATGTTTTCAGCAGCCTGCAATGTTACTTTTGATTCATTTAATGCTTAATTGCATTATAAGCTCTTTGTTCTGCATTAACATCTGGAATTTTCATCTTTAAAAGGCAGTTGTGAAACAAGAATTGTTTTCCAAGGTGGAAGTACCAGACTATCTCCGTTAAAAAGCATCTGGTATACCTTGTCTTGACCTTATCTGGTACACCTGAGATCTGCCTGCTGGTAGAACTGGTACAGGCACAAATATGAAACTACAAATATCAGTTTAGTAGAAAGCCTTTGCTGTCATCTTGGTCCGGAAAAGTTATAGTGTTCGTGGTAAGGGAAGTGAAAACTAAAATAATTACTCCAGATTCCAGTCGATAACAGGGGTGACACAAGTAAATCTTTGAAGAATTTCTTAGTGCTTTTTTTGATTTTATAATAGAAGAAAATAGAAGAAAACGTATACTGAGGCATACCATGGAAGGCTATTCTCCAGCTTCATTCAGTATGACCGAAGCTCTGAGATGTGCTGCTTAGTGAGGGGTTTTGATCCTAAGTAGAGCCTCCATGTTATCTGAGTAAAATTAATAGCTGGTGTGAATTATTCCCCAATGGATACTATCTGCATCACCTCGTCGCTGAACTTGGAGTGATTTCGTGCATTGTTGTCTCTTAATAAATTAATTTGAATAAAGTAGCATTGAGTTCTGTCAGGGGAGTATCTGTAGCCAGTGAGACAAATAATGACTGTCTTACTGAGCTCATCGTGTTCCTAAATGAGGCAGGTGTGGGTAGATGTTATTGCTTCCCAGTGCTTACTCAGGACTGGGGAGGAGGAAGAGGATGGCGGGGTGCTTTGAGATAAGCTTCCCTTTTCAACTTGCACTACCACTGACCTATTTTTCTATAAAGAGCCTGCAGGGTCACAACCTCTGAAAATTTAGGGTTTTCTTTTCTGTGACTCTTGCAACAGTTGTTTCTTGGGTGAAGAATCTATTGGAGCTTTCCATGATAGTGTCTCTGTTTTGTTTTGTGTGGTTTGTTTTGTGGTTTGTTTCGTTTTGTTTTTTTCTTTTTTTTTTTTTCAACAAGTATGAAAAAAAAATTGTTTTTACTAGGTGTTGCATTATTGCCATTCGTTGATGAGCGACGCCTTAGAGCTGCCCTGGAAGAAGTCTACCCTGACCTCACTCCTGAAGAAAGTAAGAATTGTGATATTTTGTTACAACTTGCTCTTTTAGGGGGAAACACCGTAGTAAGAACAAGATATAATAGGTGTTTGGTTGGATTGAATTATGGCAGGTTGTCCTGGTTTAGACCTCAAACCAGGACACAGGCTGCGGCTTCTTCTTCATGGGTGTTGCTGGTAATTAGAATAATCCTTGGTGGGTTTGTTTTTGTAGCTTTCACTTACTTTTCTTTAACTCAAGTAGACCAGCATAAGCCTTAGCCGGAAAATTAGATGCCAGCTTAATCATATGAAAAAATTCTACCAGTATATACTGTCAAAGTACTTGTTAAATTAATATTTTGCAATCAAAAGAATAAACTTTTTCCATGGTTAGAGTTGGTGGTAAAACTTGATAAGTGTATTGGCTGTTCTGACCAGCAGGCTGTCTGTGTCCAGTTATGATACGTGAAGCTTCGTGTTCAGCTTATGTAGGCAAATGTGTGTGTTACTTTCTCCATTGTGCAAAAATAATAGCTGGTTCTTGTAGGTAAACTTCTTGGAAGGTGTGTGGGTTTGGGGGAGTTTGGGTTTGTTGTTTGTTTTGTTGTTTTTTTTTTTTTACCTAGCCTGTCTGTATCTTCAACATTGCTCTGTTCTAAAGTCAACGTTCCTCCCAATGAACGCAAGATTCCCATTGGTTTACTGTCTGCCAACTACCCTTGTGACCAGAGACATCCTCTTCTGGGCAGAGACACTGTCTTTCCAGCAGTCTCAAGGAATGTTCAAAGCTTCCTCCTAAATCACAGTGAAGCTTTCCTTTCATGGATATGTCAACAGGACGGTGTGCTGGTCTGCCGTATTCCTTCCTTCCCTCTTTGCTCTGAACTCTTATCCCATTCTCTTCATCTTTTCTAGGCAGAAGAAATAGCCTTGGTGGTGATGTTCTCTTTGTTGGAAAACACCATCCGCTTTGTGACTTTATTGTAGAACAGTACAAGACCAAAAATACAGAGGTAGGTTGTACTTTTTCTTAAGGGCTTGTGTAAATGGTGAGGGTGGAGGTCTAATAAAGTGCTTCAGCTTTCAGCTTCAGCTGAAAAATTATTTTTTTCTGTAGCCAGTTGATATACCCCCAGAGCTGTGCCATGGAATCCAGGGAAAGCTTACGCTGAATGAAAATGCCGTTCTTCCAGATCAGTGAGTATGGCTTTTGGTATGGGTTGTTTGATGTTAGAGGACATTTCCTTCAGTTATGTCTGCATTTAAGTAAAAATATCTTTGTGCCCAGAACGGGAAACCTAAAACTCCCGACATTCATTTTGAGGCTAAAATTGCTTTCTGCTAGGTTTCACAGTAGGTGCATATTATCAGCAGAATATGTAAAAAAAAACAAGCAAGTAAAACTTATGTTCTAGGATCCTATCTTTTTTATTTCGGAAATAGGCTTTTAAAGCAGCATCAGAAATCGTTAAAGCGCTCCAATGTGTGTGTTTAATTATTGATGAATCTTTTTTTGTGTTTCTCATTTCATCTGTAGAAGACTGATTTTTATGTATTTCATAATGTTTGGACTTTAATAGGTAAACAGGGCCTATATAATAAAAGTTATAGTGGTCAGTAGCCTTATTCAGTAAGGTCATGTTGGTTTGGCCTCTTTGCTTTTCAATGAATGTTAATTTAATGCCATCTGATGTAACTTCCAATAGTGCATGCTGTTTAAAAAAGAAAAAAATCTCAAACAAACCAAACAAAACCCCCAACAGCTCTGCTTTTTATATGCTAATCTTAATTGCAATAAAGAAAAGTCCAGATAGAGATATATTAGATATATTTTGCTGTTTTCCATTTAGGCTATAGCACCAAATTCAGAACTGTTACCAGCTACACATACAAAAAATGCTAATATTTTTTGTTTTCTAGATAATGCATTTAGTTTGAGAAATTATCGGTGTAATCTTCGCATTGTAGGATATGCATTCATTTATCTAACTTTGCTTAGAGGCATAAGCAGGTGTTCAGTAACTCATTTGCATTAAATGCACAAACACTCCGATTTTGTTGGACAGATAATGTATCCTAGGTCACACTCACTAATATACATTTCTCTATTCTTGTCATGGCTTGTGAAGAATATGAGCAAGTCAGAGCTGTTCTTGGAGGGAATAGCAACGGAGGAAAAAGACTCTTCTGGCATCGTCTTCTCTAGATAGGGCGTGAGAAATGGCTATTTTTTTTACCTAGAGGAATAGTTCGCTAGGAATTCTGTGAAGATGAGCAGGCATTTATATTGCCACTTTGGAATAAGTCTTACTCTGCTAAAAGGATTTGGATCAAATTCAGCCAGCGCGTGTACACTTTGCGACCTCTGTGTGTAACATAGGTCTGCGACAGTTGTGCGCAGTAGGGTGAACAAAGGAATCTGATTTCTGATTGATAAGAGTAATCTTCTCGAGTGTGTTGTTTGTCTGCTTGAATTCAAGGGGTAAAGTTTTCTGGAGGAAAGAAGGAAAGGGTTAAGATGCAACTGCATGTCAGCCTATTAAATCTGAGTGAGAAAGGAGACTCTTTAAGTGCTGTGTACAACAGCTGCTACTTTTTTTTTTTTTTTTTTTTAACTTCAAAGCCATTTTCTTCCTAGTGAAGCAAGTTTGTGTCTTCATGGTGCTGCATGTGTATCTGTCTCTCTGGTCTTCTCCTGCCCTCTTAGGACCTGTTGGCTTGTTATAATCAAACCCTAGCAGTACAGGGAGGTTTCCAAGGTGCAGAATAGTACTAAGGTGTGTAAACAGGCTGCTGGACAGCAGGAAGCGTGTTAACCCACTGTTAGACGCTAGAGAATCCACCCAAATCCGCTGTAAAAGTAATAACATTAAGAAATAATGATCAGGTAATTCCATTGCTTATATTTGTATTTGATTTAGGGGAAAGACAAGTTAATTTTGAAGTCCCTTTTATATGTCGCAGGCTTAGTTGACGGAGGAGCGGGAGTGGTAGCAAGAGAGAAAGCGGAGCAAATGGTGAGAAACATGTTAAATGAAGTTTTGACAGGTTTTCCTCTTTACCAGGGTAGTGGAGTCTCCTGTTCCAATGCTGCGTGATCTTGCACAAAATTCTGCAGTCAGGTAAGTAAGCTCTGCGGTTTAATGCAACGGTGTACAAAATACAGCAATCAAAATTAATTTTACCGTGGTGTTTTGTGGTGTTGAATTTGCAACAGAATACCTCTCTTAATAAAACTGAAGCTTTTGCATTAAATGTTTCTGGGTTTCTGTGAGAATTGAATCCAAGATATTACGTGGTAACGCAATGGGCTTGGGTTAGGGTGGTTAAGCAGAGCGTGCGTAGTGGCGTGCCCTGCAGGGATGTCCAAAATAGTCATTTCTCAGTGCATCAAAGCCAGTGTGTTTCACCCCTTCAGAAATACCTCACCTTTCCTGCTGTTGCTTTTCTGCTCGCTCTCTGTTGGTACTTCTGGGTCTTTGGCAAGCGAAGAGCAACACTTACAGAACTTGGTAGTCTGGATCAAGCCTTTTAAATTTAAGAAAACAAAACGTTCGTGAGAGCAAGCCTCCGAGACAGAACTGGGTATTGGTTGAAAGCCCTCCAGCTCTTGATTTTTTTGCCTCTTGGATTTTTACCCATTTTTATTCCTAGCAGTTCACAGAGGATGCCTGAGAATATAAACTTCATGTGTGTAAGAAGTAAAGGAGTAATATTAACGTTGCCTGAATGGGATTTTTGGGAGAATAATAAGAAACTTCATAAAGAATAAAAAACAACGCAGAGTTTCCAAGAGTAAATCTTGTGGTTGCAGATGATTTTAATTACTCTTGCACTTGACAGCAAATTTCTGTACAGCTAGTGTGTTGTATGCCATTCTCACTTAATTGGGCACAGTCTAATAGGTGTGTAATGCTTGCGCCTCTAACCTTTCACTTCTTGAGCCACATAAGATACTTGACACTGAAAATCACTTGTGATCTGTCTGCATAGGTTTTTTTTCCTCCAATGAGGCATAACTTGGTTCAACCAGAGCAACTGTCTACAGGCAGTAAGAAATGCTAAGTTGTGGCTTGTCAGGATATTGTCGAAAGGATGTTTTGAAATGGGGATTTAGTTACTTTGAGCGATGAGTTAAAGGTAATTTTTGGCTTTCCATCCGCTGCTGTCAGGAGATTTGAATTGTTTTACGCTTCTGTCCATTTTTCTATTGCAAGGATTTTTCTTCCTGTCTTTTGAGATAGTATGAGCAGTCATGATTCTGCTCTTCAGTTCTTGTGACTTTGGCTGAATTTTCCAAGGGGCCATTATTCTCTTTCCTTCGAGTCTCATCCATTCTCTGTGCTGAAAAACAGATGTATTTCAGCTGGAAGAGTGAGATTATTCTGCCTAGTCGTTTGCTTTTCTCTCTCTTGGCACCCCAGGCATTCTTCTATACCAAATGGTAGGTAGTGAGAGAACAGGAAGCAGGCTGGTGCTGTGTACTTCAAACGCGTCCCCAGTGGGACCTACCTGAGACCTGGATACTTACACCAGGAGATTGGAATTGCTAGGAGTGTGCGTTATTTTTTCTAGAGCAAACCCAAACTGCTATATAATGCATCGTACCAGCACTTTTTGCTCTATTTCTATTTAGTCTGTCTAATTCTAGACAGCTCAAAATTCAGGGTCTGCAAGATATCACTGAAAATAGGTATATAACCCCCCTCCCCCAGAAGAACTGCATGCAACTGCAAAGCTTCCTTTCAGGATAAAAACTCCCTGGCCCAGGAAATCCCACTTCTAAGTTTTGTACGCTTTTGACTAGCCTGCGCAGCAAGCTGATACCCTTCCTGTCTGTACTGTGGCAGCCTTTGAGCTTAATCAAGTACAATCAGTGCTTTGAGTAGAGGATTTGTACTCAAGGGTCTGCAGAAGATACTTTCATTACCATTCACAGGACCAATGTCTAGGAAACAGTTAAACTTTCTTTTTGCCTGCTTATTGATACAGGGGAGGAAACAGGTCACCCTGTGGGAAATAATTGAGGCATCCGAGTCCAATATAGTCAGTACATCCATGTGCAAGAAATGCACTTCGCAGTTTCAGTTGTGGGTTCTTGAATCTTCTTTTTTCTGTGTTGTACATCACTGTTAATAAAGCAGCAGTTACGTTTTAACCTTGCTTGTCTTAACTATCAAGTAAACTTAATCCTCAAATGCTTTCTCCTAGTATCTCTTTCAAAGATCCACAATTTGATGAAGACTTTGTTTTCAAGGCCGTAGTGCTACCTGGTGCGAAGTAAGTATCAGTTGTCAGTTTTCAAATAACCCCATTTTCTTTCATTAATCTGAGTATATGCTCTGATAAGTATTGACGGAACTATTTTTAATGTTAAGGAAACCTGCTCCAGTTCTGAAGCCAGGAGACTGGGAAAAAACCAACAACGATGGCAGGCCTTGGAGACCACAGCTTGGTTTTAACCGAGACAGAAAACCAGTCCATTTGGACCAGTCAGCGTTTAGAACTTTAGGGTAAGACTGGCAGCATTGTTACTGACTGTCTTGCTGTGACGACTATACTCATTTATTGCTCTCTTAATTTAAAAAAAAAAAAAAAAAAAAAAAAAAAAACACAAAAAAACCCAACAAAAACAACAAAACCCCATAAACAAAAAACAAACAAACAAACAAAAAAACAAACAACAAAAACCAAAGGGGTAGGGATGGACTGTCAGAGAGATTAGGTGCTGGTGTTCCATGTTGGAAACATTGACATCTGATATTTAAATTCAGTATTGATGAAAACTGTATATCACTATAATTTTGCAGTAATGTCTTGCGTTATTCTTGGTTTGGGGGGAGGTTCCACTAGATATTTCTAGCTAGCTTTCCCACTGGTGGTTTTTTTGTTTTTTTTTTTCAACTTGTTTGGTGGTTACTTGCTTGAAGTACAGAAGGTACAGTGAGAATATTGCAGACAAGTGATAATTAAGACTGTTATGAAGACAGGAATGTCTTTTATGCTTTTAAAAATGAGTAAGTTTTAAGAACCTGTGTATGAAGCGTGTGTTATGCCATACAATCCGTTTGATTGTCCCTTTTCAAGACATTGCCACTGTCAGTTTTTATTAGTTCTCCAAAAGTCCAGGTGACTTTCTCAGGTGCTGCAGTGTAGTACGAGAATGCTTCTGAGTGCAGGATGAAAGAATGAGCTGGGTTTATGTATTACAGATAAAATGAAGTGGTTTTCCTTATTGGGGAGGGAAAGGAGCTGTATGTTTATCAGAGCCAGAAAAGAGAACATTTTAAAGGAGATTGTATTACTAGCAAGTAAAATTAAACTCTGTGAGCAACTGAACACGAGTGTCTCTTTAGGAAGAGAAAATGCTTTCTTCTTCATTTTACATCTCTGGAGGAACTGGAAGAAGAAAAAGCAACACCCTTTCCCCCCATTCGTTTGTTGGAAAACATAATTGTTCCAGTGCTACACGTGGAACCATCTTCTGTTCTTCCATGTCATAGTTATAAAAAAAAAAAATGTATAGCTATGTTATTGATCACATATGATGTCTCGTTAAATTGCTCTCCAGGATGGCAGACGCCAAAAGCATCAAAGTCTTAATGTGAATGTGGTTCTTGCACAGGAAAAACAGCAAAGGCCTGGCAAGCATTGTCACACCAGTATTTTTAAGTCCCTCATCTCTGTCAGCTCTCACTTCGTGTGAAATGTGACAGCAGTTCAGGGTTACTGAACTCTTAGACAATTTGCAGGAAATACATGGGGGGGTTTTTGCTTATTGTGGCTTGCTATAGAAACTTCAGGATTTTTGCTGGGACCGGCTTGCAAAGCGTGTGCTTTGTTTGTGCCTGGGACCCTGATCTGTAAGCGAGTCACTGCGTTGTGCTGGTGCACATCTCCACCGACACGCTGGAGAGAGCTGGGGTATTTGATGGGCTGGGTAGCAGCTGTGCTGTAAAATGGCGTTCATATTCTTTTTCCTTTCCATTTCTTGCTCATAATAGCCATACGATGCCAAGGGAAAGAGGGATGCCAGGAATGTATGCCAATGCGGTACCTCTTGGAACTTACGGGAGCCCATACACCAGGCCGCTTCTGAGTGGGCAGCAGCAGATTCCTAAATTGTTGTCAAGTAAGTGGGTTCTGCTTTCTGCATTTCAGAGTTTGAGAAATACTGCGGTTTTATTTTGGTCTGTTGCACTATTACAAATCAAAAGTGGAGTCAGACATCCGTCTTCGTTAACCTTGTGTTGCTCTTCTCTGTTGTTCTTCCTTTATGGAATTACTGTAGTGAAATGTATTAAAATGTAATTATGTGCTTGTAAGTGGGATCCCATTTTGAACACTGTGCCCAGTATTCAAGTGCAATAGGAAGAATAGCATTTTGTCTACTAAGGGTTCCTAGTGTCTATTATCCATAACGTGTTCAGTTTGTGGCTGAATCTCAATGTCACCAGCATCAGTAGACTTAGAAGCTTGGTGCTATGTGTCTGAAGAAAACAACAAGAGGAGGATGCTGGCCCCAGAAAATAACTAATGCACAAGGCATGGTGGCAGATCAGGAGAGATTGTAGGACTGACAGAAGAGCTGTGCTTGGTGCCAAGGTGCCAGACTAAACCAAAATGGCTCATTCACGGTCCTGCGTTGGCTTCTCCTGCTTGCAGTAGGTCTTGTGACTTTTGGCAAAGAGGTGGTAGGAGATGGTCAGGAGGTCAGGGATGCCGCTGCTGTTGGTTTGGTGAACAAGTGGGTCGCTAGAAGTGGTAAGATAAATCCTGTGCCACCTAAAGTGGAGTTCTTCATCATGGGAAGGAATTGTCCGTATGAAGGGCTCCCAAAAAGGATGCTAGAGTCCTGTCTCTTCACCAGTTATCAGGAGCCGCATTTCTGTAGTGGTGGGATTGAGACAGGAAGAAACTCGGCTAAACTGCCTAAAAGGTGCTTTAAACTAAGTTCTCACCGTTCAGCTGAATTCTTGCAATATTGAATTATGCAAGCGTTTGAAGTTTAAACAGCTGACACAGATGAAGTTTGAGCTCCAACATTTTGTCGCATATAGAAGACCAGATGACTGCATAGTGAAGCTGTCAGCCTTTTTATACCTGACTTGCATTTTTGTTGCATTTGAAATGGTGAATAAATTGTATCGATGGCCACTCTGAATTAAACTTTTTGTCCAGTCCCAAAGTAGATGAAGTGTAGTTGAGTAGTAGGTGCAGAAGCTTTCTTGTGCAAGGAATCAGATTGGTTTAAGTGGAGAGATGGATTGAATACGAGCGCCTGGAGCTATTAGCTTGATTTGAGGAAAACAAGTGGTTTTTTTTTTAAACAAACAAGAAATATGATCTAAAAAGAGTGTGGGGAATGGGAAAGCAGAACTACCAGACAGGCATCACGTTTTTGTATTTGTCCTGGTTTTGAATCCCCCAAAAGAGAAAGTCTGTGTGGTTTTTGGGGAGAGAGAAAGTATTCATGAGCCCATCAGTCCCTGTGCTGCCATTCAAGTCTTCTGAAACTCAAGTCTTGACACTTTGTGGGAAATACTTATTTCAAACGAGTTTTCTCTGCCTTATGTACATGGAGCTGATCTTGCTAATTAAGTACTTAAAAAGCTCTCATCCTCATGGCATCTGAGCACCTTGTGTTGTATAGGAAGCACTCCACATGCAAAAATATGCCCCAGTGGCACCGTTCTTTCAGATTGAGTAGGCTTGAATCTACTGATCGATATGAAATCCCAGTCCATCTGTTGGCCTTAGAAAAAACTGTCTGGTGGCTTTCTTTCATGTGTCCCTTCCTCCCCTTATCTTCTGCCCCTTCGTCACCCTCAAATTGCCTTGGGCATCCTCGGTTGCTATTCTGCCAGTGTGCCTGGCAAATCTGAAAGCAAGGCTTTCCCCCCCCCCCCCCCCTTCCTTTCTCTTGTTGTACCACTTTCCTTAATGCCGCTTTTTCCATTAGGCAGAGGTTGATCTCGTGCTTTCCTGTTCATGCGGCAGAAAGAGGCGCCAGGTCAACGTGCTGGTCCCTCCAGCCACCGTTGCGGCGTGCTGCTTCACGCGCTGCCAGCGGTAGTCGTACAAAGGCGTTTTCACAAAGCAGGGGTTGTGCGCCTGCCGTTGCTCTCCGGGGCTCTTCACCCGGGAGTCGAGAAGCTGGTTCCTGGCACACTCTGTTTTGGTGGGAGACTGCGGTGCAACATGCTGCAAATGTATTCTTTGTCAGTTAATTTTGTCGTGTTTCTCCTCCTCTTCTACTAAGGATGGCAAGCTTGTCCTAGGAGATTAGTCTTGAACTCTAATTAACTTCTGATTCAAACTGACTGCAATGTGAAGTCTTTACAACTAACTACAGCGGTGGTTGACTTAATCAATGCCAAGTGGCCGCATGTGTCTTAACTCCTCTTTTACCAGGTAGACACCCTGGTTAAAGGGTTAAACCCTTACTTAAACCCTTGTTAGAAGAATACCTCCAAGCGTCATAGCCAAAAATTCCAGCTGAAATGAATCTTTCTGACACTCACACTGAAGGATGCTTTTAAAAATGAGACAACACCTGAACACGGTAACATAACCTGGGTTATGGATTGTGTGCGTTGAGTGGGAAGCAAACCGGTCCAGGTGGGAGTGTGTCAGCAGCTCTCTGAACCTCACTGCAGAAGGTGGTGGCCATCTTATTGGACTGGAACAGTCTGCGTGGACAGTGTGTTTGCTCCGATGGAAATTTGTCGTCAGAATTGAGCACGTGGGCCAGTTTCGCCCAGACGGCGTTTTGTCCAGGAGTACCAAAAGGTGTTCCTAGATCTGACAGCGCAGCTGTCTTCTTGCCTTTTGCAGTCATTCCCTTCAGTTCAAGCACAAATGTCTCTGCCAAAGCACAAATATCTTCAACTAGAAAATCATATTAGAAAAAATGGGAAGGCATATGCTGAATTTTCTGAATGGGGCAGGTTATATGTTGTGTCCGAGTTCTGATCATCAGCTATGTAATTGTGAGAGAACAGGTGTATGTTGTGGCGTAATTGGATTGGGAAGCGTCCAGAACCCACACATTCCTGAAAAACTATGGTTAAAATTCCCACATTTTGTGGGATTGATGCAGAGCAACTTTTCATTTTATGTATTATGTTTTTATATGTATGATGAAATAAAATTAGACTCTAGAAGGGCAATGCGGTCAACCAAAGTGCCATCTCTTCCTCAAGAGCCTGCTGTGGGTGTTCCTTACTGTTGTTCTCTGATTTGACTTTGATGTGCCAATTTTCAGTTGATGAATAATTGTCTGTGCTGATAACTTGGAGAGTCAAGTGCAGTATGGCAGTACTCTGTGAATGGCATATTTGGTTTCTTCAGCACGGGGTATCTGATTTATGACTTTCCTTTCAGTCAGTAAACTTGTCAATTAGCTGCATTTGAAAAGTGATTTTTGATTAGTGCAATCAGTAAACACAAAATCTCCTCTTTGATTGCCACACTGATTAGATAAATTGTTACTTGAGGAGCCGCTAGAGAAGGCGGTTTATTTGGCCTTATAGCTCTAGGAAATGCCTAAGTTTTGAAGACTAAAGAAAATATTAATTGTCGTTTCTCCTCCAATTTTATGCCTTTTTGAAGTGCAGTTCACTGCTCCGAGCTTTTTCCCTCAAAGATTACTCACTGTCAGAGCCATACAAATGAATAGTAATAAGGTGGCTTTAAATGTTTTTATGATGATTTCGTTAAACTCTTTCTTAAACTGTTCCCTAGGGCTGCAAAACGATGTGGTTACGGCAGGAGAGCTGGGTCCTTTCTTCAGGTGGAAAGAAAGTGATTAAATGGGAGACCTGTTTTTAACTAGCCCTTAAGCGGGGAAACGCTGTACTAGGGCGAGACCAGCATCATCTCACTGGGTTTCTCACTAGAGCACCATTTGACCCTGGCAGTGGAATGGAAAATGTGTTAACAAACTTCAATTAAAATGTGAAGTTCTGACCAGGGAGGGTCAGGAAGGGAGAGACTGTATTAGTCCGTACAATTGTCCGGATGCTTGGGGGTCTTGCCTAGCTCAGCCCGCACAGAGAAGAAGGCTGGGGGAAGCATCCTCTGTGGAATAGAGGGATTTTTCCTGGAAGTTTGTGTCTCCCAGCAAGCAAAAGGGGAACCGAGACAGGCTTAGGAGACCTGCGGGTCCGCTTACGGTGAGAGAACCAAAACCGAGCCCTCAGCGTGGGGCTGCAGATGAAGAACCGCAGGTGTTAGTAGCTACAGATGGAGCGTTTTTGTGCAGCTGAAAACGTTTTTCACCAGAACGCAGTTCTGTTTCGTGTATTTCTGTGGTGCTGGTGTCTGTGAAACTTTGAAATTATCAGAACTAAAAAGTTGGTTTAGGATATTTGTGGATTGCAAGTAGTGACACTCTTAGGCTTTACCAATTAATTTTTTTATTTTTTCTTTTTTAGCAATTTAATCTTTGTACTTTTTTTTTTTTTTTTAAAGGTTCAGTTTAATGTTGTCTCTTAATCGCTCGTTTTCCTGAAAGTAGCTGAAGACACCGTTATGGGCTTGGGTTTTCTTGTGTTGCGCTAATCTTGTATTCGAAAGCGAACGCACCGCCACTAAAGCCTCGTGTCCTTACAGCCTGTTTACGCACGTAAAAGTCCTCGTCATTCACAGGCTGATCGGTATAAAAGTGCCACGTACCCATCTTTAGTCCTTGTGATGCTTTAGACTGGTTACAGCGTAGACGAAATAAATAACCAGTTATACTTGGTTATGAGCATCAGTCGGTAACGGTATATGTGTCTGTGTGTGTATATGTATGTGTATATGTTGGCTGATGTGTGCATGTGTGTGTGTATATGTGTAATGTTTAATAAACAAATAAAGTGCAGCGTGTACCCCTCCTCTGCCCTGAAAGGTTTCTGTCCGGGTCAGACCATTACAGCCTGGGGACAATCCAGCCAGAGTTAGGAGAGAGGTGCAGATTTTTTCCTCTGACCATTTCCCCCCACCCCCCCCTTTTTCTTTCAAATTATCGCAAAGCTTTAATGGGCTTGAATATTGGCAGTTTAAGAGGGCGTTGCTGTCCCATCGCAGTGCATCCATTAGACAGCTTCTGGAACCAGCTGTTGAAATTAGGTCACACTTAAACACCATTGAAAATAATCAAAGGTGTCACTGAAACTGAAGCTTTTGATTGATGCACAATTTGAGTGTTGTGGACTGACCGGGGAGCTATTGATTAGCCGTTTCTTTTATCCTGTTTACTGACCAGTTTATTTAGAAGGACAACAACCGTTTAATTGCATGTCCTGTTAAAGCAATGTTGTTACTGCTACATCTTTGTAAAGAGTTAGTTTGGGTAGAAGAAACAATTGAGAACTGGGTGGTCTTTTTCACTGCAGTTTCTTATAACTGCAGTGCTGAGTCTCTGGCCAAGTTTTTACTCGAAAAGGTCTAATTCGGTCTGATTAAATTATCTGAGACAACATTAATAGATTTTTATTATTATATTAACATTGTCTAGGTTAACTTTTAAATATATTTTTACTGTCTTTAAATATATATGTATACTGATATTTAGGATATAAAGACAGTAAAAATATATTTAAAACATGAATAAAGTGGAACTGGCTGCTTTGTTGCATGCTCCGGTCGTTCTTTTAGTTTGCTATATAGAATAGCTTAGCCTAATCGGAGGGAAACTTGCACCTATTTTGAGGTTTAAATATTAGTTTCGCACAAATGTGGTGTGTTGGGATGATGACACAGCGGGTGTGTGTGTGTGTGTGTATCTATATTTTTTTCATATAGTGCAGTGACGAATGTATTTGTTAGAAATGTAAACATTGAGTGAAGTCTTCAGTTGTTCCGGTAACAGACGTGGTTTTGCGTTTTTAAAAATCTGAGAGAAGATACCCTGAAGTGTCTGAACACTAACCAATGCTAGTTCTAGCAATTAAAATTCATTCTTCTTATAACTTGGGGCTTATTTAACGTATCAAAAAAGAAAAAAAAGTTGTCTTTTATTAATTAGTACTAAGCTTACCACTGATGGGCATAAGGGCTCTATCAAAATCAGCAACAGTAACCAAGGACTTGGTGGAATGTATTTGGTAGTACATCCAGTCTGAGCCTTTCTGTTTGACTTCTTAAAACGAGTTCTCAGGCACGCCTAAGAGTAAGTGGAGCATGATTCTTTAAGTATACTTGCTCTCTTTTGTTCTAACGTTTTGTTTTACCCTCTAGATCTTAGACCTCAGGAGTCTTGGCGAGGCCCTACGCCCTTGTTTCAACAGACACCGCAGAGGTAAGGCAAGAGGGATCGAAGTTTCGTAAAATGTGCCCAGGAGGATGTGCTTGGTTCTGCCGGGCTTCACAACTTTTTTTTTTTTTTTCTTTCCCCTCTTTGTTTTGAACTTTGTTGTTTAAATTTGTTTAAATCATGCCGTACAGCAGGGTTTTTTTTTAAGTTAATTAATGTCCATGATTTATTTATATTTTGCGAGCGCGCTATGTGGTGTTCATCCTTTTAAAAGGCTCGAGTACTTTGTATTAAAAAAAGAAGGCAAAAACACTTTCCATTAAAACTCAGACTTCAAAATTAACTTTACTGTTGGTGCTTTGGTACCGTTCTTGGTTCTTTGGCCTTTATCTTATTGAAGCTTTTGAGATACTATGAAATTGAACACAGAGAGCTTAAAACTGCATTAGATTTTGGACAGGCTAAACAAATTTCTTTTTAGGAGGGCTGTGGAGCTTAATGAGGCATAACTAATGGTGTTCCACTTTTATCATTTCTGTGCCGCAACCGCAGCATTAGTACAGACTAGCCATTGATTCTTGCTACAAACCTCTTGAAGTCCTAATCAGCTTCTTTGGTACAAGTTTTTCAGGCCTGACAAGCCTATTGTAGGGCAGTGTCACTGTAGGTCAGTAGTTATTAGTTGCCACTGAAAACAGTTTCTTTAACTACTTAAGACTGAACTGAATTAAATGCAGAAGGGACTCAGGGAAGGATTATGGAATCTGCAGTCCAATAAGTGCCATCGAATAGAAGGAATGTGACATGGTTTGATAATAAGGGATGTTTTACATGCGTTCCTTCATTGATAGGTTGTGTGTCCTTAAGTCAGATGGACTTTATAAACTCCAGCCTACCTGTGAAAGCTATGAATAATGATATTTATTTATATTTATGGAGGATTGAGAGCGTATGTGAGATCATTGAAGTTTCTGCTCTGAGGCACAACTTTTTTTTTTTGGTGGTTTTATTTGCAAATGGGAACCGTTGAAAATATCAGCTTTGGGAGAATTTATTGAGCTCTCCGCAATCACACTTTCCATGGCAACCGTTTTGATCCCCATTGAAATAAGTCCGGCTCCCTTGTCCTGTGCCACATCAGTGCGGAATATTGCATTATAAATGAATCTTGCATTACAAACTAATATTGCCTTTTCCATGGGAGTTGCTATTCCCACCCCTTAATTAAATCCAATGTATATAGTATCATTTTGTGACACATTGCTACAGGCCTGTAACTTGTCAGTACTTTTACAATGCTATACTTGTGTTGTTTTACCGGGCTCTTTATTTTGGCAACGTGGAAGAGTTTCTCAATTCACATATAAGTAACTTCTTTCAGCCAGAAATTCTGTTTGCTTCTCACTTGAAATACATGTGTTTATTGCAGTTGTAATAATCGACTGTCTCTCTAATCAGAATCCTGACATGAGGTTACTGTGCTTGGTTTGTGCTAATATTTTTTTAGAAGTGACCACACATGGCCCAGGTACTTCAGAGCATTTTTACAGATAGATGCTGTTGGTGATTCGATCTGCTAACCTGTCCAGCGTGCTTCTAGACCTCACTATTCAGTTCCAAAACTTGAGGAAACTGATGTCCCCTGAGGCAATGTATCATCTTCACCTAGAAAATAAGCTTTAGAGAAGCTTGGAGAATTCCATTCTAGCTTTCGAGTGACAACAGTATATTTACAACGCGTTCCTTCCCTGATGGTGCTTTGTTAGACCTCTGATGGTTTATGAAAATCGCTAACTTGCAAGTTTCGGTGCTGGGGATAAGTAATTTTGCCAAGGTCTTGGAAGGGGTTTGATTTGGGGAAACAAATCAAACAGGTGCTTAGGGCTGATATTGAGTTAGCGGCTATACAGAGATAAGAGTGGAGACTTAAGCAAAAGTTTAAACAGAAACATAAAGATGGGTAGGCTTTGGTGCAGGAACAAATGGCTGAACCCGTTGAACTGAAACCCTCTCTAAAGGTTTTCAGTTTCCCAGTTAGTTCCCTGGGAGCCATCAGTTTGCCATCCCGTTACCCCTAAGGCTGTCCCCGCTTGCTGCTGCGGCTTCAGCTGCTCCAGGAGCACCAAGGTGCCTCTGGGGAGAACGGCAAGGAATTTCTGTTCTCCATCACCTCTATTCCGGAGAAGAAAGTAATTGGGGGAGAGGCCAGCCCCTGCTCCAGCCTTTTCAGATGAAGTGGGTTGGCAGGAGGCTACGATATCCTTGATTTGCGACTTCAAGCGAGGGATAAGCCGGGAAAGCTTTGAGCCTTTGTGCTATTTCAGGGACGGAGTATTGGAGCAGGGGCTAAACTAACTCTTGCTTCACAGGCCTGGGTGGAAAAAGAACCCAATAGGGTCAAGCTGCTTCCTCATAATCCACACGATCTTGTCTCCTGCGTAAGATTTCTTACTTTTAAATTAGTGATGCAATTCGATGTGCAGCAAGTAAAATAAAATCGGTGAGTTGCCATTGAACAGGTTACCTGTCAGCGTGTCCTGCTCCGACTGGGCTGCATTACTGGAGATTGCAGAAGATTATTTCATGCTGTTGCCTTTAGCGCTGGTGAGATGTGATACGTTTCAGCGGTTATATATATATATATATTTGCTACCTGGTTTCCTCGCTGATGGAAACTTGTAATCTGGTGAAGCAAATCTTTTTGCTTAACCTGCTCATGGAAGAGATTTCCAAAGAGGCAGAGTTTGGGACGCAGATGCTTTACTGTATAAAGCTTCCTGAAGTTGTATTTTATCTACCCTGTACGTATATGCTTTAGTTTAATTGTAAGTTGACATAACTCTTGAGTTGAGTTGAGTAAATCTGCCAATGTGAACTCGTGCGATATTCCAAGTGGCACAATTCTTTTTTTGTTACCCGTGAGGCACAGCTTTGCTGCGTACAAATCCCCACCCTCAGGTCATTTGAATCGCCAGTTAATACATCCACTAGACGAACAGGAAGTCAAGTGCTGTGAGGGCTATAATTTCCTGATTTCTGTTTACCAGATGAAAATTTAATTTTTTTTTTTTTTTTTTTTTTAAATAGTACATAGTCCTGTAAATTAAGAGCACCAAAAGGTGTAAGCTGCTTTTCTGGCTTTAAGATCAGAAAATGCATTGCAGCTTTTTTTTTTTTTTTTGTTCTTTCTTTCTTTTCCTGCTAGGTTTATCCTCTAGAATATGTCGTGGTTCTAACTGAAAATCACCAATTGAACTCTTTCAGATGGCCTCGAAGCAAAAATGCCCCAGCATAATAGTGACTTTAGTGTTAATGTGTTTCATTTGTTACGTATCCCAACTTTTCTCTAAGCAACGCATTATTAAAATAAGTAGTTTAAACTCTGTGCCAAATACATATTAATGTTAAATGACACTTGTGTCAAACTTTCCCATTCCAGGCACGAAGCGAGTGTTGGCCTGTGATCATCAGTTGCTGAGGGTATTTACCACAAGCACGGTAGCAAAGCTGTAGAGGCAGAGTGACTGTTGATGAAAGTCCTAGAGCTGAGGTTATGTAGGTAATTCCTTGTAGTTTTTCTTAAGGCTGAGCAGTGTATTCTTCCTGGAAAGTCTGCTGTTTTGTAGAAATAATGGGGGGGAAAAAAGTTAGTACTCAAAACACGTAAGCGAAAGGAATATCATACTTTGAATACCGATTTTTGAGTGTTTAGTCCCTGAAAGTGTAATGTGCTGTTAACTTTAAATGCAGTATTGCTCCTCCTAATGAATGATTTGGGTACCATTGTGCATTTCTAGACATACCTCTGAAACTAAAAATAAAACCGCACAGTTCAGTGTTACCACTTAGCTTTTGTGCGTGTTCACTTCTAGTGCGTATTACACATCGTATTTACCGATTGCATATTTATCAGGTAAGGCTCATACTTTTATAAACACGAATCGATTTATTTCGTTTCTAGAGACGGTAGGAGTTCCTTTTGCCGTTCTAAGATTCAGGCAGGTCTTAATCTGACCAGGTGGAGCAGCTGTCTTGCAGGCTGTAGTGTGAAACCAAAAGCAATTTGCATCCCAAATCGGAAAGCCTTCACGTCCAGAGTGCCTGTTTTCGGTCACTTTAATCTTACGTTTACCTGTCTTGATTCCAGCGTTGCCTCTGCTCCAGCTGGCGAAACGTGTGTTTAAAAGTCCTTCCTCTCCCAGCATCGCTTCCTCAGTAGCTCAAAGCTCGGTTTGCCCAACGTTGTACAGCTGGCTGTGAATCCTCCCTCGGTCATGAAAGTCGTACCTCCTCCCTGAACTGCGCGTGTGTTTGAAAGAACATATCAGCCTCTGGGTAGGGTTACTCCTCCAGGGCTGAGGTCCGCCAGTTCGATGCAGCGAATCTAGGCAGAGGCTCTTTGGAAGACGTACAAAGTAACTTTCAGTGCAGTGGTGCAGCAGGTAAATGCGAAATGCAGTGCTCGTGCTCTCGGCTGTTCCTGTCTCTCGGCAGGCTGGCCGCACGCTCTTCAACTGGCTCTCTCTTAAACAGGGGTCAGAAAAGATTAACTGTCTCGACTATCCAATTTTTTTTTTTTCCTTTACAACAATATATTGTACTGCAAAACATAACTGCTACGGTTTCTGGAGGGATTTGTACCCTTACCCGTGCTCAGCTTTAAAGACTATATCGTGGCTATATCGTTTTTCTAAATATTTTTAATCAAACAATGATTTGATGTATTATACCTGTTGCTTTATAATGGTAATGTTAGAATAGGTACTTAAAGGCAATTAAAACATTTCTTGCTGTTAGTAATCTAGGATGGCAAACTACATTATAATGGATGTTGAATTTGCGTTCCCATATAAACTGTACGCCAAATGTCAGTCAGTCCATGCCAATTAGTGCTTATGTTGCTAGGTCACCGTGGTCAATTGAAAACGGCATCAATAGAACTTGAAAAGGTTTCTTCCCGATCAGACCTTCTGACATATTGAGCAGAATAATGGATGGGAAAAAGCAGCCAAGGCCCCTACCCTAGATTCAGAATACTCGCAGTAAGAATTCATTTGCAACCTGCAATTAACTAGAAAGAATGGACTCCCAGAAAGAGTCTGGACATTTAGAAAAGAAAGCCTCATTCTCCTGTATCGCACATGTTTACTCTTCGGATGGTGTGTTACGTTTAGCTAACTTGGTGATATCTGGGTTTTAATCTACGTTCAAGATGAGTGCAGATGAATTGGCGAATTTGCCCCTAAAATAAAAGGTGGACAGAATCCTTCCAAGGAATTTGAAAAGCCTCGGGTTGGTAAAAATTGAATTTGCTGCTTGCCGGTAGCACCTGGTTCTGTACCTTTCGAGCTGCGGGGGAGCAATAAGTGAATGTGGCCTTTTGGTCTAACTCTGAGGCAAATCGAATCGCCCGTACTGTACAAGACTATAGAAATTTGGGTTTTGTGGCGTGAAACTGCCTCTAGGAGCTAAGTTCATGCCGCAGCGTGTTGTTTCTTTACGCAGAACTGCTGGAGCTGCTCCTCTTCTTGCCTGGAACCGCATGCTGCAATCCCAAAACCAGTTCCAGCCAAATCAGTACCAGGGGCTGGGTGGACCGATGAGTTACCCACAGAGACCCGAAGATCGGATGGACAGGGGAAGACAGGTACGAAAGCGTTGCCCCGTTTTGCCCCTTTTGTTCTCCTCCTGAATAAGGCTTCCTTCACGTGTGGCTGTGGAGAGTGAATGCAGCACAGGTAGGCGTTCCTGAGCCGGTCTTAGCCCGGTGGCTGTGCCACCAGTGAAAGCACTGACAGGTAAGCTTCCCAGCTTTGCCTGGCCCCTCCGCGCCTACCCCCGGCGAAAGGCCCACGCCGTGACTATGCCACTACTGCTTTTCATTAAAAGTCGATCAAACACGCTACCAAGTCACAGGCTTCTTGCAGCCTGAGAAAACGTAATCTGAAGGCAAGTATTTCAAGCAGATTCTTCCTCTCCTGTAAGGAAATCTGGCAGCTGCACATTTTGAGGGTAGAAGGGTTTCTCTCCGGTATGTTTAAAATGTAGATTCGTACGACTTCATTATTTTTTCCCCTCAAATGTTTATTGGCTTTCTCTTAGCTGAAAAACTACTTAAATGCAAATGTTAGATTCTAGTAGCCAGAGAAATAAACGTGTCTGTGAAAATAGCTTTGTGTGGTTAAATGAAAACAAGTGAACGTGATAGCAGAACCTCATCCAAAATTATAGGTGACTTTGTCATCGGTTTATGAAAATGCCACGGAATGAAAATGCTTCTTGAAAGTAGCAGGTGATTTTGCTTACGTGATTTTCTTTGTGCGTGTGTTCCCAGGAAAAACATAATCCGCATATACTCTTGTACTAGAAATTTGAGTATTTATAGTAGTAGTTTAAAATAAATTTCAGATCTCTGTATTTAAGTTCTGTTGCTGTTTTTGGCAAGTCAGAACCTATTACTCAGGGGTGGGCACATTACTGACCAGTAGTAGGGAAAGAGGAGGAAGAGTGCTCAGCTGCTCAGTAACAACGCTATTTCCCAATCCTTTATATGAAACGAAGGCACAAACTGTTTGATATTTGCCTTCTCTTGGGACGTGGTTCAGCTACCTCTCATAAACGTGCTCAAGACGAGTCACT
This sequence comes from Vanellus vanellus, assembly GCF_965231255.1. Lineage (NCBI taxonomy): Eukaryota > Metazoa > Chordata > Aves > Charadriiformes > Charadriidae > Vanellus > Vanellus vanellus. The sequence goes on from NC_138907.1 coordinate 1,705,874, forward strand.
TTTTAGCCTACGCTCTTAGCTTTTCTTTTCTTCTTCCCAGTCTGCCCACCTCCCCAAGGTGCAAACGCCATCAGATTTGGTGTTTTGATTTTTGGGGCTGTTTTCTCCATGCTATTGGCAGCGTATAGTCATTTTCACGTAGCTATAAATTCTGCCCCGCAGTGTGTGCGCTGGGTAATATCCCGGTCTCCTTTGCTTATACAGCAGGGACTGCAAGTACAATCCATTAAACCGTTATGTCATACGGCACGTGTGAAAGTCATCTTACGGCATTTTTTTTTACCCCTTCTCTGATTCTCTGTCTGCTTTGTTTTTCTTTTCTGCTCTGGTTGGGAGAGTCAGGTAGTGCTGTCTATCACAACCACTTTTGCACCATGACGTTGTTGCGGCGTGGGGGTTTTGAGGCAGCCAATACAATAAAAACACGGACTGTCGAACCAAGTTTGTAAGAGAAGAGCCTTTGGCCTTCGCTGGGGAAGCTTTTTGCAGAGTGCCGTGTGCTTCCCTGTCTGGTTCCGCTTGTCAGGACCGAAGCCCAGCAGAAACAGCCCGTGCGCCGCTAATACCGTTCTCAGCATTGTCTGCCGACTGCGGGATTACGTGCTGCTGCTGAAAAGATCTATAGCCTGCGAGCAGTCTGCCCCAGCGCTCCCAACTCTTAAACTCTTGTTCAGCTGAACCCTTGTTAGCAGCGCTGAGATTCCCTTCTCCCCCCCCTCCCCCCCCCCCCTCCTCAGCTCCTACCCTGAAGCATTTTTAGTGCAGGGGAGGCTTTTCAGACCAGAGTGAGAATTGCCTTTAGCTCATTCAGTTGTCATATTGGCGTTGCAGCCAGAAACGGGGGGGGAAAAAGACAAGTGAGAGTGCCACCGTGCACTCTTGCTTCTGGCATAGTGGGGAGGCATCACCGGTACAAATCCTTCCAGGACTGGTTTTGGCTATAAGCAAAACTAGACAGCGTGGTTTATGATCGCTTTAGGCTTAATGAAGAAACAGTGGGGCTTGAATCCTGGCTCTGCTGCCCAACTAGTCCCCAGTGGGGTGGTTTTTTTTTTTTAAGCATATGTCAAATTTGGATGAGGTGTATCGATAGGATCAGTTTTCAAATAGCTTTCATTTTGTGTTAGGCGGGTTTACTGAAAACACTGGAGACAAAGGAATAAATGCGTAATTGCACTAATCCATAACAGGGGCTGCTGTAATATTGTAGAAAAATCAGTGGAGGATTTTGATGCTGGTGGAGTCTGGGTAGTATTTAATTAGGGCTGGAAAATAGGTGCTTGAAAAAAAAGTCTGTCTGCTACGCCGTACTCTGCTCTACCCTTTATCCTGCCCAGTGTAGGTGGATGTATTCGCAAAAGGAATCGGTGCTTAAACTAGTTAATTCCCAACCTTAAATCTTCATCCGTAACAGCTGGAATCACAAAGGTGAACAGGAATTGTCTTCCAGAAATGGTTGCAGTGTGGGCTCGGGGAGGGCACCCCCTCCTAGTTCACCCCCCCCTAGGGGGGATCTCAGAGCATCGTGGGCATCTACAGCCTGGCGGGGACATAAAACCTCCGCCCTCGCAGCTGGCCAGCTGTTTGCCACCTGAATGATTAAATAGGAGGCATGTTGCTGTTTGGTAATATGGCAGTCCTGCCCAAAACGTAATTCACCTGTCGGTGGCACAGGGCATGTCTGCTGGATCGCGAAACAAAGTTAAAACCGGATGGTGACAACAGTTTCATTTGTATTCACGTACATGATGGTTATTAAGGACAAATCTTTCAGCTGAAGTAAATTTGCTTCCTTAAAAAATTTCCATTGCTGTTGCGTTGCTTTCCAGCTGGTTTTTATCTCCTTTTAAATTTTTGTTTCTTTTTCTTTTTCTTTTTTTTTTTTTTTTTGTGTGTGTGTGTTATTTTTAAATGAACTTTCAGATGTCATTATTTCCTCGGGGCTGACAGCACTGGAGTAAAATTAGAAGCTACCTTAAAGGGTTTAGGGTGCAAAACCAATAATTGAATCCAGCGTTGCAGCCTGTAAATTTCAAAGCTTTAAAGCCTTGAAAAGGGATTCAAGTGGAAGTGGTGACACGTAGCAGCATAAATAATTATCTTTGGTCCCTTTCACCTCTGAATTCTTTTTTTACAGCATATAGAACATGGTCTGAAGAGGTTAATAAACGCGCTGCTACAGAGTGCTTACAAAATTAATGCAACTGCCATGGATATGGGTTGCGCTGTGGTAGGAGGTATTTGTTGGTGTCTCCCAGCTGTTCCAGAAAACTAAAGAATGAACTCGGTGGTGTTGTGCAGGTGTTTGATGTTTTTACTTCAGCCCCTAGTAAAGCAGCACCACGGAATATCCAGGCGGATGTCTTGTGCAACTGTTACAAGACCTCTAAATTGTAGTTCTGCACCGGCGTTGCTGCCATTTATGTAACTGGAAGGCTCTTTCAAGGCATATAGTCAACTTGTTTCCTTGTTTAATCAATTAGAATCAAACCCAAAACCCAACTCAACACCTTCCTTGTGGTGGAAACGGTGTATTCTGCACCTCTCTTTCAGAGCCCTTTAAGAACAGGGTGTAACAAATCGGTTTGTGTTCAGAAAGTCATTTTGGGTTGCCTGACAGGAGCAGGCTGGAGCGAACCTCCCCCGGCACAGGTTCCCTCGCTGCCCCTTCGGTTTCAGCCATCACCTCGGAGCCTCCACGGGACAGGGTGAAGATGGATTTCTCTTTTAAAGAAATGAAAGGAAGCCACTCTTCCCCTCCCCACCAAAAAAACCTCCAAGTAAGAAACAAACAAAGCCCTGTATCTGTCGTTAGTGCATCACATTTAATTAAGTTTCTGGTCTCTGCGCTAGATCAGATTTTGAAATAACTTCAAATGTTTCAAGGGGACTGTATGAAATTTTCCAACAGGTTTTTCACTGGATAGTTGGTGTACAGAACGCCTCATGTAAATTTAAATACAAGAGTATGTCTAATTTGCAGCGACTTCGGAGGTGGGATTTAGGCATCTTTCGCCTATTATCTAAAATGGGTGAGAGCTGAAAAATTCTGTAACAAATACAGATTATTGTTTGTGTTTTTTTTTTTCCTTTTTAATGCCCATCTGTAAAAACGTCTGCCTTGCTTTAGCGTAAGATTGCTTGCAACTCAAACAGAAAACTGGTAGTTGAGGGAAATTATTTTTTTTTTTTCCTCTGAAAAAAATGAAGCCGGCTAATCCTGCTGACAGCATACGGGCATCACGCCTCTCCAATTGATACTTCAGTGAGTCCACAAAAATGACGTTTCCATCAGTGCTCTGTGCAAAGCGTAAGGGTACATACTGCAAAGCCCACGTTTCTGTAGGAATTAAAAATTTGCATTTCAGATCTGCCCTTTGGGGTGTGTGTGTGGGGGTGTGTGTGTGTGGGGGGGTGTGTTTTGTGGCTTTAACATTTTGTACCTTTTTGCTTCCAGCGTTGCTGAAAGCAAGGAATGTGCAAGAGGCGTTACAGCTTGGAAGTACCTTATCCTCGGTGCTGTCTTTTTGGCGAATTTGTTTCTGATGTAGAAGCGTTGCTCCTCCCGCGGTACAGAGCCCCTCTCCGTTGGGGGAAGTTAAAAGGTTGTGTTTTCAGGAGAGCATCTGTAAACGCCGTGAAGAGACGCTCAGCTCTGCCCGTGGTACCTTTCTGTGCAAAGGATGTATTGTCTCATTTCTGTATGGCGCCTGGAGCTCGGCTAACTTGTTTACTGTGATGTTAATCCAAAAAATAAATGCTTGCTTTTGTTTGTTTGTAGGCATATGGCCCCGGGAGGCCCTACCCGCTGCCACCTCCCTCAGGAAGATACAGCTGGAATTAGCCCTTGACTTTTTTTTTTTTTTTTTTTTTTTAAAGTATAGAAAATGTCTGGGGGTTTTGGTTTTGTCCTTTTATTATTTGGGGAAAAAAATGGAATCCTTAAGAAACATCCCTGTAGTTTTTAAACGATGATACTTGTTTTAAATGTGCACATTTCTTACCAAACTGATTTTTTTTTTTTTTTTTTGGGGGGGGGGAGGGGGAGCTACATCACTTGGGAATAGCGTATTGCAAAAATTGGAGTAAACTAGACTTGCTAATTTGCTTGTGAGACATTTGATGAGGTAGGAGTGCTGTTTTGTCTTTATTGCGTATACAAGCTGTGCTTAGCTGTGCCTGTCAATCTGGACTCCAAACATCCTTTACTCCACACATAAGAGCCTGAAAACAGACACGGAGTTTTAAAGAATGCATAGAAATCGGATTTTATTAACTCTTGGGGAAGACACAGCAGGCAGCCTGCGGAGCACGGTGTGTAAAGACACGTCTGTCGGTATTCCTTGTCAGATGCTTCCTTGAATTTCTCACAAAGAGAGGAGATTTTTTTTGGGACTTCGAAGTAAAACATTTCAACTTTTACAACCTGTGCCTGCTTTTGACTTTGTTATTGTAACATAAACGAGCACGGAAGGTGTATTTGTCTGTTTTGATATATAATTTAAAATAGCTGCAAAGTACAGAGTTTCCATTCATTTTTAGGACTCTTTCTAGGGATTTTCCGTGTGAGTGTACCAAACCGGTAAATATTTTTATTTGCTTTATAAAGTGGCTTTTGAAATTCTGAGCAGTATCGAGTGGTTTATTTCCAACCCCCTCCAGAAGGTGTTTGTATCTTTTGTCTATACCTCTGCACATTTATATTAAATATAAATTAAATATTTATCTAAACCTCTACCCATTTATATTAAAAGAATTCCACGCAGCCTCTACAATAGCGTTTAAAATCTTCATTTAATAAAAAAAAAAAAAATGACATGAGCATCCCGTTAAATGAGCAGCTTTAATGAAACATCTTTCAGTTGTGCCATGCTTGGACTTTTCCGTTAAACGCGTTTATTGTACACATCAGTAAACTTCAAAGCCTGGCTGTCGCCCCTACGCGAGGTTGCAAGGCTCAGCGCTCCTGCGAGTAGTTTTTCGGCCCTTTCCTGCGAGGGCCCAGATGTTAATCAGCAGCAACGAGGAAAAAGCCCAGACCAATGTAACCTTGGGAGGAAGAAATCATGAAACTGGATTCATTATTTTCAAGTGATTGAGGGTGGAGCGGAATCCTTCATTGTAATGCAAAGAGTTGCCATCCTGCCCGGAGCTGGGAAACGCCATCAGCCCTCGCCAATGGCCTTCTCCCTCCGCCGGGAACATATTTGGGTCTCAAAAAAGTAATTTTGCTATTTGAGCAGAACAAAACCGGCAGGGAACGTGAATTTTCATGCAAATGGGGTGGGTGAGTGCGAGGATGGGGGAAGGAACGGGGTGGCTCATCCTCGCACTGCCGAAGGTGTCCCCTGCTCCTGAGGATGAACCCGGGGTGCAGGTGGGCTTTTGTCCCTTGCTCCCCGTGTTTTGGGGGCGGGGGATACAAAAATGGGGCTGGATAACCATTCTGGGGAGGGCTTGTCCCTGCAGCTTTCCCCTTGCATAGCTCTTCACCCCCCAGAGCCTGCCCTTGGCCCTGGGAGACGTGGTGCCCACCCGGACCCTCGGATCAGTGCTTGGCAGCAACGCGCTTGGCCGGGGGCTTTGGTTCCTCTGCGCCATCAAGCAGGGATGAGATGCAGGACCTGACCGTGGAGCATCACCCTTTCGCCGGCTGTTTCCGTCGGCTGCCAGTGCATCTCCCTGCCCAGGCGTGTGGCCTTGCTGCATCCCAGTGCTCTCCAGCACCCGGAGCCGCTGGGGTATTTTGGGGATGGCCCTTGGGGACAGTATCCCCCTGATAGTCCTAGAGCTGCTCTACTTAGAGTGTTTTTTAAGTCGGGGCTGAGCGTACCTTCCAGGGTTGGAGGGGGGGGGCTCACTCACCCCACGGGGCTCCTTTCCCAAGCTCTGAGCCGCATTCTCCAAGCCGTCCCCCGTGGGAGCCCGGCCGCGGAAGGGGGGAGAGCCGCGGGGATCCCCCGAGGGAGCGCTCCCAGTGCGGCAGCCGCCGGGAGGGGAAGGGGGGGGGATCCCCGGCGTTCCCCATCCGCTCCCAGGAGCGGATGGGGAACGCCGGGGATCCCCCCCCCTTCCCCTCCCGGTCTTTGGGCTGGCAGCGGCCGAAATCCGTTTTTTTTTTTTTTTTTCCGCCCCAGAATCGCTCCTTCGCGGCGCAGCCCCGGCGGTCCCCGAGACGGGGGAGCCCCCGGAGAGGCCGAGGTTCAGCGGACCCCCCCGAGGATGGAGGAGCCGGAGGGGCGCGGAACGAAATCCTCTCAGCGACCGGGAGGGAGGCGGAAAACCGGGAGGTTTGGGGTTGTCCAGGAGCGGTCAAACCGCATCCGTACGCACACCGAGAACGAAGCAGCCAACTCTTGAGAACAACGTTTCCTTTTATTGTAAAAACAAGAACCGAACCAAACCAAAACAACAACAACAAAAAGAAAAATTAAAAATAATAATAATTAAAAAAAAAATAATAATAATAATAAAAGAAAGAAAAATTGCCGGAAACTTCCGAGGTGCCATTCCCGGTGCGCTGGATTTCCTCGGGGAAGGGACGAGGGGACAAACCCGCCGCCCCGATCCGTCCCACCGCTCTCCGTCGTTCCTCCTCCAACTCCGCCGGCCCCGGTGGGCTGCGGGGCCCGATCCCCCCCCCCCCCTTCTCCCGGCGGGAGAGCGGTGTCCGGCCCCGGGAATCGCTGCGTTCTCCGCCGTCTCCGCAGCTCGTCGGAAGCTCCGCGAAGCGCCGCGGTTGCACGGGACGCGCACCGGCGCCCCGCGCGTACATTCGTTCCCTACGCGACAATTAATAATAACGATAAAAACGATTTCCCCCCTTAAATGTGAGCACCGGCGCCGGGGGGGGCTCTTCTGCCAAAACCCCCTCCGCCGCTGCCGGGCTTCGATTTGTTTTATTTTCTTCCTCCGGCCGCTCCCCGTCCTCCAAAAAGGCAGCGGCCGCCCGCCCCGCTCGCCGCCTCCTCGACCTTGAGTTACAATTCAATTTACCTTCAATCAAATAATAATGAAATTGCACTTCAGGGGCACCCCTTATAAAATTAATTCTGCTGAGATAAGTTGCACTTCAGAAGATTTATTGTTCGCGTTCAATGGGGTCTGTAAGGTATACGCGCACCGGCGCGGGCTCCCGGGTGCGTTCGGGTTTAGCTGCCGGTGCCCGACCGCAGGAGAGCGGGGACGGGACGGGAGCGGAGCCCCGCGCCCCGCCGGCCGTGGCCCCCCCCCCCCCCGCCCCGGTTCCCCCCCGCCGGCCGGGCGCCCCGTCGGGGCGGCTCTCCCGGGCGGGCCCCCGACGGCCGCGCACAGCGGCACGGAGGCGGACGGGACACGGAGCCACGAACACGCGCGCACACACACACACACACACACACCCCCACACACCCCCAGGTAGCCGCGCAGACGCCCGCCCGCAGCCCTGCGCCCACGCGTGTGCCCGCGCCCGCGGCCACTCGACCGCCCGCCCCCGCCGCGGCTCTGCCTTCGAGTCCAAGTTTCCAAAACCTCGAAAAGTCTTAAAAAAACAAACAAACCAACAAAACCAAACCGAAGCGAGGCCGGCGGGGCACGGGGGCGCGGGCGAGGCGGGGCGGCGGGGGCCCGCGGGGCTCCCCGCAGGCCGGTGCCGCCGGGCCGCGCCGGGCCGGAGCGGACCGGGCGTCGGGGGGATTACCACGTCCTGCCGTAGAGCAGGTTGGGGCTGACCATGCCGCCGTTGTAGTCGACGCCGGCCGAGTCCATGGGGGCCAGGGGGGGCACCTGGCCGTGCAGCGCCGGCGGGCTGGGCGAGAGCTCCTCCAGGTCGGCCGCCTGCCCCAGCGAGCCGGGGTGCGGGTGGGCGGCGGGGGCGGCGGCGGGCAGCGCCCCGGCGGGGGCGGCGGGGGGCGGCGGGGCGGGTTGCCCGGGGGCCGGGGTGCCGCTGCCCGGCGGCGGGCAGGGTTTGCCGTCCTTCACCAGCACCGGCACGGCGACGCGGCGCGGGGAGTGCTGCTGGCAGAGGCCGCCGCCGTCGGGGTGCAGCTGCTGGGCGGCCGCCTTGTCCTTGGCCTGGCGCTTCATCTTGTAGCGATGGTTCTGGAACCAGATCTTCACCTGGGTGGGGGTGAGGTGGATCAGGCTGGCCAGGTGCTCCCGCTCCGGCGCCGACAGGTATTTCTGCTGCTTGAAGCGCCGCTCCAGCTCGTAGACCTGCGCCTGGGAGAAGAGCACCCTCCTCTTCCTCCGCGGGGCCGCGTGGAGCGGCACGATGGCCTTGGCGCCCTCGGCGATGCCGCTCAGGCCGCCCATCCCGGCCACGTTCATCCCCGCCGACGGGCCCATGAACCTGGAGACTGAGCGGGACAGGCGGCTCAGCGCCGGCGGCCGCCCCGTCGGGGGCAGCGGCTCCCCCTCGCCCGCCGTCCCTCCCTCCCTCCCGCCCGCCCGCCCGCCGCCCGCACTTACTGCTGGAGTAGCGGGGGTCGCCGCCGGCCCCGTACCAGCCGCCGCCCGCCGCCGCGCCGCTCCGCATCCCCTCGGGGTAGGCGGGCAGCTCGCCCATGTTGCCCAGCCCGCCGTTGCAGTAGCCCCCGACGGCGCCGTGCGGGAACTGGGAGACGCCGTGGGGCATGTGGTAGGCGGCCGCCCCGGCGGGGCCCGCCACGACGTGCTGCGGGACGGCCGCCGCGGCGGCGGCGGGCACCGGCGGCTGACGGTAGGGCCCGAGGGGCGCGCCCAGCCCGCCCGCCCCGTCCATGCCGCCGAACTTCTTGTAGCTCTCCTCCATCGGGCTGAGGATGTCGGTGACCGAGAAGGGCGTCGTGTGCTTGGGGCTCAGCGACATGGCGCGGCGGGGTGGGACGGGACGGGCCGGGCCGGGCCGGGCGCTGCCGCCGGCACCGGCGAGCCGTGCGCGGGCGAGGCGCGGCGCGGCGGCCACTAGCCCCGGGCGCCGGTAGCTCGCCGTTTCTTTTAGCCCGGCGCCGGGTTTACGCCAGACGCGGGGGGGCGGAGCGAGCGCGGCCGGCGGGGGAGAGCGGCGACGGGCGGCCCCGTCCCCTCCCCGCCTCCCGCCGCCCTCCCCGGCCCCCTCCTCCCGGCCATTGTCCTGCGCCCGCCGGACGGCTCTTAAGCCCGGTCGCCCCGGGGCAGCGCCGGAGCGGCTCCGAGCGGCCCCGGCCCGGCCAGGGTCGAGCCGAGCCCCGCGGTCCTCGCCCGTAAGTACCTGCCCGTTCCCCCCCTGCCCCCCCCCGCGGTGCGCTGCGCGGCAGGGGCGGGGGGCGCGGAGCGCACCTCCGTGTGTCTGTCCCAAAAGAAACCCTCCCCGGGGCAGCGCGGCGGCTGCGGCGCGGACCTCAACCCGACGGCGCGGACTCCAACCCGACGGCGCGGACCCGACGGCAGGAGCCGGGGCCCCCCTCTCCGGGCCTGATTTCCCGGGGAACGGGTGGCCCCGAACCGGGGCAAGGCAGAGGGCTGGCTCCGGCCCCTCGGGGCGGCGGGACGGAGCTCCGGGGCCGCCGCTCCCCCGAGCCGCGGCCGCCGGGGTGCGGGCCCGGGCGGGGACCCGCGCAGCGTCAGGCGCCCTTTCAGGGATGATGCTTCGTTGCGGTTCGGTTTTGGGGTGGGTTTTTTCGGTTTATGTTTTTGGTCGTCGTTCATTTGTTCGTTGGTTTTGCGACAACGAAACGCTCCCTCGGGGCTGCCCGTGCCCCCGGTTGGGGCTCGGGGCGGACGCGGGACGCGCTCCCCCCGCCCCGGGCTGCGGCCGCGGCCGCTCCTGCGGCGGGACCCGGTGCCCGTCGGGGGGCGGCGGCCGGGGCTGCCTCCTGCCCGTCCCCCGCCGCCGCCCGCGGGCAGGAGGCAGATGAGGGGAGGCTTCGGCGGCCCTTTGCAGGCTGAGAGGACGGGGCGCAGCCAGACCCCGCGGCCAGCCCTTCCCCCCGCTCCCCCCCCGGGCCGGGGCACCGGGGCTCCGCGCCGCGGGGCCGGGACGGGCCGGGGGCGGGCCGGGCGCTTGCCCGCTCCGGGGGGCCGTGGGGGGCCGCAGGCGGGCTCTGCTGGCTTTGCTCCGGGGAACCGCGCCGGGGCGGCCGGACGGTGCCGACCTGCGGGAGATCCGCTCGTCTCTGCGCGGATATACGCGCTCCGTCCATACCCGGCTGTACGTGTGCGCGCCCGAGCGGGCGATAAGTAGCATCTGCGCTGCACCCCCCGGGGCGTGTGTCCGGGTCCCTCCGGTGGCTGTCCCCGTGTCGGCCCGGGAGGCACTGGCCGACCTCCCCGTGCCCCGCTCCGGGAGGGGCTGAGCCCCCTTTTGGGGAGCCAGGGATGTCCCGCACCTCGGGACCCGACTCTTGCCTTCCCCTCCCGTCCGCTCTCCAAAGCCCGTCCTTTCCCGGATCCCTTTGGTGAGAGCTGCTGGGCAAAGCACCTCCAGCCCCGGGGCGACTATCAAAGAAAAATAAGTGATGACAAATCACAGAGAGGACAGTTCTGCACCTTAAACTCTGAGGACCCCCGGCGCAGGGCAGGAGTTACGCGCGTTCAGACCTCCGCACGCACTACTGCTCTGGCTGCTCCTCTGTCCGAAACGCCCACTCCCCACCAATTTTACACGCAATAATTTATTCAACTACAACTTTCCCACAGTTCAGGCAGAATTCTTGGCACCCGCATTATTTTTTTTTTTCCTGCTCCTTTTTTTCCCCCTCCTGCTTTAAAAAAAATTGTTTTAAAAACCCCTTCCATCGCTGCCCACCGTTGGGAGCGGCGCTGAGGGCCTGCGGCTGGAGGTGACACACCAGTGAGACCTGCCTGCCCGTGCGGGCAACCCTGGGGGGAGAGACACAGCTCTGCCCGCTCACCCTGAGGGATGGGACCCTGCCGCCTGTACCCACCAGTCCGTCCGGGCATTTCCAGGTGCTGAGGTTACAGCTGTGCTGCACTCTGCGCTGCTGAGCATCCTTTGAGCTCAGGTCTTCTTTTGCCAGAGTCTTCCTCGAAAGGCTGGCAGTTATATCTTTATTTTATTTATTTATTTATTTTATTTTATTTTATTTTATTTTATATTTTATTTTATTTTATTTTATTTTATATTTTATTTTAATTTAATTTAATTTAATTTAATTTAATTTATTTTAATTTTATTTTATTTTATTCCTGAAGGCAGTTTTCTGTCCCTTTTGGAACTACTGGAAATCCCACCCTCCCCGGACTGAGAGGTGCCCTTTTGTCGTCAGGGCAGGTGGCATCGCCCCGGTGGATGGGCATCAGGGCTGAGCGCCCCCGGCCAGGCGGGAGGAGGGAGAGGGACCCCGGTCAGCCCTGCGGGGAAACAGCCCTGGGGTTAACCTGCAGCTTGGCGGGGCAAGGAGCCTGCAGCAGCCCCGGTTCCATGCAGGAGAGACCCCCCGGGAGGTGGATGGATGGAGATGGGCTGGGAGAGGTGGTGAGCGGTGTTCCTGCTCCTCTCCTGGGAGGGGAAGAGGCTGCTCCTGGTGCCCTGGGAGTGTTTTCCCTGCAAACCTCTGGGGCAGGGAGGAGTTTTGGGACCTCACTGAGGCCTCAGTGCTGCTTTGGTAACAAACCAGCCACCTTACGCACCAAGATGCTTACGCACCGAGGCAATTAACTGGGGACCTTGTGCGCAAGGAGTGAAATACAATGGGTCTGCCCAGCAGGAGAGCAGCCCAGGAAGGGTGAGCCGGTAGGAAAATGACCCTGAACACGACAGCCATGGCCAAAACTCCTGTTAGAGGAGCTGGGACGAGGCGCGACGCAGGGGGTTTCACCAGTGACGGGGCTGGGACGGGCTCTCGCGGTCTGTGGCGGGTCCCTTGGGGCGCAGCAGGGACTGAGCTGGGTCTCCTGCCCCGCTGGCTCCTCCGGAGATGCGGGTGACACCCCTCGCCCAGATTCCCCGGGGACAGAGGCCACCCCTGCCTGCAGCCCCGTACAAAGCCAAAAGGGAAGCACAGCCTGGGGGCAGCTGGAAGAAACGCAGCCAAAAAAATTCCTGGTGTTTGTTTTACACTGAAAACACCCCAGAATTTTTCTCACATCGGTAGCGTGGTTTTGGGGTTTTTTTGGTTGGTTTTTTTTTTTTTTTTTTTTATATAAAAAGCATAACATTGTAATGAAGTCTCCCATCAGTTCGTAAACTGGGCGTTGTAACTTTCCTGCAACGGAGCCTTTTGGCAGGGTCGGTATGAAATATTTGGTCCCCGTTAAAATGAAGTGTCGAGGTGATTTTTCCCTTTTCTGTTTTACTCTAGCAGAAACCCAACGCGCTCCTTTGTTCCGGTTCAACTTCGGTGACTGGATTTTCTGACGGGGAGAAAATGTTTCATTTCCTTGGAACGCGCTTGACTGGTGCTAAAGAAAATCCTATTGATATGGCAAATGTTTCACACAAAAATCCCTTATAGTCACCCTCATTTACAGATTGTGTATTTTTCTATCTTAATCAGTCATTACCTGGAAGCGCCATGCAAAAATGCACCGTGTCCTTCCGTAGCCTGGAAAGATCAAGCTGCAGATTTCAAGCAAAGTAGTTTCAACAGCAAATTTTCAAAAAAGACATAGCAAATGCAATAATGCCGACAGTGATAGGAGAGAAGCTACTGAGAAGTCGAACTATTAGGTTTTAATTTTTCTGAATTATTTTCCTCGCCTCTCGATGACATGCCTTCTGCAGAAGGTCACCTTTATTTAAAGCTGTGGGAGTGCAGATGTTATTTCAGCGATCAGTTTGTCTTTCTGATAGTAATGACATATTTTGGCCGTACGGTGCTCATTTCCACACGTAAGTTGTTCTTGCTATTTGAGCCCGTGCCTATTACAGTACAGATATTGACCTTGGCAAGACACAATTGACATATAGATAGAGGCAGATTTTTTTTTTTTTTTTTTGGCGTTTTTCAATAATCCAGTATAAATGCTAATTTATTTCGGTGGCAGCTTGCCTAAAAGCAATAGTTTCTTCTAAATAATCAGCGATAGCCGCTTATTGCTGAGTTACAGTGTTGTGATCACGGTCGATGGCAGTTTGCCTTGATTCAGCTCTTACCAATAATTTGCAGAGATTAAAAGGGTCTTGGAAATGGAGGCTTAAAGAATTGCTTTCTAAAGACGTCGTTAGATTGAAAAAGGAACCTGGGGTTTCCAGTGCACTCTAAAATGATTTCCACGTAAACCCCAGATTTAGTAGTTTTAAGTGTCGCTAAATGGCCTGTTCGCAGGGAAAGGAAGATATTTATGCGGCATAAAGAGCTGTCTGCTCCTGCTGCAGATGTTGGTCTCGCTGCCCGCGCCTGGGCTTGGGTGCGCGTCTCCCTTTCCAGGGGAAATCGAGCCCTTAAAAAGTAATTGTGGCAGGAATTAATAGCCGGGGTGTTTGCTCCAGGGGGGTTGGTGCTTGCCAGCAGGAACACCCGGTGGTGCCACCACAGGGGGCACAGCCACTGCAGGAGACATCGCAGATTTGGGGTTTTTTTTTTTGCTTGTTCTAAAGTCAATGCCAGGCTTATGGTGTGGGTGTGGGCGTCATTCTCACTGCACCCGACATCTCTTCACCCTTAGGGGTTCCCTCCACGCGTCCTGACTTTACGTGATGAAAATTGCCATCAGACACTTCCAGCTTACAACGTGTTTCCTTGTGACTGTAGGTTTTCCTTAGGTTACTTTTTGGGGAAAAAAAAAAAAACAAAAAACAAACAAAAACCACTAAACACACTGAACTTCTCAAATCCTTCCCTGAAAGTCCTGCTTGCTAGATGGAGTTGTTTTGTTGGTTTTTTTGTTGTTTTTTTTTTTTTCTCCTTGGGTCTTTTATCCTGAGGAACATTTTCCCAGCACCTGTAGCAAGGCGGGGTGTCTGCAGTGCCTCACAGATGCTGCGTGTTGGGCTGAAATTACCTCCCGAGCCCCCTCCGAGCCCCCCCCCCCATATCCATCCCATCACCTGCTGCTCACATGGGGAGCGAAGGCACCTTTATGCGGTTGTCTGCGCCTGCCCCATCCTCATCGCTGAGGGCTCGGGGCGGCGCCTGTCCCATCCCCTGGGTGGATGCTGGCTGTGCCCTCCAGAGAGCCCACGAGGGTTCATCCCCCGTCTGTTTTTGGTACCCGGGAGGTACCGGTACTGTTAACCGGAGGGCGGCTGAAAATACTAGCCGTCCTTCCAGAGTTTCTTCCGAACTGCTGGAAAAGATGCCGAGCAGCGCAAGGCCCCTCTAGAAACACCCCCGAGAGCCACTAATCGCCCGAGAGCCGTCGCCGATGCTGCTAACGAGGGTTACACATCGACTTCACCTGGCGCTGATTCTCTGTTCGGTGGCTCCCTTGGGCCTGGGTCAGATGTTTTCGGCGGTTACCTCCGCTGAGCGTGTTTTCCTCTCCTTGAAATAATGACAAGATTGTTCACCCCCGATGGGTTTATGCGCATTAACGGGCGCCGGCTCCGCTGCTGGCTCCCGATTCTTGCATTTCTCGCCAGTCGCGGAAGGGGGGGGGGGGGGGGTGAGCGGCTGCGGCTGGCTACCTGGGGCTCGCACAGATGTGGGCTGTTATCGGGAGCCTCAATTGGCTCCTGCGTGGAGATACGGGAGTTTATTAAGGCCCAGGGGCAGGTGAGGTGCTCCCTGGGAGCTGCTGTGGGCTCTGCCCCCTTTCCGCTTCGCCTGGAGTGGGGTTTGGGTGGCAGCTTCCGCAGCCACGGGGGTACAAGCCGGTTTTCTCTCCTGCCCGTGGAAGGGGGTGTTCCCAGCTACAGAGATCCCAGGTAAACGTCTTGTGTCCTCAGATCCGGCCGGGAAAGGTTTCTGGCAAGAGAAATGTGGTGATGGGAAGAGAGATGTCTCCTGTGGGGCTCTCGGGCGCGGGGAACGTCGGTCCTCCTGGTTAAGTGAAATATCCAAGAGCGGCTGTTAACGTTTTTCCCCGAACTTTCGACGCAGTGGAAAGTATTCCAGCGCTGCGTGGCAGCGGCACCTCGTCCAGCTTTTCCTCAAACAACAGAGCCTAAATATTTATTTGGCACGCCAGCCTCCTCTGCGAGGTTCGCTGAACCTGTGTCCGGCTAGCAGCGGGCTTGCGCCCCCGTTGGCTCCTTTGTGCTGCGCCGCAGCCTCCTGGCCAACTTCTCCTCCTCTCTTTGTTGATATAGCGTTCTCTTATTCCCTATCGTTTCCCCTTCCTTTTTAATTAGCGGGGTTGAATGACGAGGCTGGCTCTCCCCCTGGCTGCCCTGTGTGGGGCTCGATGATTTCTCTGCAGGGCAACGCCAGTAAAATCCGCGCTCCCGAGTCGTTTTCTGTCCCTCTTTAAAATTCCCGCCTGGTGCCTGCGGCTCATAGTTGGCTCTGGCTTTGGAAGAGGAGCCCCTTTACGGGGGATGTGCCTGTTTGCCCACGCGCGGTAGCCGGTCTGGGCTGTGCTTGGCACCGGCAGAGGGGTTATCAAACGCCTTCGTGCTCCTTGGCCGCTTGGTTAGATGCACGCAGAGGATGCCGGGGCTCAGCTACACTTGCGGGGCGTTGGGGTGAATTTTGATGACACCTCTCCTATCCTGCTCTGTCATCCAGGAGAGACCTTTCTGCTGATGTTGACGCTACCCGAGTCCACGTAACTTCTTTCCTCTGCTGAAGACGGCTCAGTGTTTCCCCGAAGTGCCCTTACTTGAGTATTTTATTAATGTAACGCTATCTTTTTCTCTCCCTGTTATCCATCCTCTCCTGTGCCCAGGTCAGGAGAGAGTGGAGTTCTTTATCAGGTCTGACATCGTTGCTGGCTTATGAAACTCTGACCCCCAGTTTTTGCCGTAGCTGCTGGGCCCTCATCTGCCGGAGGGTTTCGTGCCTCTGCCTGTTGCTTTGCCTTCGGGAGGCCAAACTCTTCTGGAGTGCGGAAGGGCCCTCAGACACTGGTCTGTGCGCATGTTCAGGAGTCCATGTTGCAAACGGTTTATTTAGCAAACTGCGCAAAATATTCTATATTATCAGGGAGGATTAGAGGGTCAAAGGCTGCCCATATCCAGTCTGGGCAGTAGGTTGAGAAGTGAGACAATCTTCTGATAGAGAGTTGGCTCCATGCAAAACCCCAGACAGACATTTAGCAACACATGGGCTTTCTGTGGAAAGGAGAAAAAAAAAAAAAAAGATGAAAAAACCTCCATACTCATATGATTACATCTCCTGATTTCTTTTGTTGGCATCCTTATGTCAGCACGTGGTCAAGGTGACTCTTTGGGTTAGATTTAGATACCGTGTGAGGAAATCGCAAAGGAGAGACACTTCCTGAAGGATCCTTTCCATTGCCTTTGAAGTCAGAATAATATTCCCTGTACAATTAGAAGTAACCATAGTTACTCGGAGACCTGGCTCTGGGAGCCTGAGCAGAGCGAGGTGACAACCAGAGGGGGGAGAAAACAAATCTTGATGGAAGAGGCTGAGCCTGGGTGGGACGGTTCTGGAGGAAGAGTCTCCATGCAAGCCCTGTCTGATGGGCAGGCTGGGGCACGGCAAAACGGTTCGTTTCCCAGCGATGTGGAGGGTGAGGGAAGCTGCTCCGTGGGGCTTTGCTCGTCGGTGGTGCAGGTGCAAGCCTGGGAGTTGGTGTTGAATGGCACTGGGCTGCGAAGCTGGGCTTTAAAGGGCGTTTATCCCCCCGTGGAGGGAAGGCGTACCCCACCTGGGCTGGTGAAGTGAAAGGGAGGTGAGGAGCAGCTCCTGCTCACCCCTCCTGGCAGAGGAGGACGTGGCCATCTCTGTGGGGCAGCGGGCATGTGGCTGGTTTGGGAGATGAGGGTTGTAAATAGGGTCATCACCGACCGCCAAAAGCGGCGGGTAAGAGGGTGAAAAATACGGTCCTCTCTCTTCCCTCCCTCAGTCCGTGTTTACCCTGGAGGGGGGACATGGTGGGGTTTGCACGCAGTAGAGCAGTACCCCCCCGGCAGCTTTGGGGCTTGCTCCCCTCTCCCCTGATGTGGAAGGGGCCCCAGAGCAGATGTGGCAGAGCTTTCTCACCGGGATAGACCTGTGGGAGCTGTGATGTGACAGCCAGCGCTGCTGCTGGCTCACCTCAAGGCAGGACCTTGCAAAGGGCACCCGAGCTTGCACGGGGCACGCTGACCCTCCAGTCAGCTTTTCCGACTGGGCTGCCCCTGGTCTCGGTGCGTAGGTCCTTGGGGATGCTGGCGTCGGGCAGTCACCGGTGGTGATGCTCCCTGCTGTGGGAGGACTGGAATACGCAGGTTAAAAGAACAAATGACCTCAAGAAATCGGAAATGCACGATGGAGCCACCAGAAGGAGTTTTCTAAAGACGAAATCGTGTCTGAGCTTCTTTTAATTAAGTTACACTGAGGGAAGCCAACGCACATAAGACGACTTGTGGTGTTGCTTATCGGGAATCAAGAGGCAACGCGTGAAATTAATTAACCGAACTGAGCTTGCGTCTCAATGCAAGGGCTGAGCAGAGGCGGGCAGGCGTGGGGGGGGTGGCTGGTGGCAGGGTGATTTTTGGCTGGGACAGGGAGTATCTGTGCCCCGGCTGCCCCATTCCGCTGCCCTTTTGTGCAGAGGGAGGTTTCCCTTTGGGCTCCCCCAGGCCCGCTCAGGGGCGGACAGGGCGTCTGGCGGTTTGGGTGATAGGAGTGGGGCTTTTCAGACCTCGTGAAAGACCATAAACCCTAGTGAAAAAAATCGACGGGAGTCATTCTCCGAAACGGGATGTGGTCTCCGCAAGGGCACCGGGGATTTCGGGCTGAGGTCTAACACTGCTGGACCCCTCCGACGCACCTGTGGGCCTCTGCAGTCGGGGACCAACTGGTCTTTTGTGTCTTGTTGGGTGCCGGTCTGCATCTCCAGGTACTGAAATAACTGTATAAATCCCACCGGGGCAAAGCCAGCTCTAGTTTGAGCACCGGACAGCCGTGTTACCATCTGACCATCCTCTGCTGCGCCGCCCTTGCCGGGCTCCGCCAGGATTAGTAACGTGATTAACAAGCGGTGCTGTTCCGGTAAAGGGCCGGCGGTCTCTTGTGCCGGGCTAGCAAAGGCCACACAGGCACTCGTTAAATCCGACTTATACATCCCATGAGTTTGTAGTTTAGCATTTGGTGGGGTCTCGACGCGTATGAAAGTTTGCGGCAGAGCCTGGTTGGAGGTGATCCCAATGCGGGAGAGCAGAGCAGTGCAGTGAACAACCAGATGTGGGAATAACAGCACAGGTCAACGCTGTCAGCTGGAGTTGGTTTAACTCCTTTTATGAATGATGGGAACCTGGAGGAGACTACTCCTGCTCTCAAATGAGCAAGCAAGTGGTAAGAGGCACTCCGTAAAGGCATCTCCCGGATTCCCCCGTGGCTGCAGCCGACTTTGCCTAAAGCCAAAGCTGTTTCACGGGGAAAGTACCTTTGGGGTTTGGAAGGCTGCAGGTAGGTGAATGCCCTGCTGATGCCTTCCCAGCTTCGGGAATAGGCTTCTGCATTCCGAGGAGCGGCGTTCACAGGCTGAGCGCCACGGTGCGTGGTACCCTACCGGCTGATGAACACAACCGAGCCGTTATTTCACTGCTCTCACCTGCAGGAGGCGGCATTTTGGGGGGGTTTGGGGAAAAGCCTGGATAGGTCACGTTTTTGAAGTGCTGAAATACGCCATTGCCCGGCCAGGCGCGTTAAAACAGCGGAGGCGAAGGAAAGAGAAGTTTGATACTCGAACAAAACATCCAAGCAGATGTTTAAGAGGTGCTGACCTCTTCCAGATTGTGTTAATAAAAGATTTCATTAGGCTAAAAAAAGGAGGAAACTTAAGTTAAGGACCTTCTCTTCTCTGCTATGTGTTTCCTCATCTTCAAGGCTATCCTCTTTTTCACACCCTGGGTTACTGCTCCAGTTCATTGTTTTCTTCCCTTCCTGCCGCGCGTGCTGTGCAGGCGCTGACCTGTGAGTGTCACAGGTTTCCCGGCGGTGCTTGTCACCATGGAGTTGCAGTCTGCAAAGCAATAGTGGCATTAAAAAAAAAAAAAAGACTTAAAAAGCAGCATTGCCTTCCATAACCAGCAAAGCAGAGCAGATGGCACCGATGGCACCGCTGCCTGGGATGCTCTGGAGATGTGTGCCTGGCAGGGTGGCTTCATTTACCTGTTTACACTTTACCCCAAAGATCTCCCGCAGGTGAATGTGGAAGAGGGGGCAGCTGTGGCTGCCTGGGCACCACGTGTGAAAGGAGCCACGGACATCTGTAAGTTCCCCCTTCTTGGTTTTTTTCTTTTTTTTTTTTTTTTCTGTCCGCAGGAGCCTGCGGTGTACCAGAGCCCTTGGACTATTCAGGGTGGGAATCATGTCTGAGCCCCACAGTCATTTATTTTTAGGGTGGGAACTGTGCCTGAGCTGCTCCATCATGCCTCGTAGGCTTATGAGGGCTGGAGGTGTCCCAGGCAGAGCTGTCCTGCGCTGGGCTTCAAGTATGGGTGAGTACGCTCCTGTCGTGGTTTAACCCCAGCTGGCAACTAGGGCCGTGCCGCCGTTCACCCACTCCCCTCACCCCCACCCCCAGCCGGATAGGGAGAAGAGGGAGACAAAGGGGGGGGAGGGAAGTAATGGGTTGAGATAAGGACAGTTTAATAGAACGGTAACAGGAGAGAAAAATTATTATAACGGTAAAAGAATATACAAAATGAGCGATGCAATACAACTGCTCTCGCCACTCAATGACTGGTTGCCATCCCATCCTGAGCAGGGATGGCGGATTGCTGCCCCCCCCGGCCAAACCCCTATGTATGTACTGAGCACGATGTCTACGGTACGGAACGCTCCTGTGGCCACCTTGTTCTGGCTGCGCTCCCTCTCAGCTTCTGCAGGGAGCTGAAAAGGTCCTTGACTCAATATAAGCATTACTTAGCAACAACTAAAACAATATGTATTATCAACATTGTTCTCATAGTAAATCCAAAACGCAGCAGCTCCAAGGATGAAAATTAACTCTATCCCAGCCAAAACCAGGATAGCTCCCCAGTGCCTGGGACAGCTCTGCTCGAGAGGCAAGGAGGGGGGGGGGGGGAGGAGTGTCTTCTCAGGGGGTTTCTTGGGTTTTTATTCTTCCCAAGAGCCAATTTTGATGGGTTTTAATTAATTTTTTTTTTTCTTTTAATTCACATTGTGTGTCCAGTGTAAGGCACTGGGTTTGAGCCAGGTCTGAACTCCTCCTGGTCTGCACTGGTCCATGGGGAAGCCGGTAACGCTGCGTGCTGATGCGTTCTTTTCCTCTCCATGGGACGGGACTGCAACCCACGTGAGGCTTGTGAAGGCTTTGGGTCTATACGCAAAAAAAAATGTCCGTCTCCCCACATCCACCCTGTGCAAGGTGGGAACCGTGTTGCGAGAGGCCCTGGGAAGCCAGCTGATGGCCACTGTCACCGCTGTGTCACTGAGTACAGGGGGGAAAAAAAAGATGTCCCGCTAGCAGGAGGGGGAAAGGCAGGGCTGACCTTACTTCTTTGGGAAGCAGCGGGGTTTGGGGCTCTGCAAACCAGCCCGAGCCCTGGGACCCGCTGGGGCAGAGCCCGTGGTGGCGTAGGGGATCCAAGCCATGGAGATCCAGCGTGAGCTTCCCCTGCGTGGTCCCTCGGGGGAAGACAGCCAACAGCAGGAAGGTGGGAGATGACAAATTATTCCTTGTTCCTCTGTCATTCCAGCTGAGCTTACACTGTTAAGGGATGGCGATTTGGGGCTCCGCTGTGCGGTTCCGGGCACGCGAAATCCCCAACACCACCCCCGCCGGGGCAGGCTGCACGGCGAGCCCACGCTGGTGGGGAGGTCCTGTCGCTTGAATATTTATAGCACCTTTGCTATGTTCATTCTAGCATTAAACTGCTAATTAATTATGACATTTGTACTACTTCATTTTTCACTGTGGATCTGCAGAACCTGGCAGGCAGTTAATTAGCTCTCTCTATGCAAAGGATACTAAGAAAAAAAATAATTGCTTGAGGAATCATCATCGCGTTCTTTCAGAAAGGTCTTACCTATGAGCTGGCTTAAAGCTTGCTAGATTTGCACTTTGAAAGATGCCTCTGTCAAAGGCCAATCCTTTGGAAGAGAGATTTGAAGGAAAAGGTTATCTCGGAGATGTGGCTCAGTGGGTGTTATTTAGTGCTTGTAAGTCCAAGGGAAATCAATTATCTAAACAGCTCCCGTTCTGGAATGGATTTCTTTTATTCTTTTTTTTTAAATATGTACTCATCTTTGTCTTCGTATTGATGTGTGCAACCAACAAACCTGAGATTGCGGGAGGAAATCTGTCCTCCTCCAGGCTTCTCGCAGCTATTGCCTGGGAAAGGGTGAGGGTCTTGCCCCATCATCTTTTGTTTATTTAAAACTAGATTTTTTTTTTATTTTTTTTTTTAAATGAGCTGTGGTGGAATGGTGCTTACAAGCAGCCTCTGTTTTCGTACACCCGTCCTCTCTTCCCAAATGCATCCCGACCTCGTGAACACACGAACCTGTCTGAGTCCCCGGAGAGGTTCAGTGGCATGGCTGAAAGTGCTCGTGGGCTGATGGTTACAGCGCATCCCGCCTGTAGGGTTACCTGGGCTTTCAGATCTTGCTGGTTTTGGGGGGTTATATGCCTGGGGGAGGTCCCGCCAAGGGTTTGGCGGCGCATCGGGGGGTCTCCTAGCTGGAGCAGGACCCTGAGGCGGCTGTTTCTCTATTTCCCCCATCTTTGCTGCTGTCTAATGCAGCTTTTTTTGTGGCCCCACCGGCTTGCTGGGCGTTGCTCTTCGTATTTTCTGACTTCTCTTATAACAAGAACAGGTCTATGACCACCACAGCCTCCTTGGGATGAGGAGCAAGTTTTTATTTTGGGGCGACAAAGGCAACCGGGAAAACAGATTAATGAAAATGGTATTTGTGCCTACAGGGATAAAGGGGCATTTTCTTAAGCAGATTGAAACCTATGGCGGGTATGTTTGCCCTCAGCGCTTTCTCCGAGAAACTTGTTTTATTAGCAGATAGTTACGTGTTGAGGTTACAGAAGGAGCATTACAGTAATGGAGTTGACATCCATATAATGGAGTTGACATTTTATTGAAAAGGAAAAAGAAAAAACCTTAACAAACAGAGTTTCCCTCCCTCCCCCTTTCTTTATTTCTTTATTTTGCTGTCATCAATTGCAATAAGGCGCACAAACTTTGAACAGCCGCCGATGCTGCAATTTAATAAAATTTCTTACAACGGCAGGTGCTTCAGGAATGTTAGCAGGACTAATCAGTCTGCTGTAAACTTGAACTTTGCTGAGAAATCAAGGCAATAGCTTGTTCAACAGCAAATCATAACAATTTGAATCAATTCTTGGCAGCACACTCTTGTTATTAACTATTACACAGTTTGTGTTGGATGCTTTTAGCAAAAAGTTCAGAATAGGGATCTCTTCCCGGAGGACAATGCTTCATTTCTAAACTAGTTAATAGATGGGCTTTGCTCTGTTGGGGCCGCTGGTTAGACTCTGCATCAGTTTTGTATTGAACTGGGCTGGGGCGTATAGAAAATTCTTTGCGTGCCGTATTCATCAGAGCAGGTTTGGGATAAGAGGGACAAACAAGCCCTTCTGGGCTTACGAAGATGAAAGAAGATGCCAACTGGGTTGCAAAAAAAAAAAAAAAAAAAAAGATAAGGAATGGAAACACAAAAGCATCTTCAGTCTTTGAGCCCGTGATGATGAAGCATTGCTCAGACCTGTCTCCAAGTCTGTTTTGGGTTTCCCTTATTAACTCATGACAATCGAGTAAGTGGCTACAGCTACACTGCCACCGAATGGCTATGAAACATGGATCTTCCTCGTTGCGGAAGATGAGCCCTTCAGGTCTTCGTATCTCTGGTTCGGGTGATCAAGAAATGGAAATGACCTGCAGTTTCCCTTCTGGCTGCACCCTCCTGGCCTTCGCTCCTTCTGGATGTAGCAAAAGGATCATTTAGGCAAACCAAAAGCTCTTGGCTCTCTTTTCAGAATTACTTTTTTAATTAACAAAAGTTACAAGTTCCTTGTTGGCTTCTGCTCGTCCCTCTGTACTGAAATTTAAGTAACACGTCTCTTTTTTTTTTTTTCTTCTGATAGCTCAGGTTACTACAGCCCATTGACATTTGTATTTCTAATGTAATAATCAAATGCTAAAATACAGAGATTACACTTGGATCAACACATTTGGTTCTTAAACCCTGAAAGTAATTATCTTTTCTCATGTACAACGAAATGAAAATATTATTACATTAACCATTAGCGGCTCTACTGGCTGCACGTCAACTGGTGGCACCACTTCCAGTGTCATCTGCTGCTTCTGCAGACTTAAACCTCACAAGTTTTCCCACAGCTGGAAACTTTTTGGGGAGCCGTGGGTGATCCTTGTTCAGGAACCTCGACATATGAGACGCGCGGGTGATAATTGGCTCAAGTATAACGAAGTGTCCATGAAGTGATGAGGCTCTTCAAGACTTCGTGGCTGAACATGTAGCTGAGTCCTGGCTAACTCCGCTCCTGACATCTACTTCATGGAAAACTTTTCAGAGCTGTGTGGTTGAACCGAGCCCCTTGAGACACCTCAGAGTGCCCCGAGTGAACTTGATCTTAGCCGGGGCCGTTTCTTGACCCGCTAAATTCAAAACCGCAGCGCAGAGAAGCCATTAAACCTCTCAAGAGCTTCTTGCAAATTCACATAAAATGGGAGAAAAGGCAAATAACTGTGTGGCGAGGCTGGAGCTGTCCCCAGCCGCTGCGCGCCTGTCTGCACGGCCTTGCTCGTGCGATGCTGTGAGGAGCAGCCGGTTCCCGGCAGAGGTGGAGCTCAGGTAGGTACACTCGGCCGTCGTTACAGCGTGAGCCCTACTCTGCAGAGATCCAACGCCTCACTCTGGGCTGTGTGTTAGCCGTTGTATTTCCACATATTAACAGCATTTTTGTTCCTGGGTCAAAGCCCATCTCAACGAGCAGAAAATCTGTCACTGGTCCTCGCCGGCCACTTGCACAGGCAAGCGTTGGGGTTACCCCGGCGGTCATAGCCATTGCTCGTGCAGTCCAGAGGCGCAGGACTGAGCTTAAACGAGGGTTTAAGTTTTGGCCGTGGGAGGCTCGGCCCTGTTGCGCGCTCCTGGGTGCTCCTGGCTTTCACGCGGCTCGAAAGCAAAAAGCTCCCAGACTTCATAGCGTGTTTGAAACCGAGGCGAGCACTGCCTTTCGTGGTGGGTAAATAACCCAAACGGTTCTCTTGCCCAAGAGGTCCCGTTTCCTGTGAGTCACCGGGGGAAGACGAGGAGCTGTTTCCACCTCTCAGTTGCGAGGGGATTGCTCAACTGTCCCGAGGTAAGGGTCCGGGCTAATTTGTAATGCCTTTGCCCAAACATAAATATTTCTAAACTGCACTGGCATATTCTTTGTTTTTAAGGCCCAGCGGGTTTCGGCCAATGTGATTTTTACCACAGAGCTGTGAAAACTACAAGAGTGGAAATCTTTTAAGCGTTTCACCCCCGTCAGTAATCTACGCTTGACAGCTCACGGTGGTACCATACACAATTGAAGTTTTAAAATGTGACGGTGGTCTGTGGAGACCTATTGCAAGGTTTCTAGAAAAGAATTCAAACGTCACGTTTAACTTCCTAGCGCTGTGAAGTTAGAAATTCGAACCTTCCATCGATGTGTTCCCGTGGCCTCGTGAGAGTCGGGGATGAAGCTGTGAGGCCTTGTTGACACCTACTGATGCACGGTGGTGGTCTGCTCCCATCAACAGGATGCCGCACCGGTGCTTGCTGAGCAGGCAGGGGGTGCAGTCCTCGGTAAGCAGCTGTGGCTTGTCCTCCTCCATGGAGGAAGACATCCAGAGTGCCAAAATGTAGGCATGATATTGATGCAACCCAGTTCATTGTGGTCCAGCCAGCATTTTTTTTTTTTTTTTTTTTTTTTTTTAATATATACCAACCTGAAAGGCTGGTGATAACCAGGCTTTGCTGTCTAGGCAGCTCTGGATCGTCTTTGGCTGCAGCTGGAATGTCACGGCAAAGGTGGTGACAGCAGGGCTCTACGTGTTGTGAGGGGCAAACGGCCACGGGAGCAGCACCCTGGCCAAAGGGGTAGGCACCTTTTTATCACAGTATGCTAGGGATTGGAAGGGACCTCAAAAGATCATCTAGTCCAATCCCCCTGTCGGAGCAGGAACACCTAGATGAGGTTGCACAGGAAGGCGTCCAGGCGAGTTTTGAATGTCTCCAGAGAAGGAGACTCCACAACCTCCCTGGGCAGCCTGTTCCAGACCACTTTCCCTGTTCTCCTCCAGCTAGTCGGAAACTGAAATCCCTAGGGGGGAAAAAAAGGCGATCGCTTATCCTGGGAGCGTCTCTCAGGTGAGGGTTACCCATACCCTTGTCCAAAGAGCGCTCTGAGCCCGTGTAGGCCTTTCGGAGTAGGCAGCCGGAGGCTGGCCTCGCTGGGCGCGGACCAAAGCTGCCACGCCACACAGAACGGACAGTACTAACTGGTGGCCTGCTTCAGAACTGAGGGGAAAAAAGGGGTTTAGCCCTTGTATTTCCTAATTTAGAGCAAGGTCTTAAAACTAGGGGAACGCTTTCAGCGCTGCCTCCGGAAGCTTCGGCTGCTGTCCGGCACCTCCAAGGCTAGCGTGTGTTCCCTGGTTTAAAATTGTGGTTAAATTCCTTTGGTTTCCCGGCAAATCCAGCTAAACGGTTGAGATTCAGCTGCCGCCCATCCCTGTGCAGCGGGGTCAGCGCACGGTGTGATCCTGTGGCGGGTGCTGGTGTCGTGGTTTCACGCAGGCGCCTGCCCGTTCCGCCCCTGCTTCCCAGGGTGAAGTGCAATTCTGCCACTTCAGATGAGAGGGGGGGGGAAAAAAAAACCCAAAACCCAAAAAAAACTTGAAGGCAGGTAGGAAAAAGTCTTGCTGGAGCCTGAGCGAAGCGAGCGCTGGCTGGTTGTCTGGGCATCTGGCTCTCCACTCGAGTCCCCGGGAAACAGGGATGTGATCAAGGCCCACCAAGTATGCTCCAGAAAGCATTTGATGGGGGGAAACTGTGCGAGTTGATAAAGAAGTCGATAACGGCGTGCGTCTGAAGTGGAACTTGAGCGAACTGCTGAAAATACTTTGAAAAGCACTGACCACAATTAAGCACTTAATCAGGAGAGAGCTGCAATTTTCTGAGGCTCAAAGCACAAAAATCGTGAAGTACAGATCCAGAGATATGAAGGAAAATGTCTCTTTGGCAATTAAGATCCATTCTGCTCAAAGGCTGAAAATGGTATCATTGAATTACTTTTGTTGTACGGTTGATACACTGAATTATCTAAAATGTAAACCATTGTGCCTAAAATGCCACTCAATGAGTAAAACAGCTTCTCCTGTTCAGCTGTTACTCAGCTCAGCGAATTGCCTTCTGATGGTATCTACTTTCCTTTCCTTAAAGTAACGTTTTAAATTGACTCTTTTTTTCCTCCCCCAGGAAATAAAGTGCTGGTTAGAAGGACCCAGGCAAGAATACCAAGGATAAGAGGTTTTCCAGGAACTTTTCTATCTGTACGTGGATGCAACGTCTACCCCAGAGCCAACGTGCAAAAGCCCCGAGGAAGGTGTCAGTGATCCTGCAGCAGAAGGCACCAAGGTACCTGCCCCGCTGGTTCTTTGCGCTTACCATTTGGAGGGTGGTTCACCCTCTGTACTTCACCCGACAGGTGGGTGCGGGTCGACTTTGTCCCCCCTTTTGTCAGGTGTACATCCATGCAACACAATGGCCAATGCAATTGTCCAAGCCAACGACGTGGGTGGGTGAAGAAGCCAAACCCTTACCCACATGGTGCTGAGAGGTTGGAGGGGAAGCCTGGGTGGGTGCAGCCTAGGAGGTCTGGGACCTAGGACCCATGGTCCCCTGCTGGGAGCGCAGGTAAAGGAGAGCGGTTGCTGTTGCCCACCACTGGAGCCCAGCAGTCCTTGAACCCCCCATGAATCACCCCAGATGACACGGTAAAGGAAGGGGAGTCTGTGCGTGGCCTGTGGAGATGCGCACAGTGTTTTCCAGCCTGCGGTTTTGGGAAGGCTGGACCGCTGTGGCATGCGAGGTGGTTGACTTGTTGCGTGGAAAGCTAAGGTGCTTGTCTTGCAGGACTTTGCAAGTGATCTGCCAGAATGAGGGGTCCTAGCCTCTACGGGTGGCTGCAGTCAAAGTCCCAGGCTTGACTTCACATTTGAGGACCCTCTTTGGTGGAAGGTGGAGCTGATGCTAGGAGAAAGATGCTATCTGAAGCACTCCACAACATGCTGCTTCGAGGTATCAGCAGGAGGAGCTTGCCTACAAACCCACCCTTGGCAGGAGGTGGGGAAAAGAAATTCGTGCTGCTCCAGACCTGATGCAAATGCCATGGTTCTCTGGCCAACAACAGGAGAGGATGAGGTGACACCTGAGTGCTGTCACAGGTAGGTCAGTCACAGTCCCATGTGTGTTATGGTGACGGAGGAAAGCATCCTGCGAGTGCTCTGTGCCGATATCAGAGATGTGGTTGTGGTAAGTGCTGCGACTGGTCAGAATAGAACTGGCTTGACGGGACACCATGTTAAAATGGCTTCTGAGTGTCTGTCCTTGCACTTGTGTCACAGCCATGGCTGGAATCTGCTAATGACAGGTACATGGGGAAAATAGGTCTGCTAAACCCGGGGTCGTGTACCCCTCACCCTCAGGTCATACTGGGTTTGAAGGACCTTGTAAGGATGTCTTCAGAAGAGCCCCTCAGTTACACAAGTGCCAGCTGGCCATCAGGGGGTCGGCGGCAAGGCAGTGGGGCTGAGGAGATGGCTGCAGGGCATCGGGCAGGAGTGGCAGGTAGGATTAATGGGAAGGCATATTCCCTTTGATCCCCCCCCCATCCTGGAAGAGCTGTTGCAACGCCTGAATCATTGCAAATCCAGCTCTGTTGTGTTAATGTCTCTGCTCTTATCTTTTGTAACCCCAACGTGTTGATAGCAGATCTGCAACAAGTACCACTGGAAGTACTTTGTGCTGCAACTGCTGCTGTTTCCACTTATTTTACACTTCATTAGAGATGATGTTGTAGAGTTTTATTGTGATTTTTTTTTTTTTTTTTTTTTTTTTTTACATCTGTGACTTGTCAGAACTCCTTGTTACATCTCTAAGTGCCAATAAATGCGAAGCCTGCATCCACCGGTTACTTGTTGTAGCTTGTCTTCCTTTGAGAGCCTGATTCAGTGTCTCCTGAAGTCAATGTGAGTCTTTCCATTGATTCCAGTGGATGTCAAGTCAAGCTCTTCTTTAGACTGAGATGGCAGGCGCTGTCTTTGAATCAGCTTTTGAGTGTCGTACACCTAGTACGATGGGACCCTTATTCATCTTGGGGCCCCTAAAAGCTGTTTTAACAATGACAGGGAAATCATCCTAAATAAATTCACATGAAACCCTTGTGTCACACCACATCTTATATCTTGGTTTTGGAGGGGCACAGATGAAACTAGGATTATTATAACTACAAGTTGCCTCTGAGAGCGGCGTAGAGCGTGTGCCTGCACGTATATTTTTGTGTAGGCAATTTAGGAGGTGGGAGAAGACTCAAGTGGCATGTATTATTTAGTACGGAGTGATGTGGTTGACAAACAGTGTGGCGAAC
Organism: Vanellus vanellus; assembly: GCF_965231255.1. Classification (NCBI taxonomy): domain Eukaryota; kingdom Metazoa; phylum Chordata; class Aves; order Charadriiformes; family Charadriidae; genus Vanellus; species Vanellus vanellus. Next base: position 1,734,524 of record NC_138907.1, read on the forward strand.
TAGCTAGTCGCATGTATTTTTAGTTACTCCATTCTGGGGTTCATCTCCAAAGCTTCATAAAGCAGCGCAGTGTTACGCTAGCACAGCCTATAGAGGAGCTTTTATCCTCTGATGACTAACACGCTGCAGCCAGATGGAACGGTATAAATCTCTTCTTACACGCGACGAAGCCAAAACAAATATTATGCGGTGATTAAGTGGCAACCCAAACAGAAGCAGGCGTCCTGTGGGCTGAAACAGGAAATCTTGGGTTACAAAACTCAAGATACGTTAATTTAATTTGATTATATATTTGATGGCTATCTGAAGTGGTCCATGAATAATTGATGAAAACTAGAAAAGCTGTTGTTTGCCTTTAAAATCAAGCTGAAGAAAGTAGAAACCGAATATTTAGGAACATAATTGCTGTTTGCGTGGGTCACGTGAGAGGTCCCCACAGCCTACCGCTGTCCCTGGCGGTGACCAGTAGCGGGAGCTGATGGAATCGCACGTATGGGATCTCCCCCCGCCTGGCTGCACGAGTGGTTTATCATAAATTAAGTACTCGCTCGTACTCACGCTCAGTCCAGCCAAGTTCTGCAAATAACTGACTCTCTCACACTCGTGGGGATGCGCCTGCAGGTTGGGTAACTGGTGAAGCCCCAGTGCCTCGGTTCCAGACGGTGGCACGAACTGCTGACTGGACCCTCCATCCCCTCGCATAGGCTGTCGGCAGCCAATCTAAGGAGATACGACCGCTTTGACGCCTGTAGGGCTACCTGTCTAGAAGCCACGGAGAGCTGCATCCTGCCAAAGCGCTAGTGAACACCTGCATCCTCTCCAGCAAACTCAGAACAGCCATTTAAATGTGAATAAAAGGCGCTTGGCAGAGCCGGTTAGCCCCTTCCACTGCCGGATCTTGAAGGGGGAGGAAAGCTGTTTTGTTCGTGTTTCTGGCAAGGGGTTATGGTCCAGTGCCATTGTCCTTTGCAGTGGGATTGATTCGTTTCTTGTCAAGGAGCGGGCTGCTTTTCCTGGTCGCTTTTTAATGTGTTCTACAGGCTCGGAGAAAAAATGTTTCGAAGATGGGTATGGTTCAGGGGGGGAAACAGACGCAGATCGTCTTTATCCCGAGGAGGTTGCCTATCCTGTTCTTGTGATGCCGAGAGGCACAGTGAGAGCCGTGGTCACACCAGCGCAGCAACAGCCGAGAAGTCCGCTCTTGAGGGTGAGCCCAAGCCCTGCTCTGCTTTGCCATTTCTCTGGAGGAGCAACAACAAAGTTCTTTGGTTCCTCTGTGGCTGAGGTGGAGCAGGAACCTCCCGAAAGCCAGGTAGGTGCTGCTTTCTGCATTGATCTAATGTAGGCGGAGCGTGAGCGGAGGATGACATCGGGACTAAGCTTCTCATGCTTTTCATAGCCAAGTGTCTCTTCAGAAGATGCAATGACCTAAACTTTATTGCTAGTGCTACTGAAAAACAGGTCCTTCACATTTCCTAAGCCTTTGTTTCACATATATGCAGAGACCCGTTTGCTTCTGTTTCTGAATTATATTAATATTTATCTGACATTGAATACACCCAAATAATGACCATGGGGGTGAGAGCTGCGATGGTGGAACTGCGCTCACCCGATGAACTGTCCTTAGTCTGAGCCGGTCCCGCTGAACCAGCACCTCCGGCACCCGCCACCAGCCCGGTGTCCTGGGTGGTTGTCACCTCCACCACCAGCACAAAGCTGCCTCCTGGCCAGGCTGGCTCCCCCTCTCCAATGAAGGACGTTCGGCAAATAATGACTCCTGACCGGTGTACGCGGTGAATACGATTTAAGGGGCAGAAGGCAGATCAAACCCAATGGAAAGCGGGAGACACGACAAGGGTCGGAGGTCAGCACTTTACCTGGAGAGCGGAGGAAAACATGGCGTATTTTTCTGGCAGCGAAACCGTGTAGCTCAGCTGCAGAGCAAACGGCTCAGCTGAAGGCTACGCAGCCTTCCTCGCCGAGGAGGGGGCTGAAATGAAAGGGGTTACCTGGCAGTGACTTCTTGCTATTGTAAGAGGCAGTAAACAAGATAAAGGTAGGATAGGGAAGACGGGTAAATAGTCATTCTTAAAATAAAATAAACATCAAACTTTTATTTGTCGGGGCCTTTGAAGGAGCACAATAACCGCCGGCGCACGGGGAGGGCGGAAAGCATTATTTACTCTAGGAAGCGATCATGAATTATACAGAAAGTTGCCCGGGAGCTTCTCTGGAGCTGTGACCTCCGGTGACTTGCGAAGAAGAGAGCACATTCGTAGCAGTTTGCTCTCGGCTGAAGCAAGCGTTACATCCCACGGGCTCTAATGCAGAGACGCTGGTTTCCACTAGCTGAAGATCTGACCTCAGTAGTAACTGAGAGGTAAAAGCAAGTACATAGAGAACAAAAGCCTATCTTTAGCATACTTTAAAGTCCTTAACCCAGACACAAAGCGTGGCTATAAATGAAAAGGCAGCCCCGGTGTTTTAGCTTGAGCCAGACAAAAATTGACTGGTTATGGAAAAACAGTCTTATCTTGTTTACTGCCAAGCTTCAGCTTTGCGGTTGAGCTGAAAGGGGGATAAAGTTTAACAGTGATTACTTTTAGGTTCCTATTTGAATACGTGCGCTGTGGCTTTAGCTGAATGGAAAGCCTAGACTAATTAATTATTATTTTTTTTTTTATGACAATGGTGAAAAACTGATGATATATTAGGCCAGACGGCTTAAACCAGGCCGTTGAGTTGATGTATTCCTTTCCAGATGATGGGGTGCCCAGAAAAAAATATTTTCCAAAGTCTACGCCTTCCGAAGGCAAAAGCGTTCTTTAGTGAGGTTAATAGGTGTCTTCAGACTTCGGTGGGCTTGGGATATGGACCCATACGTGTCAGCAGAAGCGGAACTTGATGTTCATATGCTTTTTGCTGAAGCTTTTTCCCAGAGCTGATACACCACTGCCACGATCCTTTCCTTCTTTAAATCCCTTCTGAAAACTTATGCTCATGCTGAAGACAACAAGGTCATGACTTTTTGATCACGTGTACCAGCTGGTAATCACTAATTTGCTGCTAATTTGTTCCACAGTGAGTTTGGGCAGACCAAGTTTTGGCCGGGTTTCTGTGAGTTTTGACCACACAGCACAGACGCTGCGGTTTAATAATCGGGTTGTTATTTGTAGGTTGTGAGTGCCAAAGTACTCGGTTCAAGAAGAAAGGAGAAGAAGTAAAAATAATCTCGAATGTCCTGGGCTGCAAAAAGGCAAAATTACTTTCAATATTACCTTTCCTCTGTTGTTTTAAATTAAATTTGTAAGCCGCCTATCTTCATCGATTTATTTGTCCCAGGTTTTTATACCGGGGAGAGGGAGTGTCATAGTTAACGTACATGGGCGGTACCCGGCATAAAATGCACAAAGAGCGGTTGGACGCCTGCTGGTGCAGACTGGGTGACCATACCTTCTCCGCTTCTCCTTCCCTCCTCATCTTAATAAGCTTGATTTGTTCTTTGTTGACTCTGGGCTGAGTTTTATTTTTTGCCTCACTCTGAAACGCTTACCTTGAGACAGCCAAAACAGAAAAAGCTGGGTATGTTTCAGTTGCTGGGGTTCTCCACACTGGGGAGTTTTAAGTGGCCTCACTTGAGAGGGACAAAGCAAGCAGCCTTCTGAAAAACGCAGCAAACAGCTGCTATCCAAAGTCACCACTAAAGATAACGTTAAATTCTCTTTTGTAGCGGATTTTCATCCAGCTGTTACCTAACTCTGAAAAGGACCGTCAAAGGCAAGTTCCACACTTATCCGTTACTTCAAAAAGCATCCCGTAAGCCATGAGTGAGTTTTTCTTTTGACCTTTTAAGCCCCTGTCTTTGGAAATCAGTGGTAAGAATTGCACGAACCTAACGGATCTCCATCCTGGCCGAAATGCTCCTTGGGCAGGAGTAAATTAATTGAGATGTCTCGCACTTCCAGCACCCCTTTCCTTGCCTTTCTTACACATGTATGTAAATTCATGCATGTCACACACATGAGCACATACAGATTTAGACTGGTGGTGGCCAAGCTGAATGAGCGTGGGAAGGCAGCCCCGGTGAGTGAGGTGAAGGATCTATGAGGGTGGAAAGGACAGCAACGAATGCCCAACACCGTTCTCCCCCGAGCCCGTTTGGTGGGTTTGAGGATGCTATTTCCCACCTCCTACCTGGGAAGGTGTGCTTGCCTCTCCAGAGGCTTTGGGCCACCACTGGTGATGTGAGCTTGAGCATGGTGATGCAGGGGGAGGTGACAGTGCTAGCCAGTGTCCTCTTTCCACTGGCTGTTACGCATGGCCAGGAGATGGGTTGAAGGACGGAGGAGATCTCACCTCTGCAAAACTTGGGCTGGTTTCTGGTGGAGCCAGGGTTTCCCTCAAACATCTCTGGCTTTACTGGAAGATGCTGAAGGTGTGGCTACCTGGCATGCACGCGTGAGCAGTGTGCAAGGGAGGGAGGGCTGGTGTGCTATTCCCTTGATCTGGGCTCTGTGGAAAACTCTAAAATCATCAGTAATTCCCTTTCCTTCCTCGCCTATCATCATGGTACCCGAGTGTGAAGGTGATGGGTCTGACACATAGCCACTGCCTCTGTCCCCCTGGGAGGAAGGCAGTGCAGGAATTCCGAAAATCTTTGGATATACATGATGCTCTACGTACGCCTCAGCAGAGGTAACGTCTCATCTCACTTCTAGGGCAAAGCGAGGTCAGGTTGGAAGCCCCCTGTTTTGTATATAAATGGGTCTTCTGGGATCTCTCCGTGGGCTGAGATTTACACGCAGCTCAGTCAGGGGGGCTACAGTACACTTTTAAGTAGGTTCTTCTGGCTGTTGCTGGCTTTTGTGAATATAGCTAGGGGGGAAAAAAAAAAACCTCAAGAGTTGCTTTGCTGGGCTTTATTTGAAAGCACGCGTTTCAGGCCGATTCCTGCCATATTTTCCAAACTAAGCATATTTCTGCTTGTGCGTAGACTGTGGAAGGAAAGCTGCGCCAGAGACCGGACTTTCTCAACCACTGGAGTGATTACGGAAGCAGAAGCGCAAAGGAGAGGAGGAGGAATAAGCCAACCCGATGGCCGCTGCACCACAGGAGCTTCCTCGTCTGACAAGTGGGGGGGGGGGGGACCTGTCACCGCAGATGCAGCGTGGAGCCACACGCCCCGACACCGCGGCTCTGTTGGGAGTGGGTCTGGTCTGTGCCCAAGCGGCAGTGAGACATTTTTAAAGAGCATCGCGGGCGCCTCTTCAGTCCCGCACCGTTGCTGTTGCATCCCCTTGTTTGCGGTGTTACCTGTCTCTGCGCTCCCCTGGGAGCAGCACCACACCGTACCCTCTTGGCTTGCTGGACACGGAGCAGGGCAGGTCACGACTGCCCCAAAGAGGGTCAGCAACTTGTTTTACCCTGTGAGATACGGTGCCAAGTCCTTCTCCATGGTGTGGCAGAGGATGAAGGCTGGGCTGAGTCCTGGATAGAGGATGGGGGGGAGTTAAGGCCACTTTTATCAAAAGTATTTTGAAGTTGAATTACTTAGTCCGACATTGGGTAACAAAGCACATGTGTTTTACCTGTGGTGTTTTTTTTTTTTGTGGGACAGCTTTAACTGGGGGAGGAGGGAAATGTCTGCATAAGAAAATAACTGGGAAGCTCCATGACTGGGGAAGATTTTCAGGGTTTTTTTGATGATCTTAAACAACAAAAGATGAACTCTTTTTCCTGCAAAAGACTGTTTCCCACAGGATTTGTACAACGCATCCCCGGGGTCATGGGGAGAGAGAAGCTCTCCTATGCGTTGTTTGCGACTCGGGCATCTCCACCAGCCTTGGTGAGCGCTCGCATGGGCAGTGTGACCGCAGGGCAGGGGGCTGGGGGACACAGCCCCCGCCATGGTCTCGGGGGTGGCACTGAAACCATAATCTGGTAACCCAGGGAAGAGGCAGGGGCTCTCCTGGCAGTTTGGTGTTGTAGAGCACACTGTCCCAAAGAACGATCACCAGCACTGCTGAGTTTACTAGTACAGATGCAACCCTGCATGCTAAAAGGATCCTGTGCTTTAGATGCCGCGGACCTTCCATGTCCTATATATTCCTTGTTGTCAGAGTGGGTTTTGGTATGTTGAGATGCTTAAGTTCTTTGTATGTTTGTTTCTCAGAGTTATATTGGTATACTTTTGGTTTGTGTTCTTTACACTAAAAAAAAATAACAATAATAGTGATCAGAATAGGCGTACGCTGGTCTCTTTCAGCTGTGTTGAAATAGTTCAGCCTCTTTGACCAGACCGAGCTCCGGTGGTGATAATATGATTTTGCACAATTTATTCTGAGCAGCTTTGCTTGCAGTTTTTGTCTCATGGGTAACTTTCTCCCTGAAATGGTGCTAAACCCCATGAGATACGGCAGAACTCTATGCGGGGTCAAGGGGCTCTGTTTAAGTGAATCTGCAACGATTCAGGGCAAGTTTCTCTGGGCTCTTGGATTTTTACATCGTATCTCGAATGTTTCCTGTCGATAGCATTGACGTGATTTCTAGCAGTTAAATCCCAAATATGTAAGTGGAACTAGGCCCTATGATGTGGGGGATAACCCCAGTTACCCCAAACTGCTCAAACCTTATCTGTGTAAAACAATAAAATATGTTAATCATTAAAATGGAGATGTGATAACTCATGTTTTAAATTCTTTTTTCCCTGTTGTATAAAACATTTCTTAAAAGAATTTATCGTCAGATTTGCATGCCTGTACGTCCCTGCGGTGCCTCAAAGGAGCTGCGTGTTGATGCTCGTTTTTTATCCATGGAACAGGCTTTAATTTTTGTGGTTGGCAACACTTGCAGAGTGCCATGGAGCCCATGATCGGGGGGGGGAAGGATGCTGCACCCAAGCTATAAACCCCCATTTCAGGCTTAAATCCTTTGTTTTCAGACCAAACGCTTGTCCTTTGCACCTGGAGCTCCCCAGGATCTCTGAACCTGCTGATCATTCAAACGTTTTGGGGGGGAACCAACCTGTCCCAGCCGTGGGCATGGCCAGGAAGGGAGGGGGATGCTGCCTGAAAGGCAGTTTTTGCAAGAATCCGCAAATTTACCATCATCAGATGGTGAACCTGCTGAATGGGAGTCTTGCTCTTTGCTGAATTAAGCGCAGAATTTAGTGATGTATCACCTGGAGAGAAATAAACACAGCACGGATGAGTCTGTGAGAAAAATAGAGCTTTGTGGGGCTGGAAATGGGTTATCTTGGGCTTTCTCCTGGGGAAGAAATGGAGAGCTCCGTTTTGGGGAGGGCTTGTCGTGCTCCACCCCGGAGAGAATGGCAGAGCAACCCTGGCTGTGCCCCAGTGGGGCTGCAGCATGGATGTGAGCGGTGCCAAGCCTTCGGCCTCACCCTTTATTTAAGTGTGGGCTGTATCTGTTTCTCCTGAAGCATTTCCTAACGGGGTCAACCCGGGGAGGCCACTGTAAGGAGGGGTGAGCACGCAATGCTGCTCTCGGGAATGAGAGTCGACACTTCTCCAGAATTGGCTTTATTTTAATTTTTTTGTTACAAAGTTCTCACTCGCTTGCTGTGAACTTTAACCTGCTGTTCAGATACTTTCAAAGGCCAGAAGTGAGGATAAAAGCATAGTTTGGACTCTTGTTTTTTGACACAAAACGTGAGTATTGACATTTGTTTAAAGCTTGTTTTGGCTGACACAACAAGCTGAATAGCACAGGGAGGAAAAAAAGCTCAGCTGAGCTTCCCTGTGGCTATTGCCCAGTGTGGTGGGCTACCTGCTGGGGGCAGGGAGACTTGGCATCTACCTCCACACCTTTGAGTGTGTGAGTGTGTTCAAAAGGAGTAAGGCAGCTGTGGCCATCCCCATGGCTGCCACCGCTCTGACTTCGTGCAGGGGTGAGAAGAGATGGAGTGCTGGGAGGAAATGGTACGTGCGCTGTCGCATCTTCGGCTCTCTGAAAGGCTGAGATATCCTCACGGGTTGGTTTGTTTCTTCTTCCGATGCGGTTGGTACACATAATTATGTGAAACAGGTGGATGCTCTGCACCAAACTCTGCCCAAAAGGTAGGTTCCTAGGTCTTGAGGGTCTGCTTGACCCCTGGGGCAGCTGGGGGCAGAAGTGGCAGCAGTACCACCGGCATGGGTGGCAGGAGTCCCCACTTCTATGCCGCCTTGCCCTACGTGAGGATTAGGCCGTAGATATTTTCACACCACGCCCTCGCATCTTGAGCTCTGCGCTGTATTTCAGAGCGATTTCCTACAGCGGGGCGAGGCAGGGTGGGGGCGGGACCCTTCCCATTAACCCCTGGAGTGCTCCCCGTCCATCCGTCCTGTCCGTGTCACCGGGCGGCTGTGAGGGGCCCTGCCCCCGGGGGGACGCTGTGAGCAGGGCTCCCGGCCGCGATCGGAACCCCTTCGGGGGTGGGGGGAGCCGGGGGGAATCCCGGGAGAGGGATCCTGGAGGTGGGGGTGGGGGGGGAGACGTGTTGGTGGCCCCGACGGCGCGTCCCTTATCCGGCAGCGCCGCCCTGCGGCCGCCCCGACGGGGAGGGGGGTGGTCGGGGGCCGGTGCCCACCGTCTCGCCTCCCCCCTCCCACCCGGTTCCCGGCCCCGGGGGAGCGCGGAGGGGTAGCGATCCACCGCCCCGTCCTCCGCCGGTCTGCGCGGGGCTCTGCTGCCGCCCTGCGGCCGCCGCTCCCGCGTGGCGGAGGGGTTTTGGGGGGGGGGGGGGGGGATAGGATAAAACACATCCCTCCCGCTGCAAAAAGCCGTAAACCCCTAAATTGTTTCCTTTTTCGGGGGCACAGAGGCGGGCAGCTGAGCTTGGGGGGGGGGGGGGGGGGGGAGGGGGGCCGGGGGGAAGGATATTTGGAAGGGCGGGGATAACGGGAGGCGATGCGGGAAGAGCACCGCGCTCCGGCAGCTCCGAATCCACAGTTATTCCTGAAATACCGTCCAGCGCCGTATCCCACCGCTCCAGCCAGGCCGGGGGTGGAGGGGAGGGGGGGGGGGGGGGGGCGGCCCCACTGTGTCCCCCCGCAGCCCTTCCCCACCGGCCCCTTAATAAACACCGCCGAGAATTGCCCTTATACTTTGTAAATATTGGATTAGCTTTTCATTGAGCGCCTCTCTTGAAAAGACCCGAAAAATCCACACCGGTTCCAAACTAAGCCAAACAGTCAATAGGTGACGAAAGTAAGTTATTTCCAGGGCTTAACGGGGCTTCCAGCTCATTATCAGGGTATCTGCGGCGCCTCAATAGTTTCTTCCCTACAAGAGGGTGGAGGAAGGAGAAAAGGGAGGGGGGAATGGCGGGGAAGAAGAAAATTAAAAAAAAAAAAAGGAAAGGGAGAGGAACCCCAGGAGCAGGGCGAAGAGGTGCCTGAAGGCCGGGCTCAGCTTCTCGCCCGCCCCGAACAAGCGCCCGGTTGCGCCCTAAATCGCGAATCGCGAAGCGTGTCGCGATCCAAACCCGACGGGCGAGCGCCCGGGAAGGAGAGGAGCTCTCCGGGGGAGGGCGGGGAGGGGGATGGGGGGAGGACGGGGACACCGGCCGCGGGGCAAACTGGGGGTCTGCTGCCAAAACTGCCGGCAGGAGGGGGGGTCGGGGCAGGTGCCGGACCCCCGGGCGAAGGCTCATCCCCGCGCTGCCGGCCCGCTCCGATACCGGATCAACGCCAGGGCCCAGCAACGCCCCCGCGCAGCGCTGCGCATCCCTCCGCCGCTGCCTGCGGTGCTGAAAATGCCAAGGAGGGTTGGGATGGGGGCGTTCCCCTCCCCCTTTCCCCCCCCCCTTGTTTCTTTTCTTTTTCCTTTTCCCTTTTTCCCTTGTTTCCTTTTTTTACTTTTTCCTTCTTTCCTTTCCCCTTTTTCCTTGTTTCCTCTTTTCCTTCTTTCCTTTTCCCCTTTTTCTTTCTTTCTTTTTTCTTTTTCTTTTTTCTTTTTTCCCTTTTTTCTTTTTTCTTTTTTCTTTTTTCTTTTTTCTTTTTTCTTTTTTTCTTTTTTCTTTTTTCTTTTTTCTTTTTTCTTTCTTTTTTCTTTTTTCTTTTTTCCTTTTTTTCTTTTTTCTTTTTCTTTTTCTTTTTCTTTTTCTTTTTTCTTTTTTCTTTTTTCTTTCCTTTTTCTTTTTTTTTCTTTTTTCTTTTTCTTTTTCTTTTTTCTTTTTTCTTTTTTCTTTTTTCTTTTTTCTTTTTTCTTTTTTCTTTCTTTTTTTTTCTTTTTTCCTTTTCCCTTTTTCTTCTTTTTTCCTTCTTTTTTCTTCTTTTTTCCTTCTTTTTTCTTCTTTTTTCCTTCTTTTTTCTTCTTTTTCCCATTTCCCTTTTTTTTCCCTTTTCTCCCCCCCCCCCCCTTCTTTTTTTAATCCCTCCCCCCTTCTCTCTCTCTCCCCCCCCCATCCCCCCCACCTCTGACGGCCTGCCTTACACAACGAGGAGCCTGCCGACAAGAAAGAGCCGTTTCTCCGGGGGAGAAGCGGGACGTGCCAGCCCGCCGCGCGGTACGGCCGGGCCGCGCAGGGAGGCAGCCTGCATAACATTACCGGTCCTGAATGCAGCCTTGTTCTGCTGCCCTCCGCGCAGCGCGGGCAGCGCGGGCAGCGCGGGCAGCCGAGCTCCGCTGGCGGGCTGGAGGCGCAGGAGCGGGCATCGCCTTGTGTTTTACGGGGGAGATGCGCTTGGGTCTTTGGAGGGGGGGAGAGCGAAGGGGGGGGGGGGGAGTGTAATTTCCTGTGAAATGAGAGAGAAACTTGTCAGCGGGAACTGGGAGAAGAGGAGGGCCTCTGTTAGTCTTCAAAGAGAGAGGGAGAGAGGGAGAGAAAGAGAGAGGGATTCTTTTTCCTTGTTTCCTTGTTACCCCCCCCCCTTTTTTTTTTTTTTTCCAGAATAGATATAGCACGAATTTTTAATTCGTCTTCCTTTCACAGACAACAATGCTGGTTTTGAAAGCTGGGCACAATTTGGGTTTTGTGAGGGGTCCCCCGGCCCAGCTGGCCATATGGGATACAACATGTAGAACATGCCTAACAATGAGCACGAGTGACAGCCCTAACAAAACGCAAAGGACACTGCTCCCTGACTCCGGGATGGACTGCCTCCCTTAAATGAATTGAATGGCCCTAAAAAGAGGAAAGGAGGGGGGGAGAAGAAGGGAGGGAAGGCACAGGGAGGGGGCCCACCCCCCCGAAACTGTCTCTCCTTTTTTTCTCCCCCTTCCCCGGCCCGGCCCAGCCCTGGCTGCCTTTTCCTCCGTCTCTTTAATATGCACGCCTCTAACATGCTCACCTCCCTGCCTCCCCCATTGTGCTGTTTTGTGAAGTCTACTGTATATTGTGCAAAGATAGACTGCCCGGAGCTGGCCCGGCAGCATGGGAGATATAAGGCCACGGAGGTTAGGGCCACACAACTGGTTTTATAGACTTAGCAGAGCCTGGGGGAAAAGAAAAGGAAAAAAAAAAAAAAAAAAAAAAGAGAGAGAGAGAGAAAAAAAAAAAAAAAAGGAAGAAAAAAGTGACAATTTTCCTTCTCTCCCGCTCCTGCCTGGCTCGCCGGGGCTGGAGGGGGGGACACCCGGTACCCTCCGCAGTTAGGACGCGGGTCCGGCACCCCGGCGGGGCGTCCCCGGGCTGGAAAGCCGGATCCTCCGGCAGCTTGCCCGGGTCTCCCCCGGTGAACCAGCCGGGGCTGCTCCACCGGTGCGCAGGCAGGTTACCGGCGCTGTCCCTACCGGGAAGCCGTGCATCTCGCAGCCTCGGGCGGTTTGGATCAGGGCTCACCCGGCGGAGAGGCGAGGGGAAGGAGGAGCAAGAAAAGAGGGGGAAAAAAAGAAAAAGACAAAAAAAAAAAAAAAGAGGAAAAGGGAAAAAACAAACAAACAAACACAACAGCCCGAGCGCGGGGCTTTGGGGCCGGCGGAGGGTGCGCCGGGGCAAGGCGGGTTTGGGGTGCTGCGAACCGGCACCGATCGCTTTTGGGTGTTGGACGGAACCGGCGCGACTTGGCCCTGCTCAGCCCGGCGGGACGGGGCGGGCGCTGTCCCATCACACCGGACAAGCCCTTTTTTTGTGAAAAAGATATATATTTTTAAGTACCCTTACCATCCTAAAATGGCAGTGGAGGGCGAGGGGGCACACAGCTGTGCCCAAACTCGCTCCCACCCGGGGCTGCGCCTGCCCCAAACCGGCCGTAACTTCCCCGGGGCCGGGCTCGGTCCCCGCTTCACCCCGGCTGAGCCGCCCAGCTCCGCCTCGCCTCTCTCTTCCCCTTCCTCCCCCCCCCCGCCCCGATTTTTGGGGGGATGCCCCAGGTGTTAACCCTTTCCCCCGACCTGCCTGAGCCGCCGGCGCATCCCCGAGGGCTGAACCCGAAGTTTCCGCGCTCCCCCCCCGCACAAACGGCCCCCAGCCCGGGGAGGGAGGGAAGCTGAGGTGATGCTGGTACCCAAAACTCCGCAGCCAGAGGACCCCAGCTGCACGGGGGCCACTGGGGTGTATAAAAGCACAGCCCCAAAAATAAAAGAATTCTTCTCCCCCCCCCCGTTTTTCGCCAGCTCCGGGTGTTGGAGGACTCGGGCTGAAGACGACTGCTTCGAAAAAAAAAGCCGCTTTCCCCCAAAAAAAGAAGTTTCGGGGGCGGCGGGCGGGGGGCGAGGGGGGGGGCCTGCTCGGCCGTGTCTTCCCCCCCCTCTTCCCCTGCCCCACGCCGGGCCGAGCCCCCCGAAACGCCGCCGAGGGCTGCGGGGAGCGGCGGCGGGCGCCGGCCGCACCGAGAAGTGGAACAAAAACGGTTCGTCGTTGTTATCGGTTCCTTCTCTTGTTTGTTTTGGGTTTTTTTTTTTTTTGTGTGGTTTTTTTTGTTGGTTTTTTTTTTTTTTCCTCGAAACAGAGCTTTTTAAAAATTAAAATTCTTCTTATAATATGGCAAGCCAGGGTTTGCACACAATGGGGCCGCTTTCCTGCGGCCGCGGGCAGAGAGGGTTTAACCCGTCGTTCTTTTTCCTCTGCTCGCGGTTACTCGGGAATAGTTGTGCGCGAACCCCAAATAAGAGAAACCAAAATGAACGCCCTGGCTGCCGCTCACGGCAGCGATAGTCGCAACGAGGTACAAAAAGACACCCGCTAATAGTTGTCGGGGGTTACGGGCGGCTGAAAATTGTCCTAGAAGGGGGGGTGGGGTGGGGGGCGATGGAGATCTCCGTGTTGGGGTACGGCGGCCGCGCTCCGGGGGCGCGCACCTTCCTCACAAAACCACAGGAGCAGCGGGGGGGTTTTATTCTTTATTTTTTTTTTTTTCAGTTGTGACGATTCCCCCCCCCTCCCTTTTTATTTTAGTTGTAGGTAGACAGGACCACTCTGAATGGCGCAAAAATTTCTGTAAACAATGACGCACAAAAACACCTCCCCTCCCTTCCCCCCCCCGCCTCGCCCCGAAATGAAACCGAGTCCCCCCCCCGCCAAAAAAAAAAAAAAAAATGGAGGGGAAAAGAAACGGGAGAGGGAAAAAAACAGAATAATAATAATAATAATAATAATAGCAATAATAATAATAATAATAATAGCATTTCCCTCTCCATTCCTTCCCCCGCAGTTTTTTATTTTATTTTTGGAGCATCAGTCTGTCTCTTTCTCTCTCTTTATTATTTTTGTTTTCCTCCTTTTTGTGGGTGTGGGTGTGGGTGTGGGTGTGTGGGGGTCAGTGTGTGCGCGCTCCCCTCCGGCCTTCACCAAGTCCATTGCTGAGCTTGTACTAAATGGTGTGCTGTGGGGTACTGGGGGTTGCTGGTAGCGCTGTACTGGGCGTTGTATTGCATATGCTGTAGAGACTGGGCGCTATAGGCGGAGAAGGGGATTCCCGTCTGGAAAGTCGCGGCTGCCAAGTCCTGAGCTTTGAGCGTGTGGCAGGGCTTGCCGTCCCTGACTAAGACCGGCACGGCCACCCGCCGCGGGGAGGGAAGAGGAGTCACTTCCATACCTTTCTCGGCCCGGGCCCGCTTCATCTTGTAGCGATGGTTCTGGAACCAGATCTTCACCTGGGTGGGGGTGAGGCGGATCAGGCTGGCCAGGTGCTCCCGCTCCGGCGCCGACAGGTACCGCTGCTGCCGGAACCGCCGCTCCAGCTCGTAGGTCTGCGCCTTGGAGAAGAGCACCCTCCTCTTCCTCTTCTTCCCCGCGTCCCCGCCGCCCGACGCCTCCTTCTCGTTGTCGGGCGACTCGTCGGCCGACGGCTCCGGCGACTTGCCGGAGGGGTCCTGGCCACCGCCGCCGGCCGTTAGCCCGTGCACTGCGGAGAGTCCCGTTAGCGGAGGTGGTGGTGGTGGGGGGGATGGCTCCGCGCTGCGCGACCCCCGCCGCCCCCCGCATCTCTCCCGCATCCCTCCCGCCGCCCGGCCCCGCTCCCCCGCCGTGGAGGGCGGGGGATGGGGGGGGATGGATGGAGACACCGGCCGGGGCTCACCCACCCGTGGCAAGCTGTAGCCCACCCCCACCTCCTCGCCCCAGCGCCCGGGGATGCCCCCGCGGGCGCGGAGCCGTTCGCTGCCCCGTCCGCGTCGCCGCTGCGCGGTACTCACGGGAGTATTGGATGCCCTCGGCGCTCGCCAGCCAGCGCGTGTAGGGATTATCGCTATTATCATAGAAAGGGTTCTTCAAAGGCAGCGTCTGAACAGTGTCCAAGGGGGTTTGTCCCAAAACTCCCGCTTTCTTGGGCGGCTCCGGCGCTTCGCTCTCTTCCTCGCCGCCCTCCGCGGCGGAGCCGTCCTCATCGTTGGTGTCGGGGAGGTCCAAAATGTCCTTCACCGAAAAGCCCGTCTTCGTGTTGGTCAGAGACATGGTCCGGCCCGAATTTAGGCAGGAAAGTTGGAGGAGCAGCTCCGCCGACCCGCCGCGGCGCGGGCGCGGACGCGGGCGCGGACGCGGGAGCGGCGACAGCAGCACCGCACACGCACACGGCAGCGGGGGGCGGCGGCACGCGTGGAGGAGGGGGTGGGAAAAAAAAATAATTATAGAATAATGTAGATTTATAGAAAAATAACCGAAGGGTTTTGTGCAGAAGAAGAAGCGGAGCCCCGGCCGCAGCGGTGGATCTCTGCGGCGGTGGTTTCTACGGGCTTGTTCTGCCACGGGGGAAATTCAGAGAGCGGGAGCAGCAGCTGGCTTCGGAAATAGTTTGTAACTCCAGGGGAAAGGGGGGAAAGACACGCCAAAAAAAAAAAAAAAAAAAAAAAGGAAAAAAAAAAAGAAAGAAAAAAAAAAAGATCACTTCTGGATCTTGCTTAAACACCCCGAACCCGTGCCTGCCGCTTGAAAAACCCGAGCCATTGCTGGAGCGAACAGTCCATATAAGGCTGGTCCCCACACATGAACCTGCCGAGAGGAGGGAGAAAAAAAATACATTAAACCCGGGAAAGGTTGGCCACGTGTGGGCGGGTCTTGGAAGTCAAGTGGATGAAGACAGTGTTTGCAGATGTGAAATTGCGGGTTTTGGGCGAGCTCCGAGCTTCCACCATTGGTGATGAGTGGTATAACGTGTCAGTTAATTACCGGCGTGGGGAGGGCCCTTCCGCGGGTGTGTGTGTGTGTCAGCGAGAGAGGGAGGGTGTGATTTTCTTTTTTTTAAACACGGTATTTACATACAAAGAGCCTCGCACACCAGCCCGATATTCCGCACGCTCCAAAGTGTGTTTTCCAACGATTGCCTTGAAAAGCGGGGAGGAAAAAAAAAAAATAGGGGGGGGGGTGATAAGGAGCGAGGGAGGCTGGGTGCGTGGTTTCCCACCCCTCCCGCGCAGCCTGCGCGCCCACGCAAACCCGGGGGCAGCGCTTTTTTTTTTTTTTTTCCTTTTTTTTTTTTTTTTTTTTTTGCGCGGGGACGCGCTCAGAGCCCCGCGCGGGACCGAAACGAGAGGCGGCTCAGATGGCAAGAGACCAACTTATCTAAACCGCCTAGGTCAATATTTTGGTTGAGGCTTAGGGATGAACGCTGGAAATTAAACAGCAAGTAATTGATTCTAGTTTGCTCCGAAATTAACCGAACTGGCAAAATGCGATCGTCAGTCACGACCCGGGGAGATCCGGGAGTTGATTACTTGGGGGGGGGGGCTTTATTTGAAGAGGTCTCATTGATTTTGCCTCCTTCTTCCAGGGGAATAAAATCCAGCCCGTTTGGTTAATTTAATGGGCTGGAGCCCAATGGACTTTCAAAGACGACTGAATTAATTTTTTTTTTCTTTTCTTTTTTTTTTTTTTTTTCTTTCTTTTTCAGGACCTGGGGAAGGAGGGGGATAAGGAAGGGGTTGCTTTCCAAAAGGGCGTTTTGGAAGGCCGGATCTCCAGGTGTCACGCACGCACGCACACGGCGCCGGCAGCCGCGGAGCCCCGCAGCATCCCCGACCGCGGGTCCCGGCGGAGCGGCGCGGAGCGGAGCGGAGGCTCCCCCGGCCCGGCCCGGCCCGGCCGGGGCTGCAGGCCGCCCCCCTCCTCAACTTCTTCCCTCTCTATCTGTCTGCCACCAACTTTTATATTCATTTTCCTTCCTCCTTCCCTTTCCTGCACCCGCCGAGGACCCTTGGCCGTGCACAGCTCGGACCTTCCTCTTCCCTCTTCCCTTTTCCCCTTCCCCGAAGCGCTCCGCAGCCGGACCCCGGCCCGGGACAGGCTTGTACGCGGGGACGACGGTGGTGTGCGGGGCGGGGGGGGGGCGACAATCTGGGAAGGGGCTTCTGACCACCACCTTTATTTCTGGGAAAGAAAAGTTGACCGAGTTTCTCTTCCAGGAGGCGGGAGCGGGAATGGGGCTGCTGGTGGTGGGAAGGGGAGGAAGACGGTCCCTCCGTCATCCTCCTGTTTGCCGATCAATGTATTCGCACCTTCCCCTCCTCTCCCTCCCCGCTCCCCCCATCTTTCCTCCCCCAGCCCCCAGCCTGCCTCCCATAAAGTATGTGATGTGGCTGACAATGCCCAGGGATTTTTTTTCTTCCCTTTTTTTTTTTTTTTTTTTTTTTAAGCGAGCCCCTGAGCACATCCTGGGTGGTCGGACCCGCGCAAACACAAATACAACCCTATGGCTAAGCTGGAAACAATGTCCGCAATGTAGACAAATGTCCGGCTTCTGTTGGAACCCTTTGTCTCGGCGCAGTTTTTGCATTTATTTCAGTGGCGAAATAATACGTGATTGACGCCCTCTTTCAATGTGTCCTAACTGTTGGGAATAAATCTGAGGTTGTTCCTAGTTGTCATGGTATTCAACCGCACTCAATGGCTATCTCTTCATCCATTTCGGAGTCCTTCCTCGATATGGAGGGAACCACTCGGGCGGGCGCTCCCCCGCTCCGCTCCCCTTTTCCCGGCGGGAGGGGCTCGGGACGCGCACCAGGCGGGGAGCTTTAATTTCCAGCAAATCTCGGCCTTATCGATTGATTTATCCCCCCCCCCGGCTCGACCTGCCCGGAGCGGGGGAGGCGGCGGCGCTTCTCTCGGCTGGGGCAGGCTGGGGTTTTAATTCCTTGCCGAGGGGAAAAAAATATAGCCATAATAACGGTGACGATCGCGACAGCGGCAGGACGACGACACAACGTCCCGAATTAAGAAGCCAAACCGGGGAGGGACGGGCAGAGCATCTCCGAGGCGGCGGGGCTGGCGGCCCGTTCCTTTCGGGCAGCTCCGCTCCTCGGGCCGGGGTGAAGAGCCGGACTTTAATAATAATAATAATAATAATAATAATAATAATAATAATAATACAACCCCAGCCGAACCCAAGCAGACACGCGAATGCCACCACACGGGCAGAGCGTCCTGCAAACCCCTCGCGACGTGGGGCCCGACGGGGCGGCGGGAGCGGGGGATGCCCACGGGAGAAGGTCGGGCCGTGGAGGTGGACACGGCCCCGGAGGTCGCCGCGGGGCTGGCCCCTATGGTCCCCTGTGGGCACACAACGCCCCGGGGGCCGCGGCCCCCTCCCCGCGACCCGCCAGCGGGGGGAGAGGGGGGAGACGGGGATGTCCCACGCGCGGGCGAGGCCGCTCTCCCTTTGGGATGCCATGACGTCACCAGCGGGGGGGTGACGTGAGAGCCGCTCCGGCCCTTTGACGTCAGGAGGGGTCGCGGAGCCGGGACGCAGCCTGTGCCCGGAGCCGCGCTACCTGGGGGGGGGAAACCCGACGGCAGCCCGGCGGCTATCGCGACAGAGACGGGGGATGCTCTCCGCCGCCCTTCGTGCCTTTCCCCCCGCCGTGTCCCCCTCCCGGAGCCCTGCCGGGGGGGGGCTCCAGCCCGCTGCCCCCGGAGGCTCGCCTGGGGGGCGGGGGGGTTATTTGCACAAGCCCACGGGAGGCCGGCGGCGCGGTGCGTGTACACAGGCTGAGTGGCTGCACTTCAGGACAAGTGCCTGTGCTAGCGGGGGAGTGTTTACCTGTTTACTTTCACAGGTAGCTCAAACACCCGCCATTCGCCTCCGCTCCCTCTCCCCTGTTTGTTCCCCCCATCCCCGACCCGCGTGGGGAGCGGGTCCCCCACCCCACGGGCGGCGGGTGTTGATTTTAGCGGCGTTAAAGCTTTTTTTTTTTTTTTTTTTTTAAGACAGGGGAAGAGACGCTCCTTTGGGGATGAGAGAGGGAAAGAGCCCTTCTGAGCGGCTCTCCGCGGCCGCGGTGCCCGGGGCGGCAGGCGGAGCGGGGTTTCGCCACGCCACGGACGGCCCGTGGGTGGTGTTTTTAAGGGGCGCTGTGCCTTTTTTTCGCCTCTCGGAGTTTCTCCTCTGGCCGGCGGCCCGAGCGCTCCCGCTCCCCCAAAAGCGCGGGGTCTCGCCCTCTGTTTTAAGCCACCGACGCCCCTCACTTCATTCCCTTCCCTGTCGAGCGATGTCATATACGTAAATTATGTGTCATAATATAATATATATATTAGAATGAATAAAACGGTGTTTGGCGGGAGTCTTCCACTATTTCCCCCCTTCCCGTGCGGTTCGCTCGCCCTGACCTCTAACCCATCCCCGCATCGCATCTCCGATAACAGCCGTCAAGTGGATTAGTTTATTGTTTGATTAGACCAAAGGTGCGAGCTATTGTTTTCCCTCACTCCAGACCACAAATAAATAAACAAGGAGGACCGCACCTTGCCGCTCGGTGCGGATTAGCGAAGCCCACACAAAGCCTTTGTTAGGGGCCAGGTTTATTTTACCTTTTAGAATGAGCTACACTTGAAATAAATAGGGAAAGGGGAAGCGCAGCCCACGCTGCTCCTGATAATTGTTATTAGGAGCATCACCTCGGGAGCAACACCCTCTTTGTTTTAAAGTGTGGCGGGGGAAAAGAGAGCCGCATCATTACAGAAGACGTCTTTTGTTGGTGTTAAAAACAAAACAAAACAAAATTTAATCAAAATAACCCCACCGCTTCTCAATATACCTTCCGAGTGCCCCGACCTGAGGGTTTTTAAATTGCATTTTTCCAGGGATAAAGCGGCAGTTCTGCAGAGATGCTGCCGGCTCGGCGGCGGCTCCGGCTCGGAGGGAACGCGGCCACGCCAGGCCGTGGGAAAGGGAGCGGGGACGGGGAACCCACGGCAGCGGATTGCCTTGCACACCGGCATCCTGACCGGGGCAGGGAGGGAAGTGTGAAAAAAAAAAATAATAAAAAAAAAATCGTATTTCCTGAAATCAGGGGGAACCAGAGCCCTCTGAATCCTCCGTCGCTCTCAAGAACTTAATTGTAACGTGCGGGACTCGGAGTTTCTGCGGGGTGAAATTCCCGTCTCTTTTCACGGCTGGAAAAATAGCATTAACAAAGGCGTTAAGGATGCTTTGGGGGAAAAGGAAAAAAAAGGGAGGGAAAATAAAAAAAAAAAGGAGGGGAGGGGGGAAATAGGGGGAAGATTCCCCCGCACACAGAACGGGAGCCGGCACCAGCCTTCCCTACCGAGGCGCAAGAGAAAGCCCCTGCCACCCCCCAAAATCCCGGCGCCGGCCTGCCTTTTTCCCGCAGACAATTAAATCTTCTCCAGGACATAGGAATTTAAATGAGCTTTCCTATTCTCACGATTACTCTATCTCCTTCCCCCCGAAGCTTCAAAGACGGAGAAATCCTCCCAATTCACCGATATTACTTATAAATTTGTAGATCTAGATCGAGCCTGCCCTCCAACCAACCCCCCGAGGTGACGAATTGTAATAGAAATTGGGATTTTTTTTTTTTTTTTTTTTTTCTCCCTCCTCCTCCCTGGGGGCTAACGGGGTTATGTCAGAGCCGGAGGGCACATGTTAGGGCTTTGATAAATGCACTTTAATGAGATCTTTGAAAATATTGCCAATAGTGGCGGAGGCAGTTTGTTAAGGCCGTGCGTGCGAGCACAAAGCCGGCGGCCCCGCAGCCCCCCGCACCCCGACCCAGCTATTTGTTTGTCTTATTTAATTCCACCCCCCCCACCACCCCCCACCCCCGTGAAAGCTCTAAGCTCGGCCCGGGGCCTCCCTTCCCCTTCCAGTCTATTATAAACTGTTATATTTGCCGGGCAAACGATTCGCCCCCCCCCCCTTCCCCCCCCTCCAGCGAGCCCCCCGGCTCTATTCGTTCCCGTCTCTCTCATGATTAAACGTGTCCCACCGCGATTAAGCTTTGTCAGAAATGTTTCTCCTCGGGAAGGAAAATCCGGCCCGTTCCGCCGCGGGCGACGGGAATGCGGGGGATTTACGGCCGGGAGGACTTTCTTATCTGAATTTACTTCTCACACCCGCACGCACAACACGGAGGGCTTAGCGGGGAGCCCGCGCAGGTAGCTGGGGGGGGGGGGGGGGGGCGTCGCGAGTGGGGAGTGCCGGGGGTCCACGGTAAACCTCCGAGGAAGACCCCGGTGCCCGCACGCCCTGCGCAGGGAGGGAGGGGGTCGGGCTCTTTTCGGGAGAAGGGTCCACGCAGGGGGGAACCGACCCAAGAACTCGGTCCCGCGGCGTGGGTGACACCGGGGAAAGGAAGGGAAGGGAAGAAGTGGAGGAGGAGGGAGCGGGGCGGCGGGCAGCGCCGGGGCCGGGGGGCCGGGGCCATTCCCGGTCCTCTGGCGTACTCTGCCGTCGCAGCCGAGAAGTGTCCCGCCGTCGGGGCAGCGGGGGCGGGGAGAGCTCCCCCGGCTCCCCCCTCCCCGGGCTGGGCGGCCGGGCGCTCACCCGGGACCGGGGGCGGGCCGGCGGAGCCCCGCCGTCGGGGCAGGGGGACGCGCCCCCCCCTCCCCGCTCCTCGGGGGACCGTTCAGCATCAACTTCTACCTGCGTCCCCCACGTAAGCCCCCCCCCCCCCCCCCGCAAGACCTTTCCCACCTGCTGCTCCCCAACCTCGGCCCCCCCCCCTTTTTTTTTTTTTTTACGCCCTTTTTTCCCCTTTCCCCCCGCTGTCACCGGCGCGGATCCCCGCCGCTCGGGGACATCCCGCCGCCGCCCTGCCCACCGCGGCGGGGCTTACCTGGGACCGGGGAGGGGGGGGATGTCCCAGCGGGGGCCGGGGGTCCCTAGGCGGGCGGGGGCTGAGCGCGGCGGCGGCGGCGGCTCCGCGCCTCTCGCATTGTCTCCGGCGTGTGCAGGGGCGGCCGCTCCTTCCTCCGGCTTTACATCGCGCGGTCTGTTTGCTTTCCTCCCCGGCGGGTGACGCCAGGCGAAATACTGGCCATATGTTCAGCGGTAATAAATTGGTTATAAGCGCAAACACGCCGGTTCCTGGATGGCTCTTTTAAGCCTGCCCCGGCCCTGCCGCTGAGCCAGCCCCTCTTCCCCCGGGGGGCAGAGCCCTCCCCCCGGCCCCCCTTCCCCAAAGATGCGGAGAAGCCGCTTTCTGCCGGCGCGGGGACTCCGTCTCTCCCCCCTCTCCGCCCCCCCCCCCCTCCCTCCGTACCCCCCCCCTCCCGTCCCCGGCGCTGCCCAAATCTTCCCTCGCCCCCCGCTCCCACCTCGCTTCTTCACACCTCCCACCCCGCTCCGCCTCGGGGCAGCCCGCAACTTCCCCCGGCCCAGCCCGGGCTGCTCTTTAACAAGCTCGCCCTCTATAAATCGCTCGGTAGCTAAGACGCTATAAAAACCAAATAGCCAGATGTGGCACGTTATTTATGTGTGAAAGCTCGTTTACATTAGATATGCTGATCCAAGCTTTGATAGCGGGGGTTTGCGAGAGATTAGAGCTGGGTTGCCAGAGACGGCTCCAGCTGCAGCCCCCCTCCCCTGCCCCTTTTTGGTTTTCTTCTTCTTTTTTTTTTTTTTATTGTAATTTTATTTATTTATGTGTTTGGGTTTTTTTTTAAGGGGGAGGCGAAGAAAGGGCGGGGGGGGGGAGGGAGAGAGTGGCGCTGTCCGACTTCCCCAAAGCTGGGGATGAAAAGTGGTACCTGGTTCCAAGAGGCTCCTGCAAAAGGAACGACCCCCTGCGAATACGGACAGAAAATATGAAGAGGTTACAGCTGGCCAGAAGGGCTTTCTGGGCATCCGAGCCTGGCAGTCCATCTCCCTTCCAAAGGCTGTGGCTTAGGTAAACACCACCACTGCCACCATCACCACCGCCACCATCACCACCGCAGCCCCGTTGCAAGGTGAGCCCTGCGGCCGCTGTCCGTACCCCCCCCCGGAGCAGCCGTCCACGCCACCGGGCCCGGGGAAGTCAGGGCAGCTCCCCGGGAGTCAAACCCCACGCAGCAAAAAGCTGTGCCGCCTCATTTTAACCCCAGGGGTCTGCAGCGGCGTCACCCTTGATGCACGCTTCAGACGTTTTCAGGAAAACTCTCCCCCTCTTTCCTCCCCCCATGTCTCTAGGATGAAGCACAAAGTCCTCTTGAAGGGGGTGCGTGTGTGTCACTGGTGACTGCTGGGGCTAGAGGGAAGGTCACAGGGACCCTTCTCCATCTCACCTCATCTGGATTCTCTCCACCACCTGCTGTATTTTTTAAAGCACTGGAGAGACCTTGGACTCCTCTGTGAAACTCCCCAGGGCCCAGGACAGATATCTCTTAGCTAAATAACCCGGTCACAGGCAGCGCTAACAGAGCTGCCCGCAGATAAAGTGATTGATCCTTATACTAATCAATAGAGATCTTGTTCTGAGCAATTAATAACTTTGCCAAGCTTGTTTTGTTTGGATAAAAAAGTGTCCAGACTGCTGACTGAGGGAGTGAAATTAGGGAAAAAAATATCCTGTTGCCCACCTAAAAATACAAACATAAATAGTTAGCTCTTTATTTACATACCTGCAACGTCTTCAGCTTTCATAACAAGAAGCCCAGCCTGGATGTCTGGGACATGTCTTCTGCATCCCCAGGGAAAGCTGCACCTGGGACCCGAGCTTGCACTTCTATACATTTGGTTATAAACCTGTCTGAGAGGTGTGAGTCTGTGGATGCGCCACGCGTGCAGGTCCCCCCCGTGGCGGAGCCTGTTGTGCCCCGGACTGCGTGAGAGGGTCCCACCACCTCGCCGGCTGTGGGTCCTGCTTCCCCGGCATCCACCCAGCACAGCAGGAGAAGGAGGAGCGTGGGAGAAAGGCAAGGGTGCAACAGCTGGATTTGGGGCAGGTGAGGGAGGGTCAAAGGGGAGCAAATTGGGACCGGAGGGAGGGAGGGAGGGAGAAAGAGGCTGAGAGCAGCTGGATGAGGAGATGGGGCTGGAGGTGGGGAGAGGACAAGGATGGTCCGTAGCTATGGGAGCATCAGGCTGTGTCTTCGGGAGGCTGATCCGAGCCTGGGCTCCAGGCTGCTGCTCCTGCCTGGTCATTGACAGCAAACCTCCAGGCAATGTATGGCTCAGCCCCAGACGGACTCTGGGTGACACAGGACCTGCCTAGTGACAGCACTCTGCAGTCCGATGGCCCAGACCCCTGCAGATGTCCCCAGTGACAGCGACAAGCCGTCTTCCAGACTGTACTGTAAACCATGCAGTTACTATTTTATTAATAAAACCCTTCTGTATTCGTTACTGAAAGCAAACCTTTTCGGAGGGCTTTTTGGCACCTGATGCTAGTGTCCAACCATCCCATAGAATTGCGGAAAGCCAAACCATCAGGCCCTGGGAAGGAGAGTAAAGCGGCCAATGTGGATTTCCACCCCAAACCCGCCTGGCCTTGTTTCACTCAACTGTGGAAATTAAGTCTTTATCGGTGAGTAAAAACAAGCTGGGAGGTTTTATCAGAGGGTATGTTTCAGAAGGGGTGAACGCTTTTTAGATATTTGTTTGTAGGTTCATCGGGAAATGTTGCTTCGGGAAACGAAGGTGGAAGAGAAGAGGTCAGGATACCTTTTCTGTCAGGGTTTGTTCTCTCTTCCTTAAACAGCCCCAATAATTGTAATGGCTTTGTTGGAGAAGGCTGGACTCTCAAGCCATGAGGATGCATTGGGAAGAGCTACCGGATGCCTTCCAGCTCCAGGGAGAGAATAAATAACATCGAGCCAGTGATAAGCTGCTGCTGAGCCCTCCACCTGTGGTCCGGTGCCCTCCCCATCTCCTCCTCCTTCAGTAGTTCTGTGGGACAGCGGATGTCCGCTTCCCCCATCCATCCCTGTCGCCCTCCCTGCCAGCACCCAATACACTGCCCGTCTGGAAGAGGCAGGAGTGGAAAACCCTTCTCCTAAAATATCCCGCGCAGAGTCTCTCGGAGAGGTGGGTGAGCAAGGTAGACGACCTGGACCTCAGTTTGGAGAGGCTGGAATGGGCTCCGCCTTGTTACAGGAGGGTTAATTCCAAGTGTCTACAGTCATAGTCTCAACTTCTTTTGTGCAGAGTCCATCGGCACCTCTTTGTGGCCCTGGCTCTGGACAGGACCGTGAGTTACCAGCCTCCACGTGCCCCAGAGGAGGGGAAAGGGCTTTTCTCATCTCAAGGCTTAGCCACCTTCTCAGCAGGCTCTTCCAGCTGCCGGGGGTAGCAGAGCTGCCTGGCCTCCTCCTGTTCATTGCTCAAAGGGTAAGGTGACAACTCTTGGCTACTGCTGGTGATGATTTTGAGCTGGTCCAGGCTACCTTGGCCCTGTTGATAACTCCCTTCCAGCATTTTACACGCACGATCCCGGTGCTTCCCAGGAAGCAACATCTGGAGGCTGGGCTGAAACAGTCGGGGCACGGCGCTGGCACAACACGGAGGACTCCTGCGGGTGTTTCTGAGCCAGCCTGTGCTGCTTTGGCTTGTCCAGAGGCTGGTCCGATGGTGCACAGAGGGGGAGCCTTGGGTATGGCCAAGGGGGCCTGGAGACGGGTGGGCTGCTCTCATGCAACCACGGGCTCCAGGGAGACCCCTTCGCAGGAGCTGAGCTTTGGGCTGTGGTCCCTGGAGAGTGTGGGTGTCTGTGCCAGTTAGGACAAGATCCAGAACCCGGGCTGGCTGCACAGGCCGGGGCAGACCTGAGCCCAAGTGTTCCCGAGAGGTTCCTACGTCTGGAGACAAATCTTCTCTGGCCAATCAAAGGGAAACGCTGAGGGTTGGTGCCTAGGCTTGGGATGCTCAGGGTGGATCAGGTAGGGTGAAATAAACCCAAGATTTCCCCAGCTTGAAGGAATATATTTCCACTTTTCATACACACATGCCCGCTTCTTTTCACAAGGAAGGAATTAAAAATGACCAGAAAGACCTCCTCCCCCGGAGAGGACGAGAGCTTGGGGAAGGTGCTCTTTTAGCACCAGGTGTCGGGAGACATCGGCTTTCGGTGAAAAGCAGGAACAGTTTCTGTGAAGTCTGGACTGAATTGTCCATTGTTCCAGCCCGGTTTTTATAATGAATAAAAAAGACAACCTCTTCACCACCTAAGCCTTTGATGCCGGGGCCAGTGAGGGAGACGGGAGAAGGGATGGGGGAGCAGCCGCTTTAACAACCCCCCACGCACGGCGAGTCGGGCGACCGGTGTGTTTGAGGAGCCGGGAGAAGACTATCTCTGCCAGCAGAGCTGTGGCGTGTACACACCTGGGATTAACAGATGGCCGCGGGTTGTCCCTGCGGGTGTGAGCACACAGCACAATCTGGCAGCAGCGAAGCCCGCTCTCTGGGATGGGGGTTCGCTCTGGCTCTTGTCCATAGCGCCTTGGCTGGTTGGAAGAGGGGAGGGAAAACACGAAGCCTATGGAGAGGTAGGTGTGAATTACCCATTTCATCCAGGCTTGACCTGGAAGTGGCTATCCAACCTTTTTTTTTTTTTTTTTTTTTCTATTTTATTTCTTTTTTAACCCTGGGGGGGGGGGTGCAATGAGGGGGGAGCAGGAGCCAAGTGTTGGTGGGAGCTGGTAGGGCACAGAGGATGGGGGACACATCAGCCCCAAGTCAAAGCATCTGTGCTCAGACACCAGCCCTTGGCCATGGGAGACGGTGTGCTGGGGGGCTGGTGGGGAGCAGAGGGGTCCCGTAGCGTCGGCAGTTTTGCACAAGCTCTGGAGAGACTCCCAGGGGATGCTGTGGGCTTGTCCTGGTGGTCTCACCTGCCCAGCAGAGCCAGTGCTGTTCGTAGCACATACAAGGGGGGGAAGTTTCCCAGTGTTTTCAAGTGAAGGTCCACGTCCATAGCAAGGAGGAGCTGCCAGCCCAAAAAGGGGGGTGGGAGGGATCTCCCAGTGATGCCCATAATATTTCCCACCCCGATTTTCTTCTCCTCTCTTAACAAAGCCCGTCCGTCTGCTTCTTTTTGCCCACAGCTAACCTTGGTCTCTCTGCCGGCACCCAAGTTTTTGGATGGCACCCGCCATTGCAACGTTTGACTAAGAATTCCTGTGGAAGATGCTTTAGATGGATTTAGCTCTCAGTGGACCCGCCGTGGAAAATAGGTACCCGTCTGTTCAAACTCACCTGTTTCCCATGGACAGTTGTGAAAGATGTGTCTTGCCTAGACCGTTTTGCCCAATTTTGCTAATCCTGAAGGTGAAATAGTTTCACCGGGGTGCGTGAGTAGGTGTGAAAGAACCGAAGCAGGTTTAAAAAAAAAGAAATCCAAGGAAAAGAAAGTGACATTGACGCCATAAACCCTGCGAGCGACATGGGAACCAACTGGGAAGCCACAGATAAGGAGCGTATCATGGCGTATCGCGGGCGCCCCGTCAATCACTCGTCCATCTCCCGGTGCCTGGACCCCGGTGCGGCAGGAGCGGATGGGAGCGTGGCTGCGGCATCACTGTCAGTAGGGATCAGGGAGGCTGTTGGTGGGAATGCTGCTGACACGGGTTGCGGTGCTGGTTGGCATCAAAAGAGAAATTGCAGGAGTGGCCGGTAAGATTGGGGTGGCAGCACCCATTTCAGTGGCATCACCCATTTCAGTGGCTTCCTGGGAAGTGCCCAGGAAGGATTTGACCTAATATCATCCCCAATACGCTGATGCGGATGGGACTCGCTGGCTACAGGGCTACTCCGGGAGATCCAGGAGCTGAAATAAAGTGCTGCTTAGCTCGGTTTTGATCCGTTTTCATCACTTTTCAGCTGAACTTGCCCATCGCTAATGACCTTACCTGGGCTTCCCTACGCAAAACCTCAGTGACGGTGGAAGCACCGGCTGCCGACCCTCCCGGGCACGTCCAGCACTTGGTGTGCTGGTGTTCAGCGGCGAAAGCCTGGCCGGAGCAGGTCACCAGTGCCATGCGCTTCAAGGACTTCCCTGGGAAAACCGTGACACATCCGAAGTGACAGCATGACAGAGAATACTGCAAGGGTGGTTCAAAGTTGGGTCGGGAGGGGGCTTACTGCCCCGTTTCTTTCGTTTCCGTGGAGAAGGGATACAAACCTAGCGATAAGAAAAGCCGAGCTCTGTCCCCAGTGGAACAGTGCAGCTCTTGTGGGGGCTGCCCCAACAGGGGGACAGGCAAATCCCGTTCCCTACAGCTCTGCACCTCGAAACCCAACACTAGGAAAGCTGACCTGGGGAGGGGATGGGGGGCAGAAGGGTCTGCAAATAGGGGGAAGAGGGAGAGAGGAGGCTCCATGCTCTACGGCAGCCCCGGCAGCAGCTTGCACAATCAGGACCATCTTGAGCAGAGCATCCAAGGGACCTCTCCTGAGAGCAAACTTCACCAGGTTTTCCTCATCAGGGTCCCTCCTGAGCCCAGGGGAAGGGTCGCCCCGGCATGCAGGGCACGGCCAGGTGCCAAACGAGGCTCCCCACCTGCCCTGTCCTCTGCCCACCCACCCACCCCCGAGAGGTACATAAGCCCTGCCTGAGGGCTTGCTGCTTAGGCTGCTCTCTCTCTGGGGTTTCTGGCAGATGCTGACATCCAAACGCGGGCAAGGTAAAGGTGGCACGGATGTTACACATTAACAGGCTGCTTTTTTTTTTCCCCCCCTTCTGTCTCGTTAACCGTTCCTATTACTGGGGACCTTGGTGCGGCTGCTCTGGCTAATGTGTAATCCCAGATATTTGCTGCTCCCTTCCAGGAGGATGTCCCAGTAGCTAGGGTGGCTCGGTGAGGTGGGGGCCAGGGAGAGCATTTGGTGTTCTTGATCTCTGCGGTAGCGCCCCCCCCGAAATGCTTCCTTGTGGGTGTAAAGCAACCCTGGGGAGCTTTTGCACCAAAGTCACCTTAGGCTGAGTCTGTTTTCCTGCTAAAAACTGGCTAACAAGGCACTAGCGTTTCCCCTGCCTGCTCGGCAGGGCTGCCTGGGTCTGTGGGGTCATGTTTTGGGGGGGGGGGGAGGGGAACTGCGAACATCGAGCTGCTGGAGTTGTGAGTGGTGTGGTGAACTTGTGCTGCTTCTTCTGGATGCTCGGGCTTAGGCTGCTGTGCGGTTGCTGCTTATATACGCATTGAAACTAATAGTATCGTTATAGCTATTGCTAGATGTAGCCTTGCCACAGTAATAATTAAAAAATATGTGGACTGGTACTTCTCCCTGGTGCAACTCTGACTTTTCTTGCTGTAGAGATGCCTTTATTGATTTGTGTGGTTTTTGTTTTGTTTTGGTTTTTTCCCCCTCCTAAGACTTAAGTATCATAGAATCATAGGGTTGGAAGGGACCTCTGGAGATCATCTAGTCCAACCCCCCCGCCAGAGCAGGGCCACCTTAGAGCCGGTTGCACAGGAACATGTCCAGGCGGGTTTGGAATGTCTCCAGAGATGGAGACTCCACCACCTCCCTGGGCAGCCTGTGCCAGTGCTCTGCCACCCTCAAGGTAAAGAAGTTCCTCCTCGTGTTTAGGTGGAACTTCTTATACTCAAGTTTGTGCCCGTTACCTCTTGTCCTGTCACTGGGCACCACCAAAAAGAGCCTGGCCCCATCCTCCTGGCACCCTCCCTTTAAGTATTTGTAAGCATGGATCAGGTCCCCCCTCAACCATTTTTTTTCCAGACTAGAGACCCAATTCCCTCAGTCTTTCTTTATAAGAGAGGTGTTCCAGTCCCCTAATCATCTTGGTAGCCCTATGCTGCACCCTCTCCAGCAGCTCCCTCTCCTTCTTGAGCTGGGGAGCCCAGAACTGGACACAGTGCTCCAGATGTGGCCTCCCCGGGGCAGAGCAGAGGGGGAGGATGACCTCACTTGACCTGCTGGCCACACTCTTCTTGATGCACCCCAGGATGCCATTGGCCTTCTTGGCCACAAGGGCACATTGCTGGCTCATGGTCATCCTGTTGTCCACCAGGACAAGTATCTGGAGCTCCAAGCCCAGGTGGTAGTAGGACAAGCCCCTGGCCGGCAGGTGATCAGTTGTGATGTGATCCTCCTTTTCTTTGAAGCAAGACGGGAAGGAGAATGTGCCCATTTTTGTTGGTGTCCCCCTCTTTCCCCCCCCCCCTTTAAATAAGTAGTTATGTTAGATAACGGTTCTCAAGGGTACGGGGTTGTCTTTCCTCTTAGTACAACTAAGTCAACTCTCTTGCTTATGAGATAGTGCTACACCCCCCATTTATTCCAATAGTAGGTCACATTATGTACTAATCAGAATGCTAAATACTATCTGTAAACCAAAGTTTTTCATCAAAGGAAAAGACCTGCGTGAACAGCTGAGTCAAGTAATGAATATCAGGAGGGTTCTGCTCTTCAAAGGCAGAGAAATGTTGATTCTTTTTTAAGATAAAAGCCTGATGTTTTAAAAAAAAAAAAATAAAATCATTGGAAGTGAACCGAAAAGATTTACTTATCACAAAATATTATTCCCACCGAGGGCAGCGTTCTGATTTCCTTCCCCATGGCAGACTGGAAGGGTATTCTCCAGCCTCAAAAACTCTGATTCAAGCGAGAGGCAGAGAGCAGCGAAACTGCTGCTGGGTAGAAATCAGCCGGGCTGGAGATTTTGGTTTAGGGGTTCCTCAGAAAATTGGGTACCTTTAAAATGCTGGTCGCTGGGTGGGGGGGAGTGGTGGTGCTGGTTGCTTGGCTTTGCTGGGAGGAGAGCAGCATTGGCAAGCCTGGCTTTGTCTCCAGGGCTTCCCGAGTCTGTTTGCGGCAGATATTTGGGGGTGTAGGGGGAAACTGGGAATTACGTCCCGCTTCTACCCCTAAGCGTGCGAAGAAAAGCAGCAGGCAGGCGGTAAAAATGAGGAGATTAACTGAAAAAGGGGGGAGGGGGAAAAAAAAAACAACCAACCAACAACAAAACCCCAACACCTCTCTGTGAGCTATACAAGAGCAATTCTACTCTAGTCCTCCACAAAAGCCAAGCTCTTCCATGGAGCGGAGATGCAGGCAAGCTGATAAAGCTTTTGACTAGCGGTTTAGTTGAATGCCGAATGCCTGACCCACATTATAATCTGAGGGTAATTAATAGGCTGTGATGTAGGTAGAGAGATGCCTGGGCTTTTTCTCATCGTACCTAACCAATTTGGGATTTTATTTTATTTTTTTTTTTTTTTCCTCCCACTCTCAGATAACACTCAAATGTAGTGGAATGAAACCAAATGAGCCTTCTTGGAGTCATTTTTGTATTTTGCCTCTGTAATCTCTGGGTTTATTTAAATGTTCTCGTCGCAGTTATTTTCTGAGACTCTTTTTCATGTCGAACATCTCCTGTTGAATAACTCCTCAGACACTATAATTTCAGGATCAGCAATGATGCTGACAATAGAGGAAAAAAATTACATTGTGAGGCACGGAGAAATGAGTCCATATCCCCATCTTTATTCTGCTGTTCGGAGAGCCTCTACGTATGCGTATTCCAAATTAATCCAACGATCAACTTTCACTTGGTCTGCTTTTGCTCAGATTTTTGCAAAAGACCGGAGTACATGATCACGTTAAATAACTGGAAGCACCGCAGGACTCGCGACCTCAGGTAGCAAAGCACATTGGTTTCAAGTGTGTAAAGCAGCGGCTCTCTGGGGAAGGGGACGCTTCAGGCAGTAGCAAAAAAAAAAAAAAAAAAAAAATAAAAAGGTCAGTGTTTGTTTCTAAAGCCCAAGACCGAAAAATCAGTCTCTCCGGTTCCCATTTCTCCAGCCGTTCTTCTTCTGACTTCCAGGAGGCTGGAGCTGCTGGTGGCTTCACCTGAAGCTGTGAGCGGAGGGAAGTCTGTAGAGATGGGGGTAAATGTAGTTGAAAGTGTCGCTTTTCTTGGTTATAAAGCTGGTCCCAGCTTAAAGATGTTCAGGCACTGTTTCATCCCGCGCATCCCTAGTGGGGACAGCCCCAAGGGGCGAAGGTGCTCCTTTGGGAGGGTTCTCTACCTTCCTGGCTGTCACCGAACTCATACACAGGATCAGGGTCTTAAAAAAAATCCTGGACCCCAAGAAACCCAAGGAAAGGCACTACTCCCCTCGCCCTCTCCGGAGTCAGCAGTCAAGGCTTGCCCTCACTCGCTCCTGCTTGTCCCTGCAGGGCTGAGAGCTGCTGGCTGAAGCACCACTGCCCACGCTTGGCCTCCTCCCCCTTGCAACGCCCACGTTTTGGGCGCCCACGCTGGCAGCTCGGGGGCTATAACCCTCGGGTACCCCGGCTGTTTGCTTCCCATCCCGTTCCTGTCTCCCTGGGTAGGTACCTCCCCGGGAGCTATGGCTTCTCCTCCCCGGGAGCTATGGCTTCTCCTCCCCGGGAGCTATGGCTTCTCCTCCCCGGGAGCTATGGCTTCTCCTCCCCAGGAGGAGATTGCTTGCCTGATGTGCCCCACCAGCCCAACTGAGCAGCAACCAGCGCCACGTGCCAAGCTGGTGGCCTTCCTCTCGCTATCCCGCTCCCTCCTCTTCCCAGGCGTTTGGGATGCCTCCCTCGCCCCTGGTGCCTGGCGTTCTTCATCTTGCGCCGGCACTAAAAGCGACCCCAAAGCTGCAGGTGAGGGGTGCGTTGGGTGAAGCCGCAAGGCGGCCCCGCTGCCACCCGGGGCCAGGAAGCTCAAGCTGCGGCTTGAAAAGATTTAGAAGAAATGAGCTCAACCCGAAGCGCTAGTTTGGGGCAAAACATTGTCCGTCGCGTGCAGTGGGGTAACAAACAGTAACGCTTTCTTTGTCCTTATAAATCCCTGCGGTTTCACTGGGAGAATTGCTTCGGCGGTACCAGAGGAGAATTTGGGCCACAGGCGTTAGTTTGTTTGTTTATTTTTTATTTATTTATTTTTTTTTAAGCGGCTGCCCACATCACTCCAGGGCGTGTGGGTTGGCGTTCAGCAGACTAAAGGCTTCGGTGCTGTTAATCATTATTCACTAAGGCAGAAGCCTGTCTGGAGCCAGGGGTGCAGCAGGCAAGCTGGAGGAAGAGATGACAGCTCAATGAAAGAGGTTCAATGACTTGTTCTTCATGTCCTGGACACCTGGAATATTTTCCTTGAACTTCCAGCATTCAGTCAAAAGCCCTACATTATTTTCTGAAGGACATCAGAGATAATTTTATTCATAACAGAATAAATTCTGTGACTGTCTGTAAAAGAATAAATGAAGAGACTTAACACAGCAGAGGATACGGAACATGTCACAACTGTGGCATTTCATTGAATATGCAGCATGTCTTTCTCGACTTAAGTGAATTGAAGAGCTCTAAACATATTCACCAACTCTTGTGACCACAAAAAAAGTAAAGCAAGTGCATTACTGGGGTGGCAGGTGTCAAGTGACTTAGCATTTTAACATTTTCATTATGCTTGGGAACAGTAAACAGAAAAGCAAGCCAAGGTTTGTGGGTTTTTTTGTTGTGGTTTGTTGTTTTTTTTTTTTTTTTTTTTTTTTCCCTCCCTATAAATTGCCTTACGTTTCTCAACGATATGCGGTGAACCCAAAGCCGGCACAAAACTCTGCTGAACTGAAAGACAAAGCAATAGGAAATCACTGGGGTTTTGTTCTCTGGGTGACGAGCGGGCGGATGAGTCTGTCACAACCAAAGTTTTCCTGTCCCCTCTCCGGCCCCTACAAAGGAAGGGCTGATCCCAGTGTCCGAAGGCACCTGGGGAGAGTTCCCCAGCTTTCTGGGACCTCTTGGTGACTCCGTGCTCTCGGGGAATGTGGCAGCAGATGACCGAAATCCTGCAGGGTTTGGCCTTCGTGCCGGCGCTGTGGCTGTGGAGGGTGTAGCCGCTGGTGGGCTGCGTGCCCGGGGAGGTGCCGGCTGCCTCGGTGGGGTGGGGGAACCGCCGGCTCTGGAGGCGTTGGTGAGGCCGTGGCATCAGCTGGGACCAGTCCGGTGTGTGGCCCTGGTTCCTCTTGTAGTTGGGGGAGTGTTGGGCACAGTCGGAGAGGCTTGGGGAAAGGATCCGCAAGGATGTGGCGATGCTCACCAAAAAATTGAGCGAGCGGTAACCATCTCTGGTGTCAGAGGGGAGGTGGTGGCGATACTGTGACTCGCCTCTGCGAGAGCTGCTGGTGGGTTGGTGCTGGCGGTCACTCCTGCGCGTGCCTTGGTGGGACTGGAGCTGTAATCGTGCGAAGGATGGGTTAGTGTGCTGGAAACACTAAGGGTTGGCTCTGTGGCACTGCATCAACGCCCTCCCCCCTCTTACAGCCCTCCAGCTGCAGAGGTCCTGCACCCCCGCCGCCCTGGAGCCCACCCAAACCCCCCGCACGCCGCTCGGCTGGCGTGGACCAGCCTTGAAACACCCACCCCCTTCCCCAGCGCCGAGCGAAGCCGCGCGGCTCCCAACCCCTGCCGAGGTGCTGGCGAGATGAATAATACGGGGCTGGGTGCGCCTCGGCGCCCACGGCACAATGCGCCGGGCTCTTTTGTGACTCCCTGACTCGGGAGCTCTCTGCATCTGTTCGAGGCTGAAGTGGCTCTTGGGCTGTTTAAAGGTTGAGTGCTACTGCTCCAAACGGCGGAAGACAGATTCGGTTAAATAAACACAGGGGCTTAGAAATAAATTGAAGGTTAGGTGAAGAGCTGGATCAGAATATAATGTTGTCAGACGCGTTACAACACGCTGATCTGAATGCGGCTCTCCAGTCATATTACTCTGAAACGCGCTTCGACGCGTTCCCCGTAAATTCCCGCTGCTGGGAAAAGGGGTGGGGGTGGGAGGAAGAGGATGGATGGTACGCGACCAGGAACTCGCTCGTTTAGACAGAGGAAGCCAACAGTAGTCCTGCTGTCTATTAATTACTGCACACTTTAAATTTTCCTTCTAGTAGGTGCGTAGCTGTTCTGTCGGTAGCTATGTGCGGTCCGTGGCATGAATCTCCTGCCTTCAACTCTGACCGTCTCCTAGCCCTGGTGCCCTGTCGTACAATATAGGCTTTATAAAGCTATATTCTTCCTTAATAACCAAAGATACTGTTTTATTGTCTGGGAGATTGTTCGGCTTTAATTCCAGCAGCTCAACAGCTCTCTGCAAGGCGAAGGCAGCGCACTTTGATTTAATTCTTGCCCCCTATAAACAGGTATATGTTCCGGGTGTTGCTTTTGTAGTGCTATAACAATTTTGATTTGGAGCGAAATGGCCACAGTAAATTAACTCCTATCACACCAGCCCGCCTTGTAGGGGTGCGCTTGTTTTCACGCTCACCGGGGGGAATGTTTTCCCGCTGGTCCCGCTCAGTAGTAAGCCAGAGCTGTAACTTTTGCGTTGAAGCTTACCGGTGGCAGCGGGAGCGGTGCCGACCTGCGTTCGGCGCTCCTGGGCGCGCTGTGCCGGCGGGGGTTAGGGTTCGGCACGCCGTTTGTTCGAGGCGTCTCGTCGTGGAGCTGACCTCCTCTTTATGCCTGCGCGAGGGCACCGATAATCTTCCGGCCGAGAACAGCGTTACGTGAAGTGTGTTTATGCGGGTGCCGGAGAGAAGAGAGTCCCAGTGGATTCACCAAAAGGTTATTCTGCTGTGGCTCAGCCCGGTTTTCCACTCGTCTCCCTTCGCGGCGTTTCACACCACCCTGACCGCTCGTCTGCCCCAAGGTGGAATTCCAATTTAGCCCACTGACGTTTTGAGCAGAGGCAACTTTTCCAACCAATGTGTATGTATATATATATATATATATATGTGTGTATATATATATTTGTTGAAACAGGATTGGTTTTCTACAAAACATCTGCTCTTTGTTCTGGAAAGATAGATCTTTTTTCTTTCGGTCTCTAGCGAACGTTTCGAAGCGACCTCATCGCCTTCACCTTGCCCTTAGGTGGGAACCCCCCAGCGGCACGGAGCTGCCGCCCCGTGCGACTCCCCTGGGCCCTGCAGTGCCATGCTCTCCCATCCCCTCTAACCCACCTGCGTTCGCAGCCATCCGCTTAAAACGCTGCTCAGAGCAGCCAGCAACAACACGGCTGGGAGGGACGTGCTGGCACAGCCCATCTCCATGTTTAGCGGTCGTGCGAGGGGTCTCGGTTTGTAAGGGAGTTCCCTGGAGGACGGTTAGCACAGCAGTAATCAGGGGAACGGCTGATGGAGTCCGCGACGGGGTGCGTTTTGTGGCCAGTGCTCTTTTAGTGCCCTTTAGTGCCAGGCTGACGAAGGGTGGGCTGAAATCTCAGCGTTTCACTCCTCCATGGAGCAGCTCAGGTCCTTTTTGCAGGAAAACAGTGTTTTGGCCCGTACCAGACTTCCCCCCCCCCCCAAAAAAAAAAACCCGACCAGAGCGCAGGGGGAGGCAGCTGGCAGGGAAAGGGAAGTTTGGATGGAAGGAAAACCCCAAACTTGCAAGAAAAGTTCACAAAACGCTCCTACCTGGTGTAAAAGTGTGCTGCTTCGGCACAGCAAAGCGTAGGGTTATGCTGCTGATTGTCGTTTGTCACTGTGTTTGCTTTAATGGCTTTTATATTTGTTAATACTTGGGAACCCAGCTGTGAACTGGGACCTCGCTGCGCTGGGGGTGGTGCGGTTCTGGCCAAAGGGAGCGACTGCCTTTACTTAATCTCCGAAATTGTTCTTAGTAATTGTCTCTCTATGATTGCAAAGGGTCTGTTCAGATGCCCCAGCTGAACCAGTTTCATATTCCAGAAGGCCATAAAATCATCCTTGGGGGTTATTGATCCCTTTTATTGGAAACCCCGCAATACACATCTCGTTTTAGAGCCCCATTTTGTTGGATTCTTGTTGTTGCGTTCTTGTGCCATCTCTGCTCTGGTTTTAAGGGGGAGAAAAATCGCCGGCGCTGCTGCCTGTAGTGGAAAAACTGAAGTAGGTGCGTTCAAAGGGCATGGACGCCTGAAGATGAGCGTAGAGAAACCTACTGCATTTTAAAAAGTGTGTTACGTTTGAAGCAGAACTCATTATTTTTCAGGACTTTCTATTACTTTTTTTGGACACGAGAGGCATGGAAAAGGCAGCCGCTGTGTGGCCTCGGCTGGCGCGGGGCTCCTCTGAACGTCTCCCCCTGGCAGCAGAGGGGGGGTACCTGGCTGTCACCGCTCACTGGAAGCCAGTGCAGGATTAGGTGTCTTGTCAGGGGTGAAGGTGTGAAAGCACAGGCAGTCCAGGAGCTCACGTGGGTCAGCGCTCAGCCCCCCTCTCTCCGCGTACCAGGAACGGCTCTGTTTGTTTCAGCAAGTCAGGGACGTACGCGGGGCTGATTTTTCGGATGCGGGTTACAAAGCAGAAGCCTGGGGAGGAGCCCTTTCTTGCTGCCAAGGGGAAATCCCTTGTTGGCGTGAGCAAGACCGTCTCCTTGGCCGAGACGGATGTTCCCAGCGCTCAGTGGTGAGCGTGACCCACCTCGGTGAGGGTGTGGGACCACGGGAGCCAAACCACACTGTGACAGCCTGACCTGCCGCGGTGAGCGTGCTGGTCCGTGGGAGTCAGACCATGCCGACAGCACAGCCAGGGGTCGAGCTGGGTATGAATTTTCGGGTGTTGGCATTGCCCTGCCTGTGCTTCCGTACGCATCGGGAGAGTGATCTTGTGGGCTGCTTTGAGTCCGTGCTTGTGTCGGTCAATGCTCAGTGCTACTACGAATGTCATTTAAGGAAAACATCCGCCGAAACCCACGTTGCCAGCTGTGTAGTCTCTTCTGCCTAGAAAAAAGTATCACTGCACCATTTGACCTTTCCTCTTAACGCTGCCTTGGTGGTGCCAGAATAAAGCCAGTGTAAAAAAGCAACGCTTTGCTTTAAAAGTTCTGTCTGTTTGGTAGTGTCTCATGGTTTCTCAACGTGCGGTTGGCAAGGGTAAGCGTCGGGAAGTTATTTCAACTGTGTATCTCCACCCAGTCCTGGAGCAAATCAGTAACGATATAAACAGAGCGCTACACCTTTAGCACTCACCGCGCTGGTATGGCACCATTAAAACAGGCTGGATAATCTAACTGACCAGCCAGCTTAAAATGTAAGTACCCAAGAATTAAAATATAAGCACCGAAGTAAGACTGCCCAGCGAGTAAACAGCCGCATGGGCTGCGTCCCCACGCTAAGGAGCCTTCTGCTGTGTGGAAGGAAGGCCAGGGCTGGGGACGCTGGCAGCGCGAGAGGGATGGAACGAGGAGGAATGAATAGAAAGAAGTGGGCACGAAAAGGGGAAGGTGGTGGTGGTGGTGGTGGTGGGAATAACCTCTGCCAGCATTGCCTTTTCTCTGGTTATCAGCGCATTGCGACGCGCTTGTCACTTGAGTCGGGGCCAGCTGGCCCCTCTCCGTGGCACAGGCAGGGGGTTGGCCACCTCTGTGTGCCCGGGACAGCCTCGCTGGTCCCTTACCCTTTCTGTTTGAGGGCTGCATGGGCTGAAGCTGCCCGAAGCATCCTCCCCCGCCCACCGGCGAAAGGCAGGGCAGCGGTGGGACCCCGGCGGCGGCGGAGCCAAAGGGACCGCCGAGAGAAGAGGCGGGAGGTCGGGACGGGATGCTCCTGGGGAGGGCGGAAACAAAGCGGGCCCCCTCTCGCCCCCGCCGACGGTTGCCCCTCGGGCTGGGCCAGCAGCCGGTGCGGGGCCGGCGATGCAGCGATCTCCGCTGACACCGTGTGGCCGCTCCCCGCATCTCCTCCCCGGCAGCTGCGGCAGCTGCAGCCGCCCAACAATGGGGATTTTAACACCCCTCCAACCCCCACCCCCCCCGAATCCTCTCCAAATACCTTCTGAGCACAGCCCAATGTCATTCAGCGGAGGGACAGAGCGTGCGGTGCTGGATGCGGGCTGCGCTCCCCTGCGGCTCTACTCCCAACTCCTCTACCGGATTCCCGAGTCCCTCCGAGTGAATCGGATTCGGGCATTTCCCAGAAAAGCCTGCCTGGATCACCCCAGCCGACCCGAGATATTTTCCTTTCCCCCTTCTTGCAGTAATCACGAGTGCCACACTCTTGAAAGCAAGCTGATGTCTGAAGGACGGGGGCCTTTCGGCTCTGATTTCGGCAGGCACGAGGCTCTGGAGAGGAACCGTGCCTAATGTAGCCAACTACGTGTATTCTTAGGAAAAGCTCTTTCTCCTTAGCCCCTTCCAGTCAACAGGATTTGGCCCTGTAAAGCTCAGCTCTGCCTGTTTCAGGGCCCGAGGGGCAGAGCAATTCCCTGCCAGCCCGCCTTGCTTTGGGGGGGGGAGGGGGGGGGGGGGCAGGTAAGGAGTCACCGAGCTGCTGAAATAGGTTCCTTATTCTTCAGGGTGGGGAAAAAAAAAAAATGAAGTTACACGTTACTGCTGCGACACAGAACCGTTAATAAAGGGAGGGGGACCTTTATATGGCCCTCGCGGCCAGGGCAGAAAATGTAGTTGGGAAAATAAATATCTTCTTGCTGAGAGCATCAGCAGGACGCTGCGAAGAAGGCGCTGGCTGTGTTCGGAGGGTGTCTCTCCTCTCAGGGCCCTCGGACAGGCGGAGAGCAGAGCTAAAGGAAGATTTAGAGCTCGGGAAAGAGCCCCAACAATTGACAATGGAGCCATTTAAGGGACAACAAACAACTTTATGCCCTGTGAGTTTGTCCCATTGAAGTCACGGGGTGAGCGCCACGGCGGAGGGGAATGAATGGGT
Organism: Vanellus vanellus; assembly: GCF_965231255.1. Taxonomy (NCBI): domain Eukaryota; kingdom Metazoa; phylum Chordata; class Aves; order Charadriiformes; family Charadriidae; genus Vanellus; species Vanellus vanellus. The sequence continues at coordinate 1,773,740 of NC_138907.1, forward strand.
GTTTTACTCTCGGTTTCAAGGGAGCCAGGATTTTACCCACTGTGCAGCCACTTCAGATGCTGTGGCATTTTTTTTTTTTTTTCCACAGGATCAGGGCCGGAGAAAGAACGGGAACAAAAGCATCCACATTTGCTGTCAAAAAGGAAGGAAGGGAGAGAAAGGGCTTTAAAATAGGGCACAGATGGGAAAATATGAATATTCTGGCTGACAAAGCCAAGCAGAAAGGGCCCGAACCTCTCCCCAGAAATGGCTTCGAGGTGGGTCCGAAGCTGGAGGGTCAGGACATCCCCTCTGCCCACCAGGGGCTCGGGAGGGCCGTGGCGGAGTGGGTGCAGGCTGGAAAGCTGAAATCTGTGCCCAGCACTGTTTGCCGAGTGCCTTTCCCCACGGGCTGGGGAGCGTGAGGGTGTCTGTGTCGCACCCACCCCTGGATTTAAAAGCTTTTGGCTGGAGGAAATCCTGTGGCTGCGCACTGTGAGCGAATTAAAGCTGGTAGTGCAAGCAAGGGCAGAAAGTTTGGGATGAAAGCGTGATGGGCTTTCTTGTTCGCTTTCTGTGTTTTCCTGCTGCCTGCCTACAACTCGGTGTGGTGGGTTTTGGCAGCAGTTTTGTGCAGGAGCAGTAACGAGGTGCCATAAAGCTAGATTCTTCTGGAGACAGGAAAAATTAGGAAAGGTTTCCTTCTCCTCTAATTCGGACCCTGGCTGCCGGATGAAAGAGGGCTGTGCTCTCGCTCGAAGCACAATGGCTGCTTTACTGAGAGAGATGCTCGGGCTTTTGGTCTCCCCCATCTTCGTTTGTCTTCTTTTTATTGCGTTGTGCGCCCTGGGAACGAGCTGTGAGAATCGGAGAGCCTACAGGAAAGCTAAAGGATTTTCCCGGAGTTCAGTAAGTTAAAAATACAAATAATTTGAAAGAAACTAAAAAAAAAAAAAAAAAAACCAACAAAAAAAAAAAACAAAAAAACCAAGCAAACCAAAATTGAAACAACAGCCAAGCTAGTAAGGGAGAGCTGAAGCTGTAGGGTGTCTGACGGGGGGAGGGGGTGCTGGATGGAGCTGTGCTGCCCTGCCCCGCTTTCTTTGGTGCTCGGTTTCCGTGATGATTCCAGCCTGTTTTCGGGCATCGCAGGCCTGTTTCCACAAATAAGTACTTTTAAGCGCACGGCCGTAGGCAGGCGATAGTTTTCCCCGTGCAACCAGTGACAGCGAAATCACCTGGCCACCGTAAGCATCAAAATGCACCTCCCCGACTTTATACTTCTGCGACGTGGGGAAGGCGCCGCCGTTGCGCTCCGTGGGCTGGGAGGGTCCGGTGTGGCAGCAGGATGCTTCAGGGGGCTTTGCTCCGTGACGCCCCTGGCCCCGGCGCGCTGTGCCGCCTCCGGTTGGGGAAACTCCCCGGAGCCGCTTCTCCCTGCGCCCGCTCCACCAGCTGCTCTGTGCGCGAGGTTAATTAGCACGATTAATAGTGAATGCTCTAATTGCAGACATTTAGTGGGAGACTTTATGATTATTGTTTTCTGCCACAATTGTGCCGAACGCTTGGGTGTCTCTTTATTAAGGGAAATAAAGCCGTAATTAGTCACAGTCTAATCCCAGTGCTGGCAGGAGACCTGCGGGGATGTAACGACTCCGTCTGGAGAGAGGGGATCCTTGACAGATCCCGTCATTCCCTCACTCGCTGCCTAAATGACGTGAGATTTGGGGGCGGACCGTTGTGGGGTTTTGAGCCAAAACCGGTGGGTTTGACGGGGAATTTTGCAGTAAGCAAGGCTACCAGGGAGTGCACACCGACGCGGTGCTGCGGTGCGCATCAAAAGCGAACAAAGGCTTAATAACGTGCCTGGAAAGCCCTGGCTGGGTCAGCTCTCCCTCTGTAGAGATATGCTAATGAATTTCTCTTCTAAGTGAAATTAATGCACAGATTGTATAAGTATAGTAGTCCTACGCTACGTTATGCGATATGAAGATGTGTCTGAGAGTTTCATCTCTACTCTGGGTGACACTATTCATACAAGTTTATCTCTTTTATGGATTTGAAGCTTTTTCAGATACATATCAAAGACCTTTCCGTGCTTCCAACATGAATAATATATGCTGGCACAGCTTATAATAAATCATCTCGCTTCCCCGTGCAACGGCAAGTGAGCGGGGCTATTTTAAATACCGCCGTCTGCATTACAGACCACGTCCAACACCGTAAAAAACATTTTCTACCTTCTTCCTAGCAAGCCCACCGGCCCTGAGCCCGGCCCGCGAGCCAGGTTGCGGCTGGGTGCATCCGGATGCGCCGTGCTGGGGTCAGCCCATCAGCCGGGCTGGAGATGCCCAAAGGAAGGGTAAATCTTCAACCCTATAATTTGGGTTGGTTTTTGTTGTTGGCTTTGTTTTTTTTTGCCTCCACGACCGAAGAGCGTGGTTGTCCCAGCTCTGCCTCCTTGCCCGGCACCGGCCTTTCCGCAGTTATCACAGCCAGGAGGGTCCGTCGCCAGGATGGGGTCTTGGATGCGCCTGTGTTTGGTTCCCCTCTTCCCCCCCCCCCCAGTGCTGAGGCACACCATGGCCTGGGAGCATCCCGGCACTGCCATGCCCAGCTGATGCCAGAGATGGTCCTGGAAAGATTTAGGGAGCGGGGAAGCTCTTCAATGTTAAGAGCCAACGAAGCCTAATGGGTTTCAGTGATTTGAGGGTAGGTTAGAGCGGTGTCAGGGGCCCCGGGTTGAGAAGGGAGTGTTTGATGCCTAAACCCCGATTTGTCTCCTTGCTTGCAGATCTAACCTTCACCCCTAGGCTCTTCTTCGCGGGGACCTGGAGCTCCCGGCTTGGGCTGGGGCACAGCAGCGATGCATCCTCTCCCACCCACAGGAGCGGCTGACCCCCCCACCCCCCCCCCCCCAGGCAGCCACCGCACGTACGCCCTCACCCTGATTTGACTCACATAAAAGATTTTCCAGGGAAAAGCTTGCCGTGTATAAGGTGTGATAGCGTTCTCTTTAAAATCAATTATTTGGAGTTTATAGAGTGCATTTTCTATTACCTAATGTGCCGTAGCCAATATATCTGTTGATTTCAAGGATTTTTTTTTATTTTTTTATTTTTTTTATTTCACCTTGGCATGTCTTTTATCAGAAATCATTTTGAAACTTTTTAATTTATGGGCTTTTATTGCAATACTCAATTCATCCTGAGTAGTCTATTATTAAGTGTTCTAGAGGCTCTTATTGTCCTTTATCAGAGGATTGTATCTCTGTGCAATTCATCTGTAGTCATTCTTCATAGAGAAAATCTTTCATATTAGGTTTCTTTCATCATTCGATGACAACTCTTGAATACATCATTATTCAGCAATGGGTTTAGAAATTATAATCATTAGGCAATTTTTCATATAATCTGATTTTATAAACTGTTTCTTTTTATTATCTTTTGATGGAAAACAGTAAATGCATCTGTCTGTTTTGATCCTCTCTGATAACAGTAATAGAAAAACGAAGTAAGGACATCTTATTGAGGAAACGGCCCGACTGCATTTCTTATGTGCACAGAACCAAAGGTTATTTAACGCGAAGTAAAACTCACTATATAGTGTGACGCACCGAGCACAAATCCAGACACTAATCCTGTGGTTCTTGTGCAAGATTGTCACCCCTCAATTGACTTTGTTCTCCAGGTGTCTTATGGGGTGATGGAACAACATTTATACAATTCAAAGGAGAAAAAAAAAAAAAAAAGTAGGAAGGAGGAAAGGAGAATGACAGCAACGTGTTTGGGACCAGAGTTTTGGGAATAAATGTCCCCTTTCTCCCTGCCAGCCAGGTGAGGAAGATACGACTTATATTTGCAATTCTGGGAAAATCCATGGCAGTCGACTTCTTATTTGCCATTTTGCTTTGCCCGTTAAAAGGCTTTTTGCCCGTTTCTCTTTCCGGGAGAGAAGTCAACTCGATGGCTGGAGGTGAAAACGGTTAAATCAAACCTTCGCGTTTCTTTTCTTCTGGGAAACTGAGGAGAGCGGAGCAAGGGAGCTTTAGCGCTTCCCTCCTCCTGGACCACGAGGTCTGTGCAGCACCAGTGGTGCCGGAGATACTCACTCTGGCCTTAGACCTAGCTGCCCATTTTGGGCCATCTCCCCTGTTCCTGGGTGGTTAGAAATAGTCATTTTAAAACCAAACATGAGCCTGTTACGTGGAGAAAAGGAGCCTGCCCGTGAGTTGTAGTTGCTGGAGGTAGGTCAGGGCGGGCGCCCCCCCCCAGGGATGAATGACCCTTTCACCATCTTTTTAAAAAATGGCCAAAGGTGGCTCTGAATTGAGCAGGGTGAGGAGACCAACTTGCCACCTGGCCCTGGGCTTTGGCAGACCCACCCGTGCTGGTCCCCATCGTCGCAAACGGTCAGAGGGATCTCCAATCGAGGTCACAAACCCCATCTCTTTGCCCTCATTTTGCTGTGGTTCGAGCGTTTACTTGCAGAGTGGTTGTGTCTGGAACGTGTCCTTCTTCCCCAACTTCCAGAGGTGAGAGGGACCTGGAGTGATGGGGGCACCTCTAAAAGGTGGGGTGCAGGTTCCCAGGTTGCTTTTTTTTTTTTTTTTTTTTTTTGGTTATTTAAGTCTATTTCTAGAAACTTGACAGAGAAGCGGTGATTAAACTAAAGCTTTTTCAGCCTGGCCCCGGCAGATGTCACGGCCACCCCCTTCTCCTGCCCCAGGAGGGGAAGCGCCGTCCACTCTTTCGGCCCCTGCGGAAGGGAGGAAATCCTGAAAATCACGATGCCAATCCCCTTTCTCCCCTCCCTTCCCCAAAAAGAGGAGCCGTGGCCGCCCGTGCGAGCATCCACAGTGCTTCAGCCCAGGCTGCCTGCGGGAGGGAGGGAGGGAGGGAGAGAGGGTTGATGTCTTATTTAGCTCGGTCGTAACCAGACTTTAGTGACATGAACCAATAAAACATTGTTGATTCAAAGCTTAGTTCATGACGCCTCTAATCCTACCGCAGATAGCAAACAGATAACAGAGACGCTCTAATTTTCTGTAGTTTATTCGAGAATATAGAGGGAGATAATGTGCTGCAGGGCAAATACACGTTATTGCTTTAAATACAAAAATAAATCCCCGTTCATTTAAAAAAAAAAAAAAAAAAAAGTCCTGCGCAGGGAAACACCTCTTAAACATTATCTGCGAGGCCGTTGAGTTTAATCGCTTTATTCCCTGCGTGTTTCAGTAGCAGGCCCGCAGCTCCCTTCCCGGGCGCGGGCAGAGGGAAGATGAAGATTGCCATCTCCCGGCACACCGCGAAGCTGCACAGTGCTGCTGCGGCATCGCCGGCGGGCGAAGCATCCTCGCCAGGCCCAACTTCCCCACCCCATGGTCCGGAGAGACCTCAGTGCCCTTCTGTGTTTTTTGGTTGGTTTGTTTGGTTTTTTTTTGTTTTGTTCCCCCCCCCCCCCCCCCCCCCCCCACTTGTCTCACGCAGTTGTGTTTATCTCGGCTGCCCTCCACGACGGGAGGATCTCTCTTGATGCCCACAGTTTCTCATCTTGGGGTCGTCTTCTGCCCACGGGCTTTTCTGTCCAGGTGTATGCAGGTGCCACCCAAGCTCAGCCGGAGGGATCGGGAGTGCTTTTTGGAGCAGGGGGGAGGGTGGTGGCGGCTGGTGACGGCAACCTCTCCTTTTCGGCGTGGCATCCCTGGCTTAAACCTGTGGCCAGCTGCTGTCCTGGAGACCTGTGTTGTATGGGGTGTGTGCAGGGAGAGGGTAAGGATGGCACCGCGTAGGGAGATTGGCCCCGAAACAAGGCAGCTCCGTGTTTTCTGGGAGCTCTGGGCTTCGGGCAGCACTTGATGTGTGAGCACCAGCCAGGGCACAGCGGGCTGAGGCTGCTTCTCACTGGGAAGGAGATTTAGGGTCTGGGGTAGTCTCTGACTTGCTGGCCGCACTGGGCCTGGAGGGCTCATACTTTAGTACCTCACACCGTCCCTCGCTCCAAGACGCTGGTCTTGGTGGCTGTAAAGTTCTCCCTTGGAGGGGATGTTGATGGGACTGAAGAGGCCGCCACGTGGCGCGGGGCAAAGCAGCCGGGTTTTGCTTCTGCTGGGTGCTGGGTTTGAGTCTTGTAGAAGTAAATCAGCAGAGCCGCGTTCGTTTGGGTGCGGGCGTTGGTTGGGGTTCATATTGGCTGCACACATGAGCCCCCCTGATTTATTTCAGCTCCTCCTTGCAGATGAACCGAATCGGGTTCTCTGGGTAAATATTTGACGTGTGGCACTTCTGTGTGTGTTGGCAAGTACACGGGTATATAATAAGGTATGTAACCCGGGGCTTGGACCTCTCATTTCCTACGGTTTTTAACACTTTCTTGGAACCGCCACAGAAAGCTCATGGCGGGGACTGCGTGCCAGACAAGAGCCATGCCACACATTGCTTCTCAGGGTCACCAGGAGGAGCTGGAGAAGGCGCTGGCTGCCCTGCGGGTCTAGTCCAGGTTGTACCGGCTTGCGAATGAGCCGATGAAACGGAGTTTTGAGGGATGGGGCGCGTTACCGGCAGGGGATAGCAATCGGGGCTGCACGGGCTTTGGGACGAGCTCTGCTTACTGTCCCCCAGCGAAGAAAGTTTTCCTTCTCCGAGAGGCTGGATGAGAGCATCCCCTGGTACCCAGAGCCCGCCCGGCATCTCTCGGGAGCGGCACTAGAGGGAGCCGGAGCCGGCACAGCCCCAGGCCCTGCAGGATCCGAGCCAGCCTCTCAGCCCACTTCTGCATGATATTTTTCTTTTTTTTTCTAAAAAAAAATTTTTTTTTTTTTTTAATCCCTTCTTTTTCTAGTTCAGAAGAGTTTCCGGTCGATTTTGTCAACTGGCTCGGCGTGCCCCGACCTGCTCCGGAGGCGAGTGTGGAGAGACAACCTGGCTCGCGGAGCTGGTAACCATCCCAAAGACTTTTCCTCAGACAAACAAGCCAAAGAAAAACCACCCAGCCCCAAGCTTTTTTTTTATCTGAGAAATTTATTTTTGGAGGAAAATTATTCCTCCCCACCCCCCTTATTTTAAAAAAAAGTAAAGCTTTGCTGAAAATGCACATATGAGAGGGTAGTGCTGACAATCCATAAATGTTTCTAATTTTTGCCAGAGAAACCCTGCACCCTGCTGAACTTTATCTCCATTTTCAATTTTCAGACCCCTGCGTTTCTAAAAACGATGGCTGATAAGATAAAGGTGCCTCCTTCATCTCTGCTTTTTCATTTCCCCTTAAATCCAGTAACATTGCCAAAAAGAAAAAAGCTTTAATGTGAATATATGTACTTTTTTTTCAGCAACTCTTTGAGTGAGTGAGGGCTTACAGAAATGAACAGCTTTTGTTTTTTTGTTTGTTTTTTTTTTTTTTTAATTTTATTTTTTTTCCTGCTCGTGTGGACTTTTCCCTTGGCATTGCTCCTGTCCCTCAAGGGCTCGCTGTGGTGTTCGGCCACTGTGAGCTGATCCCCTCGACACGTGGGCGCCTCCACTCTGTGCTCTGGTTGTGATTACCCGCGACAAGATGCGGGCAGGGTGGGAGCAAGTCCCTCTTACGGTGGGAGCAAGTCCCTCTTACGCCACCTGTGGCTCCTTGGAGATGCTTCCTGGGCAAATCTTGGTGGGAAACCTGAGGTCTGACAGTTCCTAAAATTCCTTCTTGGCTCTGGGCACCAGGTTATGGCTCTTTCGCTCTCGCCTTGTCGGGAGGTGGTTGGCGAGGTTTCCCCCTATACCACTGGGCTAAATAGGCTGGGATCCAGCAGAGAGACATGCTTTGCTGGGCAAAAGCCCTTCTTCTTGCGTACGTGGCCGTGGCGTACGCTGAGGTCAGCGCAAGGCTGCAGATGTTTAGCACATAGCTGTTTTCAGCCGTGGCTTTCCCAAGCTCCTGTAGGTACAGTCAGGGTCGTTACTCCCTTAAAACTACCCAGATCTGTCCAACAAACCGAAGGTGCTGCAGCGTGCAGGTATTTTTCTTCCAGAACAGTCTCAAGCAGCATGTCAGAGCCTGTTTTGTTGGGTTTTTTTAGCGTATCGCAACACGTTTGGTGTACCAAAGGCTACTCTTCCCTGGATAAGTTTTCTGTTACCTCTTCCTTTTCATGGATGCATTTGAACTTGTTGCTGGCTTCTGCTTTTTGAAACCTGTTGGCAGGTTGAGCATCTGTCCTGGGGCCACGCAGAGCACCTCCATGGCAACACAGGAGCTTCAGAGCTGTGGGCTTATTCTCTGTGCTCTGCCGTATCGAAGAAACCGGGTACCCTCATGGAGCATCTCGACATCCCCTGCCACTCCGGAGAACCGTGACCGCCCTGCACCCAGGCTGGTTGAATTTGCACATGTCCGCAATTGAGAAATGCTCTTCCACGAATCAAAAGACGTGCCAAGCCCCACCGTCAGGGCTGGGGGCAGGAGGCTGGGTTTCCAGACAGACATCTCTTACAACAGCACTTCTGGTGCAACCGGTTCCTCTTGATACGGAGATGGTATCAAGTTTGAAGTTCGGGGGATGTTGACAGAGATTTTGTCAACAAAATGGTGTTGAAGGACGAGGTATTTGTGGAGGAAGTCACAAAGAGGTGAAAGATATCTCCTTCAGGAGACCCTTTCCTACCAAATTGGCGTTTGCTTGCTGTTACTTTTTGGCAGCAGCTGGAGGTGTGGACGTGATGGCTCTCATCTCCTCGTGCTCCCTCTGCCTGCACCGCTCCAGCTTTGCAAACATCCATCCTAGAAATTGCGACGGCGGCAGCGAGAAGTGACGGAGCAGTAGATGAAGAGCAGAAACCAGAGCCCTCCTGCAAGTGATCCACCCTGGAAAGCAGCCCAGGAAAATGGGCATTTACAACTTCATCAAATTGTTATCTGGGGACTCATGTCTGGAGACAATGGTGTTGGTGCTGTGCTCTGGAGACAACGGTGTTGGTGCTGTGCAAGGCACAGCTGACCACGGAGAAACAAAAAGGGCTGGTGGAAAGGCAGTTTTCCCTCTTTTCTCTCCTTTTTTTTTTTTTTTTTTTTTTCTTTTTTCCTCCTCTAATAAACGATCCTGGGGGACTTGCTCACCCTTCCTGGGCTTCTGGTTCTCTGCTCATCTTCCCTCTTTTTCCCTCTTTTGCTCATCCGGGCAAGCTCTTTGGCACGGAGCCTCCTTGGTGGGGCCGTGGATTGCACTCACGGTGAGGAGGTTGTCTGAACCTGCTCTGATGAAAACGACGATGGACAGAGTAATAAGAAGCAGTTCTGGGGGCTTTTCCCACGTCCTCGCGGCTGCTCAGGGGGAGCCCCTTCCTTGGAGTGAGGCCACAGCCCGGGGTCTCCCCCAGCCCCTGCGTCTCTCCCGTAGAAAATTAGTATTTTTGAGGCTGCTCTTGATGTTTGTCGGAGGAGGGCGAAGCGTGTGGGTGGGCACCAAACAAGAGGGTTCAAAAAGACGGAGGGAGGGAGGGATGGACAGCCTGCCCTTACCGGTATCCTTCCCTCGGAAAGCTGAAAGAGCTGCTCAGTCTCCTAGAGGAGACGGGAAAGCAATCCCAGGCGATCTCAGCTGCCAGCCTTTCCGAGGAAAATGAATCGCTTCCAGGTTTAATAGAGGCTTTATTCAATATAGCGTCGCAAATTTTCATCAGGAAAGCAGATTCTTTGCGAGAAGCTGCACAGCGCCAGGTCTGCGCCTCCCCTGTTTTCTTGTTGCTGCGCTAAGGAACCCGGGAGAATGAAATTAATTTTAAGTGTTATTCTTCAGGCAGCTGTAATAGAAAGAAAAACAGGGCATTGTGTCTCCTCTTGAGATAACGATCGAGACAGGAGTGCGGGAGGCTGAACCCGGGATGTTCTCGCCTTCATCCCGGCGCTGGGATCAGGTAACCCAGCACAAATGTCGTTTGAAGGCTTTTTCGGTCGCTCCCAGCCGTGAGCGTGGCGAGCAGGGGGTGCTGCCTTCGCACAGCCCCCGGATCACCCGGCGCATGGACAGCGTTCTCCTTCCTACAGATGACCAGGACACCGGTGGGAATACAAGACCACCTCGGCCCAAGTAAGCGTAACATTTAACTTTTTTTTTTTTTTTTTTTCGCCCCCCCTCCTCCAAATATCACCCATTTTCACCCAGTTTTCTGCGAAACCTCTGAACGGTCTGGGGTGGGGGGGCTGTGGGAAAGACTTGGCCACCCAGAGCAGCGCGTCGACACCCTCTCCTTCCGTGGGTCCCTCCTGGGGCCGCCACCGTCACCTACCAGCGATGGTTCCACACCTCCTCGGGAGGCTCTCGGCTCTCCGGCGTCCAACTACAGCATGTGAACACTTAACCCAGCGTGTTCGTGCTGCTTCGTCTCCTGCAGCAGGGAGGCCAGACCCTCGTCTTGTCTAATCAGGGTCGGGTGAGCAAACGGTAAAAAAAAACCCCATGACCCCCAAAAAAAAAAGAGAAAAAAAAAAAAAAAATCAGCACAGCTTTAGCAGTTGAGAGTAGCTCAGGGTCTGGTCCATGATGTTTGAATTTTCACGAGGATGCACGTCAACTGGATGCAATCCCAACGTGCTAAATGCAACTCGCCTCTAATTGCATTGTTTCCGCTGATCTCTGATGAAATTATTTACATGTCTAACAAGCGTGTTTGGCTGAAATAGTCTTTAAACTTTATATGAGTTTTCCATAGGCTTGTTTGCTAAAAAGAGACCAAACGCTAGCAGGTTTGAGTTATTTCCCCCCCCCCACCCCCCCAATTAATTTTGTTTTATTTCGCTCCCTCGCGTGTATTTTTACTCTCTCCCTCGTCTCTGGTAGTGCCAACAGCAGAACGGGAAGGGTGGCTGGAGAGAGGCCAAATTTCGCCTCAGATCATTTCTCTTCAACGCGCGCTGGCCTCCGAAAACCCGGATTCTGTTTGTCATTTGCTTTGCTCTCCCAGCGTTGTGTCATGGCGATGGTATTGCTGATGGATTTCAAGCTTGCCTCATAGAGCCGTGCACGAGGTTTTCATAAGCACATTAATCTTAAAAGAAAAACTGTCAGAAGCAAACAATACCCCTATGAATGATGTTGTAAAGGCACATACTAACTCTAAACATCCATTACCGAAGAATATTAACTTATAGAGGAACGCCATTTCCTCTTACTCCTTTTTAATAGGTACCTGAAACCCAAAGTACTTCCACATTGGAAAATTCGCTCCAAGATGTGAAAGCGCCCGAGATAAAGCAAATCAGGATCTCTCCCAGCGAAGCCCCGGCGGAGCTGGTGCTGGGCCAAAGAGGGAGTCCTGCCGAGGCTGGGGGCCGGCGGCTCCTCTCCGGGGTCTGCTCCCCCTCTTGGGGTCCTTCTGTGCCCCGAACCCTTCGCCTGGTGGCACCTGGGCCGTGGGCACGGCCAGGTACCGCGGATCCCTTCCGGAGAAGGGAAAGCAGTTGCGGCTACCAAGCTTCATCCCACTTCTCTTCTGCCTGGAAGCTGGGTTTGATGCTCCCATGTTGGTGGCTTTACGCGCACCCACCCCCCCCCCCGCCCCCCCTTACACTTTTGGTTCGTAAGCGAGCAGCCTGTGTGGCAGGGATAAAACATCTGAGATCGCTTTAAATGTCACTTGGAGCCAGGCCAGCAGCATAGGCAAGGAAAAGCTGGTAGCTTGTTTTAATTTAATGGTGTTGAAGTGTTCTACTGCAATTAAGCATCTGAAAATTAAACAGAAACAGTCATTAAGTCTGGTGATACAAACCCGCTAGACCAGAGAATATAAATTATTTCAAACGGTAAATGCCAAAGCAGTGTTTATGATAGGGATGTTTCCCCTTATTAGCCATTATCTGTTGTTTTAAACCAGAGGAACTTAATCCTGAGGAAATTAATCACTGCAGATGTTGAATCCTGGAGCCCGGAGCAGGTCACCCCTTCAGCTGCGGGTTGCTCAAAGCCAGAGCGAGGGCTGGAGAGAGGGGAAAATAAACACGGGGCAGAAGCGGCCAAGGTGAGGTCCGTCTCTCCAGAGGATTTCCCACTCCTTTCCTCTCCCGGCCCCTCTTTCCCACCCTGCAGCCAGCCCAGGGAATCCCCTCCTTCCCCCTACCCGAGCTGGCATCTCATTTTTATTTTTTTGACCCGCTGAGGTTATTCGCTAGTGATAACACTGGCGGCGGCTGGTACCCGAGTCGGGATGCAAAGCCACCAGGCTCCCGTAGGACTTGCATCTGCCCACCCAAAATTATACCGTGCACACGGGGAGGAGAGGGGGGGCGACAATAACTGGGTCCAGGCCATTGCCCCCGGAAGGATTTTGAGGAAGATCTGGCCGTGCGAAGGGGGAGGTGGCAGCGGGCGCAAACGCGTGTCGCGCCCTGCCTCCGGCGGCGAAAAGGAGCCTCTTCCCCCCGAGGCCGGCCGGGTAACGCGGCCGGACAACCCGGACCTGGGAAACTTCAGACGCGCGCTCTGGCCGCAGTATCTCTTCTTACGAGCTTTGATTCAGGTAAGCGCGTCAATCATGCTCGTTCGAATTCCTCACCTTTCAGCGAAAGCGTACGCTTGCGTCTAATGGACTTCGGTGAGACTTAAGCCTGGCTTTAAAGTTAGGCGTGTGTTTTAAGCGCATTCCTGAATTGGGGCGCTGAGATCCGTTGACGTGAACAGAAAGATTCCCCATTGGCTTCAGTGGGATTTTTCTTGCCCGAAATGGAGTCCAGATCTCGTGAAATAAATACCCATGTCTTTGTAGATGCGGAACCACATGGAGACTTATGAATACTTGTTCCCAGAAAAGGATCCAGCTTATTCATATGCCTCCATCATGTGTATTAAATTCTCCTGACATCTACCACAATTCTAGCATATAAATGGAAAACAGAATAGATACTGTGCCCTGAAAGTGCTCAGCTATTGATGCCTTTGAATTAATAGCAGGAAGCATTGTTTGCGTGCAGCCTTTACAATTTGTACTTACATTTTTCCTCTTACATTGTTTCGTTCGCATTTCATCCAAGTTACCGGCCTGGCCATCCATGAGGATCTCGCTCGCCCGGTCCCGGCCCGAGGGGGAACCCCGCTCTGCAATGGCAATGCCGAATTCCTCGGGGTGGGGAGAAGAGGGTGGGATTCGGTGCTCGGCGCGCGCCGCGGGAAACCGGGGCTGGCTTTGCCCACCCGGAGCTGCCAGTCCCGACGGCGAGGGGGGCAGCGAGGCCAGGGTGCTGCCGATTTTCCCCCCCCCCCCCAAAATCCTTGTTGGGGAAGGAGGATTGAACATCGGCGGAGGGGAATGAGGTTTGCGCCAAAAGACAGGACCATACACAGCGTGCGAATAAATCTCGATATGGAGAGCAGAGTTAGATTCGGGTTAGATTCGGCAACAGCAAATGGCTGTATTGCTGTTTCTTCCGGCGTTGCGTATGTCCAATAACTCCGATAACCTTTCCCTACAGGAGCAGCATTTGATTTAGAGGGGGAATTCCAGGCAGGAGCCGCTCTTTGTTTGCGGTCCACGGTCCCCATCCCCACGATGGCAGCCAGTGATGCAGACGTTCCCGTTCCAACGCCCGCTGCTCCAGGAAAACTACCAGAAAGCAGCAGCATTCATGTAACTTACAACATGTTTCATTTGTTATTTAAAATCTTTAGGAGCCGATATCACGGGCGCGGGTTCAAGGGAAAGAAGGAGCTGCCAGGTCCACGCAGGCTGCCTGGAAGATGCCCGGCTTCCCGCACAAGGAATTCACTGCAAGTCCCATTCAGCTCCTGCTCAGGTGCGCTTTCATCTCCCAGCTCCTCCCCCTCCTCCCCCCCCCCCCCCCCCCCCCACTGATGCTCATAAGATTAGACAAATTTATATAGGTTAAACCCATTGGTGTGTTATGTAAAAAAAAAAAAAAAAAAAAAAAAAAAAAAAAATAATCAGCAAGTCCCTCTGTTCTGAAGTTTTCTTGGGAGGGTACAGAGCGAGAAAAGGGTCTCTTTATGCCCATTTCTGGGGACAAGGGGATATGCAACTCTTATCCGTCTCGCACGACATCCAATTTCAAATGACACCTGTGTTAACTACACCCCAATACGCCCCAGTGAAACCTGGTCTGGACTTGGGGTTCTGCCTGGCAGGGGTGACCACGGAGGCCGGGGTGAGGAGGAGACGGAAGGTTTCGGGGCATGATTGAGAGTGAGGTCCTGGTTGGGAGAAGCGGCTGTGAAAACACCGTCGCGTTCTTCAGCGGCTCTTCTCCCACTCCATATGCCCTCACAGCTGCAGACCGGGGCCACAAATATATTTTTTTACAAGAGCTTAAAGCAAAATGTTGTGTCTGTTTTCCAGGGAAAATTGGAAATGAAACAAGCCAGGAGGGTTTTTCCCTCTTTCAAAGCAAACTAACAGAGCACCTCCCATCAAACCCAAACCAGAGAGATCAAAAAGTATTTTGGCTTTCTCCTGAAGTGGAACTAAAACTTTTCCGGCCATACAGGACTAGTCATTTTCTCTTATCTGTCAAAAAAACACAGTCAGAAGACCATCTTTTGCATCTTAAAACATTTCTACTCAACCTCACACCCCTGTAAAAAAAATTAAAAAAAAAAAAAAAAAAAAAAAAAATAGACCCAATTTGCTCGAAGGAATTTTTTCCCCACTGGAGAAAGGCTTCAACGAAAACAATTTATAGGGACATAAACTAAAAAAAAAAAAAAAAAAAAAAAAAAAAATTGTTATTTATTTTCATCGTTTCTTCCCAGCCCTGTTAGATTCAGGCAGACAAGGGGAACTGAGAAATCGCTTCCATCCAAAACTATTTTATGTCCAAGCGTGACCCTGTGTGGTACCGACGCTGTGCCGCACCCATCACTATGTAGGGATGCTTTTATTAAGGGAGGGGGGCACACAGCCCCTATCAGCCCAGGGCAAACACGGACTGCCCCAAGAAGGGTGGGAAAGTGTCTTACAGAGGTTCATCTTCTAATATTGGGCTCCAGCTGTTGCGAGATGCATTTGAAAGTAGTTCCTCCAAAGCAGCGTCGCCACCCCCATCCCAGGCTTCCCTTCTTTTCTCTGGCAGGGAGAAAGGACCGCGGTTGTACCACCAGCCCCATCTTTGTCTGGCCAAGGCCCGTGATGTACAGCAGAGCAAAGGGGACGGGAGGAGCTGGTGGTCCTTCCTCCTGTCAGAAGGTTTGGGTGTCCATCCCATCACCTGCAGCTCACCGCGTCATGGTTTTGGTGTTGCAGCTGCGCCAAACGACCTGATGGGGAGCTGCCGGTTGAGGTGAAGCCTCGAGGGAAAAATCCCACCGCCCCGGAGAGCACGCAGGAACGAGGAGCCAAAGGAGCATCGCCCCAGCGGTCCCTGGAGAGGTGCTTCAGGGCTGAAGGAGCTGGCTAAAATGGACAAGGCGGCTCTTCACAGATTTACGTGCTGTAAATCCCATTTTATATCCCCCGTGCCACACACAGGGAGAAATAAACAGAGTTTTGCGATGATTATTCAGGGTCTTTACGATGGGTATAACGTTCTCTGCTGCTCGCCCCGCTCTTGCCTCGCCACCTCAATACGTTTTCATATTGATACAAGTTTCTGCTGTGAAATGATCCCTGAAAAGAGTTTACCTGCCACTAAATGGCTCTGAACTCTGTGAAATGCTTTGGTACCGCACCGTGAAACGCAGCTCTCCGCTTGCTGGAACAACACGCTGAGCGCGTACCTCATACGGCGCCCTCGTTAAGAGCTGTGGAGTGCGGCACCAGGTCGTAAATTGCTGCGGAAGACCCGTTACATCCCTAGCCCGGCTCTACAAAATTTAACCCGTTACATCCTTCGCCACCTCTAACGCCAAGCCAGACCTTGCGCAAAATGGGTGAGGGTGCCGCCTTTGGCCCCGGCTGCCAGCACGTGGCTTGTGAGGCACGTCTTTGATGGAGCAGGTGACACGCGAGGTCGGGGCCAGGTTTGCCCCCCCAGAAGCCACTCCAGCTGGCGTTTGCATCAGCTGCCCCTCGGCTGGCCGCAAACCCTTGGACCGGGAGGGGAGCCTGGCATGGGGTGAGACCTCGTCTTCAGGTTCAAGGAGCCCACTGCTGTCTGAAAGGCAGGGCGGGTCATTCTTCTGTCAGATCTGGATGAACTATTTATCTTGCTTTTCTTCCCAACCATCCGCTTAGGCCACCCTGATGTATGTCCCCGCCTTTCTCTCTCGTGGTCCTTCTCCAGGACTCCCTAGGGACGAGAAGATCCCGCGCAAAAGTGATGGAGGACCATCTCCGAGAGCCAGGGGGTGATGTGCTGCGCATATCCATGCCGTAAAAACCCGGTTTATTTAAGCGTGAGTAAAGGTATCTAAACCTCATCCGGAGTATTTTCCACGAGGAGGAGATCCCCTGCTCTTCCCCCGGAGCCACGTGCGTGCCGTTCAGCGTGCAGCCGCTCGCCGTACGCGTGGTGCCAAACGCAACAAGCCGACCCGGTGCTATTTCAGCCTACTCGATGTGTTTTTCCACCAGCACAACTTAACATCCGCTTCGTTGCCAAGCGTGCGGCCTTCCCACTTCATTATGGTCACGAGAAAACCATTTCAATAAGAAAACAAAGGAATAGGTTGAGCAGCCCTTCATCCCTTCTGTCGGCGAGCGCGTGCGGCGTTTGTTTGCAAAGTTGGGCATAAGCTAATAAGCTGATCTTGCAGAGATTTACGCTCAGGCAAAGATTTCCATATGGGCTTAACATTAAGCAAGAGTTTAATCTAAAGTAAAATATTTGGATTTGTTTGGGTTTTTTTTTGGGGTTGGTTTTTCTTTTTTTTTTTTTTTTTGTTTCTCTTTCAGTGCACTGTAGGACCAATGAAATACTCACCAAAGCGAGCAGAGACAAACACCGACTCCAGTGATCTCGGGGGCCGCTGGCCAGGCAGGAGACAAGGACTTCATCTGAGAAGGTGCTGGTCGTCTCTCACAGCACCTCCAGCTCCCACCAACGTCACGAGGACTGCGGGTTCTCAGCGCCGCGTGGCGCTGGGGCTGGATGAGCATTTGCAGGAGAGGGATGGATGGGAAGAGGACAGGAGGGGGCTGTGCAGACAATGCCTCCGGTGCTCAGGGTGGACCTGAATGCAGAAGTTGAAAGGCGTCTTTTTGCAAGGGGCTCAGCAACCCAGGGAAATCGAAAAGCTGCATGCCACCCTGGGCTCTGAATTCCCCTGCGAAGGCTGTGTAAGGCACAAGGAGGGGTACCTGCCTCCTGGCCTGCAGCCAGCGTGGCTGGGGCGCAAGACCTCGTTTCCCACCCACAGGAGCTGGGGGACCCCGGGGACAAACTCACCGCCTGCGAGCAGATACGGCACCTGCCCGGAGCCCGTGCCACGACGGTACGTGCCAGAGCGTGGCTTCCACAGTTGTTTGAATCTAAGCCCTAACAAAGCCAGAAGAAGAGATGCTCAGCTGCCTGGTCTGGGGATTTTTGCCCCTCGCGCCACGACGCTGCGGCTGGCAGCGTGAGATGCTGCGTGAGCGCGGGGAGAGCGGTGCTGCCCCGTGCAAAATTAGGGGTTCGTACCTGCTTTTGAAAGGATGGGTGCCTGCTTTCATCCTCCCCGAGCTCCTCTTCTGGGAAGGAGCTGCCGCAGGGCTGCCGTGCAGTGGCGCTTTGCTCCTGCCCTCGGAGACCCCCACCGCCGCAGCCTCCTCCCCTGCAGCGAGGAGCCGGGGAAGTCCAGCTCGGTCCATCCCCGGGCAGCTGAACTGAATTTCAATACCCGTCCCGCCGTTTAACGAAGCCGTTCCTGCGAGCCAGTCCCCCTCGCATACGTCTGACAGATGTCTTTTTTTTTTCTTTTTTTTTTTTTGGCTGTATGAAGCTTTTGCGAAGAAGAAGCTTCGGTTCGCCCCCTCCTTTGGGACACAGCCAGCCAGAGCAGGCAGCCCCCGTCCCGCTCGCCCGCTTCTGCTGACAGCCAAAAAACCTCCCCTCCAGCCAGACCTCTGCGTGCCGTTAGCGTGGAGAATCGTTTAATATTGTCCTCAAATTGCTTTGTGTTTTAAAAAATGTCAGTACCTGGTAAGCTAAGCAACTGGTGGCCTGCGCCTCTACAGCTGGTGGGAGATGGGAGGATTCAGACTGCAGCTAAAAAAAAAAAAAACCTCCCGCTGCCTACATGCTTCTCAGGGCATTAAAAGAGATTTCAAATCCACGCGCAGTGACTTCCAAGTGATCTGAAATGGTTTACAGGCGGTAAAAGAGAAGAAAACAACGATGCTGTCAGTAAAAAGAGAGGTAGGGTATATCCACTGCTATTTATTTAAGCAAAGGCAATAATTTTAAATGATCTGTGTTGTCCTCAGATCAGCAATGTTTTACACAAGAAGCAGACGGAATTTATAAAGCATCCAGGAGCCTGCTGTCGTTTTCATGTTCAGAACCTGTGATCAAAAATTTAGTCTTTAGGAAAAAAAAAAAAACACGCAAACCTAAAAATCCAGGGGGGGTTGGTATTTTTCTTCTCTCCATGTGGAATTGAGGAGCCTTCTGGCTTGCAGTGGAATATATTTAACACAGCTAAATTGTTTTTGACAAATGAAACCAAGTTATTGTTAATTACTCAACCTGTGGCCTTTACCAAACTGAAATATATGATTAAACAAAATGGCTCAGACAGCACATTAAGCCTTGGAGAATGATTTTATTTTTTGAGCTCTTAAAGCCCGTTCTTCAGAAAGCAGAAAGCATTTTTGGTCGTGACAGCGGGATTGTTCAGCTCTCTATATTTAGCCAGTGTCAAAATGCTCAAGAAAAAAAATTGTCAGAAGTAATTTGGTGATCCTTCTCGCACAAAAAGCACACACACAGGCACCCAGATAATATTGCACTCCGCTTTGCAAGGGAGAAACATTATGCTTTGCAGCGTGCCTTTTGTGAGCAGGCGCTCGTTTTGAACCCGCTGCAATAGGATTTTCCAATTTTGATTGTTCGTGACAGAAAATGAGCTCCATAACCATGACTAAACTAAATATTCCCTCTAAGAGCCACAGCATTGCTGAATCATTAATGAGTACAGAGTAAATAAGGGGGAAACACATGGAAACCCCTACCTTTAACTGTGCTAATCGCCAGCTGCTGCAGTAGAGCAATATTTTTTGATATTTCTATTTTAAAATAAAAAGATAGCTTTCAGAGCTACCTGCTTCACTACCTGCACAGCTAAGAATGCAAAGTCCTGCATCTGTCACAGGAAGCTCAGCTCCTCGGAAGGCACGGCACAAAAATGGATACAAATATCCAGCAGCTTTTGCAAGTACGGCTAGAATAAAGGGATTTTTTTTTTCCCGAGCTTTCCATCACAGCAGTAGCAAGAAAAGATTTTTTTTTTTCTTTAAAAAAAAGGTATTGCTCTGTTTCCGAGCCGAGGAGCGAAGCGCCGACGGAGGTGCAGCGGCGGCGCATCTTCTCCAGCCGAGCGCTCCCGGGGAGGGTTTCCCGGTCCGGGGCAGTCTGTCCCTCACCCCGGGGGGGGGCATAGGGGCTTCCCTCCCGGTCGTGTGTGTTCCCCCCCCCCCCCCCCGAGCTTTAGCCCCCGCCTCATATTTTCCATGCCGGACCATGAGCTCAGGACGCTAAATCAAAACCGGAGGCGGGAGGGAGCACCGAGAACCCAAGAGGGCCGAGAGAGGAGTGGAGAAAGAGGGGATGGAAAGAGGAAAAAAAAGAGCCGGAGCAAATTAAAACCATCTCAGAGCAAGATGGGGGGTGGGGGGGGGAAGGGGCTGGGCCCGAGGGGCAGCAGGTTTGGGGGTGCCGGGCAGCCCCCAAGCGCTGCCCCCATCTGTCCGTAGGGCGTCGAGCACCACGAAGGGCATTTGGGGACTATTATTAATTACTTTATCGCCCGTTTGGTCAGCCGGGTTGGCATCTTTTCCTTCTTCGTTTTCTTTTTAGTCTGATTTTCCTCCTCCTTCTTCTTCTATTCTTTCTTCGTTTTCTTTCTTGTTCTTTTCCTTCTTCTTCGTTTTCTTCTCCTTTTCCCTGTTCAATTGCCCCTCTTTTCCCCTCTTCGTTGTCTTCTCATTTTCTCTTTTCGTTTTCTTCCCCTTTTCTTCTTCTTCCTTCCCCGCTCTTTCCACGCACACACGCCTGCGCCCGCCCGGGCCGGGGAGGACACTCTCCCGCCGGTACAAGCCCACCGCGGAGCCCCGCGGCCACGTCTTCCGACCCCTCTAATGATGTCAAACTCTTGTCCTTTCTGTCTCAAAGCCTGCGGAGGCAGAGGCCACCGGGGCAGCCCCCGGCCCCGGGCGGGCAGCGGCGGCGGGCGAGCCCGGCTGCGGGCTGGGCACGGCCCCCGGGGGAAAAGGCTGTTCCGCGGGTGGTGAGGGGACCCCCACGTGCCCCCCAAAAAATCGTCCCGTTGGATTGCCAGGGCAGGGAGAAAGACACCTGGTTTCCTCGGCCGCCTTTCGATTGCCTCCTGCCCGCGGGCTGCCGGCAGCCGCTCCCGCCCCGCTCCGCTCCGCCGGGGGCTGAGGACGGCAAACTCATCGCCACGGCATTCCCCCGGAGGGAGAACCGGGGGTGGGTGGGAAAGGGGAAGGCAAACACGAGGCACCCATCCCTTTCAGGTTCTCAGCTGATTTTTAATCGATCCGCTCTCTTTTCCCGACGACCGATTTCCAACGCTCAGGCGGCCGCCGTCTGCCCCGACCCCGGCGGGCTCGCAGGGCTTTCATCCCACGTCTCGGGGGAAGGAGGGGGGAGAGGAGGGGGTGGCCGGGTGGACACCGCATGGGGGCTTCTCCCCGTGCCCGTCCCCGCAGGAATGCCGTGCCGCGGCCGGAGACGCCGTTTGCTTGTCCCGCCCGCCGCTGCCCGCGTTGCCCGCGGGGAGGCCGGAGCCCGGGGCGGGGGGGGGGGACACACTGCCCGCCCGCCGCTGCCCACCGCCGCTGCCCCCCACCTCTGACCCGGGCACCCCTAATTTAAAACCCAAGGAAGAGTGGGATTTCGATGCGGTTGCAAAGGCGATGCCCGCGGCTGCCTGCCAGGCGGTTTTCCCCTCTTCCCCCCCCCCCCCCCCGCCCCGCTCCCCGTCCGCTTACAATCATTTGCGGAGAAACTCTAACCATCTTCCCACCGACCGTTCCTGGGGGGGGGGAGGACGGGACGGGGGACGGACGGACACCCCCCAGAAATCCCCCGAACACTCGCCCCATCTGCGTTTTACCGGGCTGCCTTCGTGCGCTATGATTCGGGTAAGAAACAGGCGGATTTCGATGCCCGATGGGAGGCAGCAGGTTTGCGGGGGGAGCCAGGTAGGGAAGGGTGTCCGGCCCCGGCCCGGAGCGGACCCCCTCGCCACCGGGCCGTCCCGGCAGCTCCCCCTGAAAGCACAAGCCCCCCCCCCCCAACCCCAAACCCCCCGCACCGATGTCCCCGCCTGCGGGTCCCAGCCCCGCGGCGGCCGTCGGGGCTGGAGGTGGGACGGGTGCCCATGCCTGCGTCCCGCGTGGGCACCAGCCGGGGGGACCTTGCAGCCTAGAGGAGGCGGGGAAGGGGGGGACGTGGGGACCCCCACGGTGGACCCCGCTCCGCCTTCCCGCATCCCTAAAACGGGTCGGGGGGCTGTGCATGGGGGGGGGCGTCCCGTGGGGACGGTGCGGACAGCCCCGGCCCCGCGGGGGCGGGCGGAGGGTGCCGTCCCCCCCTCTCCCCCTCCGTCCCCCCCCCTCCCCGCGGCGGGGAGCGGCGGCCGCGGCCATTTAGGAGCGGCGCGGGAGCCAATGGGCGGCCCGCGGCGGCGCCTCCACCGTGACGGCCGAGATTGACGTGTTTCCCACGTCAAATTGATCCCAAGTAGCGGCGGGGGCTCCCCGCGAGCGGGGAACCGGCCCGGCGCCGCCAGGACACCCCCGCCACCGGCTCCCGCCCGGCCGGGCCTCTCCCTCCGCCGCTCCCCGGGACCTCTATGCCGGACCGGGGCCGGGGCCGCGGCGCGGCGGGCAGGCGGTGCCCCCTCCCCGGGCGGAGCGGCGCTCCCCCGGCGCCGGGCGATGGGTAAGGACGGGCGGCGGCGGGGAGGGCTCCGGGACGGGCTCCGCGGAGGAGGAGAAGGGAGGGGGGGGGGGGGCAAAGCGGTCGGGGGGGGGGCGGCGGGCTGGACCCCCTCCCGCCGGCCCCGGCACCGTCGCGGCGGCCCCGCCGAGCGGCCCGGGCGGCGGCGCGGCCC